>NW_027286069.1:108531880-109131880 GCF_022747635.1 Hetaerina americana | reverse complement strand
CTTCTCTTACCATTTCACCTTCTCCATTCTTCTCCAAACCCATATTTCAAAAGCCTCCAGTCTACGTCTATCCTCCTTCTTCAATGACCAAGTTTCCGTGCCGTGCATAGCTACGCTCCATATCAAAGATTTTTCGAGTCTTTTCTTAACATCCTTACTCAACGTGCTTGTCATCAACTCCCTCCTCCTTTGTGAAAGCCTCTTTGCCTAGCGCAAATCTCCCATTTACGTCCCTACTACTTTGACAGTGTTGGTCCAAAACACTACCGAGATACGTAAACTGTTCTACCTGCTCTAGTTTTTGCCCTCCTATTTTTATGTAAAGCTTAGCCTTTTTCTTTCTAGAAAATCGGATAACCTTTGTTTTATAAATATTGATTCTCATCCCATACCTATCGCACTGAATTTCCAATTCACTCAGCAATGTTTGCAACCCCTTGGCTGACTGACAAACTAAAGTTTGGTCATCAGCAATCCTAAATGGTTTTACGGATTCCCCGACCACTTTCATTCCTACTTCCAGTTCTTCCCATGCCTCTTTAATCATTTCCTCTACATACAGGTTGAACAGCAACGGTGATAATGGGCAATCCTGCCTTACACCTCTCCCTAACACTGCCCAACCGGACTCACCGTTCCCCACCCGCACCTGAGCAGACTGAGACATGTACAGGTTGCGGACTAGCCTCCTTTCCCTCCAATATTTTCCTATTTTCTGCAATATACTCATTAGTTTTCCCCAATTCACTCTATCAAACGCTTTTTCGAAATCTACGAAAAAGGCAAATACCTCCTGGTTGTGTTCTATATTCCTCTCGATTAATAATCTCATTACTGCAATGGAATCACGCGTACCTCTCCCCTTCCTAAACCCAAACTGATCATCCCCTAAGTAATCATTTGCCCTACTCTCAATCCTTTTGTTTATGATCCTGAGAACAACTTCAGCTGCGGGGGATATGAAACTTTTTGTCTTGTAGCCCTCACATGATGTAGCATTTACCTTTTCCGGAATAGGAACTAATGCTGATCTCACAACGTCTTCCAGCGAGATTCCTTCTTCATAGATACCACGAATCAGCTCATATAGCCTCTTCCTCCCACATTTTCCTAGACATTCAGTAGTTCCGCAGGAATGTTATCCACCCCAACGGCTTTATTTAGTTTCATCTCCTTTAATGCTTTTCCTATCTCATCGTCGAGTATGCCTGGACCTAAGCTATCTTCCTTCACGTCATGTTCCTTTTCTATGTCTAACTTTGTTGGTCTTAGTTCTTTACTATACAGTTCTTCTATATATTCCTTCCATCTCTCTTGGATCTTTCCTGTGTCAACTATTATCTTACCCGCCTTATCTCTAACTCTTACCATAGATCTTCCTTTCTTAGTTCCCGATAAAGATTTAACTTTGCTGTACAGTGCCTCAATTTCGCCCTTCCTCTGCAAACTTTCCATATCCTCACACTGCGTCTTCCACCATGCTTCCCTTGCCGTATTTGTTGCCCGCCTCAATTTATTGTTTAACTCTCTGTACTTTATTTTGCCTATCTCTGTATTTACATTCTTCCATTTTCTCCTCTCATCCATCTTTGTAATCATCTCATCCGTGATCCAAGGTTTCCTAGTCCTTTTCGCTTTGATGGTTCCAATAGAATAGCGTCTTTTGCGGCTTTCGATAACCCTTTCTTGATACATTCCCATTTTTCTTCGATAGTACTCAGCCCTTTACCATCCTCCATGATTTTCTTTGCAGCCTTCTGGTACTCCTTCCATGTGAATCCATTTATTGCTTCTACATTCCATTTCCTAACCTCCGCCCCTGCCTTATCTTTTTGAAACGGACGCTACATTTCATAGCAACTAAATTGTTGTCAGAGTCCGCATCCGCTTCTGGGAAGCTGTGCGAATTTATCACACTGTTCCTAAACCTGTGTCTAACCAGAATATAATCTAGCTGATACCTTTCTGAGTCACCTGGCATTTTCCATGTATACCTGCGCCTTTTGTGGTGTCTAAACCAAGTGTTGGTGATGACTAACCCCTGTGTCCTGCAGAACTGAACTGCTTTCTCCCCGCAGTCATTCCTCGTGCCTAAACCGTAGTCCCCCACCTCATCACCATCTCTTCCTTCGCCTACCGTCACATTATAATCCCCCATCACTATCAAATGTTTCCCTGAAGGAACACACGCGATCATGTCCTCTAACTAATCTTATATCCTATCGACCTCTTCCTGCGTATGGTTGCTCGGTGGCATGTATACCTGAATAATAACCAAGTTCGTCGGTTCTGCTTTTATCTCTATAAGTAATATTCTATCCGTTGCCTGTTCTATGTTGACTACGCTTCTTCCTACATCTTTATTTAATGCTATGGCTACCCCTCGTTGGCTCTCGTTACCGCCGCTATATATTATTCTATTATTATCACTCCAGTAATCTCCGCTATCCTTCCATCTCACCGCGCATAGACCTAAAATATTTATATTTCCCCTTTCCATCTCTCACTTTATATTCTCCAATTTCCCTGTCCTCATCATTGTCCTAGTATTCCACGTTCCTATTCTAACTAACTTGGTCTTCTTCTTCGCCTTCTTTCCTGCTGCTGCCGGTTTTCCTTTGCAAGACATCCGTGGTCGTCATCCCACGATGGGATGACGACCACGGATGCCTTGCTTCCCCCGCTGCCGGGCACGACACACGGCCGATTGGGCCGAGCCTATTTATATATATATATATATATATATATATATATATATATATATATATATATCCACTATACGGTTACATTTGAATTTCTGTGAATTCGATATGTCAGTGCATTCGAAAGATATCGGTTCCCGTTATACTGGTTCCGATATGACTGCCA
Organism: Hetaerina americana; assembly: GCF_022747635.1. NCBI lineage: Eukaryota > Metazoa > Arthropoda > Insecta > Odonata > Calopterygidae > Hetaerina > Hetaerina americana. The sequence continues at coordinate 109,129,012 of NW_027286069.1, read as the reverse complement.
ATCCCAGCCGAAAGTGAATGCTCAAGGTCACAAGTGGAGAAGGATACGGAGAAAGGGGTGCAGGCGTGTACAGCTGCCTAATTAATAGGTCGAATGAAAGGCGTATCAGAGCGGTGAATTCCGTATAGGTGTCCCAGAAGGGGATCTGCCCGTTGGCGAATAATCAAAACTGTATCCGGAGTTACTTAAAAGGAATGTCGGCACTTGTACTACAAACGGAAGATGGAAGCTATTTTTCGCTCGGGCATTCGTATGCAGGGCTTGCATGGTCCATCATTGATGTGGTTACCTGCTCAAATGAATATCTGCTTCATTCGTCTACTAGAGGAAAGAAGCTGAGATTTTGACGAGGGGCAATCTGCATTGGTGAAGTTAATGGCGTTTACTTTGAAGAACGTGTATTTCGAATGGACTTATCGATATAAAGGTGCAATTACAAAATGGGAAAGGCCAACAGAATCCATAGGCGGGATTTGGTTATTTCTAATGACTGGGAAAACTTTTATGCCATAACTTCATTGAATCACATTATTATTGCTGAATAGTTTAAAATGGGCAATAATTTTTTTTACGTTCTCGGCGATTTTTCTTCTCCTAACGTTCAATTAAATATAGTTAATTGTCCAATCTTATGTCCGCCCAGAAAATTTTATTTTGCTGACGATGTTGGATGCAATTTATATGGAGCTACACTCCCCCGGGAGAAAGGACACTGAAACATTTCGGAAATTCTCTCCTAAAGGAAGAAGAATGGCGTCTTCTTGGGGGAGGAGAGAGTCGGAGTGGACCATTAGCAGAAGTCGAATATGAAAGAGAAACGACCAAGTGGTCTTGGAGCGAGGCAGGGGGACGGGAGGGGAAGGGTACCGTGGGAGTCCATCGAAAGCGATAGGGGCTCGCGGAACGAGTGGATCGTGCTCAGGGGAAAGGCACTGCGCCCGCGCACTTGGTGGCGGCGGCCCTCGCTCCCGCCGAATCCCGTGTCTCGCAATTTTGGAAAGGATCAGGACACGCGGCCCTTAGAGGCCCCTGCGCCGCCGAAAGTGGTTCCGTATCCACCAGACGGCACATGGACTGTGTCTCATACCCAGCCTTCGATAAACTGACAAGACGGAGGCGACACCATAGCCATTCTTCTGATTACCGTCTTTTACATAAATAAAGCAATTTAACGCTCTGGCTAGCGTGTGTCATGTCACCATACAAACCCGTAAGTGGTTCAGTTCATAAAATTTTAAGTTGTTATTATATAATTTCCTAGGATTGCACTTACGCGAATGGTCTCGGGCTAAGCTGAGGGCCCCTTTATGGTTCCATACGTAGTAAAGGAAATCTCTTGAAAGGCACTCACAGGTAGTTTCCTATCTCTATCCTAAGGAAGCAGGAAAAATGAATGAAACACATATTGATTGGTGGTGGGATGCTGAACACTGTAATAGAGGGGAGAATGTTAGGCAAACGAGGATAGGGCAGGAACAGGATAGGGATGTTGGACGGGATGAAGGGAGGAAGGAAGTCCACAAAAATGAAGAGGGACTTGTAGAGTATGAAGTTAGGTAGTCTTTTGTTAGGAGTCACAAAATATTTATTTTTTAGTTGTTTCCATCCAAAACCTTCCTTAACAATTGAATACCTAATAATAATTTTATATACATATATACCTGTATATATATATATATATATATATATATATATATATATATATATATAGTACAATACACAGTAACACACAATATAGAAACACAAAAAAAGAAGAACACTCACACGTTATTTCTTGATATTTCGACGGAAACAATCCGTCTTCCTCTGAAGATATAGAAGTAATGAATAAGATATAGAAGTAAATCTTCAGAGGAAGACGGATTGTTTCCGTCGAAATATCAAGAAATAACGTGTGAGTGTTCTTCTTTTTTTGTGTTTCTATATTGTGTGTTACTGTGTATTGTACTATTCGGCACTTCCGTGTTACGTCTACGAAAGCATATATATATATATATATATATATATATATATATATATATATATATATATATATAATTATAGGCGGCCCCAGCACGCCTCTCTCAAGGTACCCTCAGCTCCTCCCAAGATGTACCATTTTTCGGATGCCAGAACTTCCTGGGGCATTTTTACAGGCTCATTTTTCCCCAATATTTGATGATAGTAGCTAATAACTTTCATCTACCTTTCAGTAGGTGTTAATTACGAATCCTTAATACATGACGCATAAGTATTCTATCCAATAAGCAGAACAAGTTAGTAAAAAGATGTGCTTTTCTTGTAATATGAGGAAAATACAGGGATTGGCACCGGCTATTCAATACGGAGACATTTCTGGAATTCTTGTCCTAGATACCGGAGGTTAGGGGCCAATACCTATGGTACAAGTCATAGTACCGAATTATCAGGACTTTGAATTTGTACCTTAAGCAACAGTTATAGTACATCCAGTTTCCTTGCCCTGGCATGATATCCTGGGGAGGCATCGGCTATTAATTATAGTGGAAACTAGGTTCTGTCCTAGTTAGCAGTGCCTTTGTAATTGCAGTAGGTACTACGGTACTGGTGCCTACTTTTCTTACCCTAGGTACTCTCCCCTGATAAAATACATGATAAATGCTAAAATACATTTATCATTATTTATTAGAAACCCTTTTCAATCTTGTTACATCGATTCTACGTGGTTTTTTGTCAAGGTCTGAGTATATTTCCATGCTTGAAAAGTGGCAAGATAACCCTTTTGTAAATATCAGATTAAGTAATAATCTTGAATTAAACATAAACCCTAAAGTCGGTTTGTTGGGCAATGGTGCGATTCACCTAGTACCAATCGTAACGGCGTGACCTCGCTCATTCGAGACACCTGTGAATTTGTGGGAATAAGGAAATGAGACTGCCTCCGAGATACTGCAGGGCAATTAAAACCTACGGCGAAGAGGAATTTTTTTTAAATTATTAAAAAATGCTATTGTGCATCGACACTGATTCGTCAGAAGAGAGGTGTATTTCATTATTTCCTCAAAGCTAACAAAATATTATCGCATTAAATGCTGCAAATATGGTTCAATAGAACCTGCATCAGCTAGACTTTGAAGATTCCGGAGAAAATTAAAGGTGATTGATATGTTTCCACATTTGGTCAACTTTAAAACTGGCATATTTACAATGTGTAAGGACAGAGATTAAATTGATACGGCGCCATGTACAATATTCATCGGAAAATTACAAAGCGATGACGTTTACATTAATCCACCTCCCCTGGGCAATGGTAAAATGGTAAAAAAATTGACTTCTCTACCTCTATAAAATCCAATATGGAGAAAATTATTTTATGTACGAAGAAGTGATCATTTTAATCTTATATCTGACTCTTAACAAATTAAAATGCATCTTACAATCAAAGTTATTATTTACGAAGGAAAGACTATCAGTCTGTTAAGTTACATTATTAAGAGCATAGATTCAAGATACACGGAAAGAATACGCATGGGCTGTGCATGTAAAATATCTTAAGGTTATTAGCCCAGTAAGCTTAGGAGAAAATAGTGCGGATGGGGTGGTTTACATCATTTGCATACTTGATGGTGAGATAAGAAGGGAATTTGAATCAAATAAGGCCAGGTGGTAGATAGCATTAACGCGGAACGAGCTTGAGATTTAGGAAAACTTGGGGGAAGAGTTTTTACGAGCTAATTCAGAGTATTTTTGTGGGTTTGGCCGGAAGAATGCTTAGAGCAGAGTTAGTTCCCAAAAGGTTAATACTGGCGTATGTGAGTTTTAAAGCCTTATCTGTGCAAACGGAGCTGGTAGCTAGTAGAACCTGGTGATGAGGCAAGGTTAATTCTTCGAGATTAGTGCAAAATGGTAATTAATTAAAACCTCCAATACTTTGTATTGACATGACCTGATTTAAAAGACCGGAGGGCGTTTTCCTATGTATTTAACAGTATTCCCGAGTCTATCGCATGACTAAGACCTTTTAGTCTCGTTTTCATCCAATTACTTATTGGGATAGCAAGAATTTCTGTAAGATATTATCTTTTTGCCATTAACTCTAGTTTAATAATAGTTACGGAGAGATGTGCTGTAACGGTACGACGCCGGCACTTTGCCTCTATCCGTCTCATGCAAAGTACGTATTATCTCTCTGAGTACTGTGTTCTCTGTTTGTTACATCTTTTCCGCAGGGCGAGAGGAATGGTGGATATCGGTATACCCCACCTAAGATGCCTTAAATCGGAGCGGACATGGGCATCTCAGCTCCGCACGGCCAAGTACGGTAAGGGGTGTAAGCCAGTTGCCCATTATCGCCTGTGATTTTCATCGTTAATGGAGAAGGAATGATTTATGAGGCTTGCAAGGGACTGGAGATCAGAAGGAAAGTCAATGGGAATCCATAAAATCAATTCGGATAATCGAGCTTTAGTTTTCCACTCAGCCGATGATTTCCAGCAAGCCTTAACGATCGCATTCAAACTGGTGACATAAGTTTTGGATGAGAAAAAATCTAAACAAAGAAAAAGTTATGATATATCCGGGAACGAGAAAGGCCAAATGAATTCCTTTAAAACAGGCCAACCAAAAAATAAAATAATTTGAATAGTTTACCTACTTTGGATTTGATTTTGAACAAGATTGTCAAAGTAGTCGTGGTATAAGACGAAGAATTACGTTGGGCAAAAAGCTGTCATAAGAAAGAGGAAATTGATGACCAAGACGTTGAGTAAGGGTTTCAAGAAAAAGATGGTTCAAATTTTGGTATGATCGTGGTTCCTACGGCGCTAAAATACGGTCATCGAGGCAAAATGACAGGTGTAGATTGGAGGCAGCTGAAATACGGGTGTGGAGTAGGATGGAGAAGGTGAAGTGGACAAAAAGGAAAACAAATGAGGAAGATGAGATGGGATTATTGGGAGAAATCATAAGGAAGCAGGAAACGCTGATGCAGTATATTTTATTTGTGGATAGAATGTTGAATAATGTGACTGAGAGGATAACATGAGGCAAGCTAGGGAGAGGGTGGAAAGGGTTGGAATGAAATGAAGGGAGGAAGGAAGGAGGCATGCTTGCAGAAGGATTTATTTTAGTATTGGATGTCTAATGTTGCTTTGTAAGGACAAGCAAATATGTGTATCGTTATTCAGTCTTTGTCAATCTTAATCCTACGTTAAATGGTATAATATCAGTAGCAATAAAAATACATCTCTCGAGTGTAATCCACACAAATTTGGAGGTGCACTCACGACTCCTCGTGGCTGGGTCTGTTCGATAGCTCACCTCCCTGAGTCCCCATTGCCGCTGTGGTCCGGCGGAGAGCCCTGGCGTCACGGCTCAGTCCCTGGCCCTGTGGAAATACGTGCGAGGGCTCTTTTGTGATGCTCTTTTTAATGACATTCAAAATTAATATTACTTATGTTGTCGACGCTACTTTTGAATGCACCAAGCTCACGGTTATCCCCTGCGCGGTACGTCATGGCATCTAGTGCTCATTAGTGCTATTAGCATCAAATTCGACTTGGGTTTAAACTATACTTTTAAAGGGAAGGCTCCCCCTCGCCATCTCTTCGTCTCTTCATTCACTCTTTCGGATTTCTCCCAACATCCTCTCCTCCCTTGACTCATTCCTTTGACGGCCGCTGCCATTTAATTCACACCACCAAAAATCCCATTAAACATACTCAAATATTTCCGTTTCCTCTATTTTTGGTACGTGTGAGTGACAAGCGCTGCCCCAATCCCTCCCCGTGCGTGCGTATTTCAGCATGTCTGAGGGAAACGGACCCCGCGTTTGAAACCATACTGCCCTCCGATCCACATTGGTCTCTTTAACTCTTACCTTGACGCCTTCGCTCGTGATCTCATCTCCGTAAATTTTTCTTACAATAGAGACGCAGTTCTTCTTCAGAAACATCTAACCATGCCTCGATCTCCTGCATCTCCCGATGAAGATCTTTCTCGATCAATATCAACTCATTATCTTCCCAAGCCATCCAAATTTCGTTAAACGATCCAAATGACTTATGCATGAAATATAAAAAAAGCCTGGGGAAGTGGGGCCGAGGGCGAGTGAGAACTCCGGGGGGAGGGGGGATTGGAGGGGATGGGGAACGGTGCTCTCAACGTCGGGTGGCCGTGGTGCCGGGGGAGGGGGCCCCTTCCTCCAGACTAGAGAGCCCTTACGAAATCTTGCGCATCCCCCTCCCCCCATTTCCCTTGATTTTCGAGTGTTGGAGAGGCTTCTCTCCCTCGTCTTGTGCGGGGGGGGGGGGGAAGAGACCGGGCACCGCTATAAAACGGCTGCGGACTCATGGAACGGGCCGTGAAGATCGTCGCGAGTCGACTGCAAGCAGCATCACCCTAGTCCGTCCTCGAGAGCGCCCGGTCCCCGCTCTCTTTCATCTCTCGTCTCTTCCGCTCGTAATCGCCGTCCTCCAACGCCGTTCATCGAAAGCGGAGGTGAGTACGAGCCCGCATGCAACCCCTCCCCCGGTGGACTCTCCCGAGAGGCGTCCTGGAGGTCCCTTGAACTACGTCCGTGGATCTCTTCCTCAGCCAGCTCTTCAGGGATTTCAACGTTCAGGAAAAGCAGAACCAAGCGGGTCCCAGGATATTCTTTGTAAAAGTTTTGTGGCAGAGTTACTAAGTTTCTCTCAAGTGGAATTTTTGACAGTCCCGCACGGGTAGGTGCTACGTCCAAGACAATCAAATTCATTCCCATGGGCCATCTGAAGTGCGATTGTCTACGGCGCGAGGATTTAGGGTATTTGAATCGCTCGTAATTATAATACCTTTTCTTACCTATTTTGGCCTCAGTCCTCAGTAGTTATCGAATGAGAATTATCGATTTTTTCAAACGACCCTCCACGTACGAGAGCTAACTAACCGGCCGAGATAAATTACTTCTTGCGGTAACCATGTTTAATAGTTTTGTTTAATTTTCGATAAAACGCACTTGTCCTGTTTTTCGCCGCGAATTTATGTATAATTGTCATTTTTCTATCCGGTAGGTTTGTAAGCAATTGTTATGTCCAAAATATTTGCTTTACACATTTATTGTCGGCGATTTTACGCGATAATATTGGAAAAAGCCTTTATATGAGTACTTTGCCCTGGTAACTTATGAATTTGCTTAACAAAATAATTAGCATTCTCTTTTCCGAAGTTGCCCAATAAACTCGAAGTTATGTATTCGATTTGAAGTTTCATCTTATAAAACACCCAATGAGTGTATGATCATGGAATAGGGGCACGGTTATTTGTAATCCACGTCCTTTACAGGCCCTCGAACACATGTTGGCCCGAGACTTGTTTTGGTTGAGTCATGAAACACCGGTCGGCCAGATTCAAGACAGTGTCTCTGAGTCACTTCCGGAGTAGGCCCTTGGCCGCTCCGCAGAGCGGGATGAGGCGGGCGACCTCCGCGGAAAATGCTTCGAGGGTCGAGAGGGCCTTTCCTCCGACCCTTCTTCGACGGTGACGAGCGGTAGAGAACTCCCTAAAAAACGAGGATCAACACTTGTAACGTTTGTACGATCATGTACGGTAAATGGGTTCGAAGCAAATAAATGGGTCAATTCAGGAATTAAAGAAAATTATCCACACAAATTGCAATTTTCTTGCGCATGACGTACGTCGCCATTTCTTATACAATTAACATGCACGTGACACCAATGAACGCCCACGACTTTTATTCGAGTTTCTTTGGCGAGACTCGTTTCGATATGAATTCAGGGGACTACAGTCGGCAGTGTAATGGGCCCGGGAAAGCACAGGACGTTGAATAGAGAGCACGTACTGATAGACATTGTTCGCAGGAGTTCCCGTCGCTCCTCTTCCGATGTGTCCCATTGTTACTTTAACATTTCTACGCTCAATTACTTATTGGATGGAATTTTTCCGTTGCCCTTGAAAACATTTTCCCGGTAATCTTTAAAGAGATCACTGTGAGTTACAATCGACTGTTTGGCTCAAATTTTGAAAGTAACCCATGTGATATTTTATTGAATATTGCGATCCACCGCTCAATCATCCGGTGAACTACAACTTAAAGGTAGATTTTAGAAGGCCCATAATAGTCCTTGTGTATTTCATTGTATCTCGTGGCCTTCCTCCAGCCTCGCCCCTCTTATGCCCTGCATTAGTTCCTTCTTGGAAAGTGAAACCAGGGCCGATCACATTCCAGAGAGAAGGGGTGAAAGGGGGAGACTCGTTAACTAATCCCCGGCAGGTGGGCGTCACTCGTCATTGTCGGTACAGAAGGTGCCCCCGGGCTGGACCCGAATGAGTTGGTCCTTCCTCATCGCGGGCCCCCCTCACAAATCATCTTTCCAATACGACACTAATTTTTTGCACACAACAAAAATTACGAGGCATAAATTGTATTAAACAAAAGTATCAAATGTTATCAAAATATTTTCAAGCAAAAAATATTCATTTCAAATTTAATAAACAAAAATATTTTTGAGCAATCATAGTGCGCATATTTTTAATGGTGAACTCTTTCAGGATGTCTTGGAAGGCAACCTCTTTATAAGATGTATGTATTCGTTTATTTTTAATGGCAAGTTTGTTCCAGTCTATTCTATAAAGTTGAAGGTCGGCGGTAACATTTCAGTAATTTGAACCGTGAAAAAGCTCGTTAACGAGTGGCGTTCGTGATCGTGAGCAATGACGCATCGGTCAGTTCAGTGTCATTTTGATCCGTGCTCGCCCTCGGCGGGGCACTGCCCATTCGACCACACCCCTCACGGGTCGCCGCCGGGGCGGGTCACACGAGGCCCCGAGGAGTCCGCAGCCCTTCCCACCCAACCTCAACTTTCCGCCCCCCCCCCTTTTCAATTTTTGGGATACATGGGTCCGCGGATCGCGCCATCTCCTCTTCCAATGCAGACATCTGTTGGCTGCAACCCTTCGATCTGCCCCTGAACGCCACCGCGGTCGATCCTCCCTCCCTCTTTCCACGCGCTACTCATTTATTGCCTTTTTTCTCCTGAAATCCAGTGTTTGACATTTTATGACAAAAATTCACTTACTTATTGATAAACATACCAATTTATTCAGAAAATCCCCACGAAACCACTGCATTCAGAAAACGTAAACTTACGAACTTGTAAATGGTGATAACGATGTTCATTTGTTGTTTGATCGTTACTGCTCACCAGGAAAATTATCACTTCTGAAGCCGATGAAAAATGCCATTCGCCATTTTTTTTCTGCGAGCGTCAACGTCCCTGATGAGTGATAGAATTATGGAGAATTGTTCTGAGAATTACCGGGTTCGATTCCTGGAGGCCTCCCCAACTTCACCATAGATATGTGGATGGATTTTTCGGACGTAAGATCTTCCTATACAAAGATTACAGGAGCAAAGCGAAAGGAAATGGTCCTCTTGATCACCCTGTCGATATTTGAATTCTTACGCCGTATTACGTGAGCTCCACTAGAAAACAATAGCGAATTCCATTTTTCATTGGCAGCAGAAGTGATAATTTTCCTGGTAAACAGCTGCTCGTTAAAATCATTGTTTTATTATTTCAATTGACTGAACTATATCTGATTATTTTTCCGCAGATTCGCACCGCCCTCCAACCTGCAGGCTCTCCCGCACAATGAAGACCATCCTGATCCTGTCGGGTAAGCCGGCCGCAGGCCTCCTCCCTCCCCCTCGAGTGGCGGGTGCATGCCGGGCTCAGAATTCATCCATTGCATTAAAATATTTCCAACCAATGCCGCCCTGTACTCCGACCATGAATCTCACGGCCGGACGGGGAATATTGCTTTAAACGTCAATACGCAGAGTTAAACATTTGAGTTTTCAAGAAACTTTTATTTATCAAATTATTTTCCTGCCAAAATTCCAATTCGAACCTTTTATTTTGAAAATTGACGTAAATTTGGTCATTTTCTACCTAACTAAACATGAACCTTAACCCAAAACTTAATCTTGAATCATCAAACATTAAACATCAAACATTAATCATAAAAATACATGTATCCTCTTATCAATAATTTTGTATTGGAGCCAAAATGAGTCAAAACGAGGAGACTCCAGCTTCAAAATCACACTTGGAATTAAATAACTAAATATTTAGTAAAATTGTAAATATTTAGAGAGAGAAGTTGTCACGAATTTCCCAAATTATTACTTTCCCTTGGTGATATTGATAAATGTTTTGATATGAATGTTGCCTGGAGTAAAAATATTTTATGTTAAATTAACTTAGGGATCAACCTGGAAAATCTAGGAAGCTTGAGCTACGGCCTCGTAAATTAATGAATCAAATGAAAATCCTATAGCCGTGATAAGTTAGATCCACTCGTTTCGCAATGAAAACAAATTTTGTTGTGATGGTTTTTGGGAAAAACATTCCACGACAGTGACCAACCACAACCTATCACCCAAAATATCCTTCTCTAGTCAATGCAACAATTTCAGAGTGTAAAAATCATTCGCCTTGACTGGGATTCGAACCCAGATCCCTCAATATCCGGTCGAGTGCTTTAGCCACTTAAGCTACCGAGGCGTCCTCCTAAACTCTGAAATTTTGGGGCTTTTAAAGGAACAAGATGTTGTGACGAAATACCGTATATACAATGTCACAGGTATTCGTAGTCGTGCGCTAGGCGCCACAGTCCACGAGGTTAAAGCCAACTTTAAACACTTATGGTGTTTTCACTTTGACAAATTCCAAAGAAACTGCGGGAAGAGAGGATCTCCCGCAGTTTCTTTGGAATCCTTCTCTAGTAGTTTGCGGAAATGTTACTTCCTCACCAGGGACCAACCACAAACACGCTCACAGTCCAACTCAAATGTGATCCTTCACAGGGTTAAAGAGGGAAATACGAGGATGCTTCTTTGTTGTTATCTCCTGACGTTGCTCAATTTGAGTGATATTCTCCCAGTAGTGAGGCCCTTTTTGAAGGTGTGAGGGAGTGTCTTCCTGAGTGCTCAGCTCTGTGTTTGTCCCTGGCGCGGAATTTATTCCCGTGAACAGTTACGGATAGTGTGTATGTGTTCATAAACCCAGGTATCCTTAACGGAGTTCTCCTCTAACCCAGTGAAGGATCCAAATTGGGTTACAGTGTTTGTGTCTGTATTTGGTCCCTGGCGAGGAAGTAACACTCCCGCAAACTACTACAGAAGGATATTTTGGGTGAGAGATTGTTGTTGGTCACTGTCGTGGATTAATGTATCTCAAAAACCATCACAACAAAATTTGTTTTCATTGCTGGACGATTGGTGCCAACTTATTACGGCTATAGTAGTTTTTCTTCAACTTGTTAATCAACTTTCAAGTTGATTCTGACTGAACCGAACGAACATTCATTTTAGTTGGCCTATTTACCTTTAAAACTAACACAGATACAACGCATAAAATTAATTTAATCTAAATGACACCCTATGCGGTACGTCGAACAAACTTGCATGAAATCCGAAGAATTTAATTGCAGCTGATCTTTTCTTCTTCCGCAGTTCTGCTCGCGGCGTCCACCGCAGACGTGGTGAGGGCCAGGTTGACCATCTCCCATCCGCAAAACACCCTCACTAAGGGTATTCTGCTTGGTGAAGGTTTCTCGGGTATTCCCCCTCCGGACCAGGTTTCTCGTGATCGATGTGTCGATCGACAGCTTATCCATCATCTTCAGGGTGTATAGTGCCGATATCCCACTCAGTCACATCAAAAAGTATTTTATTTTGCAGTTAATAGCACAGACAAAGCATGATATCATAAAATCATATTAAATACAAAAACCCAAAATCTCCATTTGGAAATATGTAAGATCGACTTCGGCATTAATTGTAAATTAAAGAGGTACTACATAGTGGCAGCGATAGAGGATTACATAGGGTAAAAATTTCTGTCCGTTATATGTATATATATATATATATATATGTATGTATTTGTGTATATTTATACATATATAATTCCAATGAAGGAGCGAGATGGGGCTAGCCAACAAAAATATAGAAAATTACATAAATAAGGACACTCACACGTACACGTATTCCGATTTTTTTGGTGACATGACCACCTTTCTCTGGGGAAAGAAGGAACTGAGAAGGTTTCAAGATAAGAGGACAGGAGGGCGATGACGCTGGAAGAGGATGGTGGGGAAACGTTTGAGAGGCGAAGGTTTGGAAGTGTGGGACTGATATGGAAGAGTTTGAGGGCTAAGCGGAAATGTAAATATCTGGATTTTGGGGTAATTAATGTCTGATATCCCTGATTGATTGATCCCTGACTCATTCCAGGAGTCGAGGAGCCTGTGCTATTGTTTTGAGTTTGACTGAAGGGTGGGAGGGATACTAGCGTGTGTTTGTGTGTGTGTGTATGTGTGTATATATAATATAGAAACACATAAAAAAAGATCACGCACACTTTATTTCTTGATCATTTCGACGGAATTCTGCTGCGTCTTCATCGGAAGATAGAGAAGTAACATTACTTCTCTATCTTCTGATTAAGACGGAGCAGAATTCCGTCGAAATGATCAAGAAATAACGTATGAGTGATCTTTTTTTACGTGCTTCTATATTGTTTGTTGCTGTCCGATTTATTATTCGGCACTTCCGTGTTACGTCGACGAAATCATATATATATATATATATATATATATATATATATATATATATATATATATATAAATTAATCTATTGGTTAAGGTAGGTTTTGGATGGGCGCAAATACCAAATGCATATTTTGTTTCTCCAAAACAAAAACACAACCCAACATCCTACTCGACAAAAAGTTCCTCTTCATCTCCGGGTATGTGTTTCCTCATATATAGTATATGTGTGCACTTGAAGACACCTGATTAGTTGTCGGTTAGTGTCTCGCGTCTTTGCGTCCTGATCGGTTGAGACCCCATGAGTCTCCTCTCCTATGGTGAGGTTATTTTTCTCCTGGCTAATCTCGAAGACTTCCTTACTAAGAAGACAGAGACATTGATCACCGCAGTTGAGTGGAGCTCCAAATAAGTGGTGGAAAAATCAATGGATTAATGGTTAACAATCATATTTTGAATGTGTTTAATTTCTGCGGTTTCGGCGAGGGGAGCAAAAGATGCCTAGTATGAGGTGAGATGCCCGTCGCTGGGGACTAGCAACACGCCATGAGATTTATTTCGTGAGAAAAAAGGAACGTCGTTATTTCAACTCGGATTCCGCCTCATCTCTCTCCTCAAGCCATTCCAAAAGCAAAGATGGAGGATGGAACTATGTCGAGGAACAGTTTAATAGGAGAAATCATTATTTTTCAAGGCCTCTTAAGCTGTTGACCATACAACTGACGTAATATATTTAATCGTATTACAAATGATAGATAATACAAATCGTATGATCTGCACGCTGGCGCAGAGGTAATAACCCTAGATCCGCATTACATTAGTACACGCGACCAAAACGAGACGTGTTTTAATTCAAATTGAGTGCAAATGAGATATGGTATACGGATACGATGTTCCCTCTCGAGCAACGCTAGGAAACATCACGATATTTTGAACTGCATGTGTAATCGAAATAAATTAAATTCCGTGTGAGGAAAATCACCAATCACGATAATATCTGGGGATCTGGCACACTTTGCAACTCACCCTCGTTACTGCTTCCTAGTTGCGATGCAGATTTTCAAATCGTAGCTCCTTCAACCCTGTATTCCCGTCACTATCACAATTGCTACTCGAGAATTTCCACGACTCGACAGGTCTTGACATGGAATCCACCCAAAGCAGCACGGTGGCTCTTGGGCCTCTTTAAGTGCCGGGGTGAACATCCATAATTGTGTATTTCCAGGATATGGAAATTGTGAGAGGTCTGTTATTATTTTGAAATTCGAATCAGGCAACGCCGACAACAACGGCGAGGGCCAATGTGTGATGTGAAACAATGCATTTGCCCTCTGACTACGATTAGGCAGATATTTAGAAAAAACAGATTCATTTGAATAAATTCCCGACAGAGGATGCTGATTCAGATCGCTCAGTGCTGAGAAAGTGTAACTTCAGATTTAAGAGGATGAAGCAGAGTAGACGGTTGAAGGAATGGAATGCAGAAGTAGAAGCAATTACCAAAAAAAGGAGCACCTGCACAAAGATTAAAGAATGAGTTTGGGAAGATGGGCGTCATAGATGAAAAATGGAAGCATCTAAAACATTTTATTATTTTATTTATTTATCGACTTTTATTGAAGCGATATTGAGACTTTATAGTCCCTTTTTTCATCTAACGCCGATACATACCTACAGTAAATAAAATTACAGGGGTATCTAAGGACGCCAAAGTAATGAGGGAAACAGTAAACAAGAAAAGTGCGAGAAAAGTAGGGATTTAAATGATAGACGAGCAAAGTGAATGTGGAAATGTGAACACTAGACTAGGAAGTACAATGATATTAACAATGTTTCGAAGCTGGAAACTAATTTACTTGCCAAGTGAAAAGAAGCGTGGCGGAAGGCTCAGTGTGTGTGTTCGGTGCGAGGGGAGTTGTTGTGCTGATACGAGAAGGTTTAAGTACTCCCGGTAGCTGGTAGCTAGTAGCACCTGGTGATAAGGCAATGTTAATTCTTCGAGATTAGTGCAAAATGGTAATTAGTTAAAACCTCCAATACTTTATATTGACATGACCTGATTTAAAAGACAGGAGGGCGTTTTCCTATGTATTTAACAGTATTCCCGAGTCTATCGCATGACTAAGACCTTTTAGTCTCGTTTTCATCCAATTATTAATAGGGATAGCTAGAATTTCTGAAAGATACTACTTTTTGCCATTAACTCTAGTTTAATAATAGTTACGGAGAGATGTGCTGTAACGGTACAACGCCGGCACTTTGCCTCTCTCCGTCTCATGCAAAGTACGTATTATCTCTCTGAGTACTGTCTTCTCTATTTAATATATCTTTTCCGCAGGGCGAGAGGAACGGCGGATATCAGTATACCCCACCCAAGGTGCCTTTCATCGGAGCGGACATGGGCATCTCAGCTCCGCACGGCCAAGTACGGCCCTCCAGCCCATCTCATGATCCCACCTATGGCCACACTCACGAACCCTCCCATGGCCCCTCCCATGGTCCCTCCCATGGCCCCTCCCATAGCCCATCCCATAGTCCCTACTATGACCCCTCTCATGGCCCCATCCACGGGTCCCACCATGGCTCCCCCCATGGCTCCAACCATGGCCCTTCGCATGGGCCCGCCCATATCCATACTCATACCCCGCAACGTCCTGCTCATGATCATGCTGTTACAGGTCCACAGGTGTTCGAGGGACTTAGACCTCAGATACCGCCATTTGGCCAGTACGTACCTCAGGGTGGAACCGTGCATGGGTCGGGAATTTCCGCATCTGCTGGAATTTCTTCTCCTCTAGGCGATGAACTTCCAAATAGTCCTCAGAGTGGACAGCAGGGTGAAAATATATTACCAGGCACACAAGGTTTACCAGGGTTACCAGGGTCTGGATTTCCTGGGTCCCAAATATCTGGTTTTCCAGCGTCGCAAGGGTCTGGATTCCCTGGATCACCTGGCCCTGGACTCCCTGGAGCTACAGGCTCCGAATTTCCAGCGCCACAAGGATCCCCAGGTTCTTCTTCGAGTGATGGGACGACAAGTCCTTTAGGGACGAGACCGTTTGGGAGTGGTGGCCCTTTGGTTATCAGACCTCAGGGTCCCGAAGGGTTTCCCGGAGCGGGTGTACCTCAGGGATCATTTGGACCGGGCGACATCCAGGGGGGGCCTTCATCAGTTGGCGGGGCTCCCTCCCAGGGAGGCGCGAACAACCAAGGAGGAGTCTCCAACCAGGTAGGCGCGATTGGTACAGGCGGAGCTACGAACCAGGGCGGGGCCTTCAGCACGGGAGGCGCGACCAACCAGGGAGGATTCATTAACACAGGGGGAGCTACGAACCAGGGTGGGGCCTTGATCACGGGAGGCCCGACCAACCAGGGAGGATTGATAAACACAGGGGGGGCGACGAACCAGGGTGGGGCGACGAACCAGGGTGGGGCCTTCAGCACGGGAGGCGCGACCGACCAGGGAGGATTGATAAACACAGGGGGGGCGACGAACCAGGGTGGGGCGACGAACCAGGGTGGGGCCTTCAGCGCGGGAGGCGCGACCAACCAGGGAGGATTGATTAACACCGGGGGAGCGGCGAACCAAGGTGGGGCTTTTAACGTGGGAGGAACAGCCACCCAGAGCGGAGCCTTCGGCGGCGGGCCCCCGGACGATGGCAGCTATGAGGGAGGTGACCTCTCGGCCATCCCGGGCGAACCGGGAGTTGATTATCCTAACTACGAGTCTTTCCCGGAGACGTCTTTCACCTGCAACGACAAGTCCTACGGATACTATGCCGACGTGGAGACCAAATGCCAAGGATTTCATGTGTGCTACAACAAGCGAAAATACGACTTCCTCTGTCCCCTCGGGACCATATTCCACCAGGAGTTATTTGTCTGCGTGTGGTGGTCACAGTTTGACTGTTCCAAAGCCCCGAGCCTATACCACCTCAACCAACTTATTGGCGTCGTCCCACTTTCTGGAGCATTAGGGTCCTCCGGTACCCAAGGCGCAACGGGTAGCCAAAGCTCCTCCGGCAATCAGGGATTGTCCAGCAATATCGGATCTACTGGTGGTACTGGTTCCTTCGGAGGCCCTGGAGTCGCTCCTGGAGGCATATCTGGCGGGACATCCGGGGGGGCGTTTGGAGGAGTGAGTCCCGCGGGAGGACCAGGAGGTGTCGGGCCTGGAGGATTCGGAGGAACTCGTCCTGGAAATGGACCTGGGAGTGCCCGTCCTGGAGGATTAGGAAGTGGACCAGGAGGTGATCTTCCCGGAGGATTCGGAGGAGGACAGGGAGGTGCCGTTCCTGGAGGATTCGGAGGTGGGAATGGAGGTGCCCTTCCTGGGGGATTCGGAGGGGGACCGGGAGGTGCTGTTCCTGGAGGATTCGGAGGCGGACCGGGAGGTGCCGTTCCTGGAGGATTCGGAGGCGGAACTGGAGGTGCCATTCCTGGGGGATTCGGAGGGGGACCGGGAGGAGCCATTCCTGGGGGATTCGGAGGCGGAACTGGAGGTGCCCTTCCTGGGGGATTCGGAGGCGGCACTGGAGGTGCCGTTCCGGGAGGATTCGGAGGCGGACAGTCCGGTACTGGCCCTGGAGGTTTTGAAGGTGGACCGGGAGTTCCTGGCCCTGGAGGATTCGGAGGCGGCCGTCCCGACGTAGGATTTAGCGGCGGTGTTGGTGGGGGAATAGAGGGAGGCGGGCGCCCGGGAAGCGCCGGGATCAGTGGGGGCGAAGGGGTGAGTGGTCATCCAGGGCACGTTACGGGATTGGGAAGTTCACCGTCTGGTGATGGTGGGCCAGGGCAGGGGGGTTTCCGGCCTCAGTCGGACTTCGTGAGTGGGTCGATGGTGGGTACAGATGGGCACCAAGGGCAGGGAGGCCATCATGGAGGAGGCCCATCGCTGACCTCATCTCCACATGCGGATGTGCCTTCCCAAGGATACCTGCCTCCATACTACTAAGGGCACTCACTGCCTCTCCAATGGCTCAGGGACTCCACATCTTGGCCACTCGTGGGTGGTCTGCCCAAGGGGTGATGGGTGCCAAATTTAGCAGTGGTGTGCAAGAGGGAACCCATTTTCAGAGCTGGTTTTTCCCTAATAATTCACTTGCTCATTGTCAGCTGAAGGTGGATCTACATATTTCATGCCAACTCCAAGTCATCTGCCAATCGCCGGCAGATATGATATCAGAAAGTATATAGAACCCATTTATTGTTTATGTCACCTCTAAAAAATTATTTTGTGGGAAAATTAAAGATTTAAAATTGCTAATGCAACAGGATATAATTCCATAAATGGTCGACCTATCATGTACTGGGAACTTCACAATCAATTTGAGAAAAAGTCTCCCATTATTATTATCTATATTAATGCCATGAATTATTATTCAAAAAAGTTTTAAAGTCATCTCTTTGGCCACATACCCCTTCATTAGTGATGAGTGCATCATTCAAGAATTTATATATATAAATATAACTTCTAAAGTATGTGCTGATGTGACAAATATTATATCAGAATTCAAAGAACTATTTTATTAATATATATTTTATTTTAGTAAGGTGTTATTCTTTGATGAAATGCATATGTATAAGTGAATCCAAATTATGTTTCAAACTGAACATGATTGTGACTGTAAAAAATATGATAAATAATACTTTTGTTCTTATAATTTCGTAATTCATTTATTTAAACCTAATAACCCCAAAAATATCTTTACTTAATTGCTTGTATAATTGACCAATTATAGATAATATCTTAACCAGACATATTATGAAATCAAAAATATAGGCTGTATTTCTAAGTGCATGCGTTACTCAATATTTTTCAATTATCTTAACTAAGAGAAATGATCATTTCCCACCACACTTGGAAGAAGTCTAATGGCAGAGATATGTTTTTGATGGCTCCAATGAAGGATTACAAAAATGCATTCAGGGAATAAGCATCCATACCCTCCTGAGATCACATCACACTAAATATCCTAAAAAATGGTATAGTAACAAACCATTATTCAGCTTTAAATACTACTTCTCTCTATACTATGCAACATATCTCATCATTTCCTCTATCCACTTATTGTCTCAACAGGGCTCACATGTTTGTCTGCTTCCAATTTTTCTCAACTACCTTCTCTTCCCATGCCATGCCAAGCTCTTCATTGTTTTCTTATTTTCCTTCCAATTTTCCTCCAGTACCCTAAATATCCAAATTTCTAAAGCATACACTCCATTTTCTTCCTTCTTCCCCAATGACCAATTTTTAGAACCATACACAGAATGCCTCAAATTAAGTTTTCTCCTCTTTCCTTAAATTGTTTTTGTAATTTCCATATCATCAATTTTCTCCTCCAGTCCCAACTTGTAGTCTGCCAATTAGTAGGTTTTGGATGTCTGTAAAAGTTAACACATGTGGTGCATAGTGTGGACTTCCTTCAGGTTAAACTACATTATTTCCTCTATAGGTCTTCATGCTTCTTATCACAACTCTTGCCTCCCATATGGAAAATTCTCTTCCTTCCTCTTCCCAACATTCTCTTTATTTTACCTCCCTTTTATCATGCACTTGGATCTATCCTGCAGCACGTGAAATATGAAAGACACCATCACCAACAGGCTTGAGTACTCTTCTTGACTCTCACAATATGAAAGCATTACAAAACAGAATCCAACTTCCCAAATATATTCATTCAAATACTAAAATTTGATGAATAAGTCAAACACACTAATTATTGCAGAATTATATAGGATATAAGGGACCAAGTGTATTTGTATATCAGCTAACAAATATTCAAATGTATGTACGAACTAATGTTTTCACGTCTGGCTGATGCTCTAACAGCTCCCACCACACAATCTCATGATGGCTTGCAGGATATTGCATTGATCTAAATGTTAATCCCACTATTTTGCATATTTTCCTTCCACCCACATTTCCTTTCTTCTTCATATTTCAACCATTAACTTTCTCTCTTCTCCTACCATAAAACCTTGTTTGTCCTTTTATTCAGAGAAGTTTATTTTCTTCAATCTTTGCCAAACACAAGTGTCAAAATCTTCAATGCTTTATTAATCCTCTTACCTCGATGGCAACGTTTTGGATCATGCAGCGATACACTCCATGCTGAAGTTGTTACCTTTTCTTCATTGGCCATACTGTTGATCCATTCTCTCATCTTAGCAAATGCTTTTTTGCAGATGCATTTCCTTATATCTTCACTACTATGCCTACTTTCCCTCTAAACACTACTCCAATCTATTAAAATTTCCACCTGGTCTACCATATGCTTTAAATACTGTAGACCCTTGGCCGTCTGGCTAATCAATCAAATCAAATCAGCTAATTGATCAATTGCAAGCTCAAATAATAATCCAGCTCTCTTCAGACCTTCATTCCCAACTCAAGTCCCTCCATTGGTGTATAGTTAACACTTCCTCAGCTTATAAGTGCAACACTACTGGTGATGGCAAACAACACCATCTCACTACTCTCGTCATTTCTATTCTTCCTCTGTTACCCTTAATTGTGTAGTCTATTTCATAGGCAGACTTTACAACACCTTCTTGAAATCTGCAATGTGCAGAAAGATAGCCTCTTATATTGAATATTTCTTCCAAATAATTTTCTCTCACTTCAATTGTATAGTAATAATTAAAAATAAATACTTTTTGATATTTTTAATTACACTTATGGCCCAATAGCCCTAACATAGGGGATTAAAAATGGCCAAATAAAGAATTTTGGTCTAACTTCTCTCTCATTAATGTTAGTTCCAAGGAGTGGTAGAAAAGAAAACTGCAATTCCACAATTTAAATTCATTTTTTACATGTCCACAGTTTTGCTGCAATGCAGCAATGATGTTGCATGGCAGCAAAACCATATTTGTTTGATACATGAATTGTAAGTTTTAGGGTTTTTATTCCTACCATGCCTCATAAAATGGAGAAATTCCCCATTGGTAGTTAAGCCTCAGACAGATTTCTACATAAATATTAGGTTTAAAGCTAAAACTCTCTTCCCTTGATTATTTTCTTAACTTTATAGAAATTCTAAGGGATTATTACCAATGCACATATAGCAGATAACTCCATTAAAAGTTACTGTTACAGCACCTCCCGCAGTTTCTTGGATTTTCCTACTGCCTTGTTCGATTTCCTGCAGTGCTTTTCCTAAAGTGCTATTTAGTATGCTTAAGGGTCTGTTTTCTCATATATGTCATGCTTATTTTTTTACATATAGACTAGCAGGTCTAAGTATTATCCATTTACTTCTCAGATAATGTCTTTCCACTTTCTGTTATATCTCTATTGGTTCCATGGATACATATCCCTAATTTCAAATTCTGTAGTTTCAGGTGTGATTTGGTGACAATGGAATGTCTTAAGGACCAAATAAATACAAATGTCCAGCAATTAACAAATTATTTTCTGACTTGGCTTCCAATGTGCCTATTGCATCATCCCCAGGTGTCTCAAGATGATGTAGCACATAGAAATCTGACTGGAAATAAAATTGATGACTGGTGGCAAATTTCAATTAGTCAGCCATTCAAAGTTCCCTTCTTTTCTCATATGGCTGGTATAGTTTCTCCTTCTGCTGAACATTCCTTTCTTGTATGATGTATCCTCAATTCTCTAAAACTCCGCCATTATCCCACATTAACAACATCACATTTCCTTAGCCCTTTGGTTCTCAGCTAATTTTATCACTTATTTTTTTGTTGCCAATACATTATTCTCTCTAATTCCATGTAAGCATTATTCCATAACCTCTCTTGTACATCCCATTAATCATCTCCACTGAAAATCATGATTTTTCATTGTATCCTCCATTATTTCATTGTCTTGAGGTATATCCATATTTCCTCATTCCTTCCAGTTCCTTTTAACTTCACTTAGAAATGTTTCTTGGTATTTCTTCCTTTTTTCACATTAAAGTTTCAAAAACTTTGGCAGCAATGGAGTTAGTAAGCACACGCTACATGAATATGCTGCATGCCTCAGGAAAGCATCACCTGAGGTATGAACTGCAGGTATAAGGAGAGTCTGCTCTTCCCTTTAGCTGAACTGTAAGATGTTTTACAATGTTGAAAGAGGGGCAATAATCAGTTTCTGAAAAGGTGGACCCAGAACTCCAGTCACTACTCTCATAGGAGTCGTAAACATCAACACCACTGCTGCCATTGCAAAAGAAGATCATCAAATAACATTTTTATTATATTTGATGATTAAATGATGATGATAATTTGATTTGAATAATGTTTTTCTTGGAAATGTTAAAAATGTATTTGGTTGCATCTATACATTGGAAATAGAAAATAGCGCATAGGTCGTGTTGGTGCATGGTGGGTTCTAACACTGCTTACATCCAAAATGCGCAATGCTTATTGATAGGTTTGTTCACAGTTAAAGCTGATGTTATGGGAAGATGAGGAGTTTCTTTGAAGGTTATCGCTGCAGATGAAATCAGATTGCTTCAATCTGATCATAAAAACAAACAATAAATTAATGAGTGGAAATATCCAGAATCATCAATACCAAAAAAAGCCAAAGTGTGGGCAAAGTTTTGGTGATATCATTTGTTGATATTAATGGAATGGTGTAACAGCAAATTGTGTCAGAACAACAATCGTAAATAGAGCATACTATAGGCATATAATGAAAATTCTTCAAGGCCATAATTATTGCAAAAAATGAAATTGCCTAGATGCTGCCCCATGATGATGTATGGCCACACATTGCAAATGTTTTTGCTGAGCATCTCTCAAAAATCAATCTATTTGTGTTCCTCGCCCTCCTTATAGTCCAGACTTAGCTCCATGTAACTTTTTCCTCTTTCCCAATGTAAAAAATTCATCTTCTATGAATGTTTGTCAACATTAAAAGCAGTAATGAATGCTGCTTAGGCTTTTTGTAAGAACTATCCCAAATTTGCTTCCCGAATCTCTTCTTAGACCGGAAAAAAGATGGGACAGGAGTACTGCAATCAATGTGGACTTCTTTGAAAAATATACTAAAATTTGGAAGATGAGTAAAGGCAGTTTGTTCAAAAAACCTATGGTTTTTCTTTCTCAGAGAATTCTCATACTTTCAAGCTTTCTAACACTTTAATTTTCAAATTTTATTGAAAACAAATGAATGTTTAAGTTTTACCAAAAATATCTGTCCAACTATAATCCTAACCAACTGCTATTTTCATAATGTAATCACAGATACGATGATGCTTGAACCACATATTAATTATTGTTATGCTTTTACTCCTGAAACAGTCCTTTTTTCTCCCTATAGAAATTTCTTCTGGAGAAACCTTACCCATCTACATCCCTCCCACCTCTCCCTACATCTGGCAGTCCCTATCACTATTCAATGTTGTCTTCCTACCCTGTTACCAACTAATTCTTCCAACTGATCTTATGACCTATTAACTTCATCACTGGTAATTGCATGCACACCTGGGTTACCACTAGATAGTGTTGGGTCCGTCTTTATCTCTACACAAAAAATTCTATCCCTCGCCTGGTTAGTATTTACCACCCAAATATTCAGTTTCTATTCAGAGCTTCCGCTTCTCAAAGTCGATCCTCATACTAGAACTGACACTCAATCAGAAACGCTCTGTAGAAATGAAAAATGTAACGCATATGTTTTCATTATATTAAAATAGAAAATCTTATGACATGAATATTCATTCTTGGTATATCACATTGGAAACAGTTCAATCATACGAGTTATTTTCATGCATGTGTGTATTCATCGGTAAACCCTTAAGAAAAGCACACATAACGAAAGATAAATGTTGAATAAATAATCTAACAAAATATCATTTTTCCTTCGAAACTGTGACGAAATGGGTCATAAAAATATGAAAAATTATAATATATTACCCTTTGGCCTTGCCTTCTATTCGAAAGCGGTGCCTTGAAGGCCCTGCCACATGCCGCAAATGCTGTGTAAATTTATGAGTCACAGAAATCAACCAATTTCCTTTCGCAATGTTATATGCTCAAGCCTTGATACAAGACTGGAAAAAAATTAAATCATGGTAATATTTAGTGAGAGAGATAAATAAAGGCTTAGAATGGAAATAATTGTATAACAATAAATGAGACAATCCTATGAACTATTTGAATATCGCGCACCCGCCGCCTCACCATCTTTTTTACTCCGTAAAAACTTGCTACGCGATAATAAGTTTCCGTCCTTTTCATAGTTGGAAGTTGGATTAAGCATGGTGTTAATAGACTTGGAATACTGTTAACGGTTTTCACGGTTGACTTAATGGCAACATCCTTTCGTAAGGTGTGCAGGTTACTGCTGTCGACGAGATACGGCCAATTTCGAAGTGCTCCTTCGAAAAGTGTCACTAAATTCCCTTACACTGTATTCTTGGCACAATTTCACTGTAGCTTCAATAATTTCGGACCTGTCTTGAAAACTGCCAAGCATCGCACTAGCAATTTCTACCGTCCGAGAAACGTCTCCGTATTTGTTTCATCTGGGTTACTAGGATTTTTAGGGCTTGAAAAGGAGGACAAAGAAGATGAATTGGTGCTAACTATTAAACGTTCTATACTTCTAATTCAGGTAGAAGTTGTTGACAGTGTCTTTTCGTTAAATGTATTCAGTGTCATGGACTTTGGGTTTTGGTTATAAATATTTAATCATATGCTATCGTGTAAAATTGCATGTTAGAGATAAGTAAATATGAGAATGTATCATACTATATATGAATTTTGCGTTGACATTTAAAATTGTGGAAAGTTGCTGTTGCTAATATTCTAGACTATCCATCTACGCAATTGTCAATACTGTATCCAATTTTGCACTCGGGTAATACTCCCATATTAATGATAAACATTACCTGAGCCCATTGCCATCTAGAAAAACCTTGTTAAATCTTTTCATGACCTTGATTTATGTTGTAAAAGAGGTGCACGAAAAATATTTCGATTCATTGTAACATATAGGATATAACCCTTTCCCAGCTAGTTCAAATCCAGAATTAATTTTGCTCTATTTAACTAATTTTAGTTGACATCCGTTTGAACTTTCACTGAGGTTCATTACAGCGATCTCTTAACTTTTTGACAGAAGGGGGAATTGAACAAAGCCGAGCAGATGCTCCATTTGGCCCTGAAGTTAGCTCAACAAAGACAGGATCAAGATGGAATCACATATGTGTACGATCTTCTGGCGAATTTGGCTTTGGAGAAGGGAGAACTTGCTAAGGCAGAAAAGCTGTTTGTAGGCGTAATGCAAAGACTTATGACCATAGGTGTCAAGCAAGATGACAATAGAATAATCCACGTCAGTCTCAAGTTGGCACAAATGCACTCCGAAAGTGGTAAGGATAAAGGCGGTAGCTCGGAGAAAGCTGAGGAAGGATTCCGTTTCTGCCTGGAGAGATTGCAGAAGAAAGTCAAACCTGGAAGTGCAGAGGAAAATGACGAAGACACAGTAAGCCATTTATCTTTCTAATCCTGTTATTTTTTCCTGTGAGGAGGTTTGAGGTTTACAAATATTTCGGCTGGATGATGTGGGGAAGGCATTTTGGTTCTTTGGTGACTGCTGGTCGGCAGTTAATCAATTCACTAGGAAAGAACTTAGGAGATAATAGTCAAGGTGAAGGTTAGGCAATCCAGATTATTTTCCATCGCAGGTTCATACTGGAGTTGATGGCATCAGTGAGGATGATATTCACTTTCTTCAGTCACCCTTCCCCAAGTGATTCCCCTCAACCAACCCGGAAATCGTAGACATTGCTTCTGCACATTACTGTATTCACACTGAAGATCTCAACTGCTATCTCTTCCTTTCAAAATACCTAACCTCTTACATCCCCAGCAGAAAATTTCAGAATGATCATTCTCATTTCATCCACACATAACAATTCCGTCTCCTCCTTCCACAATTCCTTTTCTTTATTTTTCATTATATTTTCGCATAACCCGTCTAATGAAGCCGAGTCTCTTTATGGCTGTCTTTCATATCCTTTTAATGTGTGTGCACCCCATGAAAATTGTGATGCCAGTGCAGCATCCAGTTTGACCTGTTCTTGGATGCTTAACTCGATCATGTTCATTTCATAATTTATGTATCATTTCTGTTTTCTTTGATTGGAAAACCCCAGTGCTGTGTATTTTCTTATGTTTAGTTCCAAACCCAATTCCTAGCTTCACTCCGATATCTGGTCTATATTGCTGGAGAGTAGAACAGTACTGGTGTTCTTATTTCTCTGTAAATCCCTGTGCCATCTGCAAATAATCTAAGGTTGCTGCTAGCTTGGGGACCTAGGTCTGTAATGTTTCTCAAGAACAGTAAGAGCCCTGCAACACATCCCTGTGGCAATCCTGAAGTTGTGTGTGCCTCTAATGAACTCAGCCTGCCAACAAATAATTTTTGGTAATAATTAGGTGATAAGCTCATGATTCAGTTGATCACCTTCTCAATACTACTTTTATATCTAAATTGTGTATCATTATCTTGTGAGAGACCTTGTCGAAGGCTTTCTTTAAATATAAAAATACAGAATCAAATTGTGTATTCCTTTCTCCCAATTTCAGGATATGATTGTTTAAAAGACCGATTTTTGTTTCACATGGATGTTTTCCCTGTACACCTTTTCTTTATATGTTCCAAATGCCAAGAGAGGCGTTATATTGCCAGCAAATAAAGTGCTAAGATTTTTCAAGATAATGATATTATAGAAATGAGTCCGTCAGCAATTACGGAGGTTCTCTCACTATCATTGTAGAGAGGATGGAGGTTGCAATTTAAACAGACCACTATGGAGGTTAACAATGCATTGGTTTGGACCATTTTTTATGTAATAGCCTCTTAACCTTAGGCTTTGTAGATAGATGGGGTGAAATTCAAGCATTCCAAAATGTTTTCCATCACTAGTACCTATAGAAGTGAGTCTTATGTTGGTAAGGATATTCATGTGGTTATCCTTGGGGGTGAGGGAGAATGAGAAGCCTTTAAGAAGTTTGGAGAGGGTGTGGAAGAAAGGTTGACCAGTGCATTGTTAGGTCGATCATAAGGTGATTCTTGTGGAGAGTTATAGTATTGGTCATTTCACAACACTTAGGGAAGGGGGAAGAGAGCCATCAGGTTGGGATGCTTGGGGGTGGGGGAGGCAGGATAGCTGAAGTGGAAAGGGGAGACTGTGACACCAGTGACAAATGCAAAGGGGTGGCAAATTTTTGAGGACTTACATTTGGCGGAGGTCAAGGGATCAGAGAGCTGATTTAAGAATTCAGTTAATTTTGTAAAGGAGATTTGGGGTAGGGGGAGGAATGTTCAACTGCATGATAGACGTATTGTCTGTTCGTGTGTATTTGTTAGTCGTAAAACCATGTGTTTAAAAATGTATGGCAGCTAAGGATGACAGTTGCAAAGAATTATTCTTTTGTCATGAGCTGGCCATGTCTTTTACCATTTTTGATGTAATAGGATCTTAGCTCTTTAGTCATGTAATCAGTACCTTTGGTTTAGGTTTTAGTTAAGAAAAATATTGTGCCTTTAATACAAGTACTGTCCAGAAAGTAACCTCCATTTGCATGAGGCTAGCAAAGTAGTTGGGAGAGCTGAATATTTGCTGTATTGACAAACACCTTAGGGCAGTACGTCACGAGCTGCAGTGTTTGGAAGGCTGCACCTGTTGACATTTGTTTACTGTAGTGAGTCAAAATGAACAATACAATTAGAAATCTCGCCAAATGTAATATCCATTTTAGTGATAAGGTTTTTACTGGTGGTAAACTTCGAAGCTTCAGACATTCATTTGAAAATTTGTTTTGTGCACCGACTAAGTGATGAGTGACAGTGGTGTGCATCAGTGGTGTGCATCAGTGGTGTTGTAAGTTTAAGAGTAAACAGCCAAATGTCCATGATGTCCAAGAACTGGCCACCCGTCAGTTCATCTGTCACGAGGCCAGGCCAACCACTACGGTCCTCATCATGGACATTGATGTGGCCATTTTTAAAATGAATGCACCACTGCCTCACTCCCCCTTCACTCATTATTCCATCTCCGTATACTTCTCAAAGTTGTCTATGAATTTCGACTGGCCTGTGGTTTTTTGCCAGTAAAAACCCAACCACAGATTGCACATCACAACTCATGGGATTTACTCTTGCTGTGCACATGTTAACAGTTTGTACTGACCAAAGTAGAAGGACCACAGTCTGCACATTACCACAGCAGGAAGCACCCTGAGGGACATTTAGACACCAAGATGGTGGCTCTAGCCCTACCCAGCACCTTGCTTGGCCAAAACATAAGTTACTTTCTTGACAGCCCTCATAGCAGCCATCTATGAGTGCTAGTGGCCTTTGAATGTGCATAGTCTATTTTTTAACTTGAAATTTGGGTTGAAACAAAGTGAACTCCTTGAATCGTGTGTTCAAAAGTGCGGCTAATTTCCTTTATGGCGTGGTGACAGTAGAGACATCTGGTCTGACTGGAATGTTACCTTTGTGTACTTTTAGTTACTCAAAGAATTACGGAGCCCTCAGATTCATCATTATCTGGTATGATTTGTTAGCCTTGATGATAGATGTGGATTTTAGAGCTTTCTAAACAGTTTTTTGGAATTTGTTAGTGGGATCATGCAGGATCTTCACAACATTGTTATTTTTTATGAAGTCATAACACTTGTTCACTTATTCATCTCGATTCATTACCACTGCAGCATTGCCTTTATCAGCTTTTTCACAGTTAAATTTTGGTTACTAAGAAACTTTTTGAAAGAATTTACTAGCGTTAATTCTTGGTCATGCACTCGTTTATTTTAAATGTGGTTCTTAAAAACTGGTCATTTCTGGGCCAGCACGTTTCTTATACCAATTCCTTTTTTGTTCAATGCCACTTTTGTATCTACGATTAGATTCTCCACTTCTTTGACACCGATCTGGAGGCTTGGTACATATATTAGGCCTCTTTCAAGTAGATTCTTATATTGTGTATCAGTATTAACATTGGATAAATTTATCACTCTGTCGTGAAATGCAAAGGAACCTGTAGTTGTATTGGGTTCTTGAAGTGGGGGATGTTATCACGTTGACTCAGTTTGTCTAGGTTTTTCCAGATGACTAACCTTTTTTGTGAGCAATCTCACTACTTCGTTGTGGCACATAGTCATGAAGAAGGGACCACTCTACCCAATCAATCAATTCTTCAATCAGTTGATTTAAAATATGTCTCTGGTAAACAGAGACAAGGGATTAAAATATTAAATTAAAATTTAATTAATTGACCTGATTCAAATTTTAACTTAAGGATTAAAGGAAACTGATAAAATGGAATTTTGGCAGTCTACCATTTTATGTTAGTTTTGGATGGACCTCAGCATAGCATTGGTACATGTCTTAGCTTCATCTAGCTATATGTGGACACAGCCTGACATGCCATGCTACATTGATCTGTCCTTCGATTTCCCTTATTTTCACCCTCTTCATTGCAAGGATTACGCATGTCTTTGTTGGACTCGTAGTCCTCCAGTAACCATATTTATCATGGCCACCCCTCGAGCAAAAGTCTCTTTTGTGACCTGTAGGCACACTTTCAGTTTTGTTTTGGGCCTGATATCTTATCAACATCCTTGGAGGTTGGAATGTTTTGTTTGGTCTTTGCTTTTGTCGTGCTTTCAGTATTGTCTACTTAAGTTCTTCTATGTCAGTTGAAATTGTCACTTTCTCACTGGTTTTAGAGACTATAGTGGCATAAGAAGAAGAAAAAGTAAGTGTGAGAGTTAGTTTTCCTTCCTTTATGCTTTCAAATAAGCTCACTTTTTATTGTTTTAATGCCAATAACTTTTTCTCGTCTTGCATTGTTGAGCATGATCTTGAGTAGAAAGCATGGCCTACCTGGCAGTTAACGAAGTGAGGTTTGATTGCTCGTGCCATCCCACCATGCTGCCCATTGCCACAGAGTGAGTGAGCCTGGGGGAAGTCTTTTACAATGTGGCGATAGGGTCAAAATGTTGGAAATTGAAGCACCATGCGTGAGGTTTGTGATATACAATTAGATACTGATTGTGATTCAATTCTATGAATATTTTCTGTGGCAGCTTGTCAAAGTAAAGGTGAGCATTATAGATTTTGTTTTTATTGCCTCGATATCTCTTATACCTGTGAAACATCGGTATCAATAACTGCCTGGGAAATTATTCCCTCATCATTGATGTGTAAGAGATATCGCAGTCAGAGCACTTACTCAGAAAAGTGCTCGATATCTGTTGCTTTTGTCCACTCACAGAAGTGTTATTTTACATTTGACTCTTTTTTTTTCGAAGCTTCAATTAGCAATGTTCCTTTACATAAGTTATTGGCTGTTTTCAGTTCACTTTGATTGAGGTAGATGGACATCTTCAAATAAGGGGTAGTATAGCCTTGGTGAATGATTCTCCTTCCATTGTACGTATAATTACTTGTGTGCCACCTGACAATGTCTATCTGCACATGTAAGTTTTAATAATAATAATAATTACTGGGAAAGTTTCACCGAATACATTTCCTACCCATCCTTCTCAGACCAGGGTCTCAATGCTTGAGGAAGAATTCTTTACCCATTCCAGTCCAACCTTGCTCCTACATTTTAGGACCACAATCCAGTGTGGTCATCAGGGCCGATACAGCGCTTGTGGGAGGCAGTGCTGTCGATTAGGCAGCTTGCTTCAGGTTATAGCTGCATGGCATCAACACTCCTAACCCATACATCATTGCCATTGCCCACCCTACCGAAGACCATGTTCCTCTTGCTTGCCTCCAGATTGCATGAGTAATACAGAAGCCAATCGACTGGAGTGCCCAATTGCCCTTTTTTTTTAGACTCCAGGATCAAAGTGGAGTGTTGGTCCTTGGCCCTGTGCACCTTTTTGGGATGTTCAGGAGCTCCCCCCCCCCTGCATGTCTCCACCCATGGCCAGCAAGTGGGTGCAGAGCTACTGCTTTGGTCATGCATAATACTTGATCCACAGACTGTCCGAATGTGTCTCAGGGGGCCGTCTCTACATCTTCTCATTTGCCTCTCATGACAAGTAGGGATGTATTGCTGCAGGACTCTCCATCCTCCTATCTCTTGGAGTTTCTCCTCAAATATCAGAAATATACTGCATTATTCAAGGTATTTGACTACACTAACATCCTGTGCCTAAAATTGTCACTCTCCTTTTTTCAGACTTCTTCCAAAGTTTTTTTTTAAGTGTTTGTCTCTGGTGTCAATTTATGGAATTTCTTCTTAAGTATTGGAAGAAGTATGCAATGGCTCATGTCTGAATACCCCTTGTGGCATGACCATACAATGGCTTGAGGGGTATTATCTAAATTGCAGGTGTTTTCAAAAATAGTTCATTTAAAACCTAAATACATCCATTGCTCAGTTTGAAAGTGAAGTTTACATTTTTATTAAATTTATTTGCTGAAATTATTGACTGTCATTGTGTACATTCATGCTTAGGTCCTCTTGCTAGCCCTTGCTGAGGAAGCTTATGCTCGCTTCTGCCTGTCCCAAGATCGCCTGGTTGAGTCACAGAAACACTTGGAGCTTGCAGCGGCACACCTGCTGCATGGCATCGACCTTGGCACCAGGAGCCCTGATGGAGAGTTGCGCACAGCCTTGATGCTGAATGACCTGGGGAGCCTGTGCTCCCTGAATGGAGACCAGGAGGCAGCAGTGCGCCACTTGGCACGGGCCATTGAGTGTGGGGAACGCGGTGCCAAGATGAGAAGGGAAGCACGGAGCCAGTTGCCAAAGGGTGTGATGGGTGATGAGGAGCTGGTGGCCTCCCTTCGAATCAACCTGGGCGTGGTGTATGCCAAGATGGGCATGTATGAGTTAGCCCAGGAGAGCTGCCTCGCGGGTTGGAAGGCCGCCAAGAGGCTGAAGCAGGAGGAGGTGCTCTCTGAGGCAAATTCTTGCCTGGACGAAGTGAAAAAACTGATAGGTCAAAGGTAAAGGGGTTCACAGTTGTATGGCCCCCTGAAAACTGTTCTTAGCACATGCATATTTAGCAAGTTGTAATACCAAAGAGAGCGCATCTTCGTTTCTTTCCCATTGCTAGTGGGATGTGACCATTTCCTGTGAACCAGAAATGAAGTATGGGCAATCTGTCTGTTATTGTTGATGCCATGTAAGTTATTGCTAGCAGAGAAATGAAATGAAAATGCAACCGGCATTATTTAATGGTGGACATTTGCTATAATATTTACATTTGTGTATATATTTACCCATCTTGGAATGAAACCATGAATAATAAGATATTAGAGAAAGAAATCACCGACCAAGGCAATAAAAGCCCTGTCATGTGAACCCTGAGGTTGGTTAAATTGGTAGACAAGGGTAGAGCTAACCTTATGCTAAGTCATATGTGGCACATGAATTTTGCTCAGTGATGGGCTGAAATGGAGACAGTTTCTTTCCGTTGGTACCTGTGCCAGCCCATTCCCTTATTTAGTTTGTGGGAAATCACTCTGCCCACCAGACTACGACACCCCTTGCTCCATACTTCTCTTTAATGAAAGAAGAAGTGACTTTGGCTTTTAGTCAAATGAAGGCATGGTAGTAGTTTTTGGGGAGGTGACCGACAGCTAAGGTCATTTACACCATTATTGATGGATGGGAAAGGAGGGGTGGAGAGAAACCCGGCGTCGGCATTAGCCTACTCTTGTCGAAAGGTTTCAAGGGGTCCGCAGTTAAATGTCCCATCCAACAGATATCATACTCACTCAAAGTGCTCTCCACAAAGCACCTCAAGTAGGGATCGGGATACTGCTGAAAAATATTTGTTGTCTCCAGGGTTTGAACCTGGTGGGGTTCAAACCCTGGAGTGGGTGAACTCTTGGTGGGAATCCTGTATGTAGCTACTACACCATCCTGATCCCTTGGAGGCATGGTTCTTTAAATTTTTTGATACAGTAGAACCTTGTTTAGCGAGCATCTCGCATAGTGATTCACATAATAAGTAAAAATATTGTGCTTAAAAATGGCTCGCTTAACAAGCAACTTGTCATTTAACAAGTGACTTTTTACGTGAAAAGTGATGGGTGAGGGAAATTCCTGGAATGATTGCTCAGTTGTGTTTAGCACTCTTACCGCGTGCATCTTAGGATTGCTAGTGATCACACATTTTCCTAGTTCTTGTTCTCACGTATTATTTTTGACTTTATTTATTCATATCTGTATAATATTTTGTGCAGTTATAAAAATATCCCTTAAGAAAAAGCCGCAAGAAGACATCCATAAGAGAGTGAACATAGCAGTAGAAACGAGAAGTAAAACCATTGAAAAGCAAGAGCAAGGTGTCAGCAAGGCTGATCTAGCATGTACATATGCATCAGCGATCTGTTCTAAATCAGCAATTTGCACCAACTTCAAGTTAATGGAAAAATTTAAGGAGATACTTGTGTCAAAGGGATTAACAAGAATGTCTAAATAATTGTTACATATTCTCAATGATGTTGAGAGGTTGCTTCCCACATGGTTAAATGAAAAGTAATTGCAATATGATATATTAATGAGAATATCAATTGTGGGAAGGCAAAAGTGGATGCAAAAAAAGGATGCATCCGGACCAAGACTTGGTCTCCCTGCTGAAGGGGGTTGGGCGCTTCGGTAGGTCCCTCATATCTCTGCTGGTATTTCTCCTGATTCTGCCGCACCTCCTTGTCTCTGGTTGCCTTGTCGGGTGGAGTGGCTCCTAGGCTCTCCCCATCGTGGGGTGGTGCGAAAGCCCATTCTCCGGGTCCCTTCAAGTTCTCTCCCAGGAGAACCTCCGCGGGGGAGAAGCTGGTAGCGGCGTTCCTCCGGCGTCGCAGGGTGAAGAGGATAGTGGGAACCTGCTTGTCCCAGTCCTGATGTCGGCTCTCCAGGCTGAGGCGTATGCCACGCTTGATTTCTTGATTCCTTCGTTCAGTGGGGTTGGCTCGTGGATGGTAGATGGGTGTGGTCCAGGCCTTGGTGCCCCACCTCTCACAGGCACCTTTCCATAGGCGGCTGGTAAATTGTTTACCGTTGTCGGTGAGGATCCGGGCCGGATATCCCCAACGTGCAAAAACCTCGTTCTCTAGGATGCGAATGAGGCCAGGAGTTTCGGCATTCCCAATGGGGAAGGCTTCAGTCCATCTCGAAAATAAGTCGGTAGCGACCAGGAGGTTGGTTTTCCCCTTGGCGGAGCGAGGGTAAGGGCCCATGAGGTCCACTGCAACTGTCTCCCAGGCACGTTCGGGCTTGTGGGCGCGTAGCGGCGTCTGCTCCCCGCGGTGTCCTCCCTTGCGACACGCGCAGAGAAGGCAACTCTGGACGTGCGCTCGAACGTCGGTCTGTGCGGAGGACCAGTGGTATCCTCGGGTGAGGGCGGCATACGTGGCCTTGGACCCAGGGTGCCCTTCCAGTGGCTCCTCGTGGTACCGCTGCATTACCGCAAGCCTTAGCGGGCGGGGCACCAGCAGCCTCCACGGTCGGCGCGGCCCCGGTCTGGACCAAACGTGACCTCCTTCCTCCTCGTGCCTTCCTTGTGCTTCAGGAACTGTTGTTGGGCGGGGATTGGTGTGGGCGTGTCCCTTGCGGTCTAGATCTTCTGTCTGAGAGCGCAGGTTTCGTTGTCGGAGTCTTGGGCGGCCTTAACTCGCTCGTATAGGTCGGCCGCTCTAGGAACGTGGCAGATGCGAGGTGGAACCATCCGGTCCATCTCGGGCGTCGCGATGACTGATTCTCCTTCAGGGGCGCGTGAGAGGGCGTCCGGCAGCTCTTTGTTTCTCCCCGGGCAGTGTTCCACCGTGAACGAGTATTCCTGGAGCAGCAGCGACCACCGGGTGAGCTTGGCGCGGTTGTCTCGCATGGTCTCCAGCCAGATGAGAGCCTTGCTGTCTGTGCGGAGCAGGAACGGGCGATCAGAAAGGTATTGGTGATAGCGTTTTACGGCCCATATGATGGCCAGGCATTCTTGCTCGTTGGCATGGTACCGTTTCTCTGCTTCCACGAGTTTCGCGCTGGCGTACGCGATGATGCTCCGCTCCTGTGCCGGGCCTTGCTGATACAAGATGGCCCCCAATCCTATTCCCGAGGCGTCGGTTTGAAGGTTGAAGGGTTTTGTTAAGTCCGGACGGGACAGTGGCTTGATGCTGCGGAATGCCTCTTTGCATCTCCGGAAGACTTCCTGCTGGGCCGGGCCCCATGTCCACCGGTTAGCAGGACTGAGGAGATCGGTGATCGGTGCCAGGATCTCTGCCAGTCGGGGAACGTAATCCCGCAGCCAGTTGCAGAGGCCGAGGAACTGTCGAGTTTGTTTCCGTGTAGCGGGTGGGGTGGACTCGAGGACGGCGCGGACGCTCTCCGGTCTGGGCTGGTTCCCATCTTCGGTGATTTGGTGTCCGAGGTATTCCAGGTGCATCATTCCAAAACGGCATATTTCCGTAGCGCAGGTGAGGCGATGGAGGCGGAGCCTTTCCAAGACTCTTCGCAGATGCTGCAGGTGTTCCTCGAACGATTCGGAGTATATGATGATGTCGTCGAGGTAGGCCACGCAGAACCTCCCGACGTATCCACGTAGGACCTCCTGCGTCATCAGGCGTTGGAAGGTGCTTGGGGCGTTCTTGAGGCCGAAAGGCATGACCCGGAACTGGTAAGTGGCTCCGTCCGGAGTGCTGAAGGTGGTTAGTGGTCGAGAGGCTGGATCTACGGGCAGCTGCCAGTATCCGGCCTTAAAGTCCAGCGTGGAGAAGATCTTCGCAGTTCCCAGGTCCCGCAGGGCGTCGTGGATATTAACCATCGGCTGGACTACCTCTTCCGTGACGTGGTTAAGCCGACGATAGTCCACACAGAACCTGGGCGTGCTGTCCTTTTTCTTCACGATGACCACGGGCGAGGCATATGGCGAGACACTCGGCTCGATGATTCCCCCTTCTAGCATCTCCTGCACCTGGTCCTGGATCAGTCTCCGCTTCTCCTCTGAGTAGCGGTATGCGGGAGGGCACCTTGGCAGTGGTCCCTTGAGCTTAATATGATGCGTGACCGTGCGTGTTTTCCTGGGTGCCATGTGGGTTGCAAAGACTTCCTGGTGGTCGCGGAGGATCTGGTGGAAGTCCTGTTGAAGCCGGGGGGGGAAGTTCTGCTGGAGGTCGGTGGGAGGCTGCCATGGCAGCTCGGGCTTCAGGCGGCAGGTCCAGGACACGGTGATGCGCTCCGTGGTGCCGAGGGAGATGGTCCCCTGGGGGTAGTCCAGGACGGCCTCCGTGCGGCGTAGCCATGAGTGGCCCAGGATGAGGTCTTCGTCGATGTCCCTAGTGATGTGCAGGTGGATCGGGAACTGCTGCTGCTGTATCCGGAGCGTAGTCCTTACGCTCCCGCAGGTCTCGAACGTGGCCCCCTTCTTCACTGTCCGCATCTGGGCCGGCTCCTGGTTGACGTCCGGCTGTAACTCCGCTGAAAGGCTTCTGGCCGCAATCAAGTTGACTCCCGCTCCTGTATCCACGATGGCGGAGAGCTCCTCTCCACCGATCTCCACCCGAATTTGGAGAGAGCGTTCCAGGTGGCCGCTTGTTTTCTGGTGGGTGGCCCCTATGGCAAGTTGGGCGGGGGCTTTGGGGCCTTTTGGTTTCCCGCCCTTACATTTCCCCCCTGATTCTCCGGGCAGTCCCGGTGAAAGTGGTATCCCGGGCAGAGGCGGCATTTGGGTGATCCGGCGGGGCGGGTGTTGGCGCCTTCTTCCGCCTGGTCCCGTTCCACCGCGCTGGCCTGACGAATGAGGCCTTCCACGTCCCGGGGTGGGTGCCCTCGGAGGGTCTGTCGGATGCGAGGTAGGAGCTGCTCCGTCAATGTGGCGAGGAGGCTCTCCCAATCTCCGTTAGGGAACAGTTGCTGGAAAAGCTGGAGTTTCCGGAGTATGAATATCTCCACGCTCTCCCTTGGTCCCTGGGCGCTGCCGTATAGCCGAGCCTGGATCTGGGCCCTCTGTGCCGGAGTATCATATTTCCCCCGGAGCCGTTCCTTAAAATTTTCCCATCCCAGGGAGAACTCTCAGTACGGGGCCCACCAGGGGCGTGGAGCGACGGCGTGGGCCACGTGGCCCTCTGGCACGGCGTTTAAAATTCTCGCCGCGTGGCAGGGCACAACAGAGATGCCAAAACAAACTGAAATATGTACGTGTATTAGCAGAGGGGAATGTATTGCCTGGCCACAACTTAATAGAAGGCTGGCTCGTGCTGCTATTTTGGGTCAATGCAAGCTGCAGTTTGAAAATTAGACTCCTTCTTGTTTGAATTAGAAGGAATGGTAACTACAGCCATATGAATATTATGGGAAGAATCAACCCCAGCCGTACTCTTAATATTGGGCAGAGGATATGTTAAGGGAAATTAGAGAGGAAAAATAAATAAAAAATGCTACCAACTACACCTAAAACTAACAAGAGGTCTAAACAACCGGGAATATTCAGATTGGTTGGAATTTGGAAGGAAAGTAAATGTTGTAACGAAACATAAATTCTGTCCCAAATCCTTCTGTCTTACCAAAAAAAATCCAAGCAATTTCGCCAAAAGTGTGGCTACACTTCTTCCGATGACAACTCTTTTCAGTTGGTCATAAACACATCCACCACCAATTTCTCAAAAGATCAATTATCTCTACTGAACCGCGGACTCAATTTCAACATCTTTCTGAACAGCCTACCTATAAAAGACCTTATTTTCCTGGTGGAACATTCCAATAAATTCCTGGACATCGATTCGAGAACCTAAGTCTGTAAAAAGTGTGAAAGCATCATTAGTCCAACCTTCTTAAAATCAACCACAATAAAAATAAGGATTCACTCCACTTTACCCTAATACGCTCCCTCTGAAACCATGATTGCCTCTACCTGAACTCAGACAAAGATAATACATGTGCAATTATAGGCAAGGACACCTACTCTCATAAAATGAACACCCTCATTGAGAATGGACCATACACCAATGTTTCTAGAAATCCACTCAACAAAATGGTCCAAGATGCAAAATCAGCAATCGCCGATGGCAAGCTCTTTATTGACAAGGAACAAAAGTTTGAACTGGCCACATCTAATCCAATCCTACCACACCTTTATGGCCTTCCCAAGGTACACAATAAAGATTGTCCCATCGTTTCTGAGATCGACTCGCTCACGTACAATATTTGGAATGGCTCACTCAACAGTTCACCAACGTCAGATTCCAGAGTACGTCGAATGTTAAAAACAGCCTTGATGTCATTCATACTATCATAGATATCACACTAAAAGACCGATATCTTAATTTTCCTTGATGTTGAGTCCTTATTCCCTAGTGTCCCTATCTCAGACACAATAACTTTCTTGGAAGATTGGCTCTATTACAAACATCATCGGAGATATGTTTGGAATGCTACATACCACCAACGAAAATATCGGAGAGTACGTATGTGCTATTGACAAATCTGGTTATGAATCAAAACTACTTCACTATCAACAAAAAGGTTTACATTCAAAAATTGGGCACTACAATGGGCAATTTACTTTCCCATTTCCTTGCGAACCTGTTCATGACCAAATTTGAAGATAACTGTGAAGCCACTTTTGATTATTTCCCTGCCACTTGGCTAAGATACGTTGGTGATATTTTTGCAATTTATGATACCAACCAAGCCCCCCTAGAACTCTTGTAGGAAAAAATCAATAGCCAATGCTCTACCATTAACTTTACCCATGAAATAGAAACCAATCAATCTCCACCGTTCCTAGATATCAGGGTAAGCCATACTAATACAAAGAAACCTTCCTTTGACATTTACAGGAAAACTACACACCCCAACAAATACATACATATGTCGTCTTTCAAACATGATGCACACAAACATGTGGCATTTCATTCCCTAGTCCATAGACTCATTAACGTCTCATTAAGCAAACCAAAATTTCAATCAGAATTGGAGTAAATAAAATGAACCACCGCTATAAATGGTTACAACCCAAACATCATGGATAAGTTCTTCAAAAAAGTAAAACACAAACTAATTCAATACAGCACCACATTTTATCTGCTGATGAAAAGAAATACCTAAAATTACTCAACTACTACTTTTAAAGACCTATTTACTTAAAGAACTCGCTCCGATTTTCAAAATACACAGTAAAAAACTATATTTGTCACCAACAACCGACTGAAAACATTCTTAGGAAGCCCAAAAGATCCCATTGATTCCCTCCAAAAATCAGGCATATATGAGATAAGTTGTCCTGAAGGTGACCAATTGTACATTGGACAAACACACAGAAATATTCTCACATGATTTAAGGAACATCTAGCTTGCTAAAAAGTAGGTAATTCTGAAAGATCAGCAGTTGCAGAACATATGCATCAACACTCACAGAACATTGATTTGAAAAAATTTTAACTCATTAGCACAGTATCGAACCACTTATTAAAGTACCGTAGTAAAAGCATACACATCCACTGCTCCAAGAACAAACCCATAAACCAGGACCCCATCTCAACATCCTTATTCTCCTTAGCAAAACACCAGAATTACTCCACTCAAAAAAATCCCCATTTATGACTAGGATTACATTGTACTTATTTGGCCATAATCCGTGCAATAGCTTCCCACCCTCCCTGCCCCCCCCCCCCCAAATAACAAAATCCCCAACCTGACCATTTCCCAACAACTCTTCCCCCCCTTCTTTTGACCGTTACAATATACACAGTATATATAAGACACCACACACGAGACGGCATCATTCCATCTTATTCTTTTCTGATGAAAAAATATTTTCCATTAACGCGAAGAGCAGCCGGAGAAATGAACATTGGTTCACCCACGACCCTGAGGATGTCTCAATTGTTGCTCAAACAAACTTTCCATCTAGTGTCCTAGGTGTTGTGTTCGGTGAGGGTGATATAATTCTGCCACATTTCTTTGAGAAGGGACAAACTATCAAAAAGGAGTCAATCTGCAAATTTTGAAGAATGTAGTGAAACCGTGGATGGTTACTGTGGCCTTGGGGAGGCAATATGTCTTTCAACAGGACAGTGCACCAGCTCATAAAGAGTCATTTAGTCCAAAACTGGCTCTCAGATAAGATTGACATGTTCTGGTCAAAGGAGTTCTGGCCCCCGAATAGCCAGGGCTTGAACCCACTCGACTATTATGTTTGTAGCATAGTCAAAAGAGTTACATATAAGACGAGATACCCTAATGTCGCATCTCTACGCACTGCTATCGTAGCAGAATTCTCGAATATAAACAGTGCTGTTTTAATGTGTTCATGCGATTGATTCAGGGCAAGATTGAAGACGGTCACTGCAGCTGAAGGGCATTACATTGAGTAATGTTTCTTTTGACAGATACCACCATTTGTATGTAAAAGGATTTTCATTTTCATTTGTATTTTTTTAAATAAATTTGCTTTTGAACAAAAGTTCATTTGTCCGGATATAAGCACCATACCCTGTTTATGGTCGTACTTGTTTCTTTACTTAATTTAATGCATCTACTTCCTGCATTTATGCCAGAAATACTTTTTTACCAGAAATACATTTTTAGCTTTTTTAAGATATTTAGATCTAAATTATTGTAATACCTTTAGTTCTTAGGGAGCCCCATTGTTTTTGACCTTCATCAATGAGGAAGAGTCTAGATATGACTCAAGCTAATGTACTATATTCTTAGTCCTGTTTTGCTTGAACTAATAACTTCCTAATTTATTTGACAGCGAAATTGATAAAAATACTTACACAATTTAAGTAGGACTCCCGTGTTGATTCAGTGGGCACTATTAAGTTATAGCATTTCCATGGCCACTTCTGAGCATGATTAGATATTTCTAGAGTAGTCCCCAGTGGGCATAACTATTTATTTGCATTGATCCAACTAAAGAGAATTTACACTTAACCCCTCTGCGTGGTTCCCAGTACATGGTACATCGCAGTCGGCAGGCCTCATTTGTGAACTGACGTATACCATACGTACTGCTGCACTCTCTTGGTTTTGAATTTTTTTTGCAGCGCCATCGAATTTTTAAAAAATTTATGTTTGCCCTTGGCCTCTTAGATAGAGTCTTCCTTATCGTTCTTTTTTTGACTACATGAAAAGGCATTCTTTGAGGAAGATAAATCGAGCAAGTGCGTCCTAATAAGATAAGCAAGTTCTTTGCATTTATGCTCTGTCCTCAGATTCTGTTTTTCTTTATTGCTTGATACGATCTCCCTATCAAATTTCTACAGAACCATTCGTGCACCATTCTTTCATTTTGTTTCATCATAACACCGTCTAGTTTCAGTTGTTAGATTTCTTTCTTGAGAAAGAGAAGTAAAAAAGCTTTGTGTATAACCCCCATAATGGATTCCAAGAGAGATAAGCTTTTTTTGAGTGAAGATGAAATAATGAATTTAGTAGAACACCTGGACGGAGAAAGAGAAGTGAGTATTGGATGTGATAGTGCAAGTGAGGAATTTTGGTCGAGAGGCACTTCATTGAAAAGATACTGCTGACCGGGAAGAAGCCCAGGCCTCAAAGGTGTCAGGTATGCTCCACTCGAGGTTAAAGTATGGATACAGTGTACTGATGCCCCAATTGCAATGAAGGCCTATATTTAGAGGATTGTTTCAAATTATATATCACAAAACTTAACTTTTAGAACAGAGGTTCGAAACTCAAAGGCAAAAAAAAGTGAAAAAATGAAATGTTAGGTTAGTAAAATTTTTACTAAATAGAATAATCCATTTAACATGAGGTTGATTTTTTTGAAAATGAAATCGTAAATATTTAAAAAGGCATACATTTTTTCCTGCAAAGCTGGAGACAGAAGTTTAAAAAAAAATTAAATACCATAATTAGGGCCCAAGCATTTAAATTCCTATACCAACTTGAAGGGTTAACACATTTCTTTGAGGCCACTTACATTTATTCACAGGAAAATAGAGCAGATTTTATGGAATTAGTATACTTAGGAGGATGCTTCAAAATTTGTAAATAAATGCATGCAAGAATTTCTTTAATCAATAGAAATATTGTATTGAAATCAGTTGAGGCAAAAAATATGTTTTCGGCAGTGATAAATGCAGTTTATGGCAGAAACATAAATAAGATGTAAGCTTCATGATAGCGATAAATACCTCCCTGATGTGTTTTATACGGGTAGTTAGAGTACTAATTCTAGATACTGGACCTAAGACAGAAAATCTATGTATTTGTTGGTACCTAGGTGTTGGCATTGCCCAGGTTATTATTATTATTGGTATTCTACTGATTAAGGTAGGTTTTAAATGGACGCTGCCTATACAACTGAACAACGATATATTTACTTGCTACTCTAAACAAAAACACAACCTGACAACAGGCATTAAAGTTAGTCTATCTTCAATTCCACTCACACTCTTCATTCCATTCAACATGCTTATCCTATTCCTACCCCCTTCCTCTTTTGCTTAATGATCTCCTCTTACCACAGTCTTCAATATCCCATTGTTAATTAGAATGTTCTGCAAAAAGGCAATTCCCATTCTTCCAATCTACTCCTATTTTCTGCAATGCATTCATTTATTCTTCCCAATTCATTCTTTTGAATTCCTTTTTGATATCTT
The DNA here is from genome assembly GCF_022747635.1 of Hetaerina americana. Lineage (NCBI taxonomy): Eukaryota > Metazoa > Arthropoda > Insecta > Odonata > Calopterygidae > Hetaerina > Hetaerina americana. Next base: position 109,086,882 of record NW_027286069.1, on the reverse strand, counting down.
CAAAACAAAAATATATATCCTGCTGTATTTTATGTCCTCCCTATTAGTCACATCATCACTACTATGGCATCATATGTGCCTCTCCCCTTCCTGAATTCAAGCTGCTCCTCCCTTAATCAAATTCATCATTTGCCCTACTCTCCATTCTCTTGTTAATGATCCAGAGAATCACTTGAGCTGCTGGTGAAGTCAAGCTTATTGTTCTGTAGTCATCACATGATGTCTCCTTTACCTTTTTTGGAATAGGAACTAACACTTGTCTGATAAAATCTTTTGGTCAAGTTCTTCCCTTGTAAATGCTAAAAATTAATCCATGAAAACTCTTCCTCTTACATTTTTCTACACCTGTAAGTAGTTCCCCAGGAATGTGATATAACTATATGGTCTTATTTGACTTCAATTCCTTTGATGCCCTTTCTATGTCGCTGTCAAGTATTCCTGGACCTTAACTATCCTCATCTACGGCATATTCTCCTCCCGTGTCTAAGCTTGTAGACCTTATGTATTTACCATATAATTCCTTGATATATCCCCTGCATACACTCTGGAATTTTCTCTGGTCCAGTTTGTAAATATCCTGGCTTATCTTTGATTGTATGTATGGATTTTCCAATCTTACTTCCTGACAGCTTCCTTGTATAGAGTATCAGCATTCTTTTGTAAACTTCCTGTATTCTCTCCCTGTCTTCCATTATGCTTCTTTTACTATATTTGTTTTCCACCTAAGTTTATTATTGAATCTTTTTGCTCTCTTCTACCCCATCTGAACTGAATCTGAAAGTTATTGGGGAATACAATGGTATAAGATAGAAGAGTGTAAAATAAGTCATTCCCATCAGTATTGGCCTCCATGGAAATTATTTCTATCAATAGCTAAATGATGACAATGTAACGAAGTATTGCTGATTAGGATGATGACCAAAATTTATAATAAGAATCAAGTTCAGTATTCCTCTATGCAATTACTATGCACGGTTAGAATGTTTAATTTAATTTTTCAATTATGGGAAGGCCTAATGTGTTTTTGAACTTCTAACCTTGGCTTGTGTTAGGCGATGGATGTTAATGAATGTGGATGCATCTGGGTTTACACTTCACAATCTCCATGGAGCTACCGTAATTTTCCTTTCTTATTTGTCTTACTTATTTCTTGTCTCTTCATTTTCTATCCTCTTCTCTACCATCTCTTCTTTCTTATCTCTTCATTCCTCCATCTCTTGTTTCTTCCCTCCTCCTCTTATAATGGCATTGATGTTTTGTCTTGATGACGGTGGTAATTAAGTTTTTAAAATTTACTGAATAAAAAAAGTGAATTTTAGCAAGGGATTCACTCCATAGGAAACACAAGAAATTAGAAAAGAGTGCCTAAATTTTGTGAGAGGGGAAAGAAATTTCAACAGTTAGCTTTGGGATTGATTATTAGGAAATTCGTAATTAAGAGATGCAGCAAAAACCCATCAAATTCAGTATTCTGTTGGCTGATTCTAATGATAGGTTGGAAATTTAGTTAAATGCATTTAGAAATGTTATCGAGAGAATGGCTGTCCTATACATGGAGTAATGAATAAGTGTGTGTCTTTTAATCAATAAACCAATGGTTTTATTAGCAGGCAAAGCTGCACTAATCAACCAAAAATTGGGTTAGTTGTGAGAGTAGAGGTTTCTCAATACTAAGACTACTGTTGGGTACAATCCACCCTACCATAAAAGGGGAACAGTTTTAATTCCTGTGCCAACTGTGATTTCAAAGAAAGACTTGGTAGCAGAGAAATTGATGAGTTGGTGTGCTGTTGATGATGCCCAGGGTTGTAAAAAAATTGAATAATTTTTATCGTCAATGACACATAACCCAATTATGTGATTATTCAAGAAATACTGGGGCATACTGAGAATACTGAATTTTGGTGATGCAAGTGTAAAGATGTGTGTTGTAAAAATGAAAAATACTCTTTGTGTGCTGCATTTTAAGCAAGGGGATTACCATTATCCAGATAGCCAGAGCATATTGTTTTCCAGACAGAAGTCATAGCAATAGCATTGTGCAATATTATTCTATATGATTATTGGTGACATCCACATTAACCAAGTTCAATCATTCAATTGTTCATTTGTGGAAGCAGGAAAACTGTAAAAAGTGGAAAATATGCCATATTCATTTAGCACGGATGGGGTGAGAATGGTATTATTAGTAAGCAACGTGTTTTTTTAAAAAGAATTAAGTTTTAAGAGAATTAGCAGTGCAAACATGACAACATAAGAAATCCAATTCTATAGGCAAGTCAGGTCAGAAAATTAATTACTTATGTAATTATTTTTGTTTAATCTAACCTTCATTGGTGTAAGACGATATACATATGCTCATGAAGGTCGATGCATCTGTATTTAAAATATGCAATTTTAGATATCCCTGTCTCCAATGCTCTTGGGGATAAGGTATGCTCTGTGTAGAGAATGGGTTGATACAAGCATGCAGGGCAAACACCCAAGTCATTTTCATTTCCTTAATATTGCCTCAATTCCGTATGTTACCATGCTGTTGGAAAAGCCAGTAACTACCGTGGAAATTTCATTTTGAGCAGTAATTTTTCATTTGCTTTTGTACATTTTTGTGTAATAGTTTTTTAAAATGTTGACTTCCTATAAATAACCACTAATTGATACTTTTACTGAAGGTGTTTAGCAGTCACCTTTATTTATCATTTTTAACCTCTATATTACCATCCTTTAATATTCCCTTTTTTAAATTTTTTTAACATCAGTTTGCATGATATTTTTCTCACATTTTTACCTTTGCGCTTGGGGTCCCCTTTGGGGGAGTTAGTTTTTGCCTTTGCTACTCTTTTTTTAGTCCACCTATGCTCTTAGTTAAGTACAACTACTATTTATCATACCGGCCTGTAGATATTAACTCATTGATAGGTGTTTCCAAATTGAGCTCAGTTGGTGGTAGACCAGGATGTAATCGATTCTCCAACCAATCAACAAATTTTCCGACATTATTTTTATTCCCATCCTCCCAAGTTGTGGAATCATTTGCCTTGACGAGTGAGAGTTGCTTTCTTCTAAAAATGCGAAAAAGATTCCTAACTCTTTTTACTTTCATCCATTCAGCACATTTATGTTGAAAATGTTTAAAAAATGATATAAGCTATAAGTAATGCCAAGGGAAACTGCGTAAGTTCATAGGGGCACAGTTAAAAGAACAAAAATTGAAGAAATTCCACTCCTAGACTTGCCCTACCAAACTTGAATGAATTAGAATGTTACTCGGCTGATTGGACGAGCTATCTTCTACATATAGTATGGTACTGGAAACTGACGGTGTTTCCATAGGAGGAGGGTTGTTTACTCAGGCAGGTTTCCCGCGACAGCAGAGGCGTAGTGATCTTCTCCGCATGCGAAGCATTTAGGGTCGTTGAAATAATTTTGGCGTTTTCCTATTCCAAACTCAACTGATAACGGTTCCGGGACGACGACACTCACTCCCATTATGACCATACGTAAACAACTGCCAGCGTGGCACCAGCATTGAATGTGTTCCAGGTGTGGCCCCTCAATGCCCGCCGTGAGAGTGATCATGGTACTTATCACTCTTCCTATCTGACTCAGTATGTCTCAGTAAGATCGCTATTTGGGAACGCGAGTGGTACATTTGATATCGCCAATCTTACCACTTATTGCACCATGCTGGGCGCAGTTGTATACATTTTATTCAATACAACTACTCTGTGAATGTGCATAAAATCATATAATATTTTTTTCAGACTTGAGGTAGACATAAATCTTTTCTCCCAAAAGCTTGGCTACACGATTTATATTGTATTATTTCCGTTGCCAACTGCATCAGCTGCTGCAGTAACGTATTTGACTAGGGAGTTGCCGGGAAGTGCTTTCATGATTATACCTGTTTTTCTAGTGGGGCCGTTATCATTTGGTTGGATTCTTTTGGTATGGATTTTAAGGAAATCCGTTGGGTTGCTTTCCACTTATGAGGTATTCCCCCTCACTCCCTCAACTGCTTCGGCAAAGTTCGTCACATTCCTTTGTCGTGACGGGTTATTGGTGGCATCCTGCTACTGCTACTACTGACCAGGGAAGTAGTGTCGTAGTGTTGGATAAACGAGTGTATTTGGAAAAATGCCTTGATTTCATCGACAACAATCCCATTACTCCGTTATTAAAAGACCCAACCGCGAGTTTCCAAAGTGAAGTGAAACGTGCAGTGTCAGTTTTTCAATGCTAGGGAAAAATTTAGTTGAATCCAAATGAACCCCTCCGCCCCCAGGTTGTACGGACTACCCAAATTACACAAACAAGTCATACCTATTTGACCTGTCATCTCAGCTGTGTCCGCTCCTTCACACCTTCCGGCACGTAAATTAAACGTAATGCTCCGAGATCTCTCAGGTTTTAAACCCAAATACGGAGTTAAAAACTCAATAGAGCTAGCCCGAAAATTAAGAGATATTAATGTTCCGGAAAAAGCGAGACTAGTCTCCTTTGACATTAGCAATTTATTTACTTGTGTACCCATGTCGGAAACTTTGATTAGGGCGAATGAACTACTCAAGGATTCCACCATTGCCCAAAATATCTCTGACGAATTGGTCTCATCAAAATGACAGTTAACCAGAATTATTTTAGTTTCAACCATACTCTTTACAGCCAAACGGATGGGTTAGCTATGGGTTCCCCACAGTCCCCCTTCCTAGCCGAAGTCTTCCTCAATTCTGTAGAAGAACATCGTTTTAATGCTGACAATCAGCATAACAAAAACGTGGGATATTGGTTTCGTTATGTTGACGATATTCTATGCCTATTGACAGGAACCAACCGCCAGTTAGACTCCTTTCTTAATTACCTAAACTCACTTCATCGGAATATCTCTTTCTCCATGGAAAAAGACGTCAACGGCACCATCAACTTCCTCGACTTGTCAATTACAATTAGGGAAAATAGACACGAATTTGCAATTTATGGGAAATCCACTTATACAGACCACATAATTTCTAATGATTCTGCACACTATTTTTCTCACAAACACGCGGCCCTCCACTCCATGATCCACCGCCTCCTACACATCCCCCTTTCCCCCAAAAACTTCAACATTGAACTCCTGACAATCATTAATATAGCTGCCAACAATGGTTACAACCCTAAACTAGTTGACACATTACTGCGGGAAAAAAACAAAAATCAATGGCCATAAAAAGTATTTCCGTTTCACATCCCGCAGTATCTAAGGATTTTAAGTGGTGCTCGATCCCATTTCTGGGAGATATTTCATATAGAATTTCCAACTGCCTACCCACCTCACTCAAAGTAGCCTTCTATCCACCCGTAACCCTCTCCAAACTTCTAGGCAATGGAAAAGACACCCAGGATAGCCTTCTCAAATCAGGCGTTTATAAACTGAAATGCGAGCAATGCAACAGCGTTTATGTCGGTCAGACAGGTAGGAATATTAAGTTACGAGTCAAGGAACACGCAAGGTGTCACAAAAAATCAGAATATCAACTCTCTCTTTGCCAAGCATTTACTGGAATTCGACCACAGCAGTGACTTTGTCCCAGAGATATTACACATACTCCCAAAAGGATTAAAAATGGACCCTCTCGAGCAATTAGAGATAGGCACTTGGCCTGGAAATGGTCAAAACAACCCCTCAACGCACCTGAGGGCCTCCACCACTCTCAGGCCCTTCCACCCCTCCCCGCCCCCATTCTGTCCTGAGGGTATATATTCTGGCTATCTGTTTAGAAAATTTGTACCTGATGATGCCGCAAGTCGATGGAACGCGTTGTACCATATAATAATCTGTGGAAAAGTACAAGTCTTTCTTTTTAGTATGGATAATTCTACATTGTTTGCCGTTGTACCAAGGCATAGCTTCTCTCTTCCTTTCGTATTGCTTTTGTCCTTTACGCTCGATTGATACTTTGAATGACAAAAAAATTGAATTTATAAAAGGAATTTATAGACTGCTCCGCTGAAAATGCAAATGCATTCTTAAGGAAATCCTATTTCCCTGTTCTGTTTTTGGCCAAAAACCAAGTAACAATTAATGATGTGTACGCTGGTACATTGTGATGAAAGCACCAAGATTTGTTTTTCCACATATGTGGTCTCCTCCACCCAAAATTTCTGTAAAAACAGTGAAACCCGATCCAGCACTAATGCCACTTCATTGGCAGGTTAGCCTACAACTTGCACGCACTAAATCATGCTCACTATCACGACGTGAGTGTCGAGTGGTCATTCTTTTCTTGTTTTTTCGTCGATCAAGGTTCGTCTAGACTGGAAGCAGATTTACCAATGGGAAAACTCAGCCAGACTCATAGATTACTTGCCGAATGTCTCTTGAGCCATTGCATTAGTTTTAGTTGCTCTTTTCCCAAGGTTAAGAAAAATTCAATCCGCAATCCGAAGATTATGTAGTACATCAATACCCGGTCGTACAAGGAATTTGATTCAGGGGAAAATTAGAACTATCCGTTCTTTATTATGTTCAAAGTCCACCATATCACGCCTTAAACTACTCAATTTGTGCTTTTAATGGGCAATGGGTATAACGTTTCAAACAATTGTAACGGACAACCTTACTGATTTGGTGGATGTATTTATTCCCTTCAAAATAGTATTACCACTTAGATATATGGTATCATTTCCAGTATTAAGTCCGTTATTTCCCAAATATAAATCTACTAAATACTCTAATAACAACCACACAGGTGAGCGCCAGAGGGCACTAGAACACCAATCATTTATTTTTAAATATGTATTACTATTGGTATTCTACCGGTTATGGTGTGATTTGGATGGACACATCATATACAATTGTGTAACAATACATTTACTTGCCTCTCCAACAAAAAACACAACCTAACATCACCCACTACAGTTAATCCCTCTTCATTTCGGTATATTTCCTTCATTCCATCCGACATGCCTTTCCTATTCCTTCCCCTTCCTCGTTTACCTAACATTCTTCCCTCTGATACTGTCTTCAACATTCCACTGCTGATCAATATGCTTTGTATCCGTCTTAACTGCCTCTTTTTGATTTCCTCGAACAATGCTCTATCCGCCCCCACCATATTTAGTATCTCCTCATTCGTTTTTCTTCAGCTTACTTCACCTTTTCCAACCTTCTTCACAATGAAATTTCAAAAGGCTCCAATCCCTGCCTATCGTCCTTCTTTAATGACCATGCTTCCCCACCATGCATAACCATGTTCCATATTAATGTTTTGACGAGCCGTTTCTTAGCATCCTTTCGACATTCATTCCCATCTCTAATTCTTTCCATGCTTCTTTAACCATTTCCCGCATATACATGGTAAAGCGCAGGTGATAATGGAAACCTTTATCTTACATCTCTTCCTAACAATGTCCATCCCGACTCTGCATCCACCACTCGCACCTGTGCTATCTGAGATATTTTAAGGTTTCAGTTAAGTCTCTCAGTTCAGTTATCTCTCCAATCCACTTCTATTTTCTGCAATGTATTCATTAATTCCACCAAATTAACCCTAACAAATGCTGTCTGGAGATTGACGAAACAGGCAAATACATCTTGATTGTATTCCATGTTCCTCTCTATTAGTGACCTCATTACTGCCATGGCATCACGCTTGCCTCTTCCCTTCCTAGCCAAATTCATCATCCCATTAATATTCATTTTCCCGGTTCTCCATCCTCTTGTAAATGATCTCGAGAACCACCTCCCTCCGAAATCACACTTACTGTTGCGTTGTCTTCACATGTGGCTGCATTTATCTTTTTTTGGATAGGAACTACAATTAATTTGATGAAATTTTCGGTCTATTTTCTCCCTCACAAATGTGTACTAAAAATTTCCCGCAACTTTTTCTAAAACTTTCTGTAGTTCCCCAGAATTGTTGAATACCCTCACGGCCTTAATACCTTTTATATCTCACCATCAAGTGCCCCTGGACGAAAGTATCCGGATCTACACCTTTAATGTCCTCTTAACTCCAGAATAAATTTTGCTTTGAAAAAAAGGCTGATACAGCGGATGTATTGTCTTCCTGAAGATAGAGTCAATTGCTCTTAGAATGCAACAATTTCAAAGCGTAAAAATCTTTCGTCTTGATCGGGATTCAAATCCAGATCCCTCGATTTCCGGCCGAGTGCTTTTGCCAGTGAATCTACCGATGTGTCCTCTTACGCTCTGAAATTTAAGGGATTAAAAAAAAACAAGATAATATGACGAATTACCCTACATAGAATATCGCAGGTATCCGTAGTCGTGCGCATTAAGTAGGTTAATTGCTTAAAGCTCTCGACCTGGAAATTGTTGCACCGGCATTGCATTAGCGGTTGACTTCGAGGAAAGTTACTGTCGCAGACACTCGCGCAGTTTCTTTGAATCGATCGCTCTTATGAGAGCTAAATTAAAGAACAAATAAATGGCTACGCTCTTTGGGTATCTTTGAGTGATTACTCTGGATTGGCATCAATATAAGTGTTTTAAATGTGACTGATGACGAAATATTATATTAAATACTCATTCTGGACCCTTATCGAGTAAGATTAGCTTCTTTCATGTACTCAAATTGGCCACTTGCGCTGTACAATATCTCCCTGAGGATAAACCTGGTAGTTTTCTTTGTAAGTCCGACGAAATAAAAGAAAACGGTGGTCCTCTAGGAGTACCGTTTCGTTTGGATTACATGGGCTTTATTTTTTGATAACCCCTTACCTTTGCATGAATCGAGAGGCAAACTGAGATTTGGATTTCACAGAATATCACAAGGTGAATAAATTGAATTTTTCCCGTCCATCCGTTTATTCCCAAAAGAAAGGGTTATTTTTTATATTTACTCAAAATTCTTCAAAGTGCTTCTTCCCTTGAGCGTCGGCACACTTTTGCCAGCGGCTTTTCCACGACTCAAAGGCTCCCTGATAGGGGGATTCCGGGAGGTCCTTGAGGGTACGCTTGCAAGCTTTTTTGACGGCATTTATGGTCCCATGGTGGTGTCCTGTGAGGGAGGATTTCACTTTTGGAAATAGGAAATAAATGAAACAGTTTAAGGCCTAATATGGTAGAAATCCTTCATGATGATAGAAGATACTTTGCTTTTAAACATAGAACTTTTTTATTACGACCTAGGTTTCGTTACAGCGTAACATCTTCAGGTATATTGGAAATTTTTGAGCACACATATATATACCCAAATGATATGGAGGAGGAACAACCAAGGATAATCGGGAAATAATGGGGCAAAGAGGCTGGGTCGTGGGAAAGAAGGGAAATGTTAAGGAGTGAAGTTTATGTCTAAGCACGGAATCAAAAACTCAAATGAACCAGTGGAGATACTCTCAGGAAAAGTATTACCCCCCCCCCAAGTGCAAAATGGTATCATTTGATGTCACTTATTGATTTCTCAGGATTCCCATATCAGAAGCTTTAAATATAGCCGAAATTATCATAGTTAAAGCTAAAGTTCCAGCCCCGGTTATAAGTGAAATATGTTCCTCCTTAAAAGTGTGTTTCTAACCAAAGAATTTTGATTTTCAACGATATTATATGCCAACAACAGAATGGCTTAGCCATGGGATGTCCACTTTCTCCGCTACTGGCGGATATTTTTATGGAAAATTTTGAACACCTCATTTTCACTTCTAACCACCCCCTCGTACGGAATATTCTCCATTGGTATTCTCCATCTGTAGGCGATTTTTTCTGTATTCGGACGAGAACAGCTTGGCAGTTGGACAGTTTTCATAAGGTTCTAAATTCCCGGGATAAGCATTTGAAATTTAGCAGAGAAATATAATCAGGTGGATCTCTTAAAGAAATCCCATTTCTTAGGACCCATTTCCTTAAAAGTCCAAATCATTCTTCCGAAGGACAAGGTGAAACCTGCCTTCTACAACAGGACTAAATCGGCCATACCATAAATAAGTTCAACCCGTTACGCAGGAGTGAAGTATATAAACTGCACTGTGGTGACTGTGATGGGGTGTACAAATGCCAAGCGGGAAAGAGGCTAGAAAAAAGAGTAAAAGAACACCAGGCGTGCCACAGGAAGATTGCGGCCACGGAAATTATTTCTCCCCAGTCATTTCTACATGCGGAGAGGAAGGGACGCCTACTGAATGCTCTGGAACAGCTAGAGATTCTACACCATGCCAATTCGGGAAAGGGTATTTTAACCAACGAATTTTTATATCCCTCTCGCGCCTCTATATTACATTTCCAAATGACCAGCCCTATAAATCCCCCCCCCCCCACCTAGCGGCCAGCCAGCCCATAACCATTCTACCTTATTGAAAAAGAAAACTTGTTTTTTCCACATAAAATTTTCTTCAATGCAAGTGTATACATGGATACATACATAATACATATACCACATTCATATACACTTGCACATACATACGCGCATATGCACATGCACACGCACACACATACACATAAACACATGCATACAGACGCATACTCGTACATTTGACCATTAACATTTAGAAAGAAAATAGAAAGGAAGACAAGGTCCTCAGATAGTAGAAGGAAGATTGTAGCTAGCAATGGAAAATTATGTATTGTAAGAAATTATCAATGGCAGGGTTGAAATTATCGATGCAATCAGTCATTCAGCAAAAACAAACTCTTCAACGATGGACGAAGTGTGTCCGGCTCCGGGTGGCTACCGGACATAACTTTCCAGAGTTCTGATCGTGGCTAGCGTCGCTCCGGTCGTGACTCGACCCCGGGCGACGAGTGCTTCGCCGTTTCCCGAGACGCCTCGTCCAACGGGTCGACGAGCGAGGACGCGGCATTTCGCCGCATCCCTCCCTCCCGGCCTCGCCCGAAGAGGAAGAGCCAGCCGTGGTCTCGACGAAGAGCAGGTAATTCGGCAGCGTTCCACAGGGGGCCTTCTTCGAAGGAGCACCGCTGGGGGCCGCCAAGGGGCAGGAGGTAGCCTCGGGGAGGGTCGGAGTGGCGGACTGGGGTCATCCGCCGAAGGGGTGTGGTCAGGAAAAATCAGGGGAGATAGTTGCTCGTGGTCCGTATCAAGAGAAGCGCTGGGAAGATCGTCGACACCTTGGCTGTCATCAATGGGGAAAGACGATGGGGTATCTGGGATTTTTGACTTTGGGAAACTTGTATGTGTGTCGACTTCCGGGGTCGGTGACGCTTCCTTTATAGCCAATGATAAAGGGGTCGAGGGATGAGCTGTTGGGGACGGGAAAACATGGCAATCAGATGCATCCTCCTCACCTGTCACCAGAGGTTCTCGGGGTGTTTGAAACCCGTGATGCAAGGACTGCGAAGCGAGGGAGTCGATGACGGGAGAGGGGGGAGGGGGGGCGAAAGACTATCCCTCCTTATTTGACGAGTTCACGGAGACGGGGGCTGGAGGTCGTGTGATATTAGGCGAGGTGGTGGGTACGTGAGCTATTTGTAGATCGGTATTCGAGACCAGGAGCTTGGGGTCGTCTGTCCTCTTCTTTTTCGGATCCCTTTCTTCCGTTGACGATTTTCGCTCCCGCTGACATTTCCCTCCATTTGAAGGGAGATGCGGGGGACCGACGGGAGCAGCCGGGGCCGCACCCTCGATGAATAGAAGTGACCGCGCTCTCTCCTCCACAGCCACTTCGGGCTCGTCCATCTCCACGGCGGCGTTAGGGTTGGAGGGCATCGTCATTGCCTCCACATAGCCCTTACCTCCCTGGTTCCGAGGGCAGGTCTTGCGCTCGTGGCCTTCTTGGTTACAGCGGGCGCAAGTGTGGCGCTGACCCTCATAGATAATGATGACCCGGTTGCCACCGATGTGGAGGTACGAGGGTATATTTCTCTCGACCGTCATCCGCACAACCCTGGTGCCAGTAAGCACCCGCGCCATCTTGTCTCCCTCCCACCTGTTCTCCCACGAGCGATGGATTTTACCAAAGCGTTGGAGCTCGCCTATTATGTCTTCCAACGGGGTCTCCACGGGGAGACAAAGAACCCTGACATTACACGGGCTGCCGGAAGTCTTGTCAATTGTTATTGTCGTCCTCTGGTCACTTAAAGACGGAAACGGTAGTTTCCGCGGAGTATTGTCGAAATTCCTAGTCATTGTAGCTTCGGTTGCCAACTTCAGGAATATCAAATGGCGATTTTATCCAAATTGGATCGCCACTAACTCTTCGGGTGTGAGGCCCAGCGACTCCAACGTGAAGAGGTGGACCTCCAACGGGGGTAAGCGGCTTCGCCTTCTCGTCAACTTGCATGGCGAGCGTGTTTAGGTGGCGCACAGCCATTTAAAGAAATCAAATTCAGGACACTAGCATGAAGAAGGAAAGCGCAACAAAAGAACGAGCACTTTAAAGGGAAATAAAACACTCACGAACGCTCCCTCCCCGCCACACGCACCCGGCGGTAGCAAACAAAAGGAGCCTAAGGTCTACTCCAGGAGTCAATGTCAGTCTTGAACCAGTAAACAAAACGAAAGCACAGCCTTCCCGGCGGAAAAAGAAGGCGAGCGTCAAACCCCGCGCTTCTGGAAGAACTAGGCGGTCAAACGCCGCTCGAAATAAAACACGATCGGAACCTCGATTTCCGAGGGAGTCCGGCAGTGCCGCTCTCCAAAACCCGGAGACCGACGCCTCAGACGCCGGCGAAATCAGACACTCGGTAAACACAAGCACGTCCTGCTATCGAGGCGTCCTCTTAAACTCTGAAATTTTGGGGTTTTTAAAGGAACAAGATACTGTGAAGAAATACCGTACATATAATGTCACAGGCATTCGTAGTCGTGCGCGACGCGCCACTGTCCACGAGGTTTAAGCCAACTTTTAAACACTTAGGCTGTTTATACCTTGACAAATTCCAAAGAAGTTCTTTTGGAATTTTCTTGAATAGAATATTTTCTTTTCGTCACAACATCTTGTTCCTTTAAAAGCCCCAAAATTTCAGTTTAAGAGGACGCCTCGATAGCTTACCTGGCTAAAGCACTCGACCGGATATTGCGGGATCTGGGTTTGAATCCCAGTCAAGGCAAATGATTTTTACACTCTGAAATCGTTGCATTGAAATGTACATTAGTGAATGACTCCGTTAAAAGTTACTGTTGCGGCATCTCCCGCAGTTTCTTTGGAGAAGTCTGTAACTCGTACTGTGCTCTAAAGTAATTTATTCACCGAGATAAATTAGGACACCTTGGATCTTGAGGTAACCTCGTATGAGGGATGCAGAAAATCATTCGATTGTGTGGATTTGAGAAATATTAATGGTAACCGTCTGAAAATTCACAGCCAGTGACAGTCGGGAGGGTGGAACCACCATCGGGCGTGGACCAACTCGCATGTCGGCCCAGTTTGTGGCCCCGTGAATGCATGCAATCGAATAGTATATGTGTGCAGTGATGGTTGCATTTACTAAGGATACCCATAACCCTTGGACGGGGTTTGCGTTGCAACGGGCCACTACAGCATAGTAGAAGCGACGCATGCCACATCACCGGGTTTACGTGCAATGGATTCGATTGAACACGGGAAAATTACAGGTATATTCTGATACGAAGCATTGCCTCCAAAAGCTAAATGAAAACGGCAACGCAATACATTCCGGAATGTCTTTCAGGTCTTCCACCAATATTTATCGCTGATCTTATTCCTCACGGAGACTAAATTTTCTACTAAACATCCTTCCACTTAATCAGCTAATAACGGTCAATGTTTGAGGTGATTTCCCTTTCATTAATGAAAAATGAATACAGAAGACCCTCTCCAAATTATCCTTCCGAATAACTAAGAAGAGCGAACAACTTGAATTCTGTGTGCCTTGGTATGTACATGGGTGGTCTGAAAAGTTTCCGACCTAACGAAGATACAAGACATATTTTCTGAAATTTTCGAGGTCGGAAACTTTTCAGACCACCCTCGTACACATGCAAGGCTCGAGGTAAAGAAACCTCTTCCTGACATTTAGCCTTGCAAAAAATGTTCACAAACATTTTGATGATTATCAACTAATTAATTCATGTCCATTAATGAACCCTTAGGGTTAGGCCTTTTTGTAATTGGCTTTTCCGATGTTAATATCATGCTATATTAATCAATTCCAGGAAGGAATTTCTTTCGATAGCTATGCTTATTGCGCAGGAGAGCGTCAAGTCCATTGTCCCCACGATAAATTACTCAGCCTTTTTCATGGCATTTTCCTGATATTAAAAACGCACGGATGTGAATCAATAATGAATCGATTGAAGATACATTTTTCGTAGCTCTCGAGCACTTTTACGAGAAAAAATACGTAATATCTGTTTGCATTTTGTTCTCAGCTTCCTGCGCATCATCGAACAGTCGGCCAATCTATAAGGTAAATTCCAAGAAATTGCGGGAGATGCCGCGAAAGTAACTTTTAACCGAGTTATCCGCTAAGTGGGCATCACAATGCAACAATTTTAGAGTGTAAAAATCATTCGCCATGGAATTCCGGTCAAGGAGAATGATTTTTACAGTCTGAAATTGTTGCATTGTATAATAAGCTTGTTAAAAGTAAATACGCTGAAATAGGTACGTGATTTGCCATTTCCATTGACATTTATATGATTCATGTATTGACTCCATGACAAATGAAATTCATTTAGAATTGAATGAGGAAAATTTTCAGATACATTAGTAGCGTTTACTCTTTCAAATTCCTTTAGGTGTCTACCTAAAATTATAAATTCTCAATGACCTTACTGATCCTATCTTCTCCAAAAATTTTGAAGCGTCTAATTGCCTTGCAAATATGCGGCTCATTTGAGCACCATACAACTCTTACGGGGTTACAATTGCACCAACTTTTTCAGCCATTCTTCGTTTTTACCTTTAGCTAGAAGCTGATAGCTTCATATTTAGAGAGAGCGCATGGTTGATCTTTCTGCCCTATCAAGTAGCAGGTGAAGGGAGGGATACGGATAAAATAGTCATTCCAAGTATTCTTTTAAAAAAAGATTTCTTCCCTCTTATTCCCATATTGTTTTCATTTCATAAAAATGCGCGGGGAAACATATTTTCCTAAGTACATCAACTTGCATATTTAGCAAACTTCAACAATTTTCGGGATAATTTTTTCAGGTAATTATACAAGAAGATTCTATCCGTCTTTAAAGTGTTTCTTGATAAGTAAGAACATATCTTTTCTGGTATCACGATTTGATACATATTCAGGCATTACAAGATCCTGTATTAAAATTTTAACACTATGAATTTCATATGTATTATTATTTATACATTTTTCGAATCTCATTTCAGGATTTAATTACTTTATAATGATATTTGATGCCTCTTCTGAAAGTATTTTCTTTAGTGAAATTATAAAATTTACTGCGCGTATTTTTGAATCGAAAAAAACACTTCCTGTCAACAAACGTCCCAGGAAAATTCTTTCCTCCGCTGAAACTCAAATGCTTCTATCTCAAAATGTTCCAGTTTCGATATTTCATGTCAACGATCTCGTTTAACCACGTGCATAAAAGGGGACATTCACGGAAGAGAAAGGAAAGTGGCCTTAACAGCTAAAACTCAAAACTCTCGAACCTTCTTGCATCTGCCTCCTTGGCGCCGACTCGGACTTCGGTCTGAACGTTGCCTACTAGGGGGAACAGCCTTCTTTCCGTCGCCCTCCTACCCCCTCTGATCACCTCCTAACCCCTCCCTCTCCATTCCATCTCTCCTTCACCCACCATCCCTATGCCCGTCCTGTACATCCTCAGTTTTCTTCTTTCCGATGAAAAAGGTCGGCGGGACACCGAAATATTCAGAAACGAAAACTATCTCTTTATTTTATTTTTCTAAGCTTGATGTGTCATCGTCACGCTTGTGAGATGAGATGGGCTTATATCTCTTGGTCTGATTAACAGTGTTTCCTAGAGATGGAGATAAAAAATGGTCCGGTTGTCTGACTGCCTCCGTCCACACAGTGAACACATCGTCCACATATCGGCACCAGTAATGTATAGGTGAAGGGGTGATTGAAGGAGAACAATTGGCATTTAAAATGGTCCGTATAAATGTCCGCCAGGAGTGGGGACCCATAGCGAGTTCGTCGGGCTGATTTTAGCAATTCCCATTGAGCAAAAAACTGCTTTGATCCACTTAGACATGCATTCACTGATGACGGGCGCCGGGGCTCTTGCTTTCACTACATTGACTTCAGCTGATCTGTGAGCATGTGCCCTATGGGCATACGAAAAAAATTAGTGACATAGAAGGACACCATTCAGCACTTCGGGGGTAACACAATGTTGGACAGTGCCTTCGCAAATTCACAAGGATTCTTGATTCCATGCTTAGGGGTGAACTTAGAAAATTCTCTGAACACTGGATTCACTTTGTGGAATAATAAGCTACCTGGAGCAGACACATTGAAAACAATGGGTCTGATGGGGATTTCACTTTTATTGACTTTCGGAAGCCCGAAAAATCATGTCTACTTGGGACCCATTTCCACTAGCAAGTGGGTATCCCGGGGTTGTATTATGGCCTCAAGTGGAGAAATATATATCTCCGGCATTGGTAATTCGGGTGTAGCATCCTTACGTTTACTAGAGTACTAGATTGTTGAAATTGATAAACTTTTCACATTTTTTGAGGGAATCTTCTTTCTCCATAACTACTACTGCAAAGTGCCTTTGTCAGCTTTTGTTATTACCACATCGTGATATAAGAGAGACCTTTTTTAGCGAACACACTGCGTTGTGTTCTCAGAGTCAATTGATATTCCTCCTTGAATCTTCTCCGGTGATATGCATATTATTTAATTTCACTCAAGATTTGTTCTTTCGCCCCAGAATGGTTACTATCAACCGCTAGTCGTTTTAATTGATTGATGGAAATAGTGATATCAAGAGAGTATCTGAATCCTTTTCAAGTATATGAATCTCAAATAAATTACAGATTCAGGTGTGATGTGGTGGAACTGTTCCATAACAACAGAGACGAAGACTATAACAATTTTTCACTTTACAAGTTATTAAGTGGAAAATAGTAACAGTCTTTGTCTCTGCTATTGTATAAATCTCTTCTTGTTTGAATAAGTGTGAGGATAGGTTGACTAGTCTACACTTTATATGTGTGTGCACGCGCGCACACAAGCGCGCGCGTGCGTGCGTGTGTGCGCGTGTGCGTGCATGTGCGTGTTGTGTGTGTGTGCGTGTGCGTGTGCGCGCGTGTGCGCGTGTGCGCGTGTGCGTGTGTGCGTGGGTGCGTGTGTGCGCGTGTGCGCGTGTGTGTGCGTGTGTGTGCGTGCGTGTGCGTGCGTGTGCGTGTGCGTGCGTGCGCGTGTGTGTGTGTGCGTGTGCGCGTGTGTGCGTGTGCGCGTGTGCGTGTGCGTGGGTGCGTGTGTGCGTGTGTGCGTGTGTGCGTGTGTGCGCGTGTGCGCGTGTGCGCGTGTGCGCGTGTGTGCGTGTGTGCGTGTGCGCGTGTGCGCGTGTGCGCGTTTGCGTGTTTGCGTGTGTGCGTGTGTGCGTGTGTGTGTGTGTAAAAAGTAGAGGAAAGAGAAAATTATATTATAGTTTAGTTTATTTATATATATATACTTAACTATTGTATAATTTTCTCTCTCCTCTATTCCAATGCCCATCTCTTCTTCCCCCTATCTCTTTCTCCTTCACTTCTAATGACAGTCATTTTATGGCTAGACAGGTTACCTTAAATGAGGGAATGACAGTATGAAAATATTATTTCTATTACATTGTTAAAATTTGAATAAAATGCTATCAAATGAAATTACGTGTTTACATATGAATGGCCATTTACTTGGGAATATTTAGGAAAAGATATCATCACCCATCACTATTGGCTTTTATGAAAATTATTTCTATAAATAGCCATATGATGACAGCACAACAAATCAATGCTGAATAGCATAAGAATGGCAGTGCATACTCAGTAATCAAGTTTAGTATTCCTAAATGCAGTTGCCATGCAAGGATAGAAATTTATTTGATTAGTTTTGCTTAACCTCCTCCAAGTTTGTAGAGTACTACTATTAATACACATAATATAATAATGAAATTATAATTTGAGACCTGCAACCCTGTGCAGGGTATTACAATGCACAACCTTAGGCAACACGAAGTATATAAATTCTTGGGGCAACAGGTTAAAAATTCAACTTTGAAAAATTCCTGGCAAACATATTTTCTTCTTGTGACATATAATTAGTTATCAATCATTTATGTACTAGTTTTTATGTGGTGTAGTTAAATTGATAAGTCATTCAGTTACGAATGTTTAGTTTTGGGTGGGTATTGCCATGCAGTTCATGGCTTTATATTTGGAATAAATCAGGAAGGCTATGCTTCAAATATTACAAAGGAGGGAAGTTAGCATGCTGTATTTCACAAAATGCAGTTTACAAGAGACATTGTTTCACTCCAGTGACAGCTTTTTTGTGTTTAAAATATATGGATACTATGACTCGAGATAGCCCAGAAGACTCCTATTTTAGTTGGGGAGTAGTAAATGCACAGTAGACTAATGGTAATAAATAAATAGAGACTTCTTATTGTAAGTTTTTTTAACATGTGCAAGTTAGAATATACCCTATTCTCAGCTAAATTTTTATTGCGATTCATCCAGCTCTAGGTTTCTGGCATTACTCATACATCCTTGAATTTAATATTCACTGAGGGAGATGTACCATTTATTTACTTTAAAGGTGGGATATTCAATCCTGTTACGGTGCGGATGAAAAAGAATGTGTTCTCTTTTGTGTTGTCCATTTTCACAATGCCATGGTTTTCAGAAGTTTCTAATAATAATAATACATTTATTTGTCCGGAGATTTGTTGCATATTCATACATACACAAATATAGGACACGTCAAATATAAATTTCACAATTTTAGAAGATATATATATATATATATATATATATATATATATATATATATATATATATATACATACATACATACCAATACACTAGTATAATTACATATTAATTGTTTAAGCCGGAATTGATGCATAGGGACAATTCAAGGTATTCATTTACAGAATAGAACATATTATTTTTTAAAAGGTTAAACAGCTTTTTCTTGAAAACAGGTACTTTTGTTTCATATTTGATTTCATGGGGAAGTTTATTGAATAACCTTAAGCCCATTGTTTTGGGCCCATGAACAGTATTGTGTGTCCTGACAAATGGTTGGTGCAGGTCATTGCAGGTCCTTGTATAGTGACTATGGTTATGATGATTGGACTTGTACTGGGAAATATATTACCCTTTGCATGTAAGACGTCATTAAATATATATAGGCAAGGTACTGGTAATAAACCAAGTCTTTTGAAGACAGGTTTACGTGCATCGCAAGGAGCATTGCTCATAATACGTATAATCCTCTTTTGGATTTTGAAGATTATGCCCACATGGGGAGAGGAACCCCAGAAGAGGATACTGAAAGTAACACGAGAATAAAATTCACCATAATAAATGGATAGAAGGACCTCTAAATTTACAGAATATCTAATATTTCTAATAAGGAAGCATAGGGAGCTTAACTTGCTACGTAATTTGAAAATATGTTCCTCCCAAGACATGTTTTTATGCAGGATTACTCCCAGGAATTCGATACTGGAATTTTGGGGAATGCTCACACCTTCTACATCTACTGAGATTGCAGATGAAACTTTCTTTTTATTAGTAGAATAAATCAGGCTGGACTTATTTATATTGGGTTTTAGAAAGTTATGAAGACACCATTCATTGAAAATCTGAGCTACTTCGGCTGCTCTTTCTGTCAAGCTGTCTACTGAGGAGGCTGATACAATGATATTTGTATCATCAGCATACAGTATTGGGTCTATCCCCTTAATGAACTTAAGATTGTCTGGGAGATCATTGATATAGATTAAAAATAAAATAGGACCAAGTACAGAACCCTGGGGAACACCCAGTGTTACTTCTCTACCAGGGGAAACAAATTTGGAGCCATTTCTTGAGAGCTCAACATACTGATGCCGTTCACTTAGATAAGATTCAATCCATTTGTAGGGCGTGCCTCTTATACCATAGCATTTCAGTTTATATAGGAGTAACTGTTGATTGACGAAGTCAAAAGCTTTACTGAAATCGAAAAATAATCCTAAAGTTTCAGTTCTATTATCCAATCCTGAAAGTATTTGATTCACTATGTGATATGTGGCTGTTGTAGTGGACCTTGTTTTCCTAAATCCATGTTGAGATGTGGATAATAGCTTATATGTCTCAAGATATGATACAAGACGTTGATAAAAAACTATTTCAAATATTTTCCCCAGCTGGTTCAACAGGGATATTGGTCTATAAGAATTCATTGCCATTTTGCAACCTTGCCCTTTGTATATTGGCACAATTTTTGCTGATTTAAGAGGGCTTGGGAAAATTCCAGTTTTTTGGGATTCATTAATTAAGAACAGCAGCTGATCCTTAATAGTATTAAACGACCTTTTTATGACTATCCCTGGGATGTCATCTAATCCAGGACTAAATTTTTTAGGGAATTTATTGATTATGTTGGTCAGTTCCATGGCTGAACATGGGAATATATATAATGAATGGCATGAGTTAGGAATTTGAGAATAATTAGCTGAATCGACTGAAACTGTGGGATTTTGATGGGATAGATAGAAATCATTCAGATTGGAGGCCATTTTAGAGTAATCTGATATAGCATTACCAGCGGAGTCCTGCAGTTGAAGATCTTGTACATTATGTGGACCCTCGTTAATAATTTTCCAAATCTCTCTAGATTTATTGTCTGCATTGGTAAGTCTAAGGTTGTTGAAAGATTTTTTGGCACGCTGTAAGGTTTGGCGATAACTTTTCTTGAGTACTGAGTATTCTTGGCGATCTGCTGGATTTGATTTACTTTTGTAATACACTGCGGCATCTTTCATTTTCTTCGAAAGCCAGCGAATTTCATCAGAGACCCACTGACTTTTGCAGTTGACAGAAGAGCTTTTGTTTATTGTATGCTTCAGGACACGGGGAAAGCAGATTTCAAAGTAATGTAGATAGGTGGAATAGAAATATTCAAAGCTAAGGTCAAAGGACTTCAAGGAAAACAAATCGGACCACTCATGGGAATTTAATAAGTCACAAAAGGTGATCATATTCTGATCAGAGAAATACCTTTTGTAGTATTTTTTACTTTCTTTGGAATTGTTTGATTAATGGGGTAATTATTTTTTTCACTAGCATTAATCACTATTCTTTGCTTATGTACATTTTAATATGGTTGGCATATATTAGAAGCAAGATGATGCTCTTGAGGAGCACCGCTCTTAATAATTAAAAATTTTAAAATGTCTTCTTTTCTTTCAAGACCACCATAACATTTTAATAGGTTCAACTTTTCTGTATGGGATGAAGGCAAATCAACCAGAAGCAATTTCATCAATTCCAACCATTCAATTTACAATGCAAAATTTGATGGATGAAAGTGTCAAAGAACTTGGATAATTTGTAAAATAGGGAATTGGCAGAGCTTTGTCTATTAATGGCTTTGTAAATAGACTGCATTAGGTTGAAGATTGCACTCATGGTTTATTCACCTAGAAGCAATCCATGTTTGATAATTGATTGGTATATTATATTTTACTCCATGGAATAATTAACAATATAATCTTATAGAAATTTGGTAACAACTGCTCATGGTAAAATTGTAAGAGATATGTGAAACTGTACTGGGAAATGCAGTTTTTATATCTTAGATCTATTGAAGCAGTGGACATGGATATCCCTGTGAAAATTAAAGAAATGAAAGATACCGAATTCATTTATATTAAAAATTTACCTTTATAAATATAACAGACCAGAAAACTAAGTAAAATAGCAAACTTAAAGGGCTTTATGATAGCTGTTGGGGTCAACACATCAAAGCACACACAACAGGTAAGCTCAAAAAAATGTATTGAATTTTAATTCATCCTGTATCAAGTCCAATGGTTAGAGATAAAATCAGATACACTGAATATCTAATGCCCATACTTTTGAGCGGTTTATTTGATAATAACTTGATTATTACATTCAATATTCCTACATTTCTGACTTTGGCAGGTTTCACTCAATTATTGCAGAGCACTAGTTGCATTTGTTTCAATCATTAGTAGTGCTTTTATTACGGCTTGGGATCATATTTAATTCAGATGGAAGTAGGACGTCTGTTCAAAAGGCTCCCGAACTTTTAAATAGCACACCTCCAGTTAGCTATTTTTAATCCATTTAGAGGCATTGGGTCAACAGAAACTTCCTGAATAACTACCTTCAACCACTTTGTTGATTTGTGTTGGCCGTTTATGTGAAGCGGTGTCTGAAGAGTGCCGTAAAAAATCAGATTCTCGGAAATGAAGGGCTCTTTGAAAGAGCTGCATTGTTTGGTGAAATTCTGCAAATCATTCACTGAAACTTTTGAGTTGATTACAAAGGCTTATAGTGAGAATGCTGTGAAACATACCATGTGTTATGAGAGGTTTACCTGCTTCAAAAAGGAGTGGCATTCAGTGAAAGATAGCAAGCATTCTGGAAGACCATCAACGTCCACTGATGACCCCCACATCGAGAAAGTGAACCTTTTCGTTTGTGCAAATCGATGTTTACCTGTCAGGGACCTTGCAAGAGAGTCAGGCATCTCCATATGTTCGTGCTATGAAATCCTGACTGAAAAAACTAGGATGGTTCGAGTTGCCACCAAATTCATCTTGCCTGACGACAGCAGACCAGAAACAAAATCGAGATCAAGTCTGTCAGGAACTGTTTGATGGAGCTGAAGAGGATAAAACCTATTTGTCCAGGATCATAATCAGTGAGGAGTCATGGATTTATTGATATGATATCGCAACAAAAGTGCTATCTTTACAATAGACTGGTGAAACATTCCCCGCTCCAAGAAAGCTCGAAATGATCAATTGAATAACAAGGTGATGTTGACTGTTTTTTCGATGCAAAGGGGGTTGTGAATCACGAATACCTATCCAAAGGCCAGACAGTCAACACAAGAGTACTACCTGGGGTTTATGAAACACCTTAGAGAGAGAATTAGGAGGAAACGGTCCGAACTTGGGTTTTTTCGCCATGACAGCACGCTGGCTTATTCACCTCTCAGAACTCAAAGAGTTTCTAGGCAAAAAATAGAGCAATATGCTTCCCCACCCACCCTACTCACCACACAAGACTTCTTCCTGTTTCCCAAACTAAAAACCCCACTCAAAAGGATAAAGAATATCCACCATTCCCGACAAAGAGAAATATGGGACAGAGGAGTTTATGAGTATTCTGGAAGAAGTGATCCAGGATTATCTCAAAAGTGGAAACTCCGTTGGGATAAGTGCATGCATTGCAGAGGAGAGTACTTAGAAGGGGATCCTGACCAATAATATTTTAGTGAAGTTTTTTTTGCAATAAAAAAGTTCAGGAACTTTTTGAACTGACCTCCTACATCTTAACTCAATGAGGATTTGGGTGAGTAGATATGTGATTATTTAGGCAAATTAGGTGAGAAAGGTTCATGATATTTCATCAGGCCCTGAACTTAATAATAGTCAAACATGTAATTGAAATTCTCAACCAAGAAACAAACTTAATTTTGAACAGATGTTGATGCACTAAATCATCTTCAGGTGCAGAGTGAGAACAAGGGTCATTTTCTCTACACTTTTATCTAAGAGTGAATGAATTGGGGGTGATAGGTGAGATGGAAAGCGGGAAAAATGGTGGGAAAGGGAAGTGTGGGCAGAGGATAGGGAAACTGATTGTGAAATGCCAAATTTGAATAGAGGTACAAAAATACCAAAGTCTCTGGTGTCTGTCAGCACAGAACTCACCACAGGAGGTGCGGAGTGTTTGAAGCCTAGTGGCCTTAATTCCTCAGCCCTCGGACATCCCTGCCACCCAGGACCTTGTCCCTGCTGCTGAAACAACACTTCACATACTACATGCACTGTTGTTGTAATGCTTCATCCATATCAACTTATTTCTTTAGAGATGAAAAACCCTTAAAGAAGGAAAAAAGGGTTTTTGGAAGGCAGCTCCTGTCTGGGTATTTTGATCCGCTAGGTGACTAGGGATGGCGCTTGTCACTTGATCTTAGACTCCTTCCAATATATAGTCATGTCATTCCATGTTTCTACAAGCGACAAACTACACGAAGCATACAAGTACTCAAACCCCCTCACACTTGACATGGTTGAATGAACTATTTCATATTATCATCCCTTGCCTTCTAATCACATACCGTTCATTAATCTCCTGTCTTCCATCAGCAGTAATGCTACATTGAAACACTCCTGACTTCAACCCCATATCTCCTACACCCTCCTTTCTTTTATTATTCTTGGCTCTTCCTCCTTGCCCTCAACCCAGTCTTTGGATTCCTTGACTCTTATATGTTAATTGAAATTTATTGAGGGGGTACTCTTTAATTTATAACTTACAGTTGTTTTGTTTTTGTCCAATGTTATTAGCCCTGAAGTATTTTTGGAACATATTAATAAAAAAACTGTTAAACTAAGGCATCACATCCTGGGACTTAGGAGAGAAACATGTGAGTCACATCACTTGCACTTTCCCCTCAGACCTACGTGGCTAGCCATCTAACAATAAAATTGGATTTTAACAAAATATATTTATTGTACAAACAATGTCAAAGTATACATGCTATTTATAATAAAACAATAGCCAGCTTGTGATGTAAACATAATTCATCATATTCAAGGTTAACACCACAAATTAAATAGATTTGACTTAAAGATCATCATAGCATGTGCCAAGGCCACAAATGTCATAAAACTCACAAAAGAGATCTCAAAAACTGCAAGTGGGATTTTAGAATCATAATTCAAAAATGCTCCTCTATTCTCATAGATTAACATTACTAACATGGGGTAAAATAAAGTTGAAATTGCCACGGTACAACAAAGTTCCTCGTTACCACAAGAATTTCACAAAATGCAATTCTGGCTAAATCATGCTTTACCCAAGATCAGACAGGACACAAAAAAAGACTAAATAATAAACCAGAATGAGTGCAATTCTCGCTGACACAATAATCCACGTCGAATGCACAGCATAGCATGTGATGCCCTCTCACTCAAAGTATGCCACCAAGACCATCATCCAGACTCCAATTAGCAGCGCAATGATTTCCTTGACAGACTGCCAAAATTTAGTGTCAGCCAATATATCTGGGATCACAGAGACTGTAGCTATGTATATGAAGCCACCAGCGGTGAAGGGCAAAATCCATGAGGTGGCTGCATCTCCTACAAAAGTATGAGTGAAAAAACCACATGTGTACAAGTTTTCAAGTTACATCACAGGCCTGAGCATAGCCATGGCTGCACAACCACATGGAATGACTGGGAAGGAGCAGGAAATAACGGCAGTATGGTATCAGTAATGGCCACAAGATCCCACAATGGGAAGGGTAAGAGGCAAGCCAAAGAACACCCCTGCTTTTTAACATATTTAATATGTACATATAATACCATATTTATTGACCCGATGGTTGGTTTGTTACGTGAGGGTAGGGCTCACCCAGTACTAAATCCAACAACATGTGAAATTCACACAACTAGGTAGGGGGGGCAGGCCAGTTCCTTTCCCTATACACCACAACTAAAAGTAATTTATTTTTTTAATAGTAAATCAGAAAGACTTCATTGACTCATATTTTCATAGCTGTCCTTTCAGAGGAAAACTGTTCATGCTTTAATGTTCTACTAATTAGGCTTTCGGGAGGACCTCCAAATCTGAGAACTTCATGGAGGGGGCCTCCAGCAACTACGTCACAGCATTAATGATATAAAGGGGAGATAACAGACCAAGGGATTATTAATGACACAGGCAACTTTTGAACACTACATCAAGCCGTATTAACATTTTGACTCAGTACTGTACCATAGGTAACTCAAAACTGGCAACCCTACAATCTCAGTGATGCCAACATTGAAGTAAAACAAGAGCGTTGCAATACATTCTTATGGGATTCTGCAAAACTATGGATTTTCTTAACATTCACAATTACTCTAATTGTCCACTGCTTTGAACGATTCTTACCCAAAATGCACATACCTCATAGAACTATACAAGTATTAACTACATAGTTTTTGTGCTCACAAACACTATTTTAAATATGGCAACTACGCTTACACAAGTATATTGAGAAACAACGTGTTCTCTTAAACATACACACAACAAAAATATTATTTGATATATTTCTATTAAAAACTCAACTGCCACGTACTTCCTCCTATCATTAAATTTCCATAAAATTTTAATTGACCCATAAGAACCCTTGAGATTCCATTCCTCTCTTTTAAGAAAATGGATCAGTAAAAACTGTACCAGATTTCATATTTGGGCTAGGGGAAAACATCTTTCTGTAGTATAAGCATTAAAAATATTTCTTTACTCAATTACCACTATATTCCATTAATGCATGAGAATTTCAGGATAACTGCTCTTTCATCAACTTCCTTGAGAGCTGAAAGTATTACTTCCCCAAATAAATAAATTTTAAAAAAATTTAAAAGACTTCTTTGTAAAAATGTTTTTAACAGTATCCAAGAATACATAATAATCGTATTTATCGGTCCCTTGACTTGACAAAGTAATATATAGGACAAGTCAGAGAACAAACAATCAGCTGATTCAGTGTTCCGAAGACTTTAGAAACTCTTCCACATGATAATAGCATTTATCCATCATAAAGTGCTTGAGATATTTCTTAAATGTACCCCTAGAAGGAGCAGATTTTATGCTTGGCGGCAAATAGTTGAAAATTTTGATGGCCACATGAAAGGAACTGTTATTATACATAGCATGAGAGTGGCAGAACAATTTACATCAACACTCTGTCAAGCATTATGCCCATGTACTTGAGCATTGGTGATTAGTTGTTTCATATCATCCTTAACATACATACATGAGTAATAAATATACAGACAAGGTAAAGGTAGAATTTTCAACTGTTTAAAATAAGTTTGCCATTGGGATACTTATGTTATAAAAACTCTATGGAAGTCAGGTCTCTCAAACTCTCCAGAAAACAATTCCAAATATCATATGTGACTGGAAGTGGAATATAGAAAAAGCCAATGTAGGGAAATCTGTTTTTGGAATCTTAATTACCTGTAACTATGAGATTCAAATCCATCCATACGTGAGTGAATTAATATATACGTGTATGTAAATCTAATTTATATGTAATAATAATTGTATCTTTAACGAGCACCTACAATTATGTATTGTTCTATGGTGAATAAATATATTCATCTGATTGTAATTTACAACAATATAGCAAATATATAAAATAAGATATCAAAAAAGCTTTATATATACTCCCTATTAGTAGATCATTTGGTGCTTTCACACTTGTCCTATATTTTTCAATTTTTGAAAAATTAAAGGACTATTAAAGATATTATTATTTTAGTACTGCAATTAAGGGACCATTTTATATTCCATGAATTGTATTTGCATCTAAATATATTTGTATTTTTTGACTTATAATGCAAATGTCGACATGTAATGAATAAATATATTATCACTGTTGGATATTCCCATTCCATCACAGCATTTATAATTCAACTGTAATAAGATTATTAGCAGAGCATTTTCAGAAAATAAAGAAGTCATGGCCACCTTAGCTTCTTTTATGCCACATTCTTGAGAAGATGAAAACAATTGTATTAAATGGACCTTTTCAGGTCACCATTGTGACTCGCCCAATTCATTGGCTTATCAAAAGATTCTCAGAACTGAGACCGAATAGTGGAAATGAAAGAGTATATGCTGCGAGGTGGCAAAGTAAGGAACCTTACCTATTCCTTCAGCAAGTAATGATATCGCTGTTCCAGTGAGAGCTCCAATTGCAGTGCTGAGTTGAAGGGTAATTGCCTGAGGAATTTCCAAATTTCATTACAATGAAAACAATTAATTACAATTCCATACATGCGGCATAAAGTAATTTACTGGACAATATTTAAATTCCCAGCAACTATAGATTTTATTGAATTAAAATATTGTTAGCCGCAAAACTTTATTAATAAAGATAGAGGTATCCAAAATAATAAATTGGAAGCAAACAAAAGGCAAACAATAATAAAATGTGGTAAAAATGTAATACAATTTGAAAAGATCATACTTAATGACAATATTCTGAGCTAAAAATTATTTTGATAGAAAAATTAGGAATACACCAACCCGTTTTCGACTGCAACCAGACTGTATTAGTATGGCAAAGTCTCCAATTTCATGTGGAACTTCATGAAGTAATATGGTGACTGTGGTCACAAGACCAATATTCGTTCCTGCTAAATAAGATGCACCTATTGCAAGCCCATCAGTAAAATTGTGGGTAAAATCCGCAGCAAGGTTCAAATAGCCTGCAACCTTAATGTCTCCGGATTCTGGAAAAGAAAAATGAATGCATACATACTGTGATGTAACCATTAGTGCGTAATCAAAAGATGAATGTAAAATGTGGATATCACAGATAATTTGCGGCATTAAACTCTTAAATTTGCCTTAAACCTTTGCTTTAAATGGTGTGCTTATTACTAGCAGTAGGCAGTTTGGCCAATATAGCCTTATTAGGTTAGCACATCATTGGAAGAACTAACCATGAATTGTCTCCTCTACCTCTGATTTTTGTGATCCTTGCTCATCCTTGTCATTATCCTTGTCTTTATCGTCTGTGTCTTTGTCGGTTTCAGCTTCCTTTTTTTCTTTAGACTCATTGCTACAAGGTTCTTCCAGTTCAAGAGTGTGAGAATGTCCGTGTCCACCCTTCAGAAGCCTTACGAATTTCTCAACTACCAGAAAAGTCACAATTCCACACAAGACCCAAAGACCTACGGACATGTCATGAACTCCCATACCTTCTCCATGGGAATGACCATGATGAGTAGGGCCATGGCTTACCTCTCTGTGCCCATGCCCCGAGTCCGGTGCATGCGAGGGTGGAGCTAAAGCATGAGGAATCAAATGAAGGAATGCGTCCCCTAAAAGACCACCTGAGGCGAAACTTAGTAAAATTTTAAGTAATGGTTCCCTTTCTTTGGTATTGTCTAACGGTACAAGGTAAAGCATTAGAATAGGAGCAGCACTGATAAGCAGTGTTGAACCCATTGCTTCCAGCCAAAGTGTAGAGGTGTCGCGAATCTTGGTAACTTTTCTTTCAGTCTTTGAATTGGCATGTTCTTCTGGGAAATGTCTTTCGGGACTTTCATGGTGGGAATTACCTTCGTGATAGTGGACATTAGCCTCTCTCGAATATTTAAATGCAGGTGGTTCATCGTGGGAATGTTCTTGGGACTGGCATATCAATGGTAAGTCCAAAAATATTATAACGACAATTAATCCTATGAATACTTTCTTCAGAATCGATTGGATAGGCACATCCTTTGTTTCAGCCATATTTTCTAAGGCATAAGTATGAGTCACCAGTTAGGATTTAGTATTAATGCTTCGAAAAACTGACTAATTTTATTTCAATTCCACATTTGCGTGGGAAATGAGAAACCGCAGAAACAAACAGATGAAGACACCGAACGTGGCTAGGTCCGACGACTATCCTCCTCAATAACTTTTTAAATAAATTTATTTTTTTGCGAAAAAATAATCGTTGAGTCATTATTTTTATTAAAAAGAATTTATTAATACTTTACTTGATATGAATAATAGAATAATACAAGAAATATTAATTATTCTACTTGGGCGAGTTTAAAACATTTCCACCAATGACCGTTGATAAGTTTTAACCGTCAGATGTCAAATAAAATTCGTGCACAATTTAAGAGCTGTGATCTTGGACAACAATGGTTATTGGATAACTTTTCTGTCTTTTACTCAATTTATTTATTTTTGTTGACTTTGATATATTCAGCGATTGAATACATGTGCCCTTAACCATGGAATGAGAGCATTAGCCTACCAGGTGACATTTAGTTTGGGGCCGCCACCACAAAGGTAAATGTTGGATTTAAAAATTTTCATCTCATTCTAAATGTCTGCAAATTCATATTGTTCTTACACAGATTTTGGGTGTATCGATGAAAACGCAAATCAACGTTGAACGATATCGTATTAGCTCACTAAAGGGTTTTGGGTTCCAGTTTATCTATGGGAATGTTAGCAATCATGGTCCAAATGTCTTGAAATATGTTATTGGTGCGAAATGTAGTGTGGTTATGTACAACCATACTATATTTCTTTAAGAGTTTGAAATAAGTCTGCTAATTTCTTCATATGTTTAAAACGAAGGCAATGGCCATTTGTAATCCAGCATGCTTCCCGAAGTTATTTGATGTGTGCATTTTCCGAAGATGTTTTGCTATGTCATTTCAGAGAAGATGTTGTCAAAATATAAATCTGATGTAAACTGCACCGAAGCAAGTAATCCGGAGCAGTTTGCTGTACCCCACCCTCTGAAAAATGCAAATTGCCTTCGCTCTACTCCGAAGAAGATTACTATATCACGTTCCCGGTCAATTCCCGGGTTATCCTCATCGTCTACTCCTAAAGCTAGCCCTACCCCAGGACGCTGTGGCACTCCAAAGTGAGTATAATTAATGTGCATTTGAATGTTAGTAATAGCAGTGCGTAACTTAGAGCCTTGTGTAAATGGTAAAATAATGATAGATATCACTATTGTAGCTACATGCCCAACCGCCTTCAGAATGATTTTTAGCCAATTTTTTGCTGTAATCTAACGGTAAATATTTATAAAATTGAATAAGTAATTTGTTTTATATTTGACAACATTGAAAACGTCATTGCCAATCAGTATCGAATTAGGTGATTTTTAACCGTGCTTACAAGTGACGTTGCCGTTTTAATAAAAGTTTTTGTTTTATATATGTTGCATTTAATTTTTGAAGAAATCAACATTTAAACAAATCCTACAGGCCATCCACAACTGTGTCATGGGCCAATTATTTAAGTGTAGATAAGGATAATGTGATAGTCTGCCATTTAAGGCAGGTTTTGGATGGAGACACTGAAAGCGTTTATATGATGTCTTTACTATTATGTTGTAATTATGTATTAAATTGTCATGATGTTTAGTCGGCAAAATTATAAGGTGTAGGCATGGTAGCTAGACTCAGCTTAATTATCAATCTGGTAAGTATCATTTGCAGACATTTATTTTAAAATATTGAATTTCATTTTCTGAAGAAAAATTATGCCATAATGGTAACTGTTAAATTAATAACCTGAATAATTGTTTCATTTTTCAGAAGTGGAAAGTTGTGCTCTAAATCACTGAGTGCTATCAAGTTACCTGAGACTGAAACACCAGTGAACCAAAAGACCTGTCAAATTGAAGAGACCATGGCCTTTCAGACCCCAGAGAACTGTAATCCAAATCGAGGTGCTGCATATATCGGTAGAGATGATGCTAATTTCTCGGCAACACCCGAGTGCTTTGGCACTGTACACATGGAGACCCCTCGCAAGTCTTCTGGGTCTCTCGTTCCTCCTGAGGGGTTGTGTTGGGGTGCCACAGAAACGTCTGCCGAAGATGAAACAAGCAACCTGACTGTTGGAGTCCGTGTGAGACCTCTGAATGCACGGTGAGTTTCTTATCAGTCACAATACTTTCATAGATTAAATTGGAATATCTGATTTCATGTGTTTTCATTCAATCATAGTTATTTGCATATTTAGAGGAGATTTTGGACAGTCCCTAATGACTGCATGTTATGCAAAAATAATAATGCATTTAATTGTCCGGAGATGTGGTGCATATTCACACATGCACAAATATGAGACACGTCTGATGTAAACTTCCCAATTTTAGAAAAATACAATTACATATGTATACATACCATTATACTACTATATTTACTTATTATTTGGTTAAGTCAGAATAGATGTGTTGTGGCAATTCCAGAAATTAATGTACAAAATAGAGCATATTTTTTTGTAGGCTGACTGGCTTTTTCTTGAAAACTGGGACTTTTGTTTCATATTTGATTTCATGGGGAAGTTTATTGGATAACCTTAAGCCCATTACTTGGGGCCCATGAGCAGTATTGTGTGTTTGGATAAATGACTGGTGTCCTGGAGGTCCATTGGAGGTCCTTTTTTAGTCACTATGGTAATTGCAGTTGGATCTGTACTGAGAAATATTACCCTTTGCGTGCCAGATGACATTAAATATATGCATGCAGGGAAACTGTTGGTTAATAATTCACCTTAAATGTAAATTTTCTTGAAACTATTATACCCAAATAAAAAATTCATCCCAAAAGTTGAAGAGAAAGTGGCGTTAAACTGCATAACAATGAAAGAGACCTTAATATTATCCTGTTAAAGTGGGCTAGTTGCAAAATTACAGTATCCATGTTCCTTCTGTTCCTTCTTGCAAAAGTTGTCCCCAACTCATTTTTGTTCTTTACTTTCAGTGAATCCTCTGATCCAACAGTTAAGGTGGTTCTATCCATAAAGGACAATGAAGTATTTGTTAGTCCATCAACTGACTCTGGGTTGACTCACCAGTTTTCATATGATCATTGCTTTTGCTCAGAGGGTGCAGATACCAAGAGACACCACACTGCAGGTGTCACCCTACTCGCAAACGGTGGAGGGTCACAGGAAGATGTATACAACACGCTGGTGCGACCCCTCTTGGAAAAGGCCTTTGAAGGTTACAATGTGTGCCTCTTTGCCTATGGGCAGACTGGCTCTGGGAAGAGCTACAGGTTTGTTGCAATTTCTGCAAAATGTTGCCGGGGAAGGTGGGAAAGGCTTGTGTCAACCTATGGATATCCAAATTACATCTGCATGTTCCAAATATTTTGGTGAAACGTTGAATGTTTGGTAATGAAATCATAGAGTGATTAATCAATGTTAGAAATATGATCAGCATCTTTAACAGTGCTATAAGAACTGAATATCATACATATGAGCATAATGTATATAATTAATTTTGAATGAGTAACTATCTGGATGGTTGGATCTTACGAGCCATTTTGCATGAGCATTCTATCCCAGTGGTGTGGAATTGCACCTCATGACCACTTAACTTCATAGTTATAGAAAGTGCAGTAAATTATTTAAAGATGTCAGGTAATATTCAAGAAAAGGTCTTGATGTTAGGTTTTAACAATTGAATGATGGCCTTGTGTTTTGGTCATGTGTGCTCCTAGGAATTGCTGTATGGACTCTCAGATATATAATTTTTTTAGTGTCATCCAAGACGCTACAGCAGATGAGCAAATGGTAATAACATTTTATTGGTCATTAAGTGCTCATGCACTGGACTTCTTTAAGGAACAAGATTTAGGTTACAAACATAAAGGCACACTACACATCAAACCATTAAAGGTAGATTTTGGATGGTTACAGACTGATCATTGCTGCACTTTACGACTCTGTCCCAAAAGACATAGCCTGATGCCCCACACTACGTTAAACTGTTCTTCACTTCCAAATACTTTCGATCTCCTTTCATTCTGTCCAACATGACCGTTCTTTTTCTCCCCCTACATTACTTGTTTAATCCTCATCCCTCTTTCACAGTCTTCAGTCTCTCACTAGCCACCAAAACACTCTGTATACACCTTTCCTACCTCCATTGGATTTCTCCCAACTCCCTTTCTCCTTCCCTACCAGCCCTAGCACTTCCTCGTTTGTTTTCCTGCCGTCCCGTGTCACTTTTTCCATCTGTCTCCCCACACATATTTCAAAACCCTCCTATGTAAGCTTATCATCTTGCTCTAACAACATTTCTCAACCCTTTAAAGTTACATTCCATATAAAATTTTTCGCTCACATTTTTTAACATTCTCAGCTTCCATCTGGGCACTTTCATCTACTCCCTACTCCCTGTGATAGCTTCTTTTCCTGTTACAATTCTTCTTCTGATGTGCCTAATATTTTGACTATCTTTGAACAAGACAATCCTCTGGTATTTAACTGTTCCACATGCTTTAGTTTTTGCCTAGCTATTTTAATGTTTTAATTAACCTTCCTCCTACTGGAAAACCTCATGACCTTTGTTTTGTTAAAATTGATTCTCATCTCACATCTGTCGCACTGATTTTTTTATGTGTTCACTAATGGCAAATTTTTTTATGACCTTCCATGCACTCAGCAGAGTTTACAACCCCTTGGCTGGCTGACTAACTAAAGCTTGGTAATCTGCAAACCCGATGATTTAATGAATTCCACCCTGACATGCATTTCTATCACCAGTTCTTCCCATGCCTCTTTAACCATTTTCTTCACACATGCACTGAACAGCATAGGTGATAATAGGCAACCCTAATTTATTTATGTGCCCAACACTACCCATCCTGACATTCTATCCACCGTACATGCCTGAGTAGTTAGACACATGTACTGGATATGGATGTAATGCCTATTTTTCCAATCTATTTATTGATTTATTTGTTTTCTGGGGCTAGATAAAGAATTTATAGTCCCTTCTTCCGCGTAAACCCTTAACATTATATTGAAGACAATTCTACATTTACGTAATACCCCGCAAGCCGCCACAAGGGTATGTTAGGTTCACCACCCCTAAGAGAGAATAAAACTACATGCAAAACCAACATGTTCATGCAAACCTTCACCCACAGAGGTGTATATATTCATGCACCATCTCAACCCACATGCATACAAATATTGAATATCCTAAGTGCCATCTTAGCTGAGTGCGAAATCAAACACATAGCATACAAGTAGGACAATGTCATAAAATTATAGATTACAGCTATATAGGGGTAATAAATACACAGCAATCTATGTAATATTGGTTCCTTGGAGGTGCTAACTACAACAATGTCAAGTATTCATTAACAGTAAAGTATGGGCTTTTTTAAGGTAATTTATGACTTTAACTTGTAATATGCTGATTTTTTTGCCAGTAAATTTAAGATGGGATGGTAATTTATGTAAATTAATGTTAGTTTGTGTGTGGTAGGGGTTTTTTGTAGATAGCATACCTGGATTTCTTCTTCTTCTAGAGTGATTGTTTGAATGTTATCTGGCGTCATGTTTATTATTATGGTTGTAAAATGTTTATGTGGTCAAGTGTGATATTATACTTTTACTGCTAACAAGGTTAACGTGCAGTGGAGAAGGTTACAACTTATAATTTGCATAATGTATGAACGCTGATACCACTTATGAACCTCAGTAAATTGTATAGTTTCAGGCTTTGTGAAGATCCATCATTATAACATTAAAACTTTGTATATTTTCACAGTGTTTAAATCATGAGTGGTGTTGTATCAGAGATGAAGCTGATTGGCCCTTTTTTCAGCTTAACCATGACAAGAGTATCCCCTGAATATTAGCCCATATTTGATTTGAGAAATGAAATAAGTGTGTTCAGATGTATTGAGAGATACTGTTCCAATTAAGTTTTTTATTTAGGAGATTTAGGAATGTAAATTTTTTTATGTGGCTTGACTGATTCAAAGTTTATTATTTTATTTGAAAGAACTATTTTTCCAATTTACATTGTTACGTGCAGAAATTACACTGCGGATAACATGTTGCTTATGTGTTGATGTAAAATTATACTCTATAGCACATTCCTGGCTAAGCTCCATTAATTAGCCTTATTTTTTCGCTCATTATTATTTCAAGGCAACAATTAATAGATGTGGTTTCTCAATGCCTTCTGCAATTGTTCTTAACATATAGGTTTTTATTATCATCACTCAAATGACTGTTCCAGTGGTACATCCATGGTTGTGAGAGACATTCTTACTTACTTCACATCCTTGCGACCAACTCACTGAGAATTAGACTTTTAATGGAGTAGATTTTTCTGGTTACTATTCTCTGGCCTTCTTGATTTCCCTTTTCTCTCCAGTTACGTGGGTCATTCAATTAGTACAGAGAAAAACATTATTTTGGGATGATTTTTTTTATTTTCTGCCTAATCTCCTTTTAGCTTGATACACTTTTCCCAGTGTTTCTCCAATTTTTTGAAGCCATCCAAAAAGTTGGATTTCAGAAGGCCCTTAAAGTGTACCCCAGTGTTGGCGATGGCATCCGCATTTGACATGAACCATTTTCCATCGAGCCATTTATCCAAGTTTTATATAAAAAAGGGTTACTGGGAGCCAAATCTGGAGAATATGATGGATGGAAGAGAATTTTTTCATTGCCAAATGAGGACTTTTTTTCTTAATTTCTTTGCTCAACCGCTTCAAGAATAATGCACAATGCTCTCCATTTATTGTTTGTCCTTTTGAAAGTAATAAATGTGGAAGTTTTTGTATTCATCCTTAAAAGCCATGGACATCATCTTGTCAGCCAATTTCGCCATCTTCACTTATGTTGGAGCTGGATCACCAATCCACAAGTTTGTGTTAATTTTTCTCCCTAAGTATTATGCACAGTTGAAAATACCGTACCTTTTGATATTCCTATAGCTGCAACTATTTCGTGAACTTTGATTTGTTGATCACTCAAAACCATATCGTGGATTTGGTAAATCTTATTAGAGAGAAGTCACTTCCACTGGACATACGGAACAATGTTCATCATTTGTGGATGTACGACCATGTATAAACTCATTTACCCTATTGTAAGCAGTTGCAATCACGAGATATGTGCCATAACTTCATCCAACTTGGCTTTGATCTTCTTTGGTGTCAGGACTTTTAGATATAAATATTTGGTCGCCAGGTTCCACTCACTTTTTTTCCATTTTTCCAACTGAGCAAATTTTTTTTGCTCCAAATGGTTATAAAAATGAAACCACGTGATGGCTATTGTGGAAACTTTAACAGCATATAATGAGGGATGAGGCTTACTATAAGCAAACCTATTCCAATACTACGAGCAGCACACCTTGGAATTTATTATAATATTATTGAACATATGTCATTGCCTCGGTAAGTCTTTACATCAAATTATGAAATTAGGCCATGGGTAGGATGGCTCTTCAGTAATATCGGTAAATATATTTTTTTGTGGAGTGAAAAGCATACATTCAAAAGGTGAAGAAATTTAATAAGAGAAGTAGAGATGTGTTAGTTTTAACAGCAAGAGAGCAATTGATGGGCCCCATCCGCAACATTGCTTTTCTCTGCATTTCGGCACTTGCATGACACAATGGAGCACTTGTGCCTACTCCCCAATGACCACTAACAATGGTGCTGCTATCCTGATGCACTTTCACTCATATCCATGTTGTTTGCAGCATGATGGGGGTGGGTATGGAACACATGGCAAGTGAGCCCAAGAATGAGGCCGGCATCATCCCTCGCTTCTGCCACCAGCTGTTTCAAAAGGTTGCTCGATTGGCGCCAGCCTCGGCCAAGTCGAGTGCCCTGATGGCCACTGGTGCCTCTTCCATTTTCAATCAGATCACTGTGGAAGTGAGCTACTTTGAGATCTACAATGAGAAGATCCATGACTTGCTTGGTGATTCAGATGGAGGTGTGAGGGCAAGGAGAGTGCCACTCCGTGTTCGAGAGCATCCAGTGTTTGGCCCTCATGTTGTGGACCTCTCCACCCATGGGGTCGTCTCCTATAAGGATATGCAGGTGACTGTCTTGCCCCTTGACAAGGGGTCAGGTTTCTTTTGTTTCCCCTAATTTAGTTAAAAAAAATCTGTCCTTTCACCTAAGGTTTCAAACTTGGCTTCTTAAAATTCATGGATTGTGAGATGATAATTGGATTTTAGAAGATCTTCATATTTATCTCAGTTAACATTGTTGTTGTATGCTTCAGCATTGTATAGTACGAGGGTAGTCGGAAAGTTTTCTGGCCTAGCAAATAAACAATGTTTTTTCTTCAAATTTATTTTTCAGAATGGTCTTCTTTTAAATTGATTCACTTATTCCAGTAATGCTTTAACTTTTTTAGCTTCATCCAAATAACATTTTATGTCTTTCTACACAAAATGGGTATTTACACATATGATAACCTCATCAGGAGGTTGCTGGGGGCCAGATCTGTTGAATATGTACGGTGAGTGGTCAACCACTTTGAAGAGCAATTCATGAATTTAAACCTTAGCAACCATTGAAGTGTGAGTAGTTATGTTGTCTAGATGGCAAAGCACCTTTTTCTTCAACTTCAGTGGTTTTTTGTGATTTCTGCCTCCAGTTTGTCAAATGATTATGTATAATACTCTCCTGTTATTGTTTTTTTCTTTTTGAAGATAAACGATGAACATGATTCCATGAATATCCCAAAAAAAAGTCACCATCACCTTCCCGGCTGATGAAACCATTGTCACTTTATTCGGAGGAGGTTCGCCCTTTGTAGTTCCCTGTTTTGACTATTCTTTCATCTCAGGAGTGTAGTGGTGGATCCAGATTTCATCTGCAGTCATTGATCGATGAAAAAAATCTGACTCACTTATTGAACTGCTCCAACTCTGCTTCTTTGAATATGTTCATTCGAATGTATTTTTGGTCCGAAGTGTCCAAATGCAGCATCCAGCGTGTGGATAGCTTACACATGTCCAATTCTTCTGTCAGTATATGACAACCATCATTCGATACGTCCATGGCGCCTGCTGTGTATCTCTCTAACCTGAATTCGATGGTCATCCAGTATCATTTGGTGAACTTTTTCGATGTTGTTGGTGGTTGTGGTAGTTTTTGGCTGACCCAAATCTCATCAGCTAAGATTTTACAACCACGTTTAAACTAAGCTGCCCAAAATTTCATAGTCATAAATGATGCTGCAGAGCTCCTGTACATGGCATCAAACTCGTCTTTGGTTTGCGTAGGGGTATTGCTTTTCAGAAAGAAATATTTAAAGACTGCTCGATACTCAACTTTTTCCATTTTCATAAAATCACGATGACTCACTCCAAAATGGCTTACATTTTGGAGAGTACCTTTCAATGCATGCGAAAATACATTCGCCAACAGTTGTTGAAGAGTGCTGCCATCTTGATGTAGAGCACGTATGTTTATGTACAGGGAGGTTATTTTGAGAAGTAACAGAAGTTTCAACTTTTTGGCATAAGTAGTTTGTCAGAAAAAATTATGAAATCTTGGAACTTGAACACATCTTGTATTTTTTGCACTAAACCAAAACCTCAGTTGACTACTTTGTTTATGAGTTATTATTATTGATGTAGGCAGGGTGTGGCAACATAACTTCCTTTTTTGAAAGGGTTTTGCATTTGAAAAAAGGAAGTTATGTTGCCGTACCCTGTATCTCAATCACCTGCATTTGACTGAGCCATTGTGATGAACAAGAATCATGATGAGCCACCCATAACTAAATCACTTGTGCAAGACTCATATTTCAGTTGGTAAAACATATTAGATGTAAAATTTGTTGTCTCAGGCGTAACTTTGTGGAATTTGCATAACATATTGAAATGTAATGAAATAATTGACTTTGTAATTCCACACACTTTATTTAAAAAAAAGTCTTGGGACTATTTCTCAAAAAGTAATTAAAAGTTTACCTAAAGAAAAAATTAAATGTGCCTTTTACAGTCGTTCATGCCTTAAGAACCTGATCTCTCACACTAAAGACAAAGTCCCCGAAAACGAGAGGAGTGGAGTGTATGAGTTAAAGTGCTCGGATTGTAGCACAAAGTATATTGGACAAACAGGACGGAAATTTAAAGAAAGGATTAAAGAACACCAAACATGTGTAAAAAATAAGAACATAACATCCCTCTTTGCAAAACACCTCATCGAAAGTGATCACAAAAGTGACTTTGTGACAAAAATTATTCATTTTGAAGAAAAAGGTCAAAGGCTCGATGCTTTGGAGCAGTTAGAAATTTTGAAATGTGTCCGTTGGAAAGATGATCTTGCCAACGAAATTTTGTATCCCTCCCACTCCCCACTCCTAGACCTACCACTCTTCTAAATCAAAAATGTAATTCTCTTTTCTTCCCAGCTACATTGTAACCTTTTTACCCCTCCGACCTCCCTCTCTGACCAACCCCCCCCTCCTATGATCAGAAGGTATATATAGCCAGCGTGCTTCTATGAGGACCACCTGATGATGACGTTCAACGTCGAAACCTGGGTCGTGTGTTTTTAAATAAAGTGTGTGGAATTACAAAGTCAATTATTTCATTACATTTCAATATATTAGATGTAGTTATATTGATGAATTTCTGATGTTGGCATCATCTCTTGATGTTACCTTTATCTCTATTTTTATTTTGCCAGGAATGGATTTTAGTTGGCAACAGTCGTCGGGCTACAGCTGCCACAGAGATGAATGATAAAAGTTCTCGATCGCACAGCATTTTCAGCATAATACTAACACAAACAGAGGTAAGAATAGTTGAAAAACAGTTGCAGTAGTAATCAACATATTGTGAACTATACATTTTTTTAATCTAAAGTTTAGTGTATTTAATATAAAGTAATTCAGAGGCATTTGGAAGGGAATGGGCCTTTTTAATTGTATTTGTGATGTCTTACCTACATGAGTCAAATGTTTTTGGCTTACTTCAGAGTTTCATGAATATTCTTTAGAAGCTCCACAGTCTCCCTACCCTCTCTTCGAACAAATTTTTTCCACTTTCTAGCCTCCCTATGTTCATAGCCAGGAATGCTCTTTGTCTGCTTGCATGCACTCTAATATGGAACAGAGTGATGTTTATCCAGTATTTCATAATCCTCGGGGTGAATATTCCATTGGTCCAGCAAGAGGCTTTCTTGCAGGACAAAGGGTGTGTTACCTTTGACAAATTACAAGAAACTGTGGGTGATGTTCTAACAGTAGTTTTTTGACGGAGTCATAATTTCAGAGTAAAGAGGATCCCTTAATAGCATGGCTGACTAAAGCACTCGGCCAGGCATTGACGGATGCGGGTTCAAATCCCAGTCAAGACAAATTATTTTTACATTCTGCAATTGTTGAAAAGGGAGAGATGTTAGTCAGGTTGGGGACTATAATTTAGGAGCAAGAAATGACTGCTGGGAGAAAGCAATAGAGTTTTGTTGGAAACATGTTTTGATAACTACAAATACTTGATTTAGGCACCACAAAAGGCTTAAGTATACTTGGACCAGAAAGAATGATCAGCTTGCCGTAGAGAAAATTTAGGGTGAGGTCAGATAGCAGAAAAATAGATTGAAGAAAAATGAGAATGTATCAAAAAAGGCAATCAAAAGCCACAAAGGGAACACTGGGAATAGTAAATAGATAAGAACCATAAGCCTTTCATTATTGATGAAATAATAGAAAGATTAAGCAGAGTAGGAAATGGAAGAATGTTAAACAGAGTTAGTAAGAAGGAAGTCTAAAGACAAATAATAAACTGAGTTGGGAGACAAACAGTGAAAGAAGTATGGTGGAAGATGCAGTCCAAAGTAATAGTGAGGTTACAATGGAAGGGTGAAATTGGTGCACTATGCAGGAAGGTGAAGTATTGTCAGGAAGTATGAAGGGAAAATCTGTAAATAGAATCAAAGCTAACTCGGGACCATTATTATTTAAACCATGGAATCAGGCATCGACATTACTGAATTTGTCCTCAGCAAAAATACATTTATCTTTAACAGTAAATTTTATCTGCAAGCAAAATACACTGCAATTAGTACACCTATGGCTCCAGCATGAGCTAATCTTCGCAAGGGCAAATTCATGCACCTTTTGTCAACACAAAACTCTCAAACTACACATAAAAATCACTACATTGACGACATCACCCTCTTGCGGCCCCATGAACAAGAAACTTAGTCATCCCTCATTTCCCCCTGCGAACATAATTACATAATTAATATACACAATTCACTCTAGAAACATGGGTACCCAGAAAATTTGCTCAACAAAATCAAACTTCTACCCAACAATCTCCTTTAAATAAACCACTCAGAAAATCCTAATCTCATCGACTTACTCTTACCCAGGACCTACGAAATCATGCACTCACCATATGCAAACCTTACCCAATTCTACAAAACAATGAGTCCACATTACTTCCATTCCCAAAGTTGTACCACTGTCTCATTCGAACACCCATTAAGCTTGCATTTTTAAATCTGCAATACCACTAGTGCATCCCTCCACATCTTCTCCATCCCTCTTTGCACCATATAACCCCCCACCTTGTAAATGTTGCAATTTTAACTGCTCCACCACCTCTGTGTCCCTAATACCTAACCTAACAATCATTCCATTGCGACCTCCACATCAACACTTGCTTTCTACCACCAATCCTGTAACTTTGTCCTGCCTTCTGCATGGGTGATTACATTACCATCTTTTCCATCCATATGAACAACCGTCACTGCTCAACTAAATCTCCTGCCTGCCTTAATTACCCCATCTCTACTTATATGGCTTCCGACTGCAAAACATTTGGCAACAGCTTCTCTGTTTTGGTCATCAAAATCATCACCAAATGCATAAGCAGCAAAGAGGTGAGAACACACGAGATGGCCCTCATATGAGTGCTTAAAACCTTAAAACCTCTCAGGCTTAATATGGCCCATTAAAATCATCCACCTTCCCTCATCGCCTTGTCCCTTCACCCGCCACATCCCACCCACCACATGTCCCTTCCACTTTTCCTAAATATGGCATGACAATCAAAATGTAAATCATGTTCATGAGTATACTGGTGTATCTATGTTTTGTAAAGTTGTTATCCAGATTATATTCATATATTTGTGTTTCTGTTGTTACCTACAATTCCTTTTCCTCAATAACCAATCCTACCTCAGGGTGAAAGGCAGTGACATGGAAAATAGATATGATCCAGATATGATCCTATGACAATATCTACCTCTATCCTCTTGAAGAAAAATTCCTCCTCAATTTAAGTTAGAGCACTCATCTGGTTCTGATTCATCAATGACCTTTTGCTTCTCAGGTCACATTGTACAGAATCCATAAATACTCCATTTGCACCCTTAATGACTCCTCTCTCTCTTTCACCTCCACCAATTCCTCTTCTGAAATAACTTTTCTTGGGGTGGACATCTCCTTTAAAGACAATAAATTTCACTGTTATGTCCACATAAAACTTACAAACAAACAACGATGCTTTCATTGCAGAAGCTGCTATTCTGCCCACACCTAATGTTCACTCCCATACTCCCTTCTATTTGTCGCAAACGAATCTTTAACTATCCTTTAATTCTTTCAAAATTTCTCTCAATAATCTCTGCCACTTCCTTCTCCAAAGTAGATACCAGGCATCTCTTCTCCATTAAAATTCACAAACACTCCTACAGACCCAAAGCCCTCTCCACCAAAGATACTCTTCTTCTTTCCAACATGTGTTCTATTTAATTCCTGGGGATTCAATATCTCTAATCCATTTTAAAGGACCTTTTTCCCATTCACAAAAATAATCAGACTGTGGGGAACAATTTCCAGACGTGTCCATCTTTTATGAATAAATGCCCCAATTCCAAATCACCCAGCCAATCACCCAACCAATTCCAAATCACCCAGCCCCCCTCTAAATCCCCCCTGCCCAAATCCACATCACCATGCAGTGAGACCAGGTGTCTCAACACCCCCACCCCACCACACTCTCAACACCCTCCTCCCTTCCCCATCTCCCTGTTGATGCTTGACCATCTCTTGACTTCCTCCTGCTGCACATCCAACAATGCAGGTTATCTGCTGCAACTTGACCTCTGCTCCACTTTTGACATAGGGCTATGTACCACACCACTTAACGCCCATATCAATAACCACTGTTCA
Source organism: Hetaerina americana (assembly GCF_022747635.1). Taxonomy (NCBI): domain Eukaryota; kingdom Metazoa; phylum Arthropoda; class Insecta; order Odonata; family Calopterygidae; genus Hetaerina; species Hetaerina americana. The sequence continues at coordinate 109,043,274 of NW_027286069.1, read as the reverse complement.
TTCAGCTTATCTTTGTCCCTGTCAGCCAGTCTTCCAGTCTCGCAAAACGTCCCTCCCTCTGCAATGTCACATTGCATAAGTGCAACAAAATTCCTATTGTTGCCTTTCTCCCACAAACTGACTCTCCAGTCTAACTAAAAACCCTGAAGCAGACCTGAATATGGCTTTTTGAAGCTTACTGGCTTCTGTTTGGGATCCATGCTGGCACCCATAACTCATTGTTGTTCATTAGGTTCTTTTTCCCCTTGCCTTTCTTCCACTCTCCTCCTCCTCTATTGGCTGCCTGATCTAACCCTCCCTTCTCTCGCCTCTCTGCCTCCTCTCCCACCTGCCTTCCTCCCACTTCCTAAGTCTTTATGTCTTCCTTCCACCGAAGAAAGTTCTTGGCCCCTGAAAATTTTAGTTGAACCTTGTGTCAGTATTGTTTTTGTCTGGTCTTTGTTATTTAATTTTATTGGGGTGATCTAAGGATATTGCTTCACAAGCATTTTAATACAGATTATGATGCCATTATGTATGGAAACCATTAGTACTGAAATAAATTTACTCAAAATATATACATATACAGTTTACATATGGTCTTATTCACACTTCAACTTCTTGAAAAAAAGGAAATGCACATGCAGGAATACACCTCTTGATTGCAAAGATATAAAATGATATAACCATGATTTTATTTATGAATATTGACACATTCATCTTCCAGAAGGATAGCCTTGGTGGTGGTGATATTCATGACACAAGCCGTCGCAGTAAGATCAATCTTGTTGACTTGGCTGGAAGTGAGAGGCTTTCTTCTCAGACAAGCGCCAGTGGAGATCGAATGAGGGTGAGTTGTAAACTGTTAATGGGATGTATTCAACTTCTGTTGCATCACTAGGTCCATTATAAATAGTGATAATAAAATATTCTCTGAGATTATGCTGTACTGTAAGCCTTAAATGAATAAATGCAAGCAGGCTGCTGGGTATAGGCATAATATGCTGCAGTTTGGGCCATCTCCATGTGATATACCTTTACCATTGGCTATTTCAAATGTTGTAGTGCTGATTTTGAAGTGTAATATTTATTATAAGAATGATTGTAGCTACATCCTAGCATAGAGCTCATCATGTTTAAGAATGTAGTAGATAAAGCTTTGTATTATATATATATATATATATATATATATATATATATATATATATATATATATATATATATATATATATTAATATATATATATTAAAATATATCCACATATATTGTATATATTAATATATATCCACAGATATTAATATAAAACACCATATCAATTTAAACAATATTACTGTATGATGGACAGTCTTTAATAAAATTTATATCTGTTTTCCAAATCTTTTTCAATTGAATAAACAGCTTGATTTATGGGATAAATTTTAGTTTTTTAAAACTCATTTAATTTATTTATGCTTTTTATTAATTAGGGAAGTGTATCATTTATTTTGCTTGAGTAATACTGTGGGCTCACTTGGTATAGTCTTAATCTGTTGTGGCTCTTTGTAGCATTCACTTTCCTTGTAGCGTGTGTATGAAGAGTATAGCTTTGTTGATACAAATGAATATATTTTTTTAGCGTTGACAGCAGGTATATAAATAAAAATACATGGAAGAGATAAGATTTTGTGCTCAATGTACAATGGTCTACATGACATATGCTCTTTTGTTTTAAAAATGGTCTGAAATGCTTTCTTTCAGCATGTAAATGATTTCAATAGCTGGGAACTTGAGCCTCAGATTAAGTAATCATATTTGAAATGCATTTATTTGTGGATGTAGTAAAAGAATATCATAGTTTGTTGATGGACTCTGTTCTTTAGAGACCATAAAATGAAAATTGAATTGTTTTTTATGAGAAGAGTTGCATTAATATTCCAACTTAGGGTCTCATTAATGACTAGGCCAAAAAATTTCAAATACTATGATTGAGGTATTGATTTTTAATATAAAAATAATAATGCAGTTATTTGTCCAGAGATTTTGTCCAGATGTGGTGCATATTTGTGCATACACAAATACGAGGTCTGTTCAAAAAGTATCCTGACTTTTGTATTTTCTCAAAAATTATGTATTTATTCATAAATATCAATTTTGTCCTCTTCAAAGTAATCCCCATTAGATATTGTTCACTTGTGCCAAAGTTTCTTCCAATCCTTGAAGCACTTCAAAAAATCGTTTTTTGTGATCTTATTCAGCTCCTCCTTCAATGCAGTCTTTATCTCATAAATTGTAGCGTAGTGTTGTCCTTTCATGGGCCTCTTCAGTTTCAGCAGCTGGAAAAAGTCACTGGGGGCCAGATCTGGGTATTACGGTGGCTGCGGCAGTAGTGTGTTGTTTTTGGCCGTGCACAAGTAACGATGTGTGAGCAGGGGCGTTGTCATGGTGCAAAAGCCAATTTTTGTTCTTCCTCAAATCAGGGCGTTTGTGGCGGATTGCTTCGTGCAAATTACGCATAACTTGCGTGTATTATTCCTTATTTACCGTTCTACCCTGTGTCAAGAACTCATGATGCTCCACGTCCCTGCAATCGAAGAAACTAAGCAAAACTTTCACTTTCGACCGAACTTGCTGCACTTCTTTTGGCCTTGGCTTATGCTGTAGCTTCCATAGGAATGACGATCTTCAGTTTCCACGTCATAACCATAAATCCATGATTCGTCACCAGTTATGACCCTCTGAAGCACATTTGAGTCGTCGGAGACAGAGTCCAACCCCTCATTAGCAGTGTTAATGCATTGCTGTTTTTGGCCAAAAATGAGCATTTTTGGTACGAATTTAGTGGCGACCCGTGTCATGCCCAAATCATTGGTAAAAATTGAATGGCAAGAGCCAATTGATATGTTTAGGTCCTTAGCAACTTCTCCTACGGTGATTCGACGATTGGCCAATGCTATTTTCTTCACTTCATCAATGTTTTTGTGTGTTGTTGACGTGCTCAGGCATTCGGCACGCTCTTCGTCCTTCACATCTTCTCGGCCTTCTGATAACATTTTGTTCCTCCGATGTTTCACCGATAAACGTTGCTTCAGTCCAAGGTAGCTTCTCCTTATAACACAGTCAACATTTGGAATGGGTCCGTACACTTAATTTCGTTTTTCACACAAAATTTGATTCTGATTGTTCGATCCATTTTTTGGGAAAGGCAAAAATTGAAGACAAGCCAAAACATGTCCCAGAAAAACAGCTGTCAAAAGTTAATGGAACATTCAAAATGGCCGAACTTTTCGGCATAAGTGAGAGACATAAGTACCATACATAAAGCCACAAAAAACTCAAAAATCTAGTATACGTAACCTGCGGAATTCAAAATTTGCGATACTTTTTCGTCAGACCTCGTATTAGACACCTCAGATATAAACTTCTCCATTTTAGAAAAAAAACAATAGTATACCTATGGGGTATGGCAGTTAAATCCAGACAAAAGAAACTTTTGTTGAAAAGCAAATTTATTTAAAGAAAATACAAATGAAAATCCTGAAACATACAAGTAATCTGTCTAGAGTAACATTACTCAATGTAACCCCCTTCAGCTGCAAAGACCGCCTCCAATCTTGTTCTGAATTGATCGCATGTACTCTTTAAAACAGCACTGTCCATATTCGCGAATGCTGCTATGTTAATATTGCGTAGAGATGTGACATTAGGGTGCCTCGTCTTATATATAACTCTTTCGACTACTCTCAAAACATAATAGTCGAGGGGGTTCAAGTCTGAGCTTTTCAGGGGCCAGAACTTTTTTGACTAGAACATGTCAATGTTATCTGAGAGCCAGTTTTGGACTAAACAACATGAAATGTGGCGGCATGATATCACCCTCACTGGACACAACACCTAGGATGTGAACACTTGCCGGAAATTTTGTTGAGCAACAATTGGAATGTCCTCGGGGTTGTGGGCGAGCGAGCGATCATTTCTCCGGCTGAGCTTCATGTCAACTGTGAAGATTTTTTCATCAAGAAAGAATCTGATTCGCCACTTAATATTTTAGAAAACACAATAGTAGGTTGTAGCGAGCAATTGCTGCGTTGTTCTGGCAGCCTCAGACAGCAGTGTCTAACCTTTATTGTGTGCGACGTATTGTAGGTCCTCCTTTACCATCTGATGCATTATTTGCTTGCTAACATTCAATTCTGATGCTGATTCCCTCAGTAATCGCCCCGGGTCCTCTGAAATCAGTGCCTGAGACGTAACAGCATAACAGCTGATCTTTAATTATATTAAATCATCTTTTTATGGCTATCCCTGGGATGCCATCTTATACAGGACTGAATTGGTTTGGGAATTTATGGATAATATTGGTCAGGTCCATAGCTGAACAGGGGAATAGGTATAATGAGGAATTGAATGTGTTAGGAATATAAGAATACTTAGTCGAATTGACTGAAACTGTGGGATTTTGATGAGATCGGTAGAAATCATTCATAATGGAGGCCATTTTAGTGTAATTTGGAATACAATTTTTCAGTAGTCATGCAGTTGAAGACCTTGTTGTAAATTATGTGTACCCTCGGAGTTGTTTATAATTTTCCAGTTCTCTTTAGCTTTTTTGTGTGCATTGGTAAGTCTATGGTCGTTGAAAGATTTTTTAGTTCACTGTTAGGTTTGGCAAAAACTTTTCCTGAATACTGACCTGACAGTCAGCTGGATTTGATTTGCTCTTGTAACACACAGCCGCATCTTTGAAAGCCAATGATTTTCATCTGAGACCCACTGACTTTTGTATTAAACAAATGAGCTTTATTTTCTTATATGATTAGGACAAGAGGAAAACAGAAATCAAAGTAGTGCACATAGATGGAATAGAAATATTCAAAGCTTTCGTTAAAGGACTGCAAGCAAAACAAATTGGACCACTCATGGCAATTTAATAATTCACAAACGGTGATCATGTTATGATCAAAGAAATACCTATGTAGTATTTTTTAATTTCTTTGAATGTGGACACAGCAATTGTAGAAAGAAGTGGGTAGTGATCTGATAGCTGGGAATGAATGGTATTTGTTTGTACAAGTTCAAGGTTGATATTAGTCAATACAATATCTAAAATGGTTTTAGAACTGGCACTCACTCTAGTAGGTTCAGTGTTGGTAGCATAGATGTTAAATGAAGTTAGTCTAACCAACACAGGATTCAAGTGATTGTTCTTAATTGAGAAATTCATATGAGAAACCAATTGGAATATGGGAAAAACATTCAGAAAGTAGAATCAAAACACCACCATTTGTGTGCACTTATCAGCAAAAAGCACTAGCGATAACATACTCAAGCGCATGAAGAGTATCAAGTTCACTTGCAGTCAACCAATTTTTGTTAGCACAGATCACATTGGGTTAGTACTCGTTCACTAGAACCTTGAGGTCCAGTTATATATTGCTTATGAGCTGAATGTTTATGTGCAAGAACTTCATATAAGAGGTTGTCCTTTTGGTATTGGTTGCAGGCGCGGCTTCAAAAAAGAAAAATTACCCACAAACACACATTTTGACCAAGATGAGGGGTTACTGAGGCTCTCGTGAAAATCTTGGCATATGGATACCAGAAATGATATATAATATCCATGCGTCACCTGAAGTTGTTCAATCTCTAAGTCAGTGGATGTTTCATGGGTTCCACCTTTCACATAGTTTACCAAACTGTTAATCGTTGTAAAGAGCATGAAATTCAATACATGGATTTGGGATCGACGAGAAATCCTCGCAAGATATCGTTCTTTAGTAGATGTTCCTATGATAGGTGATTTATGGCATCTAAGTTTGTTTCTCACTGTAACAAATCCATCTTCCCCCTCTGTAGAAAGTTCTTCCTCACCACCTTTATCACATTTCACATCTGAAATACAAGACGGCTAGGTACTGATTGATATGTATTATAGTTTGTAATTTCACAGCCTGATATGGGTGAAAATGGAGAAATGTTGTTTTATGCAATTTAGCGAGAGAAGGTTTGATTTTGACCATTTAAATATTTAATTTGTGTCATTTGATAATCATATGTTAGTTGTTGCTAATTAGAGCATGTGATCACTTGTGAAACATCATTCTCAAAGTGAGTATGAGAAACATTCGTTATTCTTTTGTTTGAACAAGGTAGGTCATTGATATATATTAGGAATATTAATGGGCTGAGAACTTCCCTGGGGAACACTACGATAAGTTGTAAGTGGGGCTGATTGAATGGAGCTATTCCTTTACTAATGTGATATAATGGAGTTTAACAATTTGTTTTCTCCCCATGGTGAAGCTATTTATCCAATGCTGGTCCTCTGTTACCATAACATTGGAGTTTTTGGGTAAGGATAGCGTGATTTATGGAATCAAAAGCTTGAGAATAATCATAGAAGATACTTATGGATTACTGGTTGTGTTAAATTTGAGCAGATAGTACCACTTTTTCCATAAATGTGGTGCTAAGGTGTAATGACTACAGGCTTTTTGTATTTTGTCCTGGGGTATGCTTGCAAATTGAACTATGTTTTGTTTTTTATTAAAAAAATAGGAAGCTGCAGTTATATGGATACTGCAGTGGAAAATAATAACTATTAAGTTACTAGGTAAATAGAAAAATATGCATTTTGGCCATTGATTCTTGTTCTTTTTAGTTCCATGTATAGGCAAGGAAATACTGTAAGAGATAACAAGCAAGCATAGTATTAGCTTGATGAAGTTTTCTCGGCTCTTCTACCGGGCCAGGGGTTCCATGTTGGCCGACGTTTTGATGCTTGATTCGTGCATCGTCCTCAGGGCAGATGAGTGCTGACTCGGCATTTTGGCCCTCTTATATACACGAGCACATGGGTCATTTCCTTGTCTATACATGTAATTAAAAAGATCAAGAATCAGTTGTTAGAAAAATGTTCAATGTCCCTTTTAACCCGATGGAGTTTTAATCCCATAAGTTTCTTCACTTAATGTCATTGAATACCTTTTCTTATTTAACAGCACCCATTGCATCCTTCTCAGTAAACCCATACTGTTATATCTCTCTGAATTCAGTGTGATGGTTAGAGCATTTGAAAATGGATTAATTAACAACATATTTAATTGTTGAAGAGATTGAAGGACTTATCAGAAAGAATATGCGTGTTCTCATAAATTTTATATAGCTACATTTGAAGATGTAGCCATCTGTTTCTAGATGGGCTTGGAGGGTTCGTTGCCTGGAAGTGTTGGCCATCAGTGCTCCACATCTCTTATTTGCTCTGCATGGTAGAAGTGATCGTTCTTGTTAAAATTACATGCTCTTTTATCAGGGAAGTATCATGGGCAAAGGAAGCTGAGAATTCCCAAATTTTGCATAAATTCGTTATGATTTTCTCATTTTGTTCTTCATCACCAAATTATTTAAATATTATTCCTGTCTGCAAATATATTGCCAGTCATTATTATGTTGCACTTAGCGTACTCTTTGCATAACATTTTAGGATGGTAACTTTTTTAGTGGGCACCACACTGTTAGTTACTTAATCCTCATAATAGAATCTTCACGTTACTGCATTTAATTTCCTCTACCTACCTTGAGTAGGAATTCTCTGCCTCCTAGCCTGAAGTACTAATATGATAAACCAACTTTTCATACAATTTATGAATATTGTGGTAAACATCACCATAACCTTGACAGGTGAGGTACACAGTAGTCTCTGTCACCTGAAACCAGTGCATTGTATGATTGTGAAAATGTCTGTGCATAGTCTTCTTCAAATCTCTTTGGCTACTAATTGTTAGCTGCAATACTTCATTATGCGATAGACTGAGAAGGCTGAAACACTGCACATTTACACATAGAAGACTAATAACTTAACCATTATGGTGGTTTCTAGTGGATTGTTTTAAACTGAGACATGTTTTGACAAATTGTGAATTAAAAATAATGGCAATATTCTGACAGAATCAAAGTGTGCATAATTTGAAGTTTTGTCAATAGATGAGTGAGAATTTTGAGGAATCTGTAGAGGAAAACGAAAATGTAATAATTCAAGCATGGCTAATTGTTTCATGAGGCCCCTTCTGGAAAAGCTCTCAGTGTAGCTCACAAATGGGCATGCTTAAGTGGAAATTCAGTTTGACTGAAGGAGGTTTTTCAATTATTGGAAAGAAGCATTTTGCTCATGCTTAAAAAATTTGAGCACTTTCATCTTGAAGCACTACTTTTGTGTATTCCCTTAAAAATGCCCCAATTAGATTTACAAAGTTGGGAGCTTTTGAAATGTTTATCTAGAGAAGTTTGATTTATAGAATTTCAGCTACATAAATGTGTGTTTATTTGGAATTAATACTGTGATAAAAAAATACTAAAACCACCTTTCATATAAGAAATGTCATGTCAGCCTCTGAATCTGAGAAATATTTTTTGAGCAATATTCATTTTCTGTGAAATCCAGGAGTCTTTCTGTGTGTCTGTATTCATTATAAGTAATCTTTTATAATATGATTCAGAACGCATCCAGAAATTATCCCTCCAAATCTCTGTGAGAATCAACAATCATTAATTTCACATCATCCAGAGACTCATTTATCACTAATGCAAGTCATGGTATTGGAATTTGGGGAAGCACATGTGTCCATTAAACATGTGGCTTCTTTATGAGGGTTGTGCAAGTGAAGTAGACAAATCCAGAGTCTTCAGCATTCCATCTGCGTGACCTAAGTGCACTCATTGAAGCACCTCAGAATGGCTACATGAAATGTTCCATGTCAGCGAGTCTTCTACTCCCCTCGGGGGCATGGCCAAAACGATATAATTGACGTTTTCAGTGTGCCCTCAGTACATTTACCTCACTTCAAACTGTGGTCTTTCAATGCGGCCAATTTCTCCATCTTAATCTTGTTAATTTCAACCATTAATAGATTATTATTTATGTTGTTGTTGTCATCAAACTTACCGCATTTAATTTATAGGAGGGAGTGAGCATCAACCGATCACTGCTCACATTGGGCAAGGTGATAGCGGCACTATCTGAGGGCAATGGCAGTGCCAAGAAACGGACGTTCATCCCATATAGGGACTCGGTGCTCACCTGGCTCCTCAGGGTAAGTGTTGCTTCTATCTCTCTCTTCTGATATTTCCCTATGTAACAATGTAGGAGAATATTCTGTATAAAAGAGCACTTAACATGTTGAAATCAGGTGAGTGTGTTTTTGTTTGAAGTTTGCTTAAAGGCCTGTTGAAATGGTGAGCCAACAGGAAACATATACATACATAAGCATATAGCAATCGTTATTAACCCAAGTGTCAGTTTCAGTCAGAGGCAAGAGTAGAGCTCCTGAAGTACTAAGCCCAATGGCATTTGATACTAACACATCAGGGCGATAAGGGAGGGCAGCACCTTTCTCTGTGTTGCCAATAGTTTCACAGGAAGTTCAGACACCAAAAATCACAGAGCTCGGGTGAATCTGAGGGTGTTCGGAGGCATGTCCAGAAATCGAACCTGGGTCCTCTGGTCAGTAGTCAAACGCTCTACCCCTGGACAATCATGTCCCCAACTTCAGATAGTAAATCCCCAAAATATTCTTTAAAAAACTCAAAATAGAACTTATGGCTGCAGTCCTGATCCACCAATTTCTCAATTGCAAGTTATCTCCGAACTTGCCCAGGAAAACCAACCATCAGGATTTTCCATGTGCACCAGTTGCCTCCAGGCCTGTTCCCTCTCCTTGAGTGGCATAGAGGGGACCCAACAGCCTAGCGCCACGTTGAGGAAGCATGTGCCTGCACTCTCCTCCACCCTGGGAGAGAAGGCTGCACTGACGTCTTGGTTAGCTGCCAAATCACAGCCTTTAACTAAACAGAAGCGTTTGCGAGTGAAGCACAATTTCATTTAACCTTGGGTTTTCCCAGACTCCCCAAAGCCCCTAGGTCTTGCGATTTGAACCACTAATTTGATTCCAATCTTGAGTGAAGGCTACGAATGGTACTGTGCAAATATTACAGTAATCTGCTAGCAAAGAATCCTCTTTCACAATCGATTTTGGTGGTGAATAAGTAAATTTGTGGAAAAAAAACTACTTATGTAGCAATGGCTGATAAACTGCATCAACAAAATGCAATTCCTTTACAGTTGAAAAAAATCAACTACAAGTACATTGAGTACACTCTTGATTGTCAGTGGTTGGAGAATATATTTGTTTTGCATATTATCTGTTTTACTCTCTCTCTCTCTTCCCAGCGCCTTGAAATTTTGAAAAAAATTAAAATGATAAAAATAATTAAATGCTTTGGCTCTTTGATATGCTTTTCAAAAAATATGAGTTTGAAATGCCTGGGCTTTCCTAATAGGTTTTACTTTCACAAAATAAATAGTGGTAAATCATGTTAAATTTTTTCATGAAACATTTATGTACTACTCATGCTTTCTCATTATCATTTCCCTCGCATTCATTAGCCATGATAATTGCATATTATCCTTTGAGGAGAGCAAGTGTATAGCTTTACTATTCAAAAAATAATTTGTTAATTATCTATCCCGAGTCATTTTAATCAGTATGGCATATGGTGAAAGTTAATCTGTATCAGCAATTCTTTGTCAATATTTGTTTTTTGCCAGTCATTTGTTTTTTCTGACCATGTGATTGGTTTGGTATTCTGAGGAAAATACGTTCTGCTCTATTCACTTGATCCAATAGTTCTTTGTTCTTGCAAAACTATAATTCCACACTTTAATAAAAACGGCTGAAAAATGGAAAAATTGATTTTTCATGGCTAAAAAATTTGAATTAATCACACGAAATGAAAAAGAAGAGTTTCCATGTATATCCATTTGTATATGATGATATTTTCCGCATATTTTGGTTGATTATGTTTTTTGATATTCTTGTGTTTCCTCATGTATCCATTAGCATGGATAATAAAGAGTTTATTTTAGTTGATTCCATGGTTAAGTTCACAATTGACATCTGCATGGAGTTTTAAATACCTGATTCAATGTTGTCCAAAATTGTTAAAAATAAGAAAAATGCATCACTGTGTCCAAGAAATTTGATTTGGAATGGGTTCTGAAGGATCTTTGTAAAATAAAACGGAAGAATTTGGGCACTGATCGTCTGGTTTAAATAAACAGGAGGCCAGAATATCGCAAGGAGCTGGTCGTGTGTTAAAAGCAAAGGTGGACACTTGAGGCATTTAAGTTGGGAATCAATTACAAGTGTAGTCTTATTATTTGGAGCAGTTCAAGTTGAGGAATGGGATGGAATTGAATCAAAGTGTGCTTGTGGTGAGTTAGGAGCTGTTTCCTGTGATATGACAGTGAGGTGGGTAACTTCAACTTTGAGTAAATTATCAAAGATTATTTTTGCTCATCAGCAAAAAGCAAAGCACTGCCTTCGTGAAAAAACTTAGGCATTCCAAAATGAACTGTGTTCAAGTGGCAAAAGTCTAATGAGTGCAAAAATTTTAAATTAAGGCGAGGCGAGAATAAAGTGACAAGGGGAAATATTCCTTCATTAATTGACAAGTTGAGGATTGGAAGGGCTAATCTGCAGAGATCTTTGAGGCCCTTTCCCAAAGAGCCTCAAAATACTTGCGCAGAGGCATCAAAAATAGCAAGGGTGGAGTAATATGTATGTCTATATTTCTGATGTCTCCAGAACTCTGTCAGTTGTTTTGGTAGCTTGACAAAAATTGGTGCAGTTGTGTATTTATAAGGTAAAGTTGCATTGATTAGGTAACTTTGATGTCTTGCATTTGAACCCAATCTCACTCATTTTCTATTTACAAGAAACTGTTGGAGATGCTGTGACAGCAACTTTTTGACAGAGTCATCCGCTAATATGCATTACAATGCAATAATTGCATTGTCATTTTCTATTTGTTTGATGATTAGTTGGGTATTTATGTGCATTTGATAATACAGGGTGGCACCCAAAAGTGGTAGGACTGATTTTCTCTGGAGCGAACGGAGCGGTGGAGGGGGGTCTGCCTGGCAGGGGAAGGTGGAGGGGGCTCTTAGCAACAGACCAACATCAACCTCAGTCGCCTGCGGGCTGTCGTTGAGTGAGGACACCGTTTTTAGTGAAGCAAGTTTTTTGTCCGCGTCGAAAAACAAAATGAATCTGAATTTAGAGCAACGTTATTCCGTGAAGTTTTGTGCGAAACTCGGGAAGACGGCAACTGAGACCCTCGATATGATCAAGCAGGCTTATGGGGACACTGCCTTAAGCCGTTCCACAGTATTTGAGTGGCACAAGTTGTTTGAAGAGAGTAGGGAGCTCGTTGAAGACGACCATCGCTCCTGACGGCCGTCGACGGCAAGAACCGACACGAATGTGGACTGAGTGAGGACACTGCTGAACACAGACCGACGCTTAACCAGTGAAGAAATTGCGGACCAGTTGGGTCTGTCTGCATCCAACGTCCAACGCATTATTTCACAGGATTTGGCCATGCGCAAGGTGTTCGCCAAGATGGTGCCGAAAATTCTGAGTGTCGACCAACAGGCAACGGCAAAATACGGCGTTGCCACGTTGCCGCACTCGCCCTATTCTCCCGATCTGGCACCACCGGACTACTTCTTCCCCCTGATGAAAATACAGCTCAAGGGACGACGTTTTGACTCGATCAAGGCCGTTCAAGAGGCTTCGACGAGGGTCATCAACGGCATCCCCAAAGAAAATTTCCAGCGGGCGTACGGGGAATGGGAGCAACGTTATACTAAGTGTGTAGCAGCTCAAAGAGCATACTTTGAAGATTATTAAGTCGATGTAAGTATATCGTCAATAAAATTCCTGTAAAAAAATCAGTCCTACCACTTTTGGGTGCGACCCTGTATGCTCCAAAATTTAATTCTCATTGAGCCTCACAAATCCTGTTATTGAAGTAATAATATTACCTTGCTTACTTAAGCAAGGCTCTCAATGGAAGCTTTTTAACATTCAAGGAAACTTAAAGAGAAATCACAGAAATAGCCACAACAACAACTTTTATGCATTTGGCTGTTGGCGTTCACACAAATGTGAGAACTTCACAGATTGATAGACGTCTTACCTCTAAAAAAATACTGTTAAACATATATTTTTATTGGTGTTTATTTTTACATTAGGTCAATTACAAATGTGATCCATGCAGTGGAAAATTACTCTAAGGTTTATGAGGAACACATTTTTCTTTGGTAAAATGAATGAAATTGTTCTCATAAGTGAAAGGGTAGTTAATTGGCCCATTTGATGTCGTTAGTGCATCATGTCTGTGTAGTAGGAGAAGAGGCGTGGTCGGACAACTACCACATGCTTGCACTTGCAGTTGTCGCCGCACTTGCAGTTGCAGCCCTGGCTCTTGCATCTCGGGCATGGCTTGCCCTTCTTCCTCGTGCTTGCCCCGTTCATGCCTAAGAAAGTGCAATCACAATTGAGTGGCGTTAGTTCAGTAGCACCTATAATGCCTGGAGAGATTATACTCATCAAAAGTACACATAGTTTTAAAATCATCCTTAGGCTTTGACAGAACTAGAAATTGTGCTCTTATTTGAAATTTTATGATATCATTTTTGGTGGTCATTGATCAAAATTTTTATTTGAGGAATGGCATTCCTCACAGCTATTTTTTTGTTTAGATTTAGTGAATTTCCTTAGAAAGAGTCTGAATGGGGACTTTGCACCGCTCACTCCTGCCCCCCTCTCCGTCCTCATCACCAGGATTATATCAACATTGTAGCCAGCTAGTTCTTTCAGTTCATGATGTTCTTTAGTGAAGATATTAATTTAGTTGCATTCTGAAGGATTTAATTGTAATCAAATGTTTGTCCATGGTAATTGGCATTTACAATTACCCCAGCACATAGAGAGTAAATTTGGCAGCACACCATAGTTCTTAATTCCACCTTCCTGCAATCGTACGGCTCCTTTTTACGTGAATGAGCAATATTGATAAATGTGAAGTGGAAGTCAAGAAGGAAATGATGCTTTTCTGCCGCAGCGATAAGGTCCAACTCGCCCGAGCGTTATGACGCATCAACGCGTGACAGGTAAACTTGCTTCGATGTAAACAACATGATGCTCCTGCTCTTAGCGGTACGGTCTTCAAATTCGCAGATTTGGTTGTTGGAGTGAAAAAACTCGAATGATAAGCAACGATTGGTCATAACAATTGCAAAAGAAAACTCGATAAGATCGACGTATCTCCAAGATAATTGGAGACTTTACAGGCCAAAAAGTGGAAAACATTGCGATAATATCCAGCCGAACAAACTACGTAGAAGATAGCGAGTGCTTGGGAAGGTATTTAACAGTTGAGCTGGAGACGGAGGAATTGACGAAGTGTCGAAAGACAAGCTTAAGGAATCATTCAGATCTTTAAATGAGAACATGAATTAACGGCCATTTGCGCCATTAGGAATGGATGGGAAAGGGAGGGTGGAGAAAAACCCGGCGTCGGCATTAGCCTACTCTTGTCGAAAGGCGCCAAGGGATCCGCAGTTTAACGTCCCATCCGACGGACGTCGTACTCACTCAAAGTGCTCTCCACAAAGCACCTCAAGTAGGGGTCGGGATACCAGTGAAAAATATCTCCCGGTGGGAAGCCTGTGCGTTAGTCACAGCACCATTTCGATCCCACAGTCTACGCGTTATAGGCGTCAAATGTCGTTGGAGATGCTATGACGCTGGTAGGCACGCTTCTGAATCACTCGAGCCCGAATCACACATAAGCGACAATGTCATTATGGTGGTCATTATTATAGTGCGGCGGTTAACCCATTAGTACTCTCTGCATGTGAAATATGCTCTCTTGGGGTAATGGGGAATGGAATTCAGGAGGATACGGCAACCTCTCGTATAGCTTTGCTTTGCGGCCGCCCACCCGGGGGTAGTTTCCTGGCTATTCCCTCGATCGCCCTTCGTACGTCCGTCTCGGGGAGGGAAGTCTCCCGACTCGGAAATCTGGTGTGGGGCCAGCACGGGACTTTCTCCGCGCGTCTTTTCCTGTTTATTACAAAAAACTGGGACAGTATCACCAATGGACGGTAATTCATTGCATTACTTAAGTCTATTTAAAGTTTTTGTTACTCTGCAGATTGAAGTAAAAGTCTCGCAATCACATCCCCTCGCAGGCTATTACTAAATATCGTACGACGTATTCTCGTCACTTTTCTTCCGAGTTGCAATGGATTCGCCATTCGGAGGGAATGAGACGACAATACCGAGGTTTCAATGGTGCCCACATTCCATAGGGCCAAAAAAATACTAAAAACCTATTAGGAAATCACGTTAGATTTTGTCGTCTTTGATACGATAAATTATGATTTGAAAACAAATATTTAATTTGTTACGTTTATAAATGTTCACGCTCCATGTTAGTGAATTATTTGTTTCATATTTCTATGGAACAAATGTAATGTTTCTCCACGGAAATCTTTATCATTTTGACGTAAAAAATTGTAGTTCTGAGACCTCCCGCTGTTTTTACGTGTATTGTTTATTGGGGGCGCTGACACGTGGAAATAAGGCCGGCTTTTATCCGCGGGTGGATATTTGGACAAAGTCGTCATTCACGCTCAGTTAAAATGTTAAAGGTAGAATTAATTGCTATTCAGGTGAATTAAAAAAAATAAATTATCTTGCTCACAAAAATCCATCGCATACAGGCACGCGCACAACATTCGGGAAATGCCAGAGGCGAGTTGAAGAGATCTCAAATAATGTATTTCCGTTGTAATCCCGAAGCTGTCTTCTTTACGAACACATTAGTTTCCGCCATATAACTACGCATGATGAAAGTGAAAAAGTAATCGACTCATTCGAAAAAAATCACTGGCGTTGGGGCGACGTGTTGCAACGCTTTTACTTCGCACTTGCGCTGCCCCGGGGCCTCGGATGACTTCACACGCGCCGCAAATCTAGCGTATCATGTGTTCGTGCGCGGTTGGATGTGTGTGCACGACTTATTTCCGCCTCCGTGCAGCGTGGGTTCCTCCTCCACCAACTCACCCGGATGGGACGATGATCCGCCTTCCCAGACAAAGATGAACCTCCGCTTTCTTCCCTGTCGCGCCGCTGAGACCAGAAACTCGCCTCTTGGATCGCGCGTAGATTTTTGGACGCGTTTCGACTGAAGATCTCCAGATAGGTACAGGCACGCGTGCGTGTCCGCTCTTCAATCGGCAATGGGTGTCGTGGAAGCGGGGCGTTCGGAAAGTCCCGCGCGCCTCCATGGGGGGGATTCCTGTGATTTCCGGAAACCGCGGCTGGCGCATGCGCACTTCATTCGTCGGAAGACGCACTTCCCGGCTCTCATGTTCTCGTGATATCGACAGCATTATCTTTGGACCTCCGTGGAATTTTATTTTGTACCAAAATACTGCCACATAGACACGCAATCGATGAGATTTTCGCTTCCCGTTGCGATTTAGGCAGTTCGTGATCTCAGACGCTATTTTAATAATGTTGTTTATTTTTAAGCAATCCCTTCCAGTTAACTTCCATTTTTTTTTAAATTCCTTGCCTTAGCTGTGACGAAGGGTTTTTGGAGACGAACACGGGGAAGATATGGGTGAATGGGGTTGACTTGGAAGTTGGAGAGGAAGCGCGCAAAATGCGATGCTTACGTTGTCTCGAGTTGCTTTCATTTGCGCGATTTGCGAGTTCCGTGGAATCAGGATTTCCACTGAAACCAATGAGCGTTCCCGGATACGCTATGCTGTTTATTCCCGTAATTGGGAAAATTTGAAGGTTAATTAATTTAAAGGTTAATTGGAAAGCATGCTCTCGCTCCTGCAATTTAATCTTTTTCCAATTATCGGCAATCTCTGGTGGCCCCCGAGTCCTGTGGAACTACGGCTGAATTGGCTTCCCAGGAACCCAACATCAATACTCGAGGCGATGCTCGGAACAGTTAAATTTAAAATAGCAGGGTGGACGAGTCGCGTGGCTGAGCTAAACTGACCCAGAGCAAATGTATTTTAAATTATTCGCTTGCCTCTCACAATTGTTCTAGTTGAAAAATTGCAATAACATTATTTTGCTTTCGCGTAAACCAACTTCGCCAGACGTTGCCTACACAAGGCTTAGGTCTGTTCTTCACTAAATCTCAGATTATAACTTGCGAATTTTAAAGATGGAAGAATGAAAAGTGACTGCAGCTCCACATTGCAGAGAAATGTGGAGCTGCAGTCACTGCTGTAACGAAAGCCAACATTAATACCGCTGCCTTCATTGCGAGGGATCATCGAATGCCGTTAACAGCATGATCAGAAATATTGGCAATTAAATTGGTTGCTACCAACACGTTATAACACAAAAATTGCTCTTGGCCGTGTGCGTGTGTGGCGGTTTTTGCGAAATCTTGATTATCTAGCAAAAGTCAATGTGATGTCCTTTCCTTATCTCCCCCATAGTCAATACCTAGCCCTGAGGTGACTTCTATTGTTCCCAAATTTGAAGGAACTATTTCATGGAAAGTGATTTTCATTATCAGAGTAGGCGTAGGTGAATTGAACATGTTTATACTTCCAACGCCTTCCACTTACGCAATACTGGATATAAATCTATGAAACTTGTACCACTTGCACTATACATTGCATATTAAGCTATTAATATAAAAAAATTATAAAAAAGACAAATCAAGGAATAAAAAAAATGCTATCACCCTAAATTGGACAGTCCTCTAACATTTTGTCGTAATTATAGCGAAAAAGCAATAGAATATGTAGGGAATTTTACCGTTTAAGTCATGCATTTTCCAGGTTTCTAATTATAGCGTTAAGAACGCTATTAACGTTTAAAAGGTCGGCATAGCTTTCATATGGAATCCTTAGACCCGTTACTCCGTCAGTTGTTTCACCGCGTAGTGTAAAATTCCATATCTCTTCCTATTCAGGCCAGTTTCGTCGGTGCCCTAGAGAACGAACCAATGCATTTCAAGGATTTCACAATCAGGACGGCTAAGCGCAATTTTTGTGTGTTCTGCTCCTCGGATTTGACCAACGTTGGAGTTTGTTTCCGAAAATGTTGCCCATTAGACTCGTTAACTAGTCCTCGTCAAGATTACGCAATCGTGTGACGTTTGGTCGGTGTCCCGTATGTCGTCGCGCCATGGCGACGGCGTGTTGTGCGCGGGGACACATACCGGAAGACGGGGAGCGGGGGAAGTGTGCTGCTGATGAAGAGGAGGAAGTGGTTGGCCACAGGGGATAGGCCCGGCGATATATCCTCTCCTTATAGCTGCCTAGTTGCCTATCCATGCATCCGGTTTTGCATTTCCTTCGAACCAAGTTCACATGTCTGCGGCCGCAGGGAGAGGAAGACGGGGATGTCCTGTGCGCTGTTTTCATGGTAGATGAACAAATTACCACAAGCGAAGGTCAGCTCTTGCTCGGCGACGCAACCTGCGGAACCGGATTCATGAAAATGTATCTTTCGTTGCATTGATTATGTATCGACGCCATCATCTCGAACGTGGGCCCATTCTGATCCCGTAGTCGGGGCGTGATTGTCTCCGGTCGTACGTAATATCCAGGATGTGTGGGGAGAGGAGTAACACGGCAATGCTCCGCCACTGATTGGCAATGGTGACATAAGAGGGATGGAATGAGTAGAGCGGATTGCAGGTGGACATGAGCGAGAGCACACTTGAACAAAAGTGCAAGAGAAACTATAGGGTACTTCTCTCTATCGGTGCCGTGTCCGTTTTCAGAGAATACTTCAGGATTGGGATGATGCATTCGTCAAGAACGGGATCTGATTATGCGTCCTCATGTAGCTCCTCACCAAGAGAAATAATCTTCGTCGCTTGGAGAGTAGAGATTAAGCGCGCACGACAGTGTTTTCACGAAGGTATTGTCACTTTAGTTGGCAAAATGGTCATGGTTTTGATGCATGCTTTGATAGTGCCATTTTAAGCCTACTGCGAAAAATTGGAAGGCAAACTGGAGCGAATGGACTGTTGGGATGTGGCCTTATGTCAAAAAATTATCAGGAATTGTTATAAAAACGCTGCTAACTGATGGAGTGCTAAGTCTAGAAGAAATTAAAGGCCAATTGGAGAATATGTAGAAAAACTGGGGATAGCATAGCTGGTGTCTGTGGTCTCCGTACATAAGCCCTATTTAACAAACTGGTTGGTGCTAAATTTGGTAAACCGAAGCTGGTACATAATTCAGCATGGAGATAACATCGACAAGACAGAGGTGATGAGATCGACTTAGGGAAGGGAAATGAGAATTAATATGGCAGGAACAAGGCCTAGAACAGGTGGCAGTGAAGGAAACTGCAGAAGAAACTAAAAACAGAGTCGCCAATGCTAAAGGTTGCTGAAGGAGAGCAAGGTGAAAGTGCTGATTGCAGAAATAAAGGTATGGGTTAACCCAAGGAAAAGATTTTCATAGTACTTTGTTTTGAGTGGTTTTCTTATTGGTCAAAGACCTGGACTCTTCAAGAAGAAGGTTGAGAAATAATTTCATAATTTCCTCAGGGCTGCGCATTAAACATATTTCTTCAAGACTCTGAATTTTGTTCTAGCTACGATGGTTTTCAGTAAAGAGTGAATGTAGGCATTTGAGCTGTTAACTTTGAGTGCAAAGTTAGGTCAATTCCTGTAGCCAATAAAAGAAGTTGGGAAGTTCCCATAATGTTATTTCAGTCAGTTGGTGGCCATCAAGGGGAATAAAGAGCTTGATGCCGAGAAGACGTCTGTATCATAGCACTGTTCGATGTCAAGGACTTAACATTGAAAAGTTCTATGGTGCTGATGTTAATTAACGTAACTTTGTATTCATTAAAGTGTGATAATAATTTTTATTTGCATATTTTATTATACAAATATAATGTTATATGTTTGTTAAATGTATATGTATTAAGTTTCATTTTATATAACCTAGTTTTGTTTGAGCAGCTTCAATTGTAAGTCGAAACCTTTTCAGTTTGCCTATGTCACAATGCAGATAAAACGAGGTGCTGCATTGAAAATTTTCTACCTGCACAAATCAAAAGCCAAGGGTCATTTGTGAATATGCTTTCAGAAGGCTGTAGTGTTCTTCTGTATATTCCATAACTGAAAGATGATTTAAATACTTGAAGAGGGGAGACAATCAACCTCAAAGGGAGGTGGACCCAGAGCTTTGTTCCCTGGTCTTCTGTCACCATGACAGCATGGGCATCCCCTCATTGAATAATATTAAGTGCCATATCTGAAACATTGAAATTTTATCTGGGTGCTTCTCGCATGTTCGTAACAAAAATAGCAAATAAGACGTGTTTGTTCAGTATCGTATGACACTGATCCTACCTAAACAACAAGACATTCATGTGGATTTGTTGTCTTCGGCGTAACTTTATGGAATTTGAATAGCATTTGAAATGAAATAGAATTATAGACTTTGTAATGCCACACACTTTATTTAAGAAACACGACCCAGGTTTTGATGCTGAACGTCATCATCAAGTGGTCCTCATAGAAACAAACTTTACTATATACCTTCTGATCAAGGGAGGTGGGATGTTGGTCAGAGAGGGAGGGTGGAGGGGTAAAGAGGTTACAATGTAGCTGGGAGGAAAAGGAAATTACATCTTTTGGAATCAATCATTGACTAGGAAGAGTGGTAGGTCTAGGAGTGGGAGGGATAAAAAATTTCGTTGGCAAGTTCATCTTCAATGCGTTCAATGGATGCATTTCAAAAATTCCAACTGCCATGTATGGTTCATTTTTTGGCAGGAAATGTATACAGACCAATTAATTAATTCTTATTCGAGGCATTGCTTTTCCCAAAAGCTTTCGGCATTTCATGAAATGATCCATTGGTTAACCTCTATACCTATTTCAAAATTAAATGTAAATAAGGAATTTAATGTAATTAAAACGTTAGCAGTAAACAACGGCCATTCAGAAGGTTTAATTAATAAATTTTACTGGAAAAAACTTACAAAAATAGCCTTAAGCCACATTTACAACCCCCGAACATTTATAAGATCCCACTGCCAAATGGCGGCGAATACTCTATCTAGGGACTATTTCTCAAAAAGTAATTAGTTTATTACCTATAGAAAAAATTAAATTGGGTTTTTCTGTGGTTCATGCCTTAAGAACTTGAGCTCTCACACTAAAGACAATGTGCCCAAAAACGAGAGAAGTGGAGTGTATGAATTTAAGTACTTGGAATGTAACATGAAGTTTATTGGACAAACAAGACGGAAAGTTAAATAAAGGATTAAAGAACACCCAACATGTGTAAAAAATAAGAATTTAACATCCCTCTTTGCAAAGCTCCTCATCGAAAGTGACTTTGACTAAAGTTCTTCATTTTGAATATACAAAGGCTCGATGCTTTGGAGCAGTTGGGAGTTTTGAAATGCGTCCATTGCAAAGATGAACTTGCCAATGAAATTTTATATCCCTCCCACTACCACTCTTCCAAGTCAACGATTGACACCGAAAGATTTAATTCTCTTTTCTTCCCAGCTACATTGTATCATTTTACCCCTCCACCCTTGATCAGAAGGTATAAATACCAAGTTTGCTTCTATCAGGATCACCTGATGATGAAGTTCAAAGTCGAAACCTGGGTCGTATTTTTTAAATTAAGTTTGTGGAATTACAAAGTCAATTATTTCATTTCAATTCATGAGGATGTTTGCTCACAGTTAGAGGTGACACAGGAAGATGAAGAGGGTCATTCAAATTTTAACTCAGCAGATGAAACTACATCTTTTTGATCCTGATGACAGACTAAATAAAGCTCCATGTGATTAGTTCTGGCATCACCAACACTAAAAAAAGTGAAAGTGCTGGGAAAGTTTTGGTCAGTCCATTTTTCAGTATTCAGGAAACGGTGTAATGGCAAACTTTAACAGCAAACAACTGTAAATGACGGAAACCATAGGGATGTTCTACAATATATGCATGGGCTTATTAATTGCAAAAGGCTAGATGATATACCAAGGTATTGGACAAGCGACTGCGCAATGCAAATTTTGCTGTGGAATGTCTCACAAAAATCAAGGGTTAGCTATATTCCTTCCTATCATCATGCGACTTCTCTGTTATCATGCATCGATGCAATAACTGCAGTCCAGGATTGCTATGGAAAAGCACCAAACCGACCTCTGAATTGGCCACATGATTGTATTTATTCTCCAGTGTGAGCAAATGTGGCACCAATAGATTGGCCTCCTATTTTAATGTTAAGCTTAGCCTTTTTCTTTCTAGAAAATCGCATAGCCTTTGTTTTATTAATATCTGTTCTCATCCAATATCTGTGGCATTGAGTTTCCAATTCACTCAGCAAAGCTTGCAACGCCTTGGCTCACAGACAAACTAGAGCTTGGTCATCAGCAAATCTAACTGATTTTACAAATTCCCCTCCTACTTTCATTCCTACCTCCCATTCTTCCCATACTTCTTTAATCATTTCCTCCACATATACGTTGAACAGCATCGGTGATAACGGACAACCCTGCCTTACACCTCTTCCTAACACTGCCCATCTGGACTCTCCATCCCCCACTCGCACCTTTGCAGTCTGAGACATGTACAGGTTGCAGATTAGCCTCCTGCCCCTCCAATCTATTCCTATTTTCTGCAATATAGTCATTAGTTTTTCCCAATTCACTCCATCAAACTCCTTTTCGAAATCTACAAAACAGGCAAATACGTCCTGATTGTATTCTATATTACTCTTGATTAGTGATCTCATTACTGCAATGGCATCATGGGTACCTCTCCCCTTCCTGAACCCAAACTGATCATCCCCAGAGTATGATGATTCATTCTCCATTTACCTTGACTCCTTTGATACCCAATTCTTGTGTTTCTTTTACTGCCTCTTCCAGGCATATGTTGAGTATTGCTGGCAAGAGGTTGCATCCTTGTCTTAATCCTTTGTTTATATTGGCTTTTATTTTTCTTCCATTTTTTGTTTGCATTGCTGTAAGCTGATTCTTGTAGAGGTTATGGATAATTCTTTTGCCATTGTAGTTCAATCCAAGCACGTCTAGTGACTTGAACATTTTGTTCCATTCGGCGTTGTCAAAGGCCTACTCCAAATCCTTGAATGCCACATATAATGGCTTATTTAAGTTATCATTTTTTCGGCCAGAACTCTCTAGCTGAGAATTGCTTCTCTTGCTCCTCGGTTTTTCCTGAATCCAAAATTGGGTTTCTTAGAGGTTTCCTTCTCTCCGTTCTTCTATTCAATTTCTGGCCAAGCACCAGGTGCCAAAGCTGCCCCACCCCCCTATAGTCCTGACGCCGCCCCAACGAGATCTGTCCAAGAAATACGCGAAAGCCAGTTTGCAAAATTTAGTCTACATCGATTTTGTCCCCTTCAAAATACTCTCCATTCGTTGATATGCACTTATTCCATCTTCTTTTCCACTGTTTAAAGCAGCCTTTTAAGTCCGCGGCAGTTAGGCTTTTTAGTTTACTCGTCGTTTCTTGCTTTATTGTATCCACATGTCCCCAGGGATGTCCCCTCATCACATTTTTTGCATTTTGGGAATATGAAAAAGTCGCAGGGGGTGAGATCTGGCGAATAAGGAGAATGATCAAGGATGGCGATTGAATTTCTTGCCAGAAACTGGCGAACAATCAATGCTGAATGTGCAGGTGCATTGTCATGGTGAAGGACCCATCAATCGTCTTGAGTCAAATTTGGTCGCACACGACGCATGCAATCTCTCAAACGCTTGGGAACTGTAAGGGATAACTCAGCATTTACTGTTCGTCCTCCAGGAAGAAATTCATGGTGAACAACACCTTCGAAATCAAAGAAAACCGGGAGCATGACTTTGATTTTTATCGGCTTTTTCTTGTATTTTTGGGTCGCTTAATCCGCATGAAAACGGATGTGTTCTTCAGAGCATTATCACCGAAAACAGCTGTCAGCATTTCAGTAATTTCTTGATAACTTTTACCGCACTTCACCGAAAACTTGATGCTGATTCTTTGCTCCGTAGGGCCGGGTGCGATTCGCGGGAAAATATTTCTAGACACTCTCAGCTCCACAAAAGCTGTGCGATTTTTCGGCTACCAGATCTTCCAGGGAAACCATGGGTAGCTCAGGAAAAGGAACTGGCCCCCTATCCTGATGTGTGAATTTCACATGCCGTCGGCTATAGTACTGGGCGAACTCTACTTTCCTCTTCCAACTCTTCCTCTACCAAACCTTTCCCTGCCTTCCCCTTCCATCTGGCGCCCTCGTCCTATTCTCCTCTCCTCTTGAAACCTCCTCAGTTCCTTCTTTCCACAGAGAATGGCGAGCATGCCACCGAAAATTTCGGAATAAGTGTGAGAGTTCTTTCTTATGTTTTCGGTTGATTCTATACATTGATTTACAGGTATGTTGTGTATCTGTGTAAATTTTGTGACTTTCTGCGTCACACCATTCCTATATGGTTGTTCTTCCCCAGTGTTTAGTCTACCAGTCTTTGAGTGTGAGATATTCCGATGGTTTTAGATTCATGTAGCGCTTAACTGTAGTGCTTTTAGGGAGAGGGAAGGCGGGAGTGGGGACCGGTCTCTCCCGCCAGGCCACGCGGTGCGAATGAACCCTTACGCATTCAGCCTTGGCAGTGATTCCCCAAAAATAATGGACGGAACGAAAGGGGTGGTGATTCAATCAGTAAATCCTTATGTTTCGTTAAATTTATTTTTTAAACATGATTTATTTATGAATGGTTATTTGCAGAAACATGCCATTTCCTCGTGTATGTGAAATTCGAAAAATAATATATTCCTTTAAACCTTTGCACCTGAAGCAATATAACAAAACGCTCGCAAGCATATAAACATGTAGAAGTGTTTTTGTCACTTGGCAAAATGAATACGTCTTAGAGTGCTTGGTCCTCGGTCGTGTGCTTTGCACTGGCAGCACCCGATGGCAGTCACCCTGCAGTTCTCCCCTCCCTTCTCAGGCGCGCCCTCCCCACCACTCGCAGGACAACGCACCATGTCTTAGTCCCAGGAATGCGGTGCACCCAATCGGGTGCAGGCAGGACGAACATGACACCGCGGACGGTTCGGAAACAAATGAATTCCAATTCGCCGCCAAAGCGTTTTCAGCTCTTCATTTCTCGCATTGTCGTAGTGCGTTCGCACGTGGAGTGCCCCGCGTCGGGCTTTCTTCCTTGGTGCCACACGCTTCCTCCGGGCCCTCCTCTTCCTCCTCGATGGTGCGCTCGCTGTCCTGGCGCGACTTGGTGCGGATGTATGTGGCCAGCGTCCGGCGCCTCCTCTCCTTGCACATGGGGCAGGCGTCCTTACCGGCGCTCGGTGACTTCTTTTGGTGTCCGCTGCGGTTGGCCATCTCTGTGGGGGAGGAGAGAGGGAGAACGGGGTCAGTGGACACCTCCAGGAAGAATTTGCCCAGACACAAAGAAAAATACAAGGATTTAATGAACTTTTGAATGGTGAGCGAGGGAAATAGATGAGAATATGGGGAAACAGGAAGACCGATAAACTTGGTGGAAGGGTGCGTTAAGTGAGTCGTTGGGATAATTCACAAAGATATTCTGGTGGTATTTTAAATATCAATGACGTATTTGATGGGGGGGCATGAGGTAAAGAATAACGTCACCAAGAAAAGACTCAACAAAGAGAGAATGGATGACGAGATGCTGAGGAAAAACGTGAAGGATAGATTTGTGAACATGGCACACACATCACTTTCATGTATCGGCACGGTGATGAATATGGTAGATGGGAGTATTTCGAAGGATGAGCATGGATAAATGTGGGCGCTATCGAGGGAGGAAAAAAGAAAGTGCATGATGCGATGGGGGTGAAGAAGGTGCTGCGAGTGGAAATTAAAAGAGATAGGATGTAGGTAGTGAGAAGCAGTCGAGCGTTTAAGGCCCCGCGGTGGAAAGAAGAATGTCAGCGAGGCAACGGAGAGGGATTTTGCGCGGAAGTGGAGATGCTGAGCTGAGGAAGAAGTTTGCAGGATGCGAGGTATGGCGAGATGAAAGATTTTCTACGCGAAACTTTAAAATATCATACAATGACAAATTACATAAAATTCTCCATTTTAGCTAAAGAAATGAAACAAATACAGTTTTATGATAGTGTCTAAATTTATTCCTTAGACAACCATACGTACGTACTTAGCTTTGGGGTTGCTTTCAGTAGCTTTGATTCCAAAGGGTCCCAAAAACGTTTGCTTCAATGCATTTAAACTGGAGCTAAAAATGACACCGAAGAAGGGGATAATTAAAAAGCTCCAAATAGAACGTCAACAGTAAAACCTATCAGTATAACAGTCGTTTCAGCTTGAGTTACCTCCGTTGTATGAGTTGTCTCTGTAGACATTCACAATTAAAAAAAAATTATTTGCTACTCTTCCGGTCAAAAATGACCCTTTGATGCCCCCACGGTACTATTAGGTAAGTCCACATCCATAGCTGTAATGGCCCCATTACTCTTATGATTGTTTAATAGTCTGGAGTCGACGAAGCCGAACAGAGTTTAGCAGTAATTAGTCAAGGATGTATACCAGGGAAGGGATTAGGTTCGCAAAACAATTCCCGAAGGCCAATGACCTCGAAGTTCATACGCAGTGAGCATACGGGTGAGCATTAGTGGGCGAGGGAAAAGTCTGGTGTAGTCCAAAAAATAAAACTATTTTCCGACCCGAGTGTCGACTTTGTATTTAGCCATTCTCAAGCCCACGCAGGCGATGGCTGAACGGTCGCAACCCGGGCAGGGAAATATTTTTTGAATGGACCACATTACATCTTTTTCTCTCCGTCAGCATTGGAGTTTCCCAAACTCACGCCTAAACGCGCTCAGAAAATATATTTGAATGATCATTTTCTAATTTGATATCGAGGGCAGTTGTACATATTTAAATTTCCGGATAAATAATGCTCCGAATATTTGGTGGGGCCCAGAAAGTTCAGCTGTCATGTGACCAAGGGCATTTGTGGGGTCACCCAGTGAAGCCGAGAATTTCCAACGAGAAGCCAAAAGCCTTTTCAACGCCTACTCAACGGGTGTTCATGAAAGCTTCAGGATTAAAAAAAAATGGATATCTTCATAGAGAAAGGAGGACGTTGATGAAATTATCTATTTTATTTGTGGGTGATCTTTCGAGAAACAGGGCCTTCAGATGGTGCTCTCCCTAAAATTGGACTCCGACCTTAGGTTATGCGGACGGTAAATAAAAACCCAAAGCACAAGATCAGGGGGATATATTTGCAAGAGGATTTAGATTGCGAAAAGAAACTGAGAAATTCATCTCACGGAGCAGATTTTGTATGAACTAAAAAAATTCTAAACGTTGTGTTTCTATTAAAATACCTGGGTAAGGATTAAAAATAAGTGAGGCTATGTACAATCAAACAAAATGAAATTTGATAAGCGTACGCGCGATTAGACTGCGTAATGTTGGTTCCAGGATCAAATTATGAGTTAAAGTGATCAGGCTAAAAGACCTTCATTCGTCAGGTGAGCTGAACAAGAGATTTAATTAGTTGTTTGAAACTTCATAACTTCAACTACCTATTCGCATAGGAATTCCCCGACCTAGGGCCTCATGAATTTCTTCCCTAGCAAGAAGAAGTTAGAATTCGGCGTGCAGCACTTATTAAAGACAGGAAAGCGATGCTGTGGTTGCGTGCCACGCAGTTTCAAAGGACGCATCGGTATAAGTATCAGGCATGTATCTGACGGAAATATATTTATCTTAGAAGTGGCGGTATGAAATTAAGGTGCAGTACATATTGGTACGGTAAGGTGCGCGATATTTTAGGGCATTGTTTGACAGTTGGCGGTGAGAAGCGCTGGAATAATGCATCGTGCAAGGTCGTGGATGACAAGGAAGGCACCGTCGTGCTCCCCTACACGTGCTCCACGAGTCCACATCAATCGCGGCGGCGGCCGCAGTGTGGCGCCACAGTGCAATGCTCCCTCCTCTGGACACCAAGGGCTTTCCCCATGCTGAGGAGCGATGCAGTCTTCGTCGGATGCAAATCGAATCGTCCTGCCCTCACTTCCATTCCTTGGAATCTCGTTCTTTTGAGCTTATTGATAAAAAGATCGTTTGTATTTAAACCACAACTGAACAGCAACACCGTTTACTCGTGTATCATCTTAACTTGTAATAATTTCAGAAATGTTCGAGCAAGTAATTTTTTTTAAGTTGAAATGTTTGTAATGGATTCAGGAAGAATGGAGTTTGGATGCACCCTGTAATTGACAAGGATGAAAGAAGTGTGCTCGCTGGTTGGTTCATGTCGAGAGAGCATTTCCGAGTATATTCACCAAAGAGAGAAAAGGGTAAATGGTTTCAGAGGAAGGTATGCCCAAAATGTCACGGATGAGCGTGTTAGAAGAGGCTCTCAAAACAAGGCAGAGGAGAACATTTATGGAACAACGTATGAATGCGACAGGCGAAAGACTTAGGGCAGGATGGAGTGGAATCGAAAACATAATGAAAGGGAATAAGTTTATTGGTGAAACCTAAAATTAGGCCGTTACGCACTTGGTCCACCCCGATAAAGAAAAGCGTGAAGGTTATGCAGTGACCCACGGCCCTGTTCTTTCCGTTTAATTTTTCCATGGAGAGGGACAAATGCTAAAGGCTTTCGATTTCCACAATGTCCTCGCGCAAATGAAAATGTCCGTCCCTAGTGTGTGATCGAACGCACGTGCTTGTCATCGACAATTCTATCTTTTCGCTCACAATTGTATGCGCGTGTAGTAATCCGCGCCAAACATTGCGCACGCCATTGCATTTCAGACCAATTACTAATTCCCTGCGACCCGTTGTCACTTCAGTCACTGTCAAACTTCAGTTTTCCAAGCAGTCGTCTCTCATAATTTGGAAGGTTTTCTTTGTATTTCTTTTGAGAAAGTTCTCTCCAGTCGCGAGACGCTCACGCATTCACTAATATGCCTTGTTACGGTGAGACCGTCAAACCCGCGAGCTTCATGTTGGATACTCTTCCTCATAAAACGGCTTCCTCTGGCACTTTCTCCTCCCGTACCTTAATTTTCCACTTTCATTTGTTATCTCACTCTCATTTCAACCCTTAACCGGTCACGTTACCTTGGACGTCCTCGTAATGAAAAGGTGAGTGCGATTGATGCCATGGTCTTCTTCGCTATGGTACTTATAGCACATGATGACGTTGCCGGGAAAGGGGAGACCGCATTGTTTCAAGAGGCCCTCGCGGAAGAGGGAACGGAGTTGGCGAGGGGGAGGCACCAGGGGGGGATGAGTAGGGGCATCGGTGTGGTGCGGAGTCTATCGCCTTTCCCTTCCCACGCGCCGCTGAATTTCCCTCACCCAGCGTTGCAACTGTTTCGAATTCCCATTTGAAACTCTCCTCCTCTTCGTAGCAGTTTTTTGACAAAGAAAACATCCAGAAAACTTTTTAAGGGGAAGCAACGAACGACAGTATCCTTGGCTGTTAATCTAAATGAGATTGAGAACCTCCGATGCGTAATTATGGCTCATCGTGTTCATGGGACTTGAAACCGCTCTCACGTCAGTGTTAAATAATCTGATGGATGACTAGGAAGCGCTCCGTTTTTCTTAATTCGCTCGATGGCACGCGGCATACGTAAATACGGCTCCTGGCGCGACTACGAATCCTCGGAGTTGGGTCGCAAGGAATCACGGAGGCATATGTCGTTTTTCTGGCGGAGATTGCCATTTTGTGAGCATAAAAAATATTCATGTGTGCCCATAAATGACCCATACATCGAGATCACCCGTGAGCATGTCGCTGATCGCCTTAATGACAGATACATCATTGTGAAATAGTGACCATTCTCGTAGTAATGGGGTTTCGCTCGGCATCTTATCTAGTTCAGGCTGACCTTGTCCGGAAAGAAATAATTGCGCAGCGGGGGCGCAGAGCGGCCTTCCGGCGCTCAGTGGAGAGAGTAAAGCTGAGGGCAGGAGGCACGTTTCACCTTCACCGCGCTCAAAACGGGACGACAGCGTTTCATTTCATTGGTGGCGCTCTCACCCACTACAACGCCCCAACTCCGCATCCAACACTCTCCATTTCGTCGTTATTATTTTGGATTGGGCCGCTCTTTCAGGATTACTTCATCACACCGAGGACTAATGCATTGCCGAAAAAACACAAATTACATTAACCTTAAATTATCTCCTCTCTCATAAATTATCAACTATCTTTACCACTCATACCCTTAAACCACCTTCATGCTGTCGTAAAAGCCTCGTTCATTTCTTCCCACCTCCCCGTTTATCCTAGAGAGTAATCCCTCACAATTTTCCCTTTCATTGAAAACTTCAAACTAATTGCCATTTCTCAATAAATCCTCCATCCGCCAAAAGAGCTTTCCCTTTCCTCCATGTATTTCCACCTGCCTCCTCCGCCAATCGCTGTCCTCTAATTCAGCTTATATTATTATCCGTCTCGAACCCCACGCCTCTTAATAACCTGCCGCCATTCTACGCTCTTTCTCTCTCCCAATAACGTTTCGGAGCCATATAAAGCTGCGCTCTACACGGACTCTTCTCATGTCTTTTCTTCACGCCTTCACTCGTTGTTATCATTCCTTTGCTCTTGGTAAACACTTTTGCTAACTGTTGGCAGAAGACTGTTGAGAAGCTCTTGGTTCATAAGTCTTAATTAGCGTCCATTTCTTCAGAACACGAGCAAAACCTGTGACCTGTCCCATCTACTTTAATGTGCGGCCTCCCAATTTACCAGTTAGCTCTGCTATCCTATAAACAGGATCTAATCGTTAGCCCTATATTTTTCATTAATCTTCATCTCTTTCAGCAGAAACTTGTTTCATCATGCCTGAATTATATAAATCTACCGCTGCACTCTCTTGGCTGAATGCCCGAGTAGAACGGGTCCATTCGCAAATCTGACTTATTTAAATCCCAGACTGCTTTCATTCCTTGCCACAGGCGCCACTCGCCGATTCCTCAGCCTGTCATGTATGAGCTAGACAGTACTGGTGTAATATACGGGCGCCGAAAATTACAACCTTGGGATTCTCGTATAATAGGACTGCGCTGGCAGCACTAACACTCGCAACGCCGTGGCATCACGAAGGCGGCATCCTCCCTCCCACGGCGATGTGGTCGACGTGACCTCCCTTGGTCACCGAGAAGGCGAGGAGGGGTAGGTTACCCAAGCGTTACGGAGGTGGGCCCCTAAGCGAGCTTAGTGTCGTCGCCTTCCAGGTGTATTGCGTCGTTTGCATCGAAGCCTGCCCATGAGGGCACCACCCGAGTAGCATCACCGCCTTGGGCACCACCGCCCTTGTGTGGCTGCCCTCGAAGGTGTAAGAGGGCGAAGTGGAGGCGGGGTCAGGGAAATGGACCACAATCTCCGAACAGATGGAGAGATTGGATTGCGGAGAAATTTGTTCGTTGATTTTGAAAAGTACTACAGCGCTGCTAATCATTTCAGTAATTATCTAAGTAATGCGATGGCCTTCCCATTTTCAAAACAACAAATATTTTGAGAGATAAAGAAAATTGACTGGATTGAAACGAACTTAATAGAGAGTTAATGAGGCAAGACCAAGCAACGCAGATAATATTGGCTATAAATATGCGATTAATTAACTTCCATCTAAACGGTTGTACGTAAATGGGACGTAATTCCAAGCAAATACTTTTTACAGAATTAATTAGTTTATTTTAGTAGTACATACGTCTTTCCATGAGCAAAATTGGATACTCGTACAAATAGAGAAAATGAGGTATCGAAAGCCGGGTGAGTAGTGTTCTTGAAATATCTTCTTCTGGCATACCTAAAGATTTACGGATGACCCCATTCCACCTTCCATTCACTTTTTTATTTGTAAGATTCATTTTTTGGTAAAGTGCTGATCTACATCTGCACAAATACTCTGCGATCCACCGAGAAGGGGATGTGATAGGTGGAGAGGGAGTGTGGTTAGGAAAAGGGAAAAAGCATGCATTAAAAATCCCTGAAAAGACGATAATTGCGATGCTCACATTAATACATGTTAGCGGAAAATTTAGTTTAAAAAAAGTGTTAATTTGACCCACTAAGTTAATTCTCCGGTATATTAAATAGGAAGGAGTAAGGGGATCGGGATTGGTGCGGTGGCTATCGTACTGGCTTCCCACCCAGAGGGTTCGGCTTCAAATCCCGGCGGTGTTGAATATTTTTCACTGGTATCTCGATCCCTACTTAAGGTGCTTTGTGGAGGGCACTTTGAGTAAGTACGCCGTCCGTCGGATGGGACGTTAAACTGCGGACCCCTTGGCGCCTTTCGTTAAGAGTAGGCTAATGCCGACGCCGGGTTTCTCTCCACCCTTCATCCTTTCCTGTCCATCCGCTATGGCGCAAATGACCTCAGCAATCGGTCGCCTCCCCTAAATACTACTACTACTAGGAAGGAGTAAAAATTAACATCGACCACTTATACGATAGAACAACAAAATACTAAGGCAGGTCACACGAAACTAGAGAGCAAAAAGGGGAAAATTCTATTGACACACGGCCATGCAACGAAAGGTCCCCACGCCAGTCGTTGCTGATAGAAATGGCCTAACTTTGTAGTTGGCGGCGGACTGCGTGAGGTATCCCCCCGCGGAGAGGGGCCAGAGGTGAAAGGAGAGAGCTTGAAAGTGAAACGAAAGACGGTTAGAGGGTAGTTTCGCATATATTACATAAAACATATCCCAATCCGACTCAGTCATTAGGGTAGGGATTTGCCAAAAAAAACATACGATATCAGTGTAAAATTCATGCACATACTCGTAAGTTAACTTCATTATTCCCTAGTCGTAGTGGGTGACATTCTAGTTTGCGCTAACCTTAAAGTTACTATCTCATATTGCCCGTACGAAGGCAGAGCCCTTGAGTCTACTAGTTATTTCGTCTATTCTTCGAATTTCACTTATGATGCAAACGACCATGTTTGTTGGAATACGAATAATTGACGAGAAATCCATGCAAAAACAAGCGGCTCCGAATATTTAATAAAGGAAAACTAGCATTAAATCGTCTTTGTTCTAATGAATCCCAACCCAACAGTAATAATGCAGTAAATAGCGCAGGAATAGTTTTTATGGGCTCCATAAAAACTATTCCTACCCTAACAAGTTTGAAGAAAATCTCCTATGGCCGTAATAAATTAGCAAATCTCATCCGAAAGGAAATTGAAGTTTTCCCTTTGGATGTGTGATGCTAATTTATGACGGCCGTCGGAGATTTTCTTTTAACTAGTTATTTTACGAGGCCCAAGAGCTCAAATCTCCTATATTTTATTCTTACCCTTTCGCTTAAAATCTTGAGCAGTGCAACAGGGTTGTTATCCATCCCCACAGACCCCTTACACTTAACTTTCGCTAATGACTTTTCTACGTCACAGTCATGTTTTCCTTGTCATAATCTATCGTCATCGACATCATATTCGCTTTCCATACCCTAACTCCCTGGCCTATTATCTCTACCATACAACTATTCTACGTACTTATTCCACATTGTCAGAATCTCTTCTGCTTCGATTAATATTCTACCAGTCAGTGTAAACGTTTTTTCTTTCTAAATCCTGACAGTTGATAAACCTCTCTGTATAGTGCGTCCTTTTTGCCCTATTACGTCTTACTTTCTCGCCTCAGTTTTTCTTTGTTCTTTCATCTCCCTAAATTCCTTCTCTCATCTTTCTGTCTAATCAGACCTTCTGTAATCAGTGGCTTCATAACCCTATTTTGTTTACCGTTCCTGTCATTTTATTAGCTGCTTTCGTTATCCCTTGTTTAGATATTTTCGTCGGTTTTTTATTGTACTCATCCACTTATCCTCACGTAGAATTTTATAAACTGCATCTTGGTACTCCTCCTTTTTCGCTCCAGCTAAATCTTCTGCATTCCATTGTCTTGCACTCTTTTCCTTTCTCATTCTCTTCATTCAAATTATACGTTATTAGTACTGTATTGTGATCTGAATTTGCATCTGCTCCAGGAAACCGTGAGTTTATCACGCTATTCGTAGATCTAAGCCCAACTATTACATATTCTACTGTTTCAGGCTTCACTTCGTTGAAGTTTTACATATCCATACTAAAGTACAAAGTCTTTTTAGTATGGATATTATATATTCTAGTTGATATCTCTCTGTATGTATTTTCCGGCATGTACCACGTGTACCTACGTCTCCCGAGGTGTTTAAACAACGTGCTAATTATAATGAAAATATTCTTGCCACAAATCTCTAGTTATCTCCCCGCTGTCTTTCCTTTCTCCTAAGTTGTACCCTCCTGGGTCCTTCCCGTGTCCCGCTCCACCTGCCATCGCATTCCAATCCTTCAACACTATTAAGTGTTTTCTTCCAAAATAATTCGTAATCATTTCGTCTAATTAATCGTATACCCCATCTACGTCTTTCCTCCCAATGACTACTAGTCAGTGCGTACACGCGATCACCGCTAAATTAACCTGCAATTATTATTCCTGGCAATAATTATGTCATTTATCTGCTTCATGTTTGCTACCCTTCTTCCCAGTGTACTATTCAGGGACGTGGTCACCCCGCATTGATATCTTTCCTCTATGCATTACTCTGCGACTACCTCTCCAATGATCCAGGCTAACTATCCTTCTCACCTCGCATCTGTCTATTATGTATATATTACCTCTCTCCACCTGTCGCCCGTTACTTTGCAACCTCTCTGTTCTCAACATAGTTCTAACATTCCACATTCCTATTCTGTCAGGTTTGGTCCTCTTTGGTATCTTTTCTCCTTCTGTTGTCGATTCCTCTTTGCGGGGATTTCGTGAGAAGACGACCGCGGAGGCCTTTTCTCCTCCACTGCCGAACACGACACTCGGTCCTATGACCGTTGTCGCCTGATTCAATTTTCATAATTTTGTCCATCATCATATCTTGGGAATCATAATTGGGGTAGTTTCACGTCGCCTTTCTCAATGGCGTTTCCATTCCGAGATATCATCACTCATTGTCCGTACCTCTGGGGTCAGACGCCTTTGCAGTAGCCTCACTGAGGAACATCCGCTGCGTGGACTACCTTTTGTCCAGCTCCTAACCTTCGGCCTATCTGGCATGGGTTACTCGGTTGGCCCTACTCGGAGCAATTATCATTACACCCGCCAGCTCAGCTTTAGGGCCCGTCAAAAGGCACAAGACCGTCCAACGTTGTTCTCCAAGGGGCGGGACGTAATTACTTAAATAATTATAATGCGCTCGTCCAAGGGCATAGGGCCAGTAGAAATACGTCATGGCCACCCAACCATTCGAAATTTCATCGTTTAAATACTCCTCAACAGTATTGAAATATTTGGTGAAAAGATAAAGGAATTTTGCATTTCTGTCTATAACTTCATTTCAGTACTTTTAATAGTAATCTATTCAAATGTATTTTGAATATTTGGAGTGGGCTTTGATGAATTATAGGTTCACATTTATCCCACTCTCATTTCGTGTTACGTTGACGAAAATACTCATTTTGTGTGGAATGAGTAGATATCCTCTTTATAGTAAACAGTGGATTAATGCAAGACACGGTGGCTTTTGGATTTTGGAAATGGGTTTTCAAGTCCATTGGCCATTTGCAGAAATCCGTAGCATCTGTTTTTACTTTACTTTCATCCATGTGTCTCAGGGATGCTGACCGAAGCACCTAATATAATGATTCAACATGGCACTAATCAATATTTATACTAAGTTCGATGTGCATCTATATTTACTCCAGGAAAGTTGAGGGAGACCAAACTTAATACTGAACGTTTTATCGTCGGGTAGAACCAGTAGAGTCATTTGCTACCCATATCGAAATCGCCCCGCTCCACCACGGGGACACGGATGAAAGTGACTTCTGCGATCATTTTGACCCCCACAGGCAGGAAGGGCACGTTCCTCCCCTTCCCTTCGCCTTTAAACGGCAGTTAGCTTGCCAGTGATTGGCGACGGGGGGGGGGGGGGGGCGTGATCCATCCCTCGCCAACTGGGGCTCACTCGGGAAGTGTTACCCTCTTTGGAAACCATGTCTTTGTGGTTGTTATTATTAGGGGAGGAGGTTCAGCTGGGCCATTTGCTCCATTAGGGATGGATGCAAAGGAGGAAGGGTGGATAGAAACCGGGAGTCGGCATGAGCCTACTCTTAACGAAAGGCACCGATGGGTCCACAGTTAAGCGTTCTATCCAATTGACGGCGTACTTACTCAAAGTGCTCTCCAGAAAGCACCTCAAGTAGGGATTGGGACACCATTGAAAAAGATCTGCCGTCTCCAGGATTCGAACCCGGGTCCTCTGGGTGGGAAGCCAGTGCGTTAGTTACCGCGCCATCCCGATCCCCGGAAACTATTTCCCACCAAATTATTATCAATTAAAATCCCCCGAAATAGCTTCTCATATAGTGTTAGTGATTACTTTTAACCGGCACCCGCCATTATACGAAGGTTGAACGGAGCATATCCCATGGCACAAAGTTGTGTGAGGTAGTTAGGGGAGTAGTAACTCCCCGTGGTGAGCGATGCAGAACTATTTACAATTTACAATAAATTCTACATGCATGTATGTATCATGAAATAGGGTTTAACATGGAGCACGTTAATAGTGCTTTAACGTATGTTCAAACAAAATTAAGGATACTTCCACCAATGTACATGGACGTTTATTGCCCGTAAAACAAAAGAATGAAGTTGAGCTTTGTTAGCAAGCATGCTAATTGAGAACCAAAGAATAGTGCTTAAATGTTTAATTACGTGTGAAATGGTCTTCCGTCAGGACCCTACACTAGAATTGACTCAGTCCGGAACATTCGTTGTGGCGATGGGTGTTAGGGTGAGCTATCGAGAACATTGCCTTTAATAGAACCGAATAGTTTAATGGACGGTTTAAGGTATTGCGGAGGGCTCTATATTGATTGGGCCGAATGCTTTAATGGGCGAGCAATTTGAAAGCACCGATGGGCCCGCTAGCGGGAGCGATTGCCGATCGGCACACTGCTCGCAGACACGTATTTATTCTCTCGAGTCCCACCCACGCTACAAACCTCGCGGCAATTTGGACAAATGGGGCTTCTGGAGGTGGGTGAAGGGTCGAAATTGCCTTTTTCCACTTCTATTATCTATCTCCCTGATTTTACATTGGTGATCTGATCTACCATTGTAAGTCGGGGCCGTTAATGTCCTTAACATCCTAAGATAAGTAGCGTGCCGTAAATTTAACCTGTAACTCGTTAAACAAGTTGCTCCCATCCTAATTCTTCCAATAGTGTCGTGACACTGCCACCTTGTTCTTAACAACTTTTCTCAAGCCTAGCTGCTCTTCGTTGCACTCGATCTACGAAGTTCCAAATTTAAGCATACTTCATGAGGATCCTATACTCAGCATACTCAAGTTGGAGCCTAACTAACGTGAAATAACAAAGCTCCTTGACCATTTTATTACAATTCACAAGTATTCTTTTCATGAATCCTAACTTAATATTTGCTATTCCGCAAATTTCACGAACGTATTTTCACCAGGCCATATGCTTAGTAGTCCACTTCCTTTCTTGCCAAAAATTCTCCCCTCTATCACAGTTCTCAACATCCCATCGCCAATCAAAGCGCTCTGCAGCCATCTTTCCTGCATCCATTTGATTTCTCCTAATACTCCCCTCTCCTCCTCCAACACGCCCAACACTTCCTCCATTGTTTTCTATTTTGTCCGTTTCCCTTTTTTCATTCCTCTAGCCAACTTGCATTTCAAAATACCCCAATCGGCGCCTATCGTCTTTTATCAACAACCATGTTTCCACACCGCTGAAAATCACGTTTTTATCAAAGTTTTGACGAGCCTTTTTATGACATCCTCACTGTCGCTGTAATCAGTTTCCTCCTCGTGAAAGCTTCATTGCCTAGCGCGTCTTCTTATGTCGCTACTACTTTGCCCATTTTGGACCGAAACACTTTCAAGAGAGGTAAAGTGTTCCACCAGCTCTTTTCCCCCTGTTGTTACGTCTAACTTAGCTTTCCATTGTCTACAACCGCGTAACGATCGCTTTATTTACATTTATTCTCATCCCATACCGATCGCACTGACATTACATGCACTCAACCTAGTTTGCTACCCCTAGGCTGACTGGCAAACTAAAGCTTGGTCATCAGCAAACCTGATTTTATGAATTCCCCGCCGACTTTCATACCTTTCACCAGTTCTTCCCTTGCCTCTTTAATCATTTCCTCCTCATATACGTTGAACAGCACCGGTGATAATAGACACCCTTGTCAGACCCTTCTTCCAATCACTGCCCTGTACGACTCTCCTGCTAATCGTATTTTTTCAGCCGGAGGAATAAATATTATTTTACAGCATCATCTTAATCATTTGATAATTATAACTACAATAGAAGAGAAGTTAAAGTTCAAATTTTCACGCGTGAGGGATCAAAGTCTATGAGGTACTGAGGTCTTACAGATGGTAACCTAGATACAAGTGTCCCGCGCGGAGGTCCGTGGCCACTGACCCCCGCAGGGAGCAGCACCTGCCTACCTACCCGTCAGGAGGGGGGAAGGCGTGAGGTGGTGACGAGATATGACGTGGCTATGCTTATCTCGTCTATAGGGATTATCGACCAAGTGTCGACAATATCGTCGATATCCTCATCATGACGGGCAATCAATGAAAAGATTGGTTTCCAACAACTCTCCTCATTCCCCTGTTTCAATCCGACACTTTCTTCGTTCCCTCACAATTCCTTACCTTGCCCTCCATCGCCTGCTTTTCGCGATTCGACCTTGCTTTCCCCTGTATATCTTCCCCTCGAGTTCTCTTCAATTACGGTCTCCAGTACGCTATCCTGCCTCAAGAATGTGCCCAATTATAGCCCCTCGTCTTTTACCAGCGCCAGCCATAGCTTTCTCTCTACACCCACTCTCCGAATTACTCCCTCATTTGTAACTCTCCAGTCTTCCATAGCAAAACATATCCATCGCCTTCAAACTTCTTTTCTCCACAGACCCTATCGTCTAAGTCTCACTTCCGCAGAAAAGTTGACTCCTCGCACAAGTTTGTATAAGCTGGTGCGAATCGCTGCCTTAGTTTTTGGCTAGCTCTGTTTGCCGTAGTTAGTGTTTTCTACTTCTGATAGACATTCTTCTTCGCCATTCCCATTCTGCTAATTACATTCCTTTTGCTTGGTCCATCCTAAGTGTTCGACGATAATAATCGTCCCTCTAATATATCAGTTCCTCAAAGTAAATCCTCTTGGTTGATTAGGAAAATATCAAATTGGCGTCGCTGTGGCCTTTCTCCCGCCGTTTCCTGATGGGCCTCTCTCTTAAACCCCTCCCCCCCTTATCTCCCTCCCGTCATCGTCTTCCACCTCCCGTCGATGTGGTTGATGACCACGACTCGATTGCGCATCCCCCTACCACCCACCCTACTTCCTCCCCGCACCTCCGCACTCACCCCCGTTCCACGGGTCGTGGGCTACCCGTGGTTGGCTCGTCCGTGGGACGTCGGCCTCCGATGCCGGGGCAAGTGACTCTCTCTCTCCTCTTCCGACTAGGCCC
This sequence comes from Hetaerina americana, assembly GCF_022747635.1. Classification (NCBI taxonomy): domain Eukaryota; kingdom Metazoa; phylum Arthropoda; class Insecta; order Odonata; family Calopterygidae; genus Hetaerina; species Hetaerina americana. The sequence goes on along the minus strand of NW_027286069.1, from coordinate 109,003,853 downwards.
TGGCGCGGCGGCGGTCATCGGCCTCCCTCCCGCCACCTTCCCCCCTCCCGCCACCTTCCCCCCTCTCTTCGTCCCTACGTACTCTGAGCCGCTGCGGGCTGCATTCAATGGGAAGTGACCTCGCAGTTGAAGAAACTCCGAATTTGCCAAATCGACTATTTATTTTTGGAAAATGTGATCATGTTGTTTGAAATTGATGGGAAATCTGTATAGTATGTGACAAATTGATCGTAATTTTTAGATGTGCAAATGAATTGATGAAATCGATTGAAAATAATCACTTTCCATTCAGTTACGAATGAAAGAGTGTCTGCCGACAGGTTAATAATGGAAGACAAGGAGTTTGTGCCTACATTGTTCTTTGACGATGCACATTTGTTGAATTTGACAACGTAACATTAACTTCAGCATTCGGGAAACTAAGCAATATATTGTTATGCAATAGTATTCAATTAATCGCATTATTGGCATTATTTTATTTAGGTAGCCGTAATGTTGCTGTTTTCTACCTGGAATTACGTTTTTACGTTTACTCAGAAATATAACCCTTAACAAGGTCTTCTCGGTAGCGAGTTTTCAAAACAAGAACTATGTGGTTTAGTTTTCCGGCATTGGGCTTATTCAGTGTGTTCTCTACAAATATTCAGTTCAGTTTTTCTACAAATGGCGTAAGGGATGGACCACATTCGGATCTTCGGGCGGTTACAGTCAAATGCGTCCTCAATCAGTTTAAAATGAGAACTTTGGATGTCCGGTCCATCTGAGCATGTAGGAGGCTAGGGAAACTGGCAGAAGAGACAAGGAGAGTAGAATAACTTATCTTAGAAGTACGAGTAGTGAAATGACCGAAAGAAGCTTCTTGGGCAGTAGTTAACTTAGAGGCTTTGCTCCTAAAATCGAATGGTTTTTCCCGCAGACGCGAGCTGCAAGGGCGATTTGTGGCAGGAGAGGTGGATGAAGGTCTTGGGAAAGCAACGATACCCGCATCAGTTGTCTGCGGGACGTAAACATCCGCGCATCTTTGCTAGACTGGACTTCTAGGTTCATGTCGAATTCACGATGTTACGTTCCTTGGACCAACGATACGAGACTTAATCGAAACTCGGAAAATCCGGTTTGTAGACTATGTCATTAGTTGATCATGCTTACGGAGATTTGGCAATGTCCCAAGGAATGGTTTTTCACAGGCACAAGACGTTCCGGGAGGGTGGAGAGGAAGTGAAATATTCCATAAACCCGTGTGCATCGCATTCCTATAGAAGGTTCAGTCATGGAAAAGGTGTGAGCCAAGATGGCAGAGGCGCTGGCATCGGTGTGTTTGAGAAGGGTGCTGTTTTGACGACTTATAGAAATTTGTCCGTTGATCTGCTGCATACATTTCCCCGGATTTATTCTACTTGTGTTTGGGACAGACCCTATAGCTATTAGGAGAGAGTACTGAGGGCGAAGGTAATTTGCGCTATTAGGGATAGAATTGGTAAAGGAATGGCGGAAGGGTGGAGAGAAACCCGGGGTCATCATTAGGCTACTCTTAACGACAGGCGCCAAGTGGTCCACAGTTTAACGTCCCATCCGACGGATTGCGTACTCCACTTGAAGTGCTCCAAGTATGGCACCCAAAACAGGGACTGGCACTCATAATCCTGAATCCATTTCCTGAAGGAAAACGACCTTTATATGGCCAGGAAGTCGTATGACGTGCCACAATAAAAATATGGCCATCTCATGAAATTGGGAAGCGAAGTAGTGTCATGACCGTGAATCACGCATGCTTGCCCCCCTCCTAAACTGTACGCATTATGAAAAAATGGAAGCGATGTAGTTTATTTCGAAGATAAATGGGTAGGTACTACATTTGGTACTGATTGAGAAATGCGTCGTGAAAACATAGTAATGGGAAAGTCTTTCGTGAATCCAAGAAAAATTAACTAGGTAGCGCAGGTTGATTCGTGTCATTTTGGGTATGTGGCTTTTCTTTGGTTATAATTTTTTTCTATTTATGACTACGGATTCGTGGAATACATAAAGCTTTCCAACAGAATCGTTAGGGACTAAAAAATGTAATGTATGCGATGTTACGATGAAATAATAAAGATTTGTGAGGTATCCAATCCAATGCATTGGATTCATTTCTGTTGGATTCCTCTGGGCACCCTGGCTTCGCCCGAGCTGTGTGATTTTCCGAGCGCCAGATCTTGCATGGAGAGCCATAGGTGGCACAGGGAAAGGAACTGCCCCCCCCCCCCCTTAACCCTGACTTGAGAATTTTACACGCCGTTGGGATTAGGGCTAGGCGACCTCTACCCTCACCTATCGGACCGACCTTTTGGTTGATAACTATGGTTCGGTTTGGTGGCTTATTCTCATAGTTAGGTGAAAGCTTTTTTACTGTACATTTTCAATGGTGACAAGCTTGGTATAATCTAAACAAGTATTAAGGCACGCCATATATCATTCAATAAAAGTAAGATTTATTATTGACCTAATGTCCTGAAATTTTAAGAATGTTGATGATATTGAAGATTCCACAGCCAATTCAAAATATTCTGGGCTAATCGAGGTTTAAAAGTTTAAGTGAGCGAATGCCAGTGATAAGAGATACGAGTGTCTCGGTCTTCAAATATTTATACAAATGCTTACAGTAAAAGGGTTCTGGCGACTTAAAAGAAATAATGTCATTTTTTTAATCGCCACATTTGCTCGGTTTGTGGTCATGCCTCTACAATCTAAATCTGGCCGAGTGTTTCCATACCCAAGTCAACTAATTTCTCCTGGTACGTCCTTATCCCTATTTTAAACGCTTGAGTTCACTGCAAATATTTGAGAAAGGCTGTGCGCAGAGCATAAAATCTAAGTTAATTATGGCATGACTTTGCTCTTATCTGTAATGACCTCCTCAAAGGTCGAGTTGCCGAGGGGGTGAGGGTGGGATAAAACACAAGAGATACGCAGAGCGCATCGAACCTCCGCGGAAACCATAGATAGGAGGAGATGGAGTTCCCGCCGAGCAAGAGGGAGGAGATCGCTTGCCTATAGTTCCCGTAATTTTCGAAGGGTGGCGATTAAGCGAACAAGAGCAATCAGGTAAAACGCATGGGCTCATTTCTCAATGCTTCAATAATTTAAGAAGGCGGCCTTAAATATGGTATAAACACTTGAGATTCGCATGCTTTGTAATGTAGATATCCGACCGGACCTGCACCATTTCGCGTACGAATTGCCATCAGCAGATTGTGTCTGCAATCTTAGGCCTTGTTGACTCACCTGTGGCTTTGAGGATCTGGTCTAACTCTCGGATCTCCTCATAATTTTGCCATAAAGTTCTCATTTGAGGCGCAATTGGTGTGGCGGCCACAATTAAGCGCTAGTAGTAATGACTTTACGGAGAGAGGCGTGGCGCGTCGCGCTCGGGACGGCGTTTTGGTTGTAGGGTGGCGCGGATCCCCCGTCGATGACATGACAAGGGAGCCCGGGGCGGAATTTTGACCTGAGTTGTATGCCCGCCATCCGTCGTCGTCGAGTGCGACGAATCCGCGACCCGGATGGATTCCGTGCGCCTCTCCTCCCGCCCCCTTCGCATGCAAAGGGCCGGGGAGGAATTATATTTAGCCGGCCCGCACCGCCCGGCGCCCGTCCACGGCGCGTGGTTTCTCGATCGTCGCCTTTCGCCCAAGGAGATTATGGTGCGCGCGTATTGTGCGTCGCTCGGCGGGAGGGTGATGCGATTGGAGGGGCGTGTCCGGCCTTACCCGCGGGGGCGAGTGGTTCATTGCAAATGAGATTAGATAATCAAATAATGTATTTTTTCAGAAACCTTGAACACAGAAATCAACTCGAAGGTCGGTTTGGTACTTGATGGTAGGGTTCACCCAGTACTAAGCCCTGTACGGCGTGTGAATTATTTGTGCATTTTATAATTGTTACAGTGTAATGAGAATATAGTGGGGGTATTTCCAATTACCCGTTTGAGCACCATGTTAATGTTTCTCGCGGGTCTGCATACAAATATTTTTAGTTGTACGTTGTGTAACCGAGGTGGAAGATTAAAGCGCGTCTCCAAAATAACGGAAAGGCGTGAAAATTTCCCCGCCTAGCTACTCTAGCTACTTCGTTTTCCCAATTTCCCCCAGAGGCCCCGTGTGATTCCCTCTCTCTCTCTCGTGTCATCCCTCTCTCTCCGTCAGAACGAAAACTCATTCCAATTGACACTCCACTGCCCGACCAGTCCACCCCACACACATTCCGACTGCGCAGGGCGATTCCCAGGGGGAGCCGTGCGGGAAGGAATTGCAGCTATAAAGCATACGCGCAGGGTCGAATTTTCGCCTCGTTGTTTGTGCAATGTAGCGGAAAGTGGCAAGCGAGGCACGGGCGCCACTGTCGAGTCACCCGACGCAGCGACGGTGCCCTCTTGTGACGCTGCTGGAGGACATTTTGGAGGCCTCCAAGGCCTCGCATTGACTTGCTGCCCCGGTTCGAAATATGCGCTCTTCTGTAGCAATCCCTGCATCCCCCGTCTCCCCCCTTCGTCTTACTTGGATTGTTCTTCCCGCCCCAGCCCTTCTCTGGGCTCTTACGATTTCTACTCTCCGGAACGCATTAGTGGACATACATATATGTAAGTATGGGCACGTACTCTGGTGTCTTCGAATAAAATTTAGTCCCCTCCCATTGTTCATTGTCGTAAGTGACATTCTCGTACAGTTGGACAGATTTACGTCTCCGTATTCCCTCGTGGCTGCTGTCGAGTGTGAGGTATGGTTTTCGTTTACTGGGGCATTCTTGACCTCATTACGCGTCATGTCACCTTCGAATTTTCAGTTGTAATTTCTTTTGCCGCTGCGTATACATTCCGCCTGCGACGTAATTGACGCTTCTTTCTTGAAAATAACAGCGTCCCAATCTGGCGCCCGTCCTCTCGCCTTCGACGATTGACCCATGCTTTCCTGATCGCCCCCCCCCCCCCGCTTTCACCAAGAGACACAGTTTAAAACTTGCTTTTGCCTTATAATTTCGTTTACCCATCGGTGACTGAACAAATTAGTTCACACATTCAGTAAAGAACTAAATTCACACATTAGATTGTAACTACGAAATGCCAATACGAACGGAGGTAGCTAAAAATATTATTGATATTTCCATTGATTAGGTAATGCGATTTCATTTTACATGATATTCGGATATTTCCCCATGATTTCGAGCTTTATCAGGCTTAGGGCTCATGCCAGCTACTTGGTTGGGCTGCTCCTTGACCCAGGCCTAACTGGTGTTCCTATTTAGGACTTATTTTTTTGCGCATTTTCCCAGAGATTATAATAATTTATCGCTGGCGGGACCGAGCCCAGCTCATCCCTCCTGCCCGATGAAAATATTTCCAAACCTCTTGTCATTCCCGGCAGTGGAAAAACGAGCGAAGGACGACCCAAATCTATCCCACTTCTGCGACGAAACTATAAAGAGTACATCATGAAATTTAGTCTTACAGTAAAGTTCCATCTTAAAGCAAGATGTAATTAATTCTCATTTCCACAAAAATTATGCTGTAATTGATTAATTTAAACTTTAAGATTAGAATTATCCTAAAAAATTGTAAGGTGACTAAAGAGAATCCGTGTGATTGAAATCATTGAAACGTTTATTGCTGGATGCACCACTTCTGAAAATATTGAAATGCACTCTAGCCTTGCGGTGGAAATCGGTACCTAGGGAGCCCACACTTGTATAACAGGTAGACTCTTCTTGAGGCGAATTCCTGTCCCTCAACAGCTCGGTATGCATACATCAGGAGGGCAGAAATGGGTATCAAAGTTCGAAACATTCGAAAGTGAAAATCGAAAAGGGCAACAGGTGAAGAAAATATTGAGAGGTTGCTGAATACCGGGGAATAGAGGTGGGATTTTCAAGGATTCGGTTCACGTGATTTGGTTCATGCCATTGACTCGAGCAGTCAAACCGTTCAGGATGAATCACATTAGGAAAATGAACCAAATCCACTTGGGACTTGATTCATTGTGAATTAAACCCGTGATGAAAACCAAGATCTTCATACGGTGGTGAACAAGCACTCTGTCGGCTAAAGATGAAATAATTAAGTGAATGCTGATATTTCAATGGTAATGGAGAATGTCTAACGACGTAATCAATTTGTGTAGATCGACCTAAGTAGTTTGAATGAAACATTAATGTTATTATTTACCTTCCAATTAAATTGTTTAGTTAATACCTGATAAATGATGACGTTTATGCTTGTTGCGGATATCACAATGCATTGTGAAAGGTTTAATATTTATTCTTAAACTTAGCAACTTTTTTCCTTCATTATTTCGATTTACTCTTCGGATTGTGTACTATGCAATTAGACACTTGGGTTAAGTATTATGGTCGATATTAGTGCTATGGAATGGCATGGAAACGTAAATAAACGCAATCTTGTGGTCGATTCGCAGGTTTCTTTTCCGCTTTTCCGTCGTAAACTTGACGAGCTTATGCTTCGATACACAACTTCGAGCAAAACGTGGATATACTACTACTTAAACTCCATGGACAACGGAACAATCGAAACAGTGAGTTTCTAAAGGCGATCCGGCTTCGAAGGAGGCGAAGACTGTGAAATCGGCCAACGAGGTGATGACCACGGAATCATCTACATCGATTACTTGCAAAAAGGAAAAAAAACGATCAAAGAAGAGTATTATACGTCGTTATTGCACCGGTTGAACCAATAAATCATGAAAAGTTTCCGAATTTCACAAGGAAATATTCTCTTCCATCAAGGCAATGCACGGGGTGCACACCTGCGCAGTTTCGATGACGAAAATTATGGAATTAGTTTGAATTATTACGACATCAACTGTATACAGTAGATGTGACACGCATAGACTTCTCTCTATTTTCAAACTTGAAAAATGGTCAAGCGGAAAATAATTCACGTCGAACGAAGAGGTCATCGCCAATACAGATGTGTCTATTTTGAGTATTGTCCGAAATCCTACTTTTTGGACGGCTTAAAAACGCTGGAAAAAGTCTTGGCAAAGTGTATCGAGCTAAAAGAGGTTTTATTGAAAAACAAAAAGACCCAAACTAATTTGTATTTTATATTTCCCCAGGACGTAATGAACGACCCACGCTCATAGAAACCATCAAATTTGAATGACAAGAAGGACATGTTACAAATACGTCATCAAATATTAGTCGAATGCCGAAGAGATTCTTCGGCATTGAAGATAAAATGCTATTGGCAGAGATTACTAATCAGGATTCAAGATTTAAGACAGTGGCTTTGATAATGTTTCCGCTGTTGCAAGGGAAAAAAGTAACAAATGGGAAAATCAGGAGTTGTCCATATTGACAGCCACCAGTCAAATTCGGGATACTTATTCGGCAACCTTTTGGGTGGAAGCATTTGGATTCAGTGCTAATAAACAAAACTTGAGACAATTATGCGACTGCTGGAACGTGAACTCCATCTTTATCGGCATGATGACCCACAAGAGTGGTGGCGAAGAAATCAAGGGTCGTATAAAAGACTTTTCGGTCATAAAAGGGCTGCGTGTAGTCGATGAAAATATTCCAGTTATGCGATAACGTTTTGAATGTGACAGCAGAATGGATAATAATTACAAGGCATTATGGATCTTAATATTTACACTCGTATTTTTCACCGAGCAAAATTTATAATTCCTAAAACTCCAGGGAAACATTAAATATGAAGTCAATGGATAGATGAAAATAATAATTTGAAACAAGATTTAACAAGGTTTAAATTAAGATTGGAATTACTTTATCCCATGAGCGGACGAATAGTTCACGAATAAATTTAAAAATATAATAAATGAAGTCAATGGATAGATAAAAATAATAATTTGAAACAAGATTTAACAAGGTTTAAATTAAAATTGGAATTACTTTATCCCATGAGCGGACGAATAGTTCACGAATAAATTTAAAAATATAATAAGAATTCGGGTGCGGGAACATTGTATTCACGGCTATTTTTCTTTGCAAAAATATATTAAAGTAATAGGTTATGCTGTTGTATTGTCACGTTTTGAAATCCATCAAAAGCTTTCAGCACGTTGAATAAGTTAATTTTTCACCATACTGCAGGTAGGCGTAGGAGATTTCCCCTTGGTATTCCGACCATGCCAGAAATATTTCTTCAAAGCACAGTACTTATTTCCCGTAATCCATATGCTTCTTTTCAAACATGCTCCCCAATATTCTCGCTCTTCTCAACCATTGTTCACTCATCAATCATTTCATAAATAGCATCGTTCCTAGATGAAACTTTTCGATCATCTAGTTTCGTCCATTCTTTTAAACCGTGAACGAAGTACATCCGATGTAATCCATACGGTTCATGAACGACCCTCCTCAATTGGAGGCGGTGAAAGAGGAGAGAAAGTTAGACAAGGAAGAAATGGACGGCATGCTGGACTCGAAGAGGAAGAATGTGGGGAAGTTAAAGCATTGAGGCTGAGAGAAAGTGCTCCTGAACCGCCCCACGAAGATGTGTCTTACTGGCTAGAGACCGTCGGCCTGTAATCGGTGGATGAGAATTATTAGAAAATTGGACGCAATGAAGAGTTCCAGGAAGTATGCGTTTTACTGTAGTGAAAATTGTTACGGCGTCAAGCTTCGTCTATTGTTAGATAAAAACACGACAGAAACAAAGCCATAATATATTAGATTAATAGACGTAAAACTTTAAAAGACGGAAAAGTTAGGGGAAACAACGCGAAAATTTGGCTGAAATCAGGGAATCACCCCAATGGTTTGGACCCAATCAGTCTCCTAAAATCCAAAAACATTTTCTTTGTAACGCCTCTGCCATGTCATCCTCTTTTCATTATGGAGGTATTTTTTTAACGGTGATCTATGACATTGTATTAGGGATTCTCAATAATGATTGGTCATATATTTATTATTTATATCATCCGTATTCATTTATTTGCACTAAAGTATGCGAATAAAAAATATCTACCTCTATTGAAAACTATCGTGGGTAGAATAAAATGTCAAGTCTTGAGAAAATATGTTTAATACATAGCCCTGAGGAAATTACGAAACGATTTCTCATCCTTCTTCTTGAAGAGTCCAGGTCATTGACCCGTAAGAAAACCACTTGAAATAAAGCACTTTGAACATCTTTTCCTTGGGTTAACCCATACCTATATTTCTGCAATCAACACTTTGACCTTACTCTCCTTTAGCAACCCTTACTACGAGTTCCTACTAGCGAGCGCTACGAGTTCCCCACCTACTCCCATAATTTATATTGCTTCCTCCCTGTTTATCGGGGAATATAATTTCGGTCAAGTGCCATTTTATTTTCTCATTAAAAATGAAATCATTTCTATGGGTGAGGGCTCGAACCAACGTACGAAAAAAGGATTGATTTTGAGGAGAGGTGTGTGCTTTCGGGGGTCCCGCGTGCAAGGCGTTGGGAGAGCCATTTCCGCGGATACCTTCACGGCCCAAAAAGCTTTTACAATCTCCGGTGACAATATAAGCGCTTCTCCCAGGCCTAAATCCTCGTTTGACCTTCCTTCATCTTCAGTTCCTCGTGGCAGGTCCTCCTTCATGACGCCTGCACTCTACGGCATTTACTCACCCCTCTAATCAAGACCATCAGCATCCCACTGCCTCCCAATCTCCTCCAATTAAACTCTTTCGATTTCGCAAGTTCTTCACTTCCCTCACCTCGTGCAAATCATTTTCTCTTTCGTCCCTCTCTATTCAGCACACTTTCGTCATTACTCTCCGCACCCACACCTGAAAAAATCTCCAATCTACGCTCATCCTCATGCCTCAAGTTTCGGATACAGTTCTACGGTTGATAGTTCAATTTTGGCTTCTATTTCATTTACATCTTAGCGTACCTGTCATCAGATCCCGTTGCCTCGAAAGAGTTTCTTCCGCCAACGTAGTTTATCTTCCAGCTCCAAATTCTCTCGAAAATACTGCTTTAATATAAGTGTGAACTTCACCACCTGCTTTCACAACCGCAACACCCTCGGGGGTTTTGCCCCAGCGGGATGAGCCTGCCCGCCCGTCCAACAGTGACGAGGAGAAATGCGGTTCCTAACCTCCGCTCCGCCCGTCTTCTTGCTCCAATCACAGTAAACTATGTTGAATATTAAGTTGTGAGTTTCCAGTGCCTATTTAAATGAGTTGTTACGAATGAAATAGTCAGTGATTTGTGGACGAAAATTGGAATATATAAATATGAAGTATTTTTGATAATGTATTGATTCCTTTGTTATAAAGGTTAAAATGTCTAAAAAGTTGTTACATTTTATATAATTAAAAATGGATTAATACTTCTTATATATAGAGATTTATGATACCAAATTTGGAAAGCAATGCATTCGCAACCAATTGCCAGTGACTCGATAAAGACGGAAAGTTTGTTAGCTCAACACTAATATATTCCCATATTAATACGACGGTAACCCATGGTGCGGAAAATATCAAGTTTTCCCTGCCAAAATATAGGTAATACTAATTTTTCAACAACATTGCAGTTCAGCCTCGATAATCCGGACTGTATGGGGTAAGACGTCCGGATAACAACCTGAAGAATTCAAAATAAACAGGCTTGCGTTTCGGAAATTTCAAAAGCAAATGTCAAGACCTTGCCACCTATCGAAAACGAATGTTTAGCGACTAAGCTATGTGCGACTTATTGTTGAAAAAGTGAATTATTTAAATATAGTTTTCATCCATGTCCAGGGAAACTTTCAAGCAAAACGTAATTTTTAGTAAAATATCAGTAAATAGTGTAGCAATCTTGCGACCCCATAGGAAACCATCCGCACTACATGGCTGTACTCCGTCCGGATTAGCGAGGATATACTGTGTTTGGACCATTTTTAAAAATATATGTGAGGGAAGGTCATCGTTATGCAATAACGCGAATGCAATTACAGATGAGTTAGCAAAATATTCTATCTTTAATATCTTTCTTTTATTGGCGGTGTCAAAAAATTGTGTCATAATTCGCCACTGGGAAAAAGTATGGTCAATAATATGTACGTATGGCATACTTGATGGCGAATTAGAAAAGGCATTAAAATAAAATAAATCCAAAAAGGCCACGGGGATGGATAACACCACCGTGGAACTACTGAAGTGTTTAGAAAATCACGGAAGAAAGTTAACATGGCCACCACATTCGTAGCATTTGTGAAGGAGAAATTTGGCTGGAAGACTTCGTCATATCAGTAATCAGTCCTATTCCCAAAACCAGCTGTACGCGAGGACCTAACGACAGTTATCCCGTAGCTAGGTTGGTACTTAGTATCGCCATCGAAGAAGGATAGGGGAAAGGAAAAATAATGTTTAGGGGATGACTATCTTGCATTGTGAAGTGGGAAAGGTGCGCGTGATGCCATATCAATGGGAGGCACAGACGGAAATAAGTATAGAATACAGCGGAGAAGTACTTGTTTGCTGCGTGGATTTTTAGAAAAATAGTCCGGTTGGCTAAGGAAGAGGGGGTAAGATAGTTGGTGCCCATTGTAACCCATGATTTTCGACGCACGATGAGGGAATATGATTTAAGAAGCATTGGAAGGACTGGAGGTAGGAGTGAAAGTCGGCGGGGAAATCGTAAAATCAGTTAAATTTATGAATGATCAAGATTTATTCGGCAAGTTAGCCAAGGTAGTAAAATCATTGCTGGACACATGATGAAATAAGTGTGATACGTATGGTACGCGAATCAATGTAAGCGAAACAAGGGTATGCGGTTTTTGAGAAAGAGGAAGGCTGAGCTAAGTACGAAATACGACCTCATAAACTGTAGCAGATGGAACAGTTTGCCTATATCGGAGGTAGTTTAGATCGAGATGGTCAAAGTATTGTGGACATAAGGAGAATAATGCGTTAGGCATAGGGGCTTTCACAATGAGGGGGTAACTGATGACAGGGACTAAGATGAAGATGTTAAGAAACGGCTCGTCGAAACTATGACGAGGAGCGTAGTTATGTGCGGCGCGGAAACATGGTCACCGAAGCAGGATGATAGGCATAATAGATTGGAAACTGTTGAGATTTGGGTGTGAAGAACGATGGAGGGGACGAAAAGGAAAACCAAAGAACCAGAAATGAGACCTAGGCACGACAGTGTGGGCAAGACGGTTGCTGGAAGAAATCCAAAGGGGGCAGGAAAGATGGATGCAGAGCATTTGGAATGGCGATGGAATGTTGGAGACCCCGGTGGAGGGAGAGGTGGGTTAAGGGGGGGGGCGAGGGATGCAAAGTTGGCATGTGGCACGGAATGAAGGGGGAAAGGGAGTATGCGGAATAGAAGACATGGGGTGGTCCTTGCATCGTGTTTGGTGAGGCTTAGAAATATGGCGGTGGTTGGCCTGCTTGCTCATCCAACACCTACCTCAACCGACAGACCACCATCAACACTAATGGGGAATGCCAGAAACAAAATGATCCCTTCGCGGCGCTCGGGGGAATGGGGATGATCGCCGAGAATTGCGTATTTCTGGAGGACGGTGTAAGGCGTCCGTAATCTTCGGGCGGTGTTTTCGTGAAGTAAGAACAACGAACGGCATCCACAACCAGCTCCGCGTGGGGAACGGGGCACCTACAGGTTCATTCATCCGCGGTGCACATCCTGTCACTTGTTATCCTTTCCGTGGGAATAGAAGCGATCGACTACTGATAACGGGTCGAGCACGTCTCATTGGATGAACTCGTGCCCGGTGTACGTACATATTTGCACTGCACTGCGAATGCGACTAGCGGGCGAAGCGGGAGAGTAATTAGGGTCGCAGGGGAGGACAATAGCGGCTAAATAAATAGATCACCGGGAAAACCCTTCAACATTACGTAGCCTGATTTCGTTAATAAAAATCCCTTCTAAGCATTACGCTCTATAAATATATACAGACTAAGTTAAAAAAATATTGAATATTTGATTTACAGTGGAAATTTTAGTGTTTGCACCTGCGCGGTGGCATCTCCAATTTAAGGGCTGTCTTGGGTTTGGGGTAAAATATGATTTCCATTTGAATACTACTAAAATATATTTAATCGAGAAGAGTTTTAATTAATAAGCGTTTTTAAATCATTGCAATTTCGAAAAAATGTATAGTCAGAATATAAAATGGTAAATATTTAGTTAAGTGCTGCAAAAATCTCCAAGCCGTAAAATACATCACGAATTAGTACGCTCATCGCAGCAAAACGTGCAATTCTTATTATACCCACAGAAACTATTTATCACGGAATTGGTACGCTTCAAACGTAAGTGTTGCACTAAATGCAAAATTATTTGATACCATTTGAATGAATTGACTAGGAGTTGCTGTCGGTGGCCGACAAATGGCCAACTCTTGTAGAATTGTTGATTCGTGTTCATAATAAGTGAATAAAATTAAAGACATAGGTGAAATCTTTCCGGTAAAAATATAATGAACTGGATACGGGAATTAATATTCTGATATACATATTTTATTTCCTCTTGCGCAATGAAATATACACATGCAGAGTGTGCTGATGTAAGTATCTCATAGTTACAGTTTTCGGGTTCTGATTTTATTATTCACAGTTTGTCGCACTCAAGTGCTCATTCGCGAATTCCAAGGCACGCGCGGCCCGAGAGAATACCACGCGGACCCTCGTGCGGTCGGGAATATTGCATGCACGCGAAGTGCATCGACCTCTCTCCCGGCAGCCACCACCTCTAAAAGTGTTGATGCGAAAGGCAGTGAGTGGTGGTCAGTCCACATGGAAGACATGGGGTCAAGCAGCACGGTCCGGTCACCGCGGAATGTGACAGTAGGTGCACGCGTGGGTGAATCCCCTTCGGATACCAGTGGCATTGAAGCCGACCGCCAATAAGGCCGTATTTGCGTGAGAGCACATTGGGATTTTAGGCAAACGACAACCTAAACGTAAGGGCGCTCGAGCGGGACTGACGTCCAAGTCGCACGTACGTCAGCAGCGCTTTCGAGTATATGCATCACTCCGGCACTTGAAAAAGGTAGGATCGCAAATCCCTTTCTTGGACCAACTGAAAACTCAGGGCATGTTGGACCATCAGTCGATTTGTGAAATATTTCGTTCACGCCCTGGGACGCTGACACCAGAGCAGTCCACCGTCATAACGAGTGAAATTCCCTCATTTTAATTTCGGCGCGGCGCGAATGTAAACAGGTGGGAGGCTTCTCTAAACGGGCAGTTCGCGGCTTCCGCCACCAGATGTCTCCCGCATGCCTCCCTGCCAAGCCGATCCATATGGCGTCGGCGCGCGCGGCGCGAGGCGGGGCCCGCCGTCCGAGGAAATCGACGCCTCCTCTCTCCTCCGAGAGAGAGAAGAAAGTTTCGGGAGACTTCAGCACGTTGACACTGGTCGAGCGGGAGGGTTACCTGGGGAACATTTGTTTACGTTGCCGCGGAGACTCGAGTGGGGTCGCCTCCCCGTAGCAAGGACACAAAAGGTCACGACCGCTCGCATCTCGGGGCAGGTGGGGGGGGGGCACTCACCGGTGGCATTCGCGCTGGCAACGCCCCCCTTGTCCTTCTGCTGTCCCCCCTTCTGCCGCCTTCGCTTCCTCTCTTCCTCCTCCTCCCACGCCGCGTCCAAGTAGTCGCGAGCGTCGTACGCGGGCGAGCGGATCACGTGGAACGTGAAGGCGTCCGGCAGGTACATTAGGTCCATGGCGCCCCTCTCGGATATCGATCGATCAGAGGGCCCTCACGGGGTTCGCCATCGCTCCTTCTTCCTCCGACGTCGCCTGCTACCGGGCCCCCGAAGCCTCCACCGCCCCCGTGGAGATCCGCCGCCCCTCGCCGACGGCGTCCTCCCGCCCAGCCTCGCCCCGCGAGTCGTCCGCCGCCGCGTCGTGTGACCTGGGGGTAGTGGTTGGCGTGCCGCCGAAACGGAATGACACGGAGTGACCGCGAGAGAGATGGGGGCCTCTGGCTTGGAACTGCTTTGTTACGTCTTCCCTCGGCGGGATCCAGCGGCCGTGTGCGGTCGCAGGCACTCAGCCGCCGCCACGCCTATGCCTCCCCTCCCCGCCCCCTCCACTTCCCGCCCCTACGGCGGAGGGAGGGAAGTTTGACCCCCTTTTCCTTGTTTATTTTTTCACTTACTTATTTACACTTCCCCTCGGAGGCAGGGAGCCGCCGCGCTCGAAGCGTTTCGGGTTTACCTTTCTCTTCCTCTCGGGAGACACCCATGCCATTCCTCGATTTCAATTCATTTCCTTTTCTTCGGCCCGTCCGTTGTGTGCGACGCAGTTAGTGTACTCTTCCCGCATCCGGTCCTGCGTTCCGTTTGTGCGTCGCCTGCGGCAGGGCCGGACGGAAACAGGAGACGGCAATGACGCGTGCGCTGTTTTTTATAATCAGACATAAAAAATGTCAGAAAGCGAGCGTCTGTTTTCGATCTGCGTGCTGAATGGCCGCGGTTCCAGGCGCCGCGAAAACTGATTCATGAGAGCGTGGCGTCGTCCTTTGTCGTTCGTTCGGATTCGTAGTTTTCAATTCTGACTGCTGTAGATGGTGGTACGTGCGAGGTGAGTCGTCCTCCCCGTTGTTCCCTCGTCGCTTCTGAGCCTCGAGGTTGCGGAGAATCCGGTCATCGCGCGGCCGTAAGGAGGGCACTCCGCTTTGGGCATCGCCTTACTGGAAGAGTGGAAGGGAAGAAGTTAAAATCGCTCGGCTTCGAATAGGCCTGGGTCTCCTTACACGGCACACTCTCTGTAATGGCGGCTAGGAGCCTCAATTGTGGGTGGGATGTCGGTGACTCCCCTTTAATCCACAAGCACATTCTGTTACACTCTAGGAAATTCCTAGGACAGTATAGAGCAAACAATACGTTTGATAGCAATGTATCGTATTATATGCGACGACTCAACGAAAGTAAACTAGGTATTGTCCTTCCTGAAAGAGAACATTCTATAACCGCTAGGAAATTCCTAGGACAGCATAGAGCAAACAATACGTTTGATAGCACTGTGTAGTATTCTTTGCGACGCCTCAACGAAAGTAGATCATGTTCAGTCCTTCCTGAAAGAGACTATTCTCTAAACGCTCCTTAAACTCAAACCTGTAACTTAATATTGTTCCTACAATGGATAGAAAATTGTATCTAATAATTTAACATGGATTGCTTTTTTAAATTCGAATGAGTACAATTTTGATGAAATGTTGGTAAAACTTTACTGAGATAGTAATTATGTAAGAGGCAATTTTTAGAAAAAGAGGAAAACTGACCTCTGCAGCAGAGACCACCAGGAAAGAAATGAATACGTGCGCGGGAGTGTCATCCTTCCTGGCGATTAAGGGCTGGCCTCCCAAAGGTGCATCTAAATTCATAAGGCACAGCCGTGGTTCGCTCTGAGATTTTTTGATTTCGTATCGCCTCAGTGCTTCATTCGGAGGCTCCGTTTGTTCCGTCGGCGGAAACGCAAATGATTATTGAAAGCAGATGAAAATAGCCCATCTTCGAATAGGTGTGTTCTATTAACCCTATCACAGAAATTTTTCGAAAGGTAATTTGAGGTGAGTCAGAGGCTCGCGTGATGTCGGACCATAAGAAATTGACCCCTCGCTGGTGCGGGGCTCTGCCCTCTACGGGCTCGCGGGAAGATCTGAAGTGCCCGAAAAGCCACACAGCATAATTTGAGCGAATTGTCGGTGAATGTCACCCGATACCTCTTGTCACGAGTTGAGCACAAACCCGGAAGATTTTCAGCTGCACGCTGCGTACTTTTTAAAATAACAAATTGAGCTAATTACCAGGTAATGACCCCATGGCATGTTGATCTAATGCTGCACAATTGAGCCATTGGAAATCAAAATGGATTAATGGACATTTTAGACAAAACTGGCGCCCTGGAGGATATTTTGAATGCGAGGGCGATTAAATTGAATCAAAGTCAATCGAAAAACAATTCGAGAAGCAAAAAGTATGCTTACGCAAGGGATTAATTAAGTTACTGCAATCTATTCGAGCTAAGAGTACCCAGTTCCGGAAAGGGTTGTTGCGCGAGCAGTGAAGGAGTTAACACTCTG
This sequence comes from Hetaerina americana, assembly GCF_022747635.1. NCBI lineage: Eukaryota > Metazoa > Arthropoda > Insecta > Odonata > Calopterygidae > Hetaerina > Hetaerina americana. Next base: position 108,986,807 of record NW_027286069.1, on the reverse strand, counting down.
CGCGAGCACTGAAAGAAATCGCTCCCTTAGCATAAGTCGGTAAATGGAAGGTGTATTCCACCGAAAAGAGAAAGTAGCTGGCACACTCATTTGTATTGGCGGAAGGAAAAAGATCTCGGAAATGTCGAAGTGATGATCCTCCCTCTCTTTCGAATTTCCTGAACATCGAATTGTGAGGGACATTGTGAACTTCTCGGATCGTAAAAGCTTTTCGACAGACACACACACGCCCTACGTGGCGTCCGAAATATGGTGAAATGCAACTTGGGTACTTAATATTGAGGACTTAATGGCATTCTAAAACTGGCAGTCAAAAAATCCAATGCAGCTTTTAAGACTTCAGAAAACCTGATAGTCTGGCCCCTTACAAAAACCTAATATCAGTAAGAATCTCAAAAGCTTGCAGCTCAAGAGTGGATGGGAGTGGCAGGACCACTAAGCGAGCAGGTATGGCGATCATAAAATGTCAAACTTCTTCCCGTTATTTCATTGAAGTCGCCGGCACCGATTTACTTTAAGCGATTGTGTAAGTATTTGAAGACCGAGACACGCCTCTTTCGTATCGATGCTATCCACTCACTTAAACTTTAAAACCTCAATTAGCCCAGAATATTTTGAATTGGCTGTGGAATCTTCAATATCATCAAAATTCTTAAAATTGCAGGACATTAGGTCAATAATAAATCTCACTTTTATTGAATGATATATTGCGTGCCTTAATACTTGTTTAGATTATACCAAGCTTGTCACCATTGAAAATGTACAGTAAAAAAGCTTTCACCTAACTATGAAAATAAGCCACCAAACCGAACCATAGTTATCAACCAAAAGGTCGGTTCGATAGGTGAGGGTAGAGGTCGCCTAGCCCTAATCCCAACGGCGTGTAAAATTCTCAAGTCAAGGTTGGGGGGGGGGGGGGGGCAGTTTCTTTCCCTGTGCCACCTATGGCTCTCCATGCAAGATCTGGCGCTCGGAAAATCACACAGCTCGGGCGAAGCCAGGGTGCCCAGAGGAATCCAACAGAAATGAATCCAATGCATTGGATTGGATACCTCACAAATCTTTATTATTTCATCGTAACATCGCATACATTACATTTTTTAGTTCCTAACGATTCTGTTGGAAAGCTTTATGTATTCCACGAATCCGTAGTCATAAATAGAAAAAAATTATAACCAAAGAAAAGCCACATACCAAAAATGACACGCATCAACTTGCGCTACCTAATATATTCAACAGATTCAGGCGAGATGTCGTGGAAATTCGTCTTTATGAGAAACAAATTTGCACTTCTCCACAGATTTATTGTAACATACAACGCGTTTCGGTTCATCGCACCATCTTCAGGTACAAGACAAGATTCAACTAGTGATACATCATATTTAGACTCATTTGAGGAAGAGGGAGGGTTTTCTTTTCCGAAATGACCCTCGCCGTCCCCGCCTACCTTACTCCTCACTCTTTTCTCCCGTCCCTACCCCCCTCCTCAAATGGGTATAATTATGATTTATTACAAGTTGAATCTTGTCTTGTACCTGAAGATGAGGCGATGAACCGAAACGCGTTGTACGTACGTTACAATAAATCTGTGGAAAAGTGCAGATTTGTTTCTCATAATTGCGCTACCTAGTTAATTTTTCTTGGGTTCACGAAAGACTCTCCCATTACAATGTTTATGCATTTCTCAATCAGTACTGAATGAATTACCTACCCATTTAGCTTCGAAATAAACTACATCGCTTCCATTTTTTCATAATGCGTACAGTTTAGGAAGGGGGCAAGCATGCATGATTCACGGTCATGACACTACTTCGCTTCCCAATTCATGGGAAGGCCATATTTTTATTGGCACGTCATACGACTTCCTGACCACATAAACGTCGTTTTCCTTCAGGAAATGGATTCAGGATTATAAGTGCCAATCCTTGTTTTGGGTGCCATACGTAGAGCACTTCAAGTGGAGTTCGCAATCCGTCGGATGGGACGTTAAACTGTGGACCACTTGGCGCCTTTCGTTAAGAGTAGCCTAATGATGACCCCGGGTTTCTCTCCACCCTTCCGCCATTCCCTTAAAAACCTATCCCTATTAAATTATCCACCTATCCCTAATGGCGCATATGACCGTGATATTCTCCCCGAATAGCTACAGGGTTCATGCGTAGGGTTTTTTTAAAGAAGTTCAATGACTCGTTACATTAAACGAGGACATGAACCATCCTACTATTACGGATATTCTTGAGGCCCATGACTTATTATCGTTCGCGTATTTTACCGATGAGCTATATGAGTGTACTCCTCTCCACCCTGCTACATAGAAGCAAACCTTGGTTTTGCCAGGATAGGCGTAAATCTGGAATAAATGCCGTGGATGTATATTGAGTACCCGAGGAATACTCGTTGTGAAAGAATGTGGTTGGGAGAATCAGTAAGGGAAAATACCATCATCATCATAGGTCATCTTCGGTGGTTTGCCGGTCCATGAAGGCCTATTCCCCGCTTATTTGTTTTCCTTTGATATACTCTTAGCCTCATGTCCTCCTACCCATCGCTCACTCTTCGTAGCATATGTGCAAGTCAATTTATTTTCCTGTTTGCGATGGTTTCCAGCAATCTCCTCTCTTGCTACACTCTCCTCGACACCTCTTTTCTCACCCGTCCTGTCCATTTCATGTTCAGTATGTAAAATCGAAAATATAGAAGTATGCAATGCTACTTCGGTCATGTTGATAGAATAGTGTTGAATCACCAAACCTACATGTTGAGAGAAGAGTGAATATAGTAGCTGGACAGGAAGTGAGTGGTTTATCGAGAGAGTCACGGGTGATTGTGGGCGATGCGACTCTCAAGACAAGAAATATTTGAAGTGTCGGAAACAAAATACCTCCTGCAAAAAATGTATGATTGTGGCATAGAGGCGACAAAATTATGCTAGGACGGGGCAGTCTGGAAGAAATTAGTGGGAGAGCGAGTTTGCCAAAAGCCAAGGTGTTTTTGGCATAGACTACTCCGAAAGGGAACTGAGTGAAGAGTTGGTATGCATGAAACTAATAGTGTTAGCGCTCCGTGTCATAACTTATTTGTGAATATTCTCTTTGTTTACTAATTTCCTTTTCTAATGTCCATGTTCTAATGTTTATTTCCGTGAGAAATTTCGCCTAAATAAGTGAACTCCTATAATGTATGCCTTCCGTACTGATGCTAGCAGCTACTCACCTACTTTCTACCCCCTCCCCTCCCCCACTCCTTCTCATGCCTCTTAGCATATCGTCGGCATTTTTTAGAAAGCATGGCCGATATTATAGTAATGTTGTCGTATCGTGCGACTTCCTGATTAGCGTCTGATTTCGTGTTAGGGACGGCTGTTCCTGTTGTAAACTCCAGGGCTTACCAACTTGATTTCATTCTTGCAGGGGGCTTAGCAGTGTGTCTAACAAACCCAATTCCACACAACTACCATGGTGGAAAAACGCACGAAAATTAATCCCCCAGCTGATTCGACGTTTGGTTCTCACGGTACAAGGAATTCTGGGGAACCTGCGCCATCATGTCTGGATCAGCCAGGGTTATCAGTGCCCCGCAGACTCAGGACAAAACTGAAATAGTTTTAATTCACTCATTGCCAAAACCCTTTTGAAAACAGGTTTACAGGTGTAAATGAACTGATGAAGGTAATTGAAGAATACAAGATCAAATTCTAACTTGCTCAAGAAGCGCTTCTGAAATCGGAGAACATTTCAGTTCTGGGATACTGAATGGAACAACCAGCCATCCAAGTCAAAATGTCGGATAAAAAAAATGACAATACATTGCAATAATACTCGACAATTTAATCTGTAGTAGATTCCGGATCTCCATGTCCGATGCTGTCTGCACTGACCTTGACAGGCGGGAACAAATTTTGAACTATCTTCCATTCCATTTCCACGATTTATGTAGACAATAGAAATGACCCAGAGAAAGTAAATGGATTTTGGTCGCACCCCAAAAAGAAGAATTTTGGAGTACTTAAGAGGAGTATGTAAAAATGCTAAAAGGAGAGCACTGCTCAGGTCGGGAAGAAAAAGAAGTTCAAAAAGGTGGGGTGAGAATACCCTGCTCACAGAAGGAAAACAAAAGTGGTGAAAGACTAATTGATGTTTATGAAACAATCAACATGGAAATAAGCCCCACACAGTTCCAGAAGATCCATATTGAATGAAGACTTGGCTGTCATTTAAGTCAGTTTTATGAGTTCCAATTTGATCATGTGGAAGCAACCAACCCGAAAAAAGTAAAAACTTCAGAACATAGAAAGGAGCTAACTTCGATTCAGACCTTTATGATACGAGGGTTGAGGGGATCGAGATGGAGAGGTGGCTATCGTACTGGCTTCCCACCCACGTTCAAATCCCGGCGGCGTTGAATATTTTTCAAAGGTATCTCGATCTCTGCTTGAGGTGCTTTGTGGAGGGCACTTTGAGTGAGTACGCCGTTCGTCGGATGGGACGTTAAGCTGCGGACCCCTTGGCGCCTTTCGTTAAGAGTAGGCTTATGTCGACGCCGGGTTTCTCTCCACCATTCATCCTTTCCTGTTGATCCCCTATGGCGCAAATGACCTCAGCTGTCGGTCGCCTCCCCTAAATACTACTACGATACGAGGTTTGCTATTTATATTTTGAGCCTTGACAACACTAAGTGCTTTAGACGCCATCTGACGTTTCCATCTGAAATGTTGACCCTTTTAACGCTGACTTTCATCAGAGCATTTTGTCGTCTGACCATAACTTGTGTTATTTACAGTGACTCGAAAATTTTTTCTCAGAGAAAAAATGGAGTTAACTCGTGAACTCTTTCTTGCGATGATTTTTTTACGACTTTCGACGTGGATTATCAAGACAGGAGTGCATCGATCAACTTACTTCTCCTTGGCAATGAAGCCCCATGCTTCGCCACTCTGAAACGCTGGTATAACGAATTCCATCATGGCCGCCGTTCGTTCAGCGACGAAAGTCGTGAAGGTCGTCCAAAATCAGTTGTGCCAGAAACCATTGATGCTGTGCAAGAACTAGTGAAGGAAGGTCGTCATGTGACTTGTCGTGAGATTGAGACATCCTTGGGGATTATTATGATGAGCATTAATAAGACATTACGTAAACGTTTAGTTATGAAAAAAATATGTCCGCGTTGGATCCCGGATAATTTGACAAAAGCTCAAAAAGACGCTCTTTTCAATTGGTGTAAATAAATGCTCAACAAATACAATCGCGGTGCATCAAAAGTTGTGTATAACATCTACATAGGTGACGAAACTTGGATCTATGCGTACGAGCCCGGAACAAAACAGCAATCCACTGTATGGGTCTTCCAAAACGAGCCGAATCCGACAAGCGTGCCTCGAATCCGACAAAAGTGGTTCGTGCACGAAGCACATCGAAGCAAATGATCGCCTGTTTCTTAGGAATAACTGGACATGTGGCGAGTGTACCGTTAGAGCAACGTAGAACCGTGAATTATGACTGGTACACGAGCATTTGTTTGCCAAAAGTGCTCGGTGAAATACGGAAAAGGAAGCGGCAATGAAGGATCATTCTTCGTCATGAGAATGCAAGCTCTCACAGGTCGGCTGAAGCAACTACCTATTTGATGGGCTAAAACGTTGAATTGATGGGTCATCCTCCGCACAGCCCTGATTTAGGACCAAATGACTTCCTTTTATTCCCGTTTGTCAAAAAAAATTGCGTTGCCAACCTTTTTCGGTGACTGAAGAAGCCGTCGATGCATTCAAAAACCAGGTGTTGGATGTACCTCAGTCGTAGTGGAAAAAGTATTACGAAAATTGGTTCGAGCGCATGCAAAAGTGTATTCATTATCATGGAGAATACTTCAAAAAACAATAAAGCAATTTTCAACAATAAATTACTCTCTTTTCATTATCAGGCTGAAAATGTAAATAGTAACCCTTGGGATTTGCCAAGCCGAGGATTCAGGATGCGAGAAATTGAAATTCTAGACTGCAGAGGATTCGAAAGAGACGACCCGAGAGGTATGGGAGGGTGCCTCCAAGAAGCACTACAGCAGAGACTTACTATATCAAAGTCGGAACGTCGGAAAGTTTATTCTCCGACCAACGTCTGCTACATCAACTATTCAGGATTGCACTTACTTCAAACAGAAAACAAAACTATGAGCACGTGGCTAAACACTTCCCTAAGAACTACTCAGCTGTGACCTTCCACAGAACAATATGGACTTCCATTAAACGATTAGTTCTCCTGACCCTAATTAACCAGATAAGAAGGAAAGAGAGGAGTCATAAAGATCCTCCAAAACAACCGGCAGAGACTCAATCTTAGTGGACTCGCTCAAATACGCAGCGAGGTATTGGTATAGTTTTAGAGGCTTTTCAAGAAGATCTGGAACACGCAGAAAATTCCCGACGAACGGTTAGAGGTGATCATCCACCCGTTGCATAAGAATGGAACAACTGAAGGCAGACAACTACAGGAACGTTTTCCAAGATTATTCGGGTCTCCCACCGGTTCCACGTTCGTAGGTTTGCCGACGTTTCGATGGCCGAGTCGTCCATCGTTTTCAGGGCAATGCCCTGAAGACGATGGACGACTCGGCCATCGAAACGTCGGCAAACCTACGAACGTGGACCCGGTGGGAGACCCGAATAATCTTGGAAAACATTATTCGCCGGGAAAGTACCAGATCATTCTTAACTACAGGAACGTATCACTTGTACCAGTCACATGTAAGATACTGTCCAAAAGTTTCCAAAATATATTCGAGAATTACATACTTGCATATCAACCAATAGGTCGTCAGGTAAGGACAATTTCACGCGGAACAGATCTTCACCATCAAGACTGATCAAAATCAGGACAATTGCTGCAGATAAGAGGGGATAATGACATTTGTGGACTTTAAAATGGCGCATAATTTTGTATCCAGGGACACACTGATAAAAGTGTTGGGAGAATTTAGCATTGATGATAAGAATATGTTCATGAGATAAGAATATCACATGCGTCACAGAATGGCGTACGTGGAGCAATGGAGTCTGCTGCTCCCGGACCCTACATACTCTCTCCGTACATGTGGTAATGCCTTACGAGTACTACGACCTACATCTTCCGCATTCGGATGATATTTGGATTTTACCCAGTGACATACATATTTTTCACACACAGACACTTGCATTGTTTATCTTATACTTGATACAATTTCTATGGTTCTTTCTAGGGGTGCATCACAAACATTTTTCGCACCGTCGTCCACTTACCCTGTTTTTTTACCTTCCAACCTTGGCTATTTTCGGACGTTTCTTTTTTGGTGTTTCGGTGGCATTTGGCCCCTCTACCAACAACTTCCCTGAAGTTTTTTCGTCGTGGGTTTTGTATCTTGCTTGGATGTTGTCTCTATGGAATGGGACACCTGCATTGCGACGCAGGTGAGGCGAGAGTCCGTTTGCTGATGGAGGGAGCTTTTCTCGTACTGTTCAATTTCTATCAAACAATTGCCGCTGTCACTGTCATTTATCGCCTGTCCTTCCCATCGCAGCGCAATACTTTCTTTGATGCCTGTAGGTTCCCGTAATTGGCTCCCCCCCCCCGGGATCGCACTGTCGCACCCGGACCGACTAGCGCAAGGGGTCGGTCGGCTTGGGCTTCGCTCGGGTGCCGCAGGTCAGCAGTATTCGAGCAACCCCAAGCGGAAAAGCCCTCCTGGGCGCGACGACCGCGTATCGGGGCGGTCGCACAACGCATTTGGCTACGGGATTGTTTTCAACTTTATATGCTAATTACTGTCCGGTTCTCTTGTCGCCTAAATCAACTCTGGTTCTCTTTAAATTTTCCTGATTTTTCACGTATTGTCCTTCACGCATTTCCCATTTGGAAATTATGCAGTGTTTTCATTTAACTATCCTACCAACATGGGTCTTTTCTGTGTCTCCGCGATTTTCCTTTCATTTTTCTCTACCCCTCCCCTATAGCGCCTGGTTTCCACCATTCCTATTCCTAGACACACCCCAGGGGCTTGTCGGGGAGGGAAGGAAATCCTTTTTCCATCTTCGCATTCCTCCAAATGAAACCCCCTCATCTCAAGTAGCCTTTCCACCGACGACATCACTCGCGTCCTGCATTGGTCGGGGGTCGCCACCTGCCAGAGGGATCATCGTCTTCGATCCCACACCCCTGCCTCTATTCCCCCTCGGGATGAGCTATGCGTTCCCACATGTCTATAGCGATCGTTGTCAATAGATGATCTCGTGACAGTGATCGTATGAGATGTTGCCAAAATATCGATAACTACATTTTGACGTTTGCTGCGCAAGCCTTTTCAAATGTTTTCTCATCTTGCTGTGAAGCAGACTGACTGGGAAGCATCGCCCAAAGTTGTTGCTCATTGGATCAAATGGTGAAGATTCGTGTTTTTCAGGCTGTTTCAAATATAATCGGGTGACCGATAATACATAGTTTTTTTATATGACAACCCAAAGAGGTTTTAGTACTTATTGCTACTGTTATTAAAGGTAATCTTCTGAGCAAATATAAATAATGCAGACGGTCCACAATTGAAATGTTCGGTCTATTTTTTATACATCTTTAATTCGATCTTGACTTGATCGGTGTAAATGCACAGATGAGTTCCCCTCAGTTTATCACCCCTGCCCCGCCCCCAAGCCGCCCTTTGATGGATGGTGGGCGAAAGACCAGCCCGCTCTAGCCAACCAAAAAGCATCCCTTCCCCAATCGATCTGCTGGCACTTATCAACTCACAAGATTGGGTCCATAGTCTAACGCGTCAAAAATGCGTCCGATATCGATCAAAAGTGATAGGTATGACCCATTAACCGAAGAAATTTCGCGTTCTTTTATCGCTTAGGTATGTATACCTTTGGCCTTGTCTTTATATTTGGATGAGTGGATGCATCACGTGACACGCGACGTGATATTTGGGCGCGCTGCGTGCTCACTCGACCGGGAGCGCACGCGGCCGGAGTCACGCATACGGACTTAGCCACCTTCATGTCCTTTGATCGACCTGGCCCTGCCGCCTCGAGTCACTTGATTGCATGGTACTTAACGCGGGAGGCGGGCCGGTGTTTCGCGGTGGGATGCATGACAACTGATGACATTTTTATTTCGGGTTGGATCGATCGGTGTTTGATCGGGTTGGATCGATCGGTAGGCAGCTAGTCGCTGTAGTGATCGGCCGCGAAGTGGGCAGAACTTCAAACGAACGAACCCAATCGTATGGAAATTAGGGTGTGTTATGAACGACGCTCATTCATCCTAAACACTAAAAATGTGGAAACTCACGTTTTGCGATTTCACTAGAACTACATGAAATTTTCGCTTGATGTGTGCCCGGAAGGAGAAAAAAGCTGTGAGTTGCCCCTTGAAACTACAGGAGTGCGCAAAAAACGCTAAATATTGAGTTTTCGGAGCTGTTTAAATGCACTCATGCGAAAAATTCCCCAAGATGCATACTTGTATGTCAGCGTGAAGCAGTGGAATGTGCCGGGGCGCCGAGGTCACTTTCCCCCCTTCCTTGATGCGTTTAGAGTGTTGACATTGTCATTTCCCCTTTTACGAGAGTGAGCATGATGTACGCACTCACAAGAATCCATCGAGAACGATGCCTTTCTAGAAACATTCACTTTCAAGTAATATAATTTCTACTGTAATACATTGTAGCGATGGATTTGTCTCGGGTTTTCTCTCCGAGTATTTTCAAATTTTAATGCTTCATAACTATCATAGATTCAGCGCATTCTTCCATTGAATATATTGTGACGATGGGCTTTCAGATATTTCAAAACGTTACACGGAAAGATGTCTTTAGATAGATTTACGGACGTAACTTCTTCGAATTACTTTATCGTAGTGAGTAACTGACATAGTTTGTCCACATGCAATTTGTACACTTAAAGTCTGAAATAGGAAAACGAAGTCAGTTTATTATAGCGAAAAACTTGTCTTTCTACTCCATATATTGAGGATCTCCTGCCGACGAGAACATTTGGGTTTTCAGAACAATGCATTTTCCAATATTCAATATTTCAGAAAAGCTTAGAAATTGTGATGTTTTAATGGAATATATTAAAAAATTTAACTTGAATTGTATTCCGCGCTGCACATGTAGGTTTCTTCAAGTACAAGCATGTCAGCATGTAAATATCACATTATAATTCGTTGTGCCATTTCATGGCTTTCATGGTTGAGTATTGGAAAAGCTCCTCAGTATCTTTCGCCCAGTATGTAGGGACTCGTGGACAAATATAGCATTCTTCTCTCTCTGAGTTTTATTATTTTATTTCATTATTTGAGAGAGAGAGGTTAAAGGTCTTTTCTTGTGCAAAATTCAAAGTGATAATAAGTCTTCCCGGGGAGAGCTAGGATGGCGCATCTCTCGCCCCTTCCCTCCGGGGAAGGGGGGCATTCGCTGCTCCCGTCTCCCACCGCTGCCTCGTCGGCGGCCCGGGAACGGGCCTACGCGGGGGCGTGCGCGATGCTCAGCGGAGCCGCTTGCTTCCCATGCAAGGTGGGCCCTATCCGAGAGGGGACAGGGATCCACCCTGCGGTTAACGTCGGAAAAAACAAGAGCGCACACTCCTATCCTGAAAAATTTCCTAAGATTTGTACCGGCTTCACCATTTCCTGCTGCAGCCGCAGCTATTTCCGCAATCAGAAAGCGACATTTAGCAAAAATTAACTCTCACGAGGCAAACAAAACCGTCGCTGTAAACACGATTTCCCCCGAGGGCGTCGGGGTTAATGCGGCTGTAGACAATAACATCGCGACAGCGTCCACGTGTTCAGCGGAACATCCGCCAGCCCTCCCGCTCGCCGAAAACGAAAACAATAATGAAAGCACAGGCCAACAAGCGCAAACATCGCACGGTCAAGAATACGACGGCTTCACTGTCGTCTTATGGAAAAAAGGTACCCCCTTTAAAAGGCGCCGTGCATTAGTATCCCGCGACATAACACACGCTAATCAGTATACACCAATCGAGACGACGACTGAGGCGATGGGGACACAGACGTCGGTCCCAAAGACACATAAAATATCGGCAATAACGGTGTACAATGTTGCTGGGTGGGTTAACTTGGAGAAGAAGCTGACGGCCTAGCTGCCCACGCCGCCAAAATGCATTTTAAGAGGAACCAGCACTGTTGCCATCAACAGCACCAGTACTGATGACTTCCTCAAAACCAAGGGAGTTTTGAGGAACAGGCAGCTGGAATTCACTTCATACCAGCTGCCAGCAGACCAACTAAATGGACATTGTGCCAGGGACTTGGTGGGAGATGTCAATGCCAAATATCTAGAGGCGGAGCTAGATTGATTTGGGTACAAGGCCAGAAGCGTTGTCCAATTAACCACCACAAAACTAACTTCCAGAGACAGGGAACATGGCAGAACTACAGGTACCGTACGATTGGTACCAGTTCACCATGTCGTCCTAACAAATGATCCGTAACCAGGCGATCTTTTGAGAGTAGAAAGGCTGCTGACCATGCGAGTTAATGTCACAAAATTCCAAAACCCTAAGGGCGTGATACAGTGCCAAAAATGCCAGGCAGTAAATGCTAAGTTTTCGCTACATGGAGTCCGAAGTAAGAAGCCTAAAAAAATTTACTTGTTTTAAGAAGAGACTGCAATGACCTGGAGTGGGTGCTGCAGATTCAATTTGCAAGTTTTAAGAAAGATAGTAATCACCAAAATATCAAGGATACGTGGAATCACTTCTTTGGGATCACGCGCTTAGCAGTGAACAAGTTCATTCCCTGTAAATTTATAAAATATAGCATGGAACCTAGATGGTACAACGCGGATGTTAGAAAGGCATTACGACGTCAAAGGCTATGTCACGCCAAGATGGAATATATTAGGGATGATATTTCTAGTGAGAAAAATAATGCGATCGCTTATGATTACAAAATATCTAGGGCGAATTCCTGGAAGGAATTTTGGAAAGCGTTAGGCGAATTCAAAAGGAAAAGATTAGTGGAAAATTTGAAAGAGAATAAGAAAATTTGAAGAGAATAAAGCATTGTAGTCATGCATCAGAGAGATTCAGGGAAATAAGTCAACTGCTAATTCACTCAAAAATCATAAAGGCGAAAGAGTAACCAGCAGTTTGCAAAAGGCTAACATTAAATTCCCTCTTTCAAAGCGTCGTCACCAATGTGTCACCAAATACCTCCGTTAGCTTACTAAATCGTGCCGGTCAACCGATGCCCAAAGTTGAAATCTCATATAATGGAATAAAATGTTTGTTGAAATATGTTAAGCCTGATAAATTTTCTCGACCCCAATAAAATACCCACTCGTATATTTAAGGAACTAGCGTCGGTAATTGCACTGTATACAGAGAAACATGCGTAAGAAGTCGCTGGTACCACAAGGTTCCCAGAGATTGGAAAACGGCTAACGTAACAACAATATTAAAAAACGCGAACAGGTAGGACCCGAGCAATAAAGACCTATTTCCTTCACATCTATTTCATGCAAAGTTATGGAACATATAGTTGCTATATCGATCGCGAGACACCTCGATAATCAGGAGTTAATGATGAAAAATCAGCACGGTTTCCGAAAGAGTAGGTCCTGCGAGAGACAACTTGCGCTTTTTGTTCATGATATATCTACTTCGGGAGAGAGAAATGTTCCCAGATTTTTCTGGATTTTGAGAAAGCCTTCGACATAGTACCTCATGGTAAACTACTCGCAAAGCTAGAAACATATGGTATAGATAAAAATATCCGGGGTTGATTAAAGACTTTTTGAATGGTCGGTTATATAGAGTAGTGATAGATCGAATTAGCTCAAATGCAGTAGAAGTTACTTGAGGTACGTATTCTCCAAGGAAGTGTCATCGGGCCTCCTTTGTTCCTACTTTACGTTAACGACATTGACTCCGTTGTCACTCATAAGCTACGTTTATTTGCCAACGATGCAACGGTTCACCGTGATATCTGCATTCCTGAGGACACATTAGCTTCATCAGATGACCTAAATGCTATAAAACGCTGTTGTGACACTTGGAAATTAGAATTAAACTTGAAAATTTGTAGTGATGAATTTTTGGAAAAAAAGAAATTCCCTACACAATGATTACTGCATAGGGAACACCGAAATGGAATGTGTAGACCCAATTAAATTCCTAGGCGTTACCCTCACTCACGACCTCTCTTGGGTGAAACACATACGTGAATTATGTGTACAAGGTAAAAAAAGCTAGGATTTATTAGGAGAGCACTGGGTATATGTGATGAAAAGGTCAAAGATAAATGTTATCTGTCGCTGGTTAGGCCTCATTTAGAATATACTGCTAGTATATGGGATCCTCTCGAAGTTGGATTGATTGCCGAAATGGATCACGTACAGCGGAGAGGAGCTAGATTTGTAAAATGTTGTTATGAAAAACTTAGTAGCGTGTATAAAACATTAGAGGAGCTAGGCTGGGAATCACTCGCGGAGCGAAGGTTAAATTACAGATTGAAGTTCTTGCATATATTTGAAGGGCATCTCTTTAGCAGTGATGTTGAAAATGTATTATTACCCCCATCGCACTACGGTAGGAGTGACCATGTCAATAAAATTAGAGAGATTAAGGGTAGAACAGATAGATTTAAGATATCATTTTTTCCACGAACGATAAGGGATCAGAATAGAATTGTCCGATCGCGGTAGGGTCATATTTGGGTCAATATTATCCTGGTGTATATTCACCCCCAGCCACACACCCTAGTGGTGCCTTGCTGGGCGATTAAATAAGAAAATAGGGCTGGCTATAAATTAGTAATGGTGGCAAGGGCGCTCCAGTAATGGACGCCTTTTTGGCGCGAAATTTGTGCTTGACGGCTGTGCGCCAAATAGCGCCGTTTTAATCACCCTTTTGCTGCTTTACCGATTCTCCGTTGGCCAAGCATCTTCGGTTTTGGCATGAAAGAAATGTCTGCTAGCTGAATGGTTGCTCTTTCCGAAATTTGTTGTTTGACTTAAGACGATCAGGGTGGGATTTTAGGCATTTGATGTATCGGTATGGAGAAGAATGGGGAAATAAGTTTAGTTGAGAGGAAGAGAAATGACAAAGATTAACGTTCGCTGGGGAAGAGAGGGAGTTGATGTCGGTGTTGGGCGGCGTGGTGGAAGAGAACGAGAATCGTAGGTTGGGGGTGGTCCATATGTTGCATTTTAATGGCTCATCCATAACTCAGACTACCTACGTGTATTATGACAGCAAAAGGTACCATTGGGGCGGTTCTTGGTATCGACTTCTAGGATCTAACAATTAGCCTCAACCAACTTCATTCCTTTTTATTCCAACCGTCATGGGAACAGTGTTTTTTACACAACACGACTTCATGCGATGACTGCTGATGAGATCCCTGATGATGTGAGACGTTGAAAATGTTGCGAGTAACCTTCTCCTCCAGTTCTTTGAAAGCACATTTCCCATATCAGAATTACGGTAGTCCGGCGCAAAATTCTAAAGAAGGATGATGTCGAGAAATCTGTTCAATGCTGAAAATATATAAGACAGAAACCTGTCAAAAGCGGAAATATAGGAGTTGCAATATGTATTAGATACAGCTTTGATTCTCAAACAGCCTTGTGTGTGCGTGTGTGTGTGTGACAAATTCTTTGAAACGCGGAGGGAAAACATAGATCATAGCTTTTTTGTATCTTTGAATGAGTTGCTTTTGGACCCAGTGAGGTCGCAAATAACATTTCAGATACTTCTTAAGATAGCCTTTTCCAGGCTTATTCAGCGTGTGGTGACGCCAGCTACGATGGGGAGCCATCGGATCCAATGCTTCCTCTCTCTCTCTACCGGTGGCTCCTGATTGTGGTATTATCGGCCATCCGCCTGGCGGCTGCTGGTTGATTGGTTGGTTGGTTGTTGTCTCTCACGTGCGCAGGAGAGCCTCGGCGGGAATTCGCGGACGGCAATGCTGGCGACGGTGAGTCCGGCGAGCGTGCACGTGGAGGAGACGCTGTCCACCCTTCGCTACGCCACGCAGGCCGCCAGCATCGTCAACAGAGTGCGAGTCAACGAGGGGCACCACGACCGACTCATCAGGTATCGTAAGCCGCCGCCCTCGGGCCAAGCGACCCGACCGCATGCGAGAAGCACTCCGCTCCATCACTCGAACCGACAGACGCGAAGATTCCCACGAAAGCACAGAAGTTGCTCAAAGGATATTATTTCGGGTTTTGCACGTATTTCCTCCATTTGTCTCTTCAGGTTGGTTGCCCACGAGCATTGGAAGTGCCCTGAAATGTTTTCACGATTACGGCAAAAACGCTTTCTGTTTATTTCCCCATTAATTCCCTGTGATGCGCTATCGCGGGGCGCGCTTCCCCCACCCCACCCCCCCTAGTGGCGCCATTCCATGGTGTGTGCCTGCGGATAAAACCTTACGCTTATCGTAAGTTCAATTACCTGAAGTTGTTTTTATCGCACCTGTATTTATGATAGCATAAAGGAACTATTCTAAATTAGCAAGTAGTATAATACTTTTTTTCATGATTAAATTTCAAATAAACTGCGGGAGATGCCGCAACAGTGACTTAACGGAGTCATCCGCTAATATGCATTTCAATAAAACAATTTCAAAGTGTAAAAATCATTCTTTATCAGTAGAATCCAGACTATTTATTTTAAATTCCACCGTTTTTAAATTTCGGAAAAACATCTTTTAGTGCGGAAAGCGTGGAAAAATCGAGTAATTTTGATATTCGTGGCCGCCATGCTTTCCCTAATTATTTCGAAACGAAATCCGAGGGCTTTCGTTCCGAACATTCCCCTTTGGGAGACTCGCTTCCATTCATTTTACCCCCGCTCATAATTAGTTCATTTTTTTGATGGAGCTGTCTCTCTCTCCTAAACAGTCAAGTTTGAGCAATTCCGCTCTCAAATGTAAGCGCATTAAATAGTTATTTTGACTTATGTATTTTACCTCCGGCTTGAAAACCTGCTAGTGTTCGTTCGACGCATCGCGCCGTTGCTGCAGTATCTTGTGCCGTCAGGGTCCACATCATCCAATCCCTCCTCCCCGTCGGCCTCTCATCTCTCATCGTGCGAATGGCGTAGTGGCATCACCTGAAATCTGTTTTTTCAACATAGAAATTATATATTTTATGGTATTGAAATTGAAAATAAACAACTTGGCTTTTTCACTTAGAAACCTTTTTATTTGCGACCTAGTTTTCGTTGTGTTATAATATCTTGAGGTTGACGATGTTATACCATTACGAAACCTAGGTCGCAAATAAAAAATTTTCCTTGTAGAAAAGCCAAGTTGTTTATTTTCGATTTCAATAAGAAGATTTTCTTCCAAGTCACGCCAGAAACTGTTTTATTTTATGTTATTTTATTGGCACACCTACTCAGCAGGTTTACTCTTGGTTTCTTTGTCGCTCTTCCCTCAGATAAGGCTGTGGCGTATGACGACGACACGTAGACCAGCTTTATGCATGTAAAATGGACTGGTGTATCGGGTTAGGTAATCATTTTCGACATGGCAAGGTTTGTCATCAATTTGGCGGTATCGGGATTGTGTGTATTCCGGTTCCGAATAAAGGTGGACGCCAGCACGGGAATGTGGGAGGCTTTCGATGTGTTGCTATGGGCATCGAGTGGCACCCGCGAGCAAAAATTCGGAGCTGCCTTATTTGAGTTAATACTCTATATTTGAGTTAATACTCTATACCTAAATCTATAATATCCGTAATGGCAGAAGTGACCTCAGTTGTCGGTCGCATTCCTCCAATCACTAACACTTCCTATCTTCATGTATATCATGAATGACTGTTGCCCGAGAACCACCCGCTACCAGCCCTTGCGGTGGTGTATGGATAGTTGTACTTCCATCGACAGAATAGCAACGGTGGATGGCATGAAGGATGGCGGAGATTGGGCGGAATTAAAGACGAGTTAATTGTATTGTAGAGCGCCATATTGTGTCTTGTTGGGCGAGGCACAGAAATTTGGCTGTGTATCAATCCAAAACCAACCTTTAACAGCAGGCCACCATTAATTGCAATAATCAATTGGCACGGTTTGGTAGGAGTTCAACGAATTGGCTTTCTCGATACTGGATATTATTTTTTTGGCCCTTCCAGTTATCAAGTGAAAGTACCAAAAGGAAAGAAACTAGGATCAGCGGCAAACAGTAATAGTGTGGACATAAGGAAGCCATTCATAAAACTTATATTTTAGTCATCCCACAGCACTCCGGACTCTAACACTAACCTCTCGAATATATTCTCTTGTATTTTGTATTTTTAGTACCCTGCAAGCCACCGCTAGGGTGTGGATGGGGGGAATACACATCTTACTAATTATGGCCCAAATATTTGTACCCCTACCGCGGTCGGACAATATTATTCTAATCCCTTGTCGTTATTGAAAAAATAAAATCTAAAATCTATCTGTTCTACTCTTAATCTCTCTAATTTTATTCACATGATCTCTCCTACCGTAGTATGATGGGGTAATAATACATTTTCAACATCACTGCTCAAGAGACGTCCTTCCATTTTATACAAGAGGTTTAATCTGTAAGTTTGCCTTCGCTCCGTGAGTGATTCCCAGCCTAGCTCCTCTAATATTTTGGATACGCTACTAAGTTTATAATAAGAACGTTATACAAATCTAGCTCTTACGCTGCCCGCGTTTCAAACTGGCAATCAATCCAACTTCGTGAGGATCCCATATACTAGCAGTGTATTCTAAATTATAATTTTTTGTTAGCTTGTCCACATATTCCCCGTATATGTTTCACCAAGGAGAGGTCGTGAAAAAGGGTAAAGCTAAGTATTTAATTGAGTCTACACCTTCCATTTCAGTGTTCCCGCTGCAGTAGGCGTTCGAGAGGAAATTGCTTTTTTTTCCAAAAATTCATAACTATGCACTTTAGTAAGTTTAATTCTAATTGCCAAGTGTCGCACCAGCGTTGCATAGCATTAAGGTCGTCTGATAAAGCTGCTGTGTCCTCAGGAACACGGATATCACGGTAAACCACTGGGTCGTCGGTAAATGGACGTATCCTACTTGTGAATACAGAGTCGTTGTCGTTAACTTTAAGCAGGAATAAAAGAGGTCCGATTACGTTGCTCTGGGGAACACCTGAAGTAACTTCTACTGCATTTGAGCTAACTCCAGCTACTACTTCTTATGCACTCGACCATTCAAAGAGTCTTAATTTCTCCCGAAGTAAAAATATCATGAACAAAAAGCGCAAATTGTGTCTCGCATGATCTACTCTTTCAGAAACCGTGCTGATTTTTCATCAATAACTCCTGATTATTGAGGTTTCTCACAATCGAACTAGCGTCTATATATTCCATAACTTTGCACGAAATAAATGCGAGGGAAATAGGTTTTACTTGCTCGATTCCTCCGTCTCCGTTTTTAAATATTGTTTTACGTTAGCCTATTTCCGATCTCTGGGAACCTTGTCTATCAGTTGATCTATCAGCGACTTCTTAAATAAGATTTCTAGATACGGTGCAATTGCCGACGCTATTTCCTTAAATATACGAGCGAGTATTTGATTGGGGCCCAAAGAATTTATTAGACTTAATACATTTCAACAAATATTGTATTTCATTGTATGAGAATTATGTATTATTATATGGGGACTCAAATTTGAGCGTTTATTGGCGGGAACGAATTGGTAGGCGTTCGGAGACATTTGGTCATTGTTATTGACGCTTTGAAAGAAGGAATTTATTAAGTTGGCGTTTTCCAAACTGCTAGCTACTCTTTCGCCTTCATCGTTTTTTACGGAATTAACTGTGGACATTTTTCTCTGAACCTCTCTGACGTAATAACAAAATGTGCTTTCTGATTTTCTCCCAAATTTTCCGCTAATCTCTTCCTTATGAATTCGCTTAATGCTGTCCATAACTCCTTCATTGCGCCCTCCTAAATATCTTGTAAACATAAGTGATCTCATTACTTATGTCTCATATCATTCCTTATATCTTTCATCTTGGCCTTTGGCGTCGCAATGCTTTTCTTACATCCGCCTGGTACCATCCAGGTTCCGTGTTATCTTTTATAAATTTACTGGGAGTGAACTTGTTGACTGCTGAGCGCGTGATCTCAAGGGAGTGATTCCACGCATCCTTGATATTTTGGTGATTACTATCTTTCTATAAGCTTGAAAATTGACTCTGTAGCACGCACTTAAGGCCAATGCAGTCCCTTCTTTAAACAAGTAAATGTTTCTTTTAGGCTTCTTATTTCGGACCCCATATAGCAAAAACTAAGTATTTACTGCCCTGTGGCCACTAACTCCTTTTAAAGTTTCTATAGTTAAGACTTTTTCGCTAATACTCGTATTTGTACTCTTCAAGAATATTCTCGCCCCCAGTTGGTGAAGTGATAAGTTGGTTCAATGAGTTCAACGTAAAAGATTTCAATAGCGATTCGCCTACATCTTTGCCTTTACCCCCCGTTTTAAAACTATTTGTGCTCTAGTCAATAGATGGGACATTGAAATCTACACCGATTATAACCTCGCGATCATTGTATTGGGATAAGAAAGCTTTGATTTGCTGATCTTATTCTAGTATTGATTTGTCTCTGTCGACTGGCGGTCTTTAAAATGCGCATGCATAAATTCTTTTGGTTTGAGGACTTTTAATCGAGCACCAAACGCTTTCTAAACCATTACCTGGAATTACCTCAGACCTGCTGACGCAAGAATTTTTACTGCAATAAAGACACTACCCCCAACTTTATTTGCGTTGTCATTTCTGTAAATGTAAAAGGATTTTCGGAAAAGTTCACCGTCGGCGATATCAGTGGATAACCAGTTTTCTGCCCCAGTTGTAGTATCTGCGGAGGATCGGTGTGGTACGGTGGCTAACATACTGACTTCCCACCGAGAGAGCCAGGGATCGACTCCTGGACATGGTAAATATTTTTCAGTGGTGTCCCGATCCCTATTAAGGTGTGTAGTGGAGAGGACTTAAAGTGAGTACGCCGTCCGTCGGATGGGACGTTAAACTACGGACACCTTGGTGTCTTTCGTTAAGAGTAGGCAAATGCCAACGTTGGGTTTCTCTCCACCCTTCATCCTCTCCCGTCCACCCCAAGGGCGCAAATGGCCAAAGCTGTCGGTCGCCTCCCCTGTAATTACTAACACTACTGATTGTATTTGCGCGTGCTTTCAAAGAGGTGATGATATTCCGTGACTTTGTTTTTTAAATTTCCACAATTACCTATTAATACAGATGTTTCCTTTACATAACTGTTACTTGGATATTTAATGGGAATTATTTTCCTATTAATATCTAATTCTTTGTAAATGTAAAATTATCCGTCTGATGGTACCTGATTCGTATTGATTGAACTATTATATGCAACTTTATCACTGATCCTCACTTCATTGAAAGCTAAATTATTTGGGAAAGATAGCATTAGGTACCCACTATTAGACCTACCAACTGGCCAGCACTTTAATATATAAAAACCCTGCAGTGCTTGAGGAACAAATGGGGAAAGGACAAGGAAACCATGGGTTACCAACTAGATTATGAGAAAGATAGCCGAGAGAAAAAGAATGGAAGAATGTAAAAGCGAACTTAGAAGGAAGTCTGAAGATTTAAATAATAATCTGAGTCGCGAATCAAACGGAGCCAAAGGAGCTTGGCGGACGAAGGAATGCGAGGGTATGGAAAGTTGACAAAGGGTGCAGTGTACAGAAAGCTGACAGCATTGTAAGGAAGTAAGCATGAAAAATCTGGGGTCCGACGTTTGCTATTTCCTCTTCTCCAAAGGTTTCTTTATTCATTACGGCGGAAACTGCGTTATGAAAATCTCCCAAATCTGAACGAACTGTGGTCAAATCAGAATAACAGTTTTGCAGAGCACCATATAATATAGGTACATGTCACATTAATGCATGAAAAAGTGGAGCCAAAAAATGAAATCTTGGTCATTCATGAACATTAAAAGTCCTGTTGCTGCTTGGACTGTTTGTTAACTCTTTACTTCCCAAAATTCATGAAATTATTATTTTAGAGTATTCATATTTTCATATTCAGTTGGCACATCGTACTGGCTGTTTAAATTGTGTATCGCGTTTGAACGCCTTTAGATTTCTCTATGGCATCATAACGAATATTGAGACCGTTTCCGATGATCGTGAGAAAAATGCTGGTATTCCTGCTAGGATGCTGAAAAATCCATGCACCAGATAGCTCTTGACTGTAGCTTTTTCCATGATAATATTTGACTGGTGCGCGTAGTAGTGGGTCAAAGCATTTTTGTGTGCGTGTTTCTCTATTGCCTGCCTGCGCTTTACCTCTACTCCCGCCCGCGACGGCAGCGCCATCAAAGGTTTCAGCAAGTTTTTCACGATCTCCCTTTAGTACGGTGTTCGAAAATATACTCGCGGATTTTGAGATTCTCTGTTCTTTATCCTCCCTAATTCTGTGTTCGCGTCTTTCCATTTTCTTCCTTGATCATATTTTCTGTAATGCATGGCTTCCTATCATGTTTTTTACCGTCCCCATAGCTGCCTTCGCCGCGTTCTTTATTCTTAATTTTAGATGGTTCTTCCCTTTCTCGAGTTTTCTGGTTCAATCGTTAAACGAACACGGACTTCCTACTCATTATTCAACTTAAATCCCACAATCATATGCAAACATGAACTAGTTATAGGAATTCGTCAAAAAATGTTATAGTTAAAGATAACACACAAATAGAAACATTTAATCTGCTTTTTCTAGAGGAAGGGCCTAGAAGTCCATAAGTCCATGGGAATTTTTCCTCTCGTCGCGACCTATGGTATACTTCTCGAGATATTACCCTCAAAATTAAACGATTTTCGAGGATTTTTCGGGAATGAAGTGAATTTAAACATTGCAACTACATTAAGTAGTTAGGCTCTGTATTCCATTTCATTTTATTTCACCGAAACACTTGATTCTGTGCTACTCCCTGATCGCACTGATGAGCAAACTGGTCGTGTTGAAAATCGTTTGGGTGACATATGCCGTGGTCCCGTGCCATCGGAACAAGCTCAACTTGACCTTCTTGCGAGGAGTATAGCGTGCAAAGAAATCGCCCGTTCAGCCGGAGGGAGGATTGTACTGCGCCAATTTCTAGTTTTTATGCGAAGATTCCCTTGCCACTCGTCTAATTGAGGTTTTCGGGAGGGTTTGAGCGCCAATCTTTCCCTTGGAACTAATGTTTTCCGAATTCGCAGCTCGCTGAGTTCACGATGATGGCGTTTTCTCGCGCAGTCCCCCATTTTCTCCTTTTTATTGTATTCACTTTCCGTCATTCTCATCTTTTCCACTTTCTCTTGACGACGACGGGGCTGGTGATGTTTCCCGCCGGCAGGGAGCTGAGGGCCGAGATCGAGCGTCTGAGGGCCTTGCGCCTGGATTGCGAGCACCAGCGACGTTTCCAGCCGCGCCGCATCATCCCACCGAGCACGAGGGCCGTGGGCGTGGGGCCGGAGGACGCGGGGCCGGATGGCGCGGGGCCTCCCTCGGCGGACGAGGTGGGCGCCCTGCGGCACAGGCTCAAGCTGAGCGAGGAGCAGCTGGCCAGGGCCGAGAGGTAGGCAGGCAGGCAGGCATTGATTGGCCAGGCCACCCAGACTGACATGCACGCCCTCTGCCTTTCAGCCCCACCATGCCCAAATTCTTTTTCCATTAAACCAGAAGCCATTTCCTTGTTAGGTTTTTTGTACCTAGTTTCATTCTAGACAGTAATATTTCATGAATTTTCTCCAGTTTAAACACATATTGCCCTGCATTTTTTTGTTTCTTCATTCAATCTGCATGCCTTATGCCACCTAAAAGGTCTCTTGCCCACTTACTCTTCATTCTCCTGCCTGTCATTCCTTTCAGCATCACACACTATGCATTATCTCCTACTTTTTCCACCTTTCTCCTACTTTTTATGTCATCTTTTGAATTTTTCCCTGCAAAAGTCTTTCACCTACGCAGGTCAAATGTCATTTTTAATATCTCAATCCAGTTAATTTTCTCGATTCTTCCTTTTACCCACATCTCAAATACTCACCATCTACTTTCATCATCTTGCCTCAAAAACCAGATTACAGAATGTTGCTTCATGTAAGAGTTTTGCTGATATTTTCTTTTTTTCCCTAGTTCACCTTTTGTCAGTTCCATTGTCTTTACAACTGCATGTACTGGTTACACAAGTCTTTTTTATCAATTCCATTGTCCAAATGCATTTACTGGTAACCTAAGTCTTATTAAATGAAGAATACAATGTATCTTTCCCCTGTCCTTTATTCACGTACAACCAGTTTCAACGCTCATGTGTCATCATCAGGTGACGCTTGAGCGAATAAACCTAAGTCTTCTCTCAAAACCTGCATTGCTGAACTCTTAATCATTCGCAAGAAGTCCTAAATATATTAGCTATCTCACTTGTTATAGTTTATCTCATCTAACCTTAACTTAGCCTTCCCATTTGAAAAATCTAGTTACTTTACCTTTACATTAGTGTTCTTTTTGGGAAATAGTGGAAAAATATTTTTCATCCTAGAAATAGGAGTAGGTTACATGTTAAGTTTATTGGCAATGCACCCTCACTGGCCTATATCATTGTAATCATTGTTTTTAAATGTTCTTAAATTAATTGTATGAGTTCGTATTGGTGAGTATGTGTACGAGCTTGTATTAGTTCTTCAAAGTTGCATTCTGTCCCTCAGGGCATGCTGAACAGAATGTGGCAAAGCTAATATCTAATGGGGTCTTACAAAAGGAGAATAGTTGTATGAAGAAAACCACACTGAAAAATTCAGCCAAAACAAAAACATAAAATGGCATTTGGGTGCAATGATTAAAAGTAGTTTTAATATTTTAAGCATCATGGAGACTGAGATTAAAATTTCAATGATTCCATACCTTAAAACAGATCACTTTGTCCTTGTGATTTCAATGCTTAGTACCGACATCTTCAATTTAAGCTTTGGGTAAAATTCCAATAATAGTACTGATTTATAATCATTTTGATTAATCTCCTGGTCAAAATCAATTTTAAATGAATTCTCTCCCTAGGCCCTGCTAAATTTCTGAGCCACTTAGCATTTATTATTGTTGAGCATTCTACCATTTAAGGTAGATTTTGGATGGATAGACTGAACGTAACCAAACTACTGAGTATTGACTTTCAAAATGCATTATGACATTGCACCCTACAATAAACTTTTCTTCAATTCCACATATGTACATAATACCTCCCTGAGTGCCATCCAACATTTGTATCCCCTATTCATAACCCTTCCTTTCTAGCCTAACATTCTCCCTCCAATCACAGACTTAAACATTGAATCACCAATCAATATGTTATGCTTCCATTTTCCAGTTTTCTTATGATTTCTCCCAACTCATCCCCCTCTCCTCCCCAACCATACTTAGCACCTCCTCATTTATTTTCCTTTCTGCCCAATACACCTTCTCCATCCTTCTCCCCACCCACATTTCAAAAGCCTCCAATTTACACCTATCATCGGGCTTCAATGATAATGTTTCCTTGCCACACATAACTACACTACACTCCATTCAAAAGTTTTGAAGATCCTTTCCTTAACATCCTTACTCAATGTTTCTGTCATCAATTCCTTCCACCTTGCCAAAGCTTCTTTGCCTAATGTAATTCTTCTCCTTATGTCACTGCTATGGGAGGGAGAAAGGATGTGCTATCGAAGAAGGCTTTATTGTAGTTTAGGGTGTCACCTTGAGTCTTGGTAAGCAAGGCTTACAAGTGTAGCGGTGGTTCTCCTGTGCATTCGTCTAAAACCTACTTTAAGCTGTTAACTATAATTTGTAACTAGGTCAACATTTAATTTGGGCGAATCCTCAAAACACGTTAAGGAGATGGGTACATGCTGAGTGGAGGAGTTAGCTAAGGGTTTCAGCATGCCTTTGCCCCAGACAACATCTGTAGCACACTCCATATGTTAGTTCTTTCTATTTAAGGGCTTGCTTGGACTAAATTTTGTGCTGACATACCTTCATGACTAGTTGACATATGTTTGAACTATGGCCAGTGAAATTCATAATGCTGTGAGAAAAAGCAATGGCTTTCATTCCCCCTCATCCACTCATGAGTTAAAGCAAGAAGTATTTGGATGACAAACATCAATTTTCTGATTGCCCAAGATTTACTCAAAATTTGGCATATATGGATAAGAAAGTATTCCCCCTATCACTCTGTTAATATGTGGATTCTTCACATAATAGAGCTTAGTAACCTGTGAGTCTATCCTCATCAAGTCTAAAAATTCAGGAATATGCAGTGTTATCTCTTATGCAGCATGAATCCGCATGCATATCTTTCAGTTGTATTTATTGGGAGCACTAACATGGAGTTCAGAGTTGAAGAAAATTTCTCGTCAAGCTCTCTTTAGCCTCTAGGTCATTCTTAAGTGTAACGTATCAGTTGCAACAGACAAATTGGTACCATCCAGGTGACAGATGGTCTTCATTTGAACCCAAGTTTTTTCATTAGTAAAACATAATCCCCCCTTATCCACTGTCTCACAGTTCGCACAAGTCTCAGTGGTCATTGAATGCGCAATTGTTGCAGGACATGGGGCGAGCGGGTAGCAGAGGCTGACAAGTGCAAGAGTGCAGAATTAGCATTTCTGCGTCGTCAGGGCCTGGCCGTGTGCCTCAGCAACAAGGAGGATTGTGGTGGTTTGAGTTCGGAAAGCACAGTTGAGAGAGCAGCCTGCCTCATCAACCTGTCTCCTGACCCAGGGTTGAGTGGCACTTTGCTGTACATTCTACCGCCAGGCAAGGTGCGCATTGGGCGTGTTCCCAGTGCAGCATCAGATGAACAAGCTGACTCAGAGGTGGCCGACATTCTTCTGGATGGCCCATTGGTGGGCTCTGATCACTGGTGAGTGGAGGGCGGCATTGGCTATCTCAGGGACTCGTGAAAACTGTCATCAAAAGTAATTATATGAGGTGGTGTGTATGTCCAATGTGAGCAGTTCCTTCCCATTTACAGCAAAATTTGAAACTATCAATTATTGGAAGGTGTTCTTTAAGATTGATAGTGTTTTGTAACACTATGATAGAATTTCTACCAAGAATTATTAATGTACCATATGGCATTCTGGAACTGAATTCTTGGTTAAAATACCAAGAATTCAATTCCAGAGTTGACCATTCCAAAGGGCTCTCTCTATGGAATTTGATCACCTTCCTACCCATTATCCATCATTTAATATTTTGGCAACGAGTTATAAAAATTTTTTTTCATATATATGTTCCAGGTTCTTGAGAGCTTTAATATCATATAGACTTTTAGGACAATCTACTTAAGGCTAAAGTTGATTGTCCCAAATGGTTTGCTCCATGTTCATGAGCAACTGAAGAGATCAGCATGAAAATTTCACTTTGTAATTTATGTTCCTACCTCATAACATTCCTCTTTCTTAAATTTTCCTCTTAATAAATTTAGTGGTGAATATATTTTCAAATTTATATTAATAGTTTTTTGGGATAAAGATAAATGCCCCTCAAGTGAGAGACTTTGGCTGCCAGGAGTAGATTGAGGAGGGGGGATGAGTGCCAGCACGGGATTAGAAGAATGAGACAGTAGCCATCCTTAACTCTTACTGTTGATTTAAGAGAAGGAAGCCAGCGTTGGTTAGGTTTGCTGAGCCAAAAAAAAACCACCCTTAGATGAATACTCTTCAAGATCAGTGATCCTTATTTTCAAGCATGGCGGACGTATCTTTCAACATTTTTATTGTAATTAATTCCTCCTTTATATATTGTATTACCAAGCTATGGTGGAAAATTCATACCACAACTCTACTGCATTTAGTCTTAAAGGAGTCATGTGACTCTTCCCACTTTGACTTTTTTCCCACACTATTTTACAGCTGATTAAGGGATTAGCAACACCTTTACAGATTAACAGGTCCTTTTGAAGTCAAAGTCTGGAAAGCAGTTGGTTCAAGGTGACACCATTCCTGCTTGCCTCTTTGTTCCTCACCCTTCAGTATTGCCCCAGATTGGGTGAGTGCGGCCATCCACTGGGCTAGATGTCCAATTCACTCTTGTATCCTCTCTCTTCATTTGGCAAATACATCGGCACATCACTTTGAAAAATGTTCAATGTCAGCATTTAATTGTTGTCACGAAATCAATGATGTGCAACCTGTTAGACCTACTATCATTGTGATAAATAACTTCAGAACCAAATAATGTTATTTTAATGTTGAAATTATGTCCGCAATGTTCACATATTATAATAACATCAACTTGGTTTTGCAAAGAGATTTTTGGTTTGTACAATTTTGATAAATCGAAGCAAAAATTTATGTCAAGCATTAAATATGTTTCAAAAAATCTAAAATCATTTTATGGAAAAATGAGAGATTTTTGGGATTCTCCTAAATTTTAGGAGACCCTAGAAAACTTACGTTTTCCTTCAACTCATTTCCTGAATCAATGATGTAGTTCAGCACTTGCTTCCTATGGTATTTTGCCTAAAATTCTAAAAGTTCCCGATTCAGGAATCCAGACTGAAATTTTTGCTTCTTAGGTTGATTGGCACTGAGAAACATAATAAAGTAAAGGTACACTTCATAAATGATTCAAAATAAACTGAAAAAACTTATACAGAGAGGTTCTGCGCAAGCAATCATATAAGAAGCATGCAATAGAAGAGCATATTCGAGTCTGCCATTCCCAAAAGTGGAGATCATTAGCATTTCGAAGTGTTCTCTATTGAACTATGGATATTTCGTGTGTAGCACTTGGAACTCCAGGTATGCTAACAAAGGTGATGATTGTGTGATGAGAGCATTCCCTTTCACCAAGTGTTGGCGGATGAGAGAACTGAAGGATATGAGACCCAGAGGTAGAAGACTGCTGGCCAAAGCATTCCCTCTCACCCTTACTGTTGGTAGATGAGGACAGTGCACCTACTCAAGAGATAGAACTGTTTAGATTGTGACATTAGCTATTTAGTCATGAAATGTCCGCCTGTCAGTGCAACAATATTTTTGGAATCTGTCTCAGATTATGAGAATCAATTTTCAGGAGAAATCATATGATTAGTAGCCATTTTTATGATTTTCATTCGGTCATAAAACTGTTAACATTAAATTGCTTCTTCTATTTACAAACAATGTTTGTGGTTCTATCAATTTATTTTTTTAAGAATTCTCCAAGCTTTGTTGGGTCACTCTAGCCGATGCACCTCCTTATAGGCAGCTGTATCATGAGGGAGTAAAATTGGAGTGATTGGATGTAGCATAAAAGTCAAAAAGTGTTATCACACATGTGCATTCATTTTTAGAAATGTAGAAGACAGTCTTTGAAATTCCCTGAAAAAAGTACTAGAGGGAAAATAAATATTCAGAAATGCTCGATTACATCAGGAAAGTTTTTCTTGGGGCATTGCTACAGTTCCAAGACAAGACTGGGTTCCTCACAGCAGAAAACGTTAGGGCTATTCCCAAAGAGAAAATCAATTTCAAGTAATCCACTAGCTCTGTACTTGGAGTTTTGTGATTCCTTGACTTCAAGTTTCAGGAAATTCAATGATGGTGAAAACCTCTTGATAGAAAAAAGAGGCATTACCTTTGCAAGAGTGTAATTTCATTGAAAAATTAATTTTTTACAAGAAAAATGTAGCATTTGGCCAATATTTATGTGGATGAGGCCTAGATAAATCAGAACCGTGTTAAAAATTAATCTGTTAAGGTTCTCTAGGGAATAGTGGTCATGTCAATGTGGAGTATTGGTCAAAAATGTCAACATGTGGAGGTGGCCAATTTATAATAGGGCATGCCAGATCTGCTGATACAGACTCCATAGCGGAAGCAGTGCTAGAATTTCAAGGTATAATAATGTTTCACATAGCCTGAGTACCATTCAGATGTGAACGGAATTCCTTCCAAAGTAGATTTCATCTACTCGTAAACTGTTTGAAGAAGGTTGTGTGTGTTTTGGACAACACCAGCTACCACTCACTGCAGATAGAGGAGCCAACAAGTTCCGAGTAAAGGAAGGCAGATACAGATCAAGTGGCTGGAGAAGAAAGGAATTAAGCACATTCCAGCTGTTACACAAGATTAGCTGCTGTCGCTGCTGGGCAGCAAAAATACCAATAAACCATAAGCTATTTTTGTCTTGAAAAGAGAGCATTAAGTTGTACATCTGCCACCAAGCCATTGCCAGGACAGCCAAATTGAGATGGCATGGGCTCAAGTGAAGAGAGAGGTTCCAGAAATGAGCACAATATTAAAATTGGAAGAAGTGGGAAAGCTTAGACATTAGGCTTTGGATAGGGTAATGAAAGAAGAATAGATGCATGCATTTGTCATTCGGGAGGACTTGAGAAGAGGGACTATGCAATGCTTGTTATGTAAGAGACAATGTGATGGAGCCTATCATCATTCACTTTTGAGAGGAAAGTGAGGAAAGCAATGACTTGGAAGGCGATTGCTGATGCAGGCAATGTCTTGCATGCCATATCCAGTGGCATATAGATAGATAGTCATCTTTATTTTGGGGTAAGATTGAGACTGTGGGGTCTCGGTATAGAAGGTGTCTATAAAACAGAATTAGTTGATGTTGGAAAAGAAATTCTATTCTTTTTGTGTGTCATTTCTTACTTTGATCGGTAACAATTACCAAAGGGAATATTTTCTATTGTGATTAAAAATTACTGCTGCTTTTGTTACCTCACATTATTTGTGCATAAATGCTTTAATAATAATAAATTAGACATGTTATTCTCTTGAATTATTTGTTATTCTCTTGAATTATTTGTATGCCATGCTGCTCTTGAGGTTCACGAGACCTGTTCTCAAGATCTAAGGGTAAATGTTAGCGCATCAAAAGAGACAATTTTGCTGGCTTATATTAAACAAGACAGCAAACTAAAAATTAATGGTCATATTGGCTTAAATTATGTCTTCCGTGGCAAGAGATGGGCTGAACCTTGTGAGAGCTTTGGTTTTAGATACCTTATTGACTTTTTTGCTTTGAAATATGGGAATTTGGTTTTTGTGATGAAAAATATCATCATTAATACTTTCTATCCACTTGCATGACAAATTGTAATTCCTTTCTAAGCTAATAAAAAATCAATTTTTTCAGGTGTAACTAATTTCATGTCATGGGAACTTGAAAAATCTCTAACCACATTTGAAAATCTCCAAAACCAATCTGAATTAACCTTCAAAGGCGACTGCAGATTTGGAATTAATGGATCTCCAGGCCTAATGCATCAAATCAGATCAGTTCTTCCTTGTCTCAGTGATGAACATCGAGTGTTGATGGAATTACTTTCTTCTCCTTCTGCAGTGTGGTCGAGAACAATGCAGGGAAGCTAACGCTGCACCCTGGACCCATGGGCCCGTGGGATACTTACGTGAATGGTCACTCTGTACCCACTGGCACGGAACTTGCCCTTAAGCATGGTGATCGCCTTGTCATTGGCGGCAATCACTTCTTCCTTGTCAACAACCCCTCAGAGCAATCACCCAAGGGTGGGAATATGAAGACCAACAGTCACTTTGTTGACTTTGAATTTGCAAGGCAAGAGCTGAAGCTAATTCAGGAAGAGAGGTGGGTTGAAATGAGTCATTTGATTTATTCTTTTCCATAAATATATTCTATTGCTATACAATTCCACATATTAGTATAGTTTAGAGACCTACTCTCTAAACTTTCTATTAATTTGGCATTCATGACAAAGTCATTTCATACAATGCACCAGAATGTATATTTCCATTTGCTGTGAAATATCTAAAATTGTGAAATTTTTCTTTCTTGCTTTTCCAATGAAGGCATTTTGCAGGTTTGTATGCAATATGAGACATGGGATCATTGCTCATATGGCTTCACCTCTGACTCTGAGGTGAGTGCTCTCATAATTTTTGATTATCTCTTTAGGTTGAAACGAGAGCTGGAAAAGGCAAAGCAAAATGCAGTGAAGGAGCTGCAGAGGGCAAATGAAGAGGCAGAGGGCAAGCTCAAAGAGCAGCGGTTGGCCTTTGAGAAACAAATCAACACCCTGGGACATACGCTTGTAAGTTGTTTCATGCAAATGACTGATTATATGAACTGTTAAGAGTGACTATGATGTTTCATGGCAGGTATACTGGGTGCGGTGCTTATCTCCGGACAAATTTCAATTTGAGTTTCCCGCCATATCGTAGTTCAACTGAAGGTCACGGTTGGCATTCTTGAAAGCTACAGGCACCTAGTAAACAGTCATAACCTCAAATTAGCCGAGATGTTATGTAAATGTTCGGAGTACAATCGAAGCGCTGTTTTATCGTAAAAGTTCGTGCTAGGCATTGCCCAGTGAAATAGTTTGATTCTTCTGGTACTCCAGATCAACTGTATACAATATTGTGGCCAAGTATAGTGCTTTGGAGAAGTCTGGGGAAGGTTTTGCTAACCCGGCAAGGAAACCTTATTCAAGGAAATGCTCAGGTGCTGGTTTCAGAGGAATTTTGTAATTTGTTGCAAATTTGCAAATTTTGAAGAATATTGTGAAACTGTGGATGGTTACTGTGGCCTTGGGGAGACAATATGTCTTTCAACAGGATGGTGCACCTGCTCATAAAGAGTCATTTAGTCCAAAACTGGCTCTCAGATAACATTGACATGTTCTCGTCATAGGAGTTCTGGCCCCCGAATACCCCGCTTTTAAATCCTTCGACTATTATGTTTGGGGCGTAGTCGAAAGAGTTACCGGTTAGACAAGGCACCTTAATGTTGCATCCCTATGCACCATTATTGTAGCAGAATTCATGAAGATGGACAGCACTGTTTTAAAGAGTGTGTACAATCAATTCAGGACAAGATTGGAGGCGGTCATTGCAGCTGAAGGGGGTTACATTGAATAATGTTACTCTTGACAGATACCACTACTTGTCTGAGTGCGATTTGAAAAGTAAGATCTATTTTTTTTCATGAAAAATCAAATTTATTCTCAACTTTGTGTACATGTGTGTACAGTCGTCAGTTGGCTTTTACGATGCGGCGTGAGAAAGGTACGACACCGGTATTATAGCTGCTTACAAGGATGTAAAAAGTAATTGATTGTCAAGTCGGCTATGCAGAAAAATAGCTAAATGCTCAACCTTTCCAACGATGTATGCAAAGTTGAGGATAAATTTGATTTTTCATGAAAAAAATAGGAGGCCTTACTATTCGAATAACCCTCGTATGTAAAAGGATTTTCATTTTCATTTGTCCAGATTTAACTGCTGCACCCTGTATATACCCACCTGCATATGCAGTCCTCTTCTGCTTTAATTGATCTAGTGGAAGGTTGTCCACTATTTTTGGTAGATTTCATAAAATGCCTTCAAACAAAGTATGAATGGCTTTTTTTTTACATGAGCTTACTACACATAACCAGACAAAAATTATGCCTTAAGCATAAATTAAAAGTGCAAATTACATCTTATTTTTGCTCTTAGCTAGTTTCCCATTGAGAAGTATATGTGTTTAGGAGTGAAATTTGAGATTATCTTTGTCCGATGCTCATTGAATATTATTGTTACTAAGTGGAAAGTATAAGTACCCCGTTTTTGCTCAGTTTTTAAAATAGCCATAAATTGATCAACACAGAAAACTGATCCCACCTTAGTGAGATAATGGGGAAAAATTTCGAGTCTTATAACATTCTGGACACCAAAGTAAAGTTCAAATGGTGCATATAAATATGATAAAATCTGTAGCAGAAACGGGATGGCTGAATATAAGTAGCTTTGGGTACAGAAAAGAAAGTGATATTCTGTGAAAATTGTGGATTAGAACCATGCCAATATCCAAGGAATATTAATAAGTTTCTCAAAATCCATGAGCTGTATCTTGTTAGTGTATATAAGATAGTCAATACAGAAAAGAGTGTGCAGTCCTACTTAGTCCCATTCTTGGTGCGTTGTTCAGTATATTTTGGTTGTGTAAGCTGATCTACCCCCTCAGACTTGTTGATCCCACCCAGATTGATTGGTTGTATGTGTGCAGATGGGTCTCCTTAATGTGAAGGCTCATCGACTCTTGGACTTACTTTGTGCCACATACTACCGCTAAGAGGTCACCCACCCACGGAGGTGTGCCATCTCACAGAAATCCTAGGTCTGCTAGACTGGGATGTGTCTGATTTCCATAGGAAAGGCACAATCATTCGTGGGAAAATCAGACAATGTAATATTCATTTTCTAGAAGAAATTATTTTAATTTTTGCGGGTTAAATTATTCTGTTTGTGTAATAATTTTGATGGTGCAATTTGTATATTTCATAAATTTTGTGCGTGCTCTTTGATTATTTTACACTATGTTCTTTGATGTATCCTATGCTCAACCATTTATCTCCGATATGTCCTGGGATATTCCATCAAATAAAGCATTCCCATTGTTTCTCTTTGCCACTGGCTGTTGCTTCAGGCGCAGCAGGAGGAGCTGTTGGAGTGTGTGGCACGGGCCAAAGGGGAGCTGGAGCACCAGAAGGCAGCCCTCGAGGCTGAGTTGCAGAGGGGGCGTGAGAAGAAGATGGCTGCTGCTGAAAAAGCTCTCTCCACCAGCATCAGCCCATATACGTCCAATTTTTTTCAAGTGTGTATACGCTCAAGTGTGGTGGTACAGGGCTTGAGCTAGGACCGATGCAATGAATGAAGGCAAAGTTCATGCTGGAAGTGATTAAATACACTAGTGGGGGTGCCCATGATTAATTTCCTCTCTAAATACATCTGGTGACCTCTATGCCCCTAGGCTAAGTCACTTGTCTTTAGTGGCCGTTTCACAAAGCCGCCAGTCAATTTACAAGCCCTATATAGTGTACTCTTGCAGGAATTTCCAATGAAAATGAATACACTCCAGCTTTTATCAAGTCTCCTTTTCAGAGAATGTGTAATTTGGAGTGATTAGTTTTGCATTTGTCAGAAAATTTGGAAAAGCTAACAAACAATTAAGATTTATTAGATGAGTACTGGGTAAATGTGATGAAAAGGTCAGAAAGAAATGCTTTCTTTTGCATTTTAGGCATAATTTAGAATATACTGCTAGTATATGGGATCATGGCGAAGTTGGATTGATTACCAGATAAGAATGCTCGCAGCATAAAGAAGCTAGATTTGTAAAACATTGTTATGATAAACTTAGTAACGTATCCAAAATATTAGAGGAGCTAGGCTGGGATTCACTCATGGAGTGAAGGTTAAATTACAGATTAAATCTCTTGCATAAATTGGAGGGATGTCTCTTTAGCAATGATATTGAAAATTTATTATTACCCCCATCGTACTACGGTAGGAGAGATCATGTCACTAAAATTAGAGAGATTAAGTGTAGAACAGGTAGATTTAAGATATAATTTTTTCCCTAAATTACAATGGATCAGAATAACATTGTCCGACCACGGTAGAGGTAAAAATATTCATTAATAATTAATAATTTTAAATTCATTCAGGGTGAATAAAGTTATATCATTTGAAGGAGTCCTTAGATTGGTGCAATGCAGTTCTCCATTAATTTCTCCGACATCAGTTAATGTCTTCATGCCTTCATATTTGTTCTCATTTTCACCTGCAATTATTTCACGCATCTCATATAACGCAGTCTTCCTCTATTCTCCCTTCTTCCTATTCACTTTTCCCGTGATGACCATCCATTAGGCCGTTACATCTCAAAATGTGCTAAATAATTTGATCCCTTCTTTTCAGTTTTCATTCAGCTTTTTTTTTCTCCTCCTAAGTATTGGAGTTAATAGTTATTTCTCTGACCCATTCAATCATCCTCTTGAAGTAGCATCAAATGTCCATCTCTTCTAAACTTCTCTTTTCTGCATCTGTTATTGACTATTCCACACTACAACAGAAGAGTATTCTAGTTACTCATTTTAATGATGCACATCCTTACTTTTGGGTTTATGTTACTGACTTCTAAGCTATTTTTGTCAGCTGTCAGTAGATTCTCCTATGGAAGAACACTCTCTTCATGGACTGCTCTACAAGTTGTTTGCTTTCCGGTCCTTACGTTGTTGTTGATTCTGATTTCCAAATTAGGGGATCTTCTGCATGCAGCTTTCAGTTCTCCTGCTTAATAGGGCTGCTTCCTTCTGCTCTTCTGCCGCAGACCATAGACTTTATTTTGTTTTTTGTCTACAAATGGTACCTCTTCTGCTTTAACATTGCTTGTATTTGTTTTTTTTTGAGATTTTTAATAAGATAAATTTTTTCATTCAATTTTGAACGTTCAATATGCTTTCCTTTTGTTTGACTGGACTGCCCATCCCAGGATCTGGAGGATGTACTGAATCACATGGAGATCCTTCAGGAGGAAGCCGATGCCATTTCAGTGGAGGGGGAGGCAAGTGCCAGCTTGCATGAGATGCAGTTCATGGTGAAGGAAGCCAATGGATTGTGCAGGAGCCACAACTTGACTTATGTAAGTCTTTTCAGTTTTAACAAAACATGGATCTCTGATTTTTGCACATTCTCTTGGGAAATGTGCTTATCCTTTTTGATCTGCATTGAAATGCCGCCACCAATTTAATTTTTTTTCCCCTGATAAAACTATGTCTACACATTTTTGAGTCTCTTTGTATTACACCGTGGTTTGCAGTAGTTTAGGGGTAGAGCTTTGGACTGCTGACCGAAGGGCCCGCGTTCGATTCCTGGCCAAGTAAGTCTCTCTGGGCATCCTTAGCTCCACCCGAGGCTATGTGATTTTACAGGCACCAGATCTTCCTGGGAAACCATAACCGGCACAGGGAAAGGGTCTGGCCCCCCTTATTACCCTGATATGTGAATTGCACATGCTGCTAGGCTTAGTTCTGGGTGAACACTAACATCACCTACCAAACCGACCTTTGGGTTGATTAGTGTTTTTTGTATTATACCTAAAATATACTCTAATAAATGGATGTACCAGTGTTTTGGTTGCCAGGAGTTAATCCAAAAATAAATAAATGAGAGTTTCAAAAGTGTATGTCTTCTTAATGTTGGCCACAGTAATATTCAGTGCTATTTTGAACTCCATAGTGCAATTTTGATGGACCATTTTTATTTCCCACAAGAAATCACTTAAAAATTTGTCCATCCTTCTCTATCACAGTCTTCAAGATACCACCTCCAATTGAAATGCTCTGCATCTACCTTTCCTGTCTCTCTAGGATTGCAGCCTACAATCCCCTCTTCTCCCTAAACATACCTATTACTTCTAGATTTTTTTCTTTCTGTCCATTTTACCTTTTCCATCCTTCTCCAAACCTGTTTCTCAACAGTCTCCAACGTAGATGATTATAGTTAGTTGTGTCTTCCTAAGAGTACCCATCTCAACTCTCAATCTATCACTCACACCTGATCAGTATGAAACATGTACAGGCTGTGAATAAGTCACCAATCCCTCCAATCTACTTCTATTCCCTATTATATCATCATTTGATAGTGGGATATATTTATTGCAAATCTAAGCATAAACTATCTTTTCGGCAGCAGAAGGTAGGTGAAGGAAATAAACTGTTTCATACTATACCTAATTAACTAATGAATTTCAAAACATAAATATCAGACTGCAGATATCTGTATGCAGGGCATAAACAACCAAAGCATAACTTTTATTGTACACTCTCATACCAGCTTACTTTCAGCCGTATAATTAATTATAAAACTTAGTTAACCTGCTGATATATAGACCTGCCTTTCCCTTTATGAATAAAACATTCCATAATCTTGACATGCAAAATAACAGATTCATACCTTACCCATAGTCTAAATGAAGTATTTGCCAATTATATTCTCGTTAATGGTGTTTCATTGCAATTGCCTTTCATTTATGCTAATGAGAAGAAACCTTACAGCATGGTTGAGGCATGTTACCTTTGAGTAGATACTCTTGTCACTCTATTTGAAGAATCTATCTCCCTAGTCTTGTCCATGTTCTTGAAGGAAAGTTCAATCGTTGATGTCAACTGATTATTGCTGTGCATGCTAGATCAGCTGCACTCACACCTTGCCCCTGATTTTCAGTGATTTTACTTTTCATTTAAACTGTTATTTTTTATTTTTATTCTCTTATGGCTTTCTTCTTATTGATTTTTTGTCGAGGTTAATTATAAAACTATGCACAAAATATTATTATATTTTGCACAAAAATCACCAATAATATGTTTGAACACAAGTTTGTAAAAATATTGATTACTAGTGATGTTAAGATGCTTGCAGAACGAGTGCTATAGACAAACTGCAGTAGCAGGCACGCAATGAAACTAGGAATTTTCCTCTCCTCGTCTCTCGTTATGCAAAAAGTTGCTTGCTGAGCAAATCACTTTCCAGACCAATGTTTTTGCTTGTTATGCAAATTTGTCACTGTGTGAATTGTCGTTAAGTGAGATTCCACTGTAGATATTAGAAAAGGGATAGGAACACATATGAAAGGCAAACACAGGAATGGTGGGGAAGGTGGACTTGAGCAGATCACAATCACTAAAAAGTTTTTCTTGACCAGGACTTGAAGCAAGGATCTTTGACGTACCATCCTTGTTAAAACTGCTAACAAAGAGCAATATCTCTATTACTTCAGCTGCCACCGATTGTGCATTAAATGCTCTCTCCTATACTCCCTCTCTACCCATAGTCACCCTGTCTGTAATAACCCGAACTCCCTGGACATATTGCTACGCAATTTAAGCAACACTCTCCTCCCTCGCATTTATCCCGTCTCTCTCCTCAATTAAAAAATCCTCCAATACATTCATGCTCCCAAATCCTTCCCAGACAGCCACTCATACACCCTCTCTAATTGTACTTCATACTTCCTGGAAATTCAGTCCCTCAAACATATTCTCAAAGGTCTCTTTCCCATAATTAGAAACCAAAAAACAATGGCAAACAATTTATGTAAATGCCCCTCAGTTACTTATTAATAATAAACAACCTGCCAATTAAGCATAAATATATATTAAAATCCATGCACACACAATCAAACACTCACACGAAGAAATTGATGAACGTTGAGAGTATACAAAGAAGAATAAGTTGCAGTGTAGAAAAATCTGACATAGGAAATATGTGGCATGGATGAGCTTGGTAAGATCATAAAGAATAATTTAAAAAATATGGAGAAACCTATGGTTGATGTGCTGGGATGGACAGTGATATTATCCTTCTTAATTGATTTGACATCAATGGAAACCTTGACCTCTCATTTTTTTTATTTCATTTTTAGGAAGTGTTGAGTTATGTTTTTTTTTCATAGTTGTCAACAAAATTGGCACCAAAATGTAGACCGAGGAATTGATGCACCTCAGGGTATTGAAAGAACTGTTTTTCAAATCTGCCAACATCTACCTGTGGCTGCATAGGTTTCCAGTTCCTGGAGCAATAGAATTGTCCTTATATTTTTCTTAGTTACAACTTCTCATTGATTTTCTCTCTTTCTTACCAGGGATTCCAGCATGTGCAGGTGTTAAACACTGATGGTCTCCTTCAACCAAAGGTGAAAGTTTGTGACTTGGAGAGGAAAGCATGGACCTATTGGGACCAAGGCCATTTCATCCATGTTCTGAATGTCTTGAGGGATTATGAAGAAGTGAGTTGAATCCCCCCCATTAGTTGTGAAAACTTTTTTGGACTGCCTAAATAGATTTAAGAGGATGCCTCGATAACATAACTGGCTAGAGCACTCAGCCGAACATTGAGGGATCTGGGTTCGAATCCCAGTCAAGGCAAAATATTTCTATACTCTGAAATTGTTGCATTGGTCTAAATAGGTGTTTTGTTGACTTACAGGGTCTGTCCCAAGAATAAGTAGGCTCAATATGGGGAATAAATGCACTGTAGGTCATGGTACAAGTTACAAAAACTCTTCAAAATAACAGCCTTGTGCATTGACGCACCGATGCCAGCGCCTTGCCAGTCATCGTACATTTCCTGGAAAGCATTGACAGGAACCTCATTCAGGCATCTTGTCATGGCCCCTCTGATGTTGTCCAACGTTCCACAATGGTTGCCTTTTTATTCCTGGGAACAAAGAGTAGTCCTTAGGTGCCACATGAGGGCTATGTTGTGGCTGGGGCAGTGATGCCACCTTGTGCTTGTCCAGGTACTTGGTACATCATGAGGGAGGCAGTTCGAGATGGCACGTTGTAGTGGTGCAGCTTCCAGTTAGAAAAGATCTCATTCCTGATGCATTTAACTTTTTGTACACTCCTTGATTTTAATTTTTGAAGGCTAATGCGGTAACAATTATTTTCACAAATCTGTATCTCAATGAATAATTCAAATGTTCAATCATAAACCATTTGCTTAGGCCAGCTGAACCCAATAAAATTATCCTAGTTGTATATAAATGTTGTAGCATTTGCGCTGCATATATGAAGGGCTATATATAGGGGAACTTTTTATTGTTACCATATTTTTCGGCTCATAAGACACATCCTGATTTATTAGGTTAGAATTTACAAAAATTATTTGGATCAGAAAGAAAAGGAGCCAAGTATTTTGATGCTAGCTACACACATGGCAACATTTATTCATCCTAGAATCCCAGAAAGACAACATCCCTGTGCCAAAATGCCTTTAAGCTACCTTTTTTCCATGTTCTGAAGCATAATTCATGAATCCAAGTTTAAAAACAATACTGTATGACAATCTCCTCTCTTAACATCCCATGAGGTTATTATCAATTGAACTTCATATGTGACACTTAAATTTACGTTATTACTTCAATATTATCAAAATTTGTATTAAAAGAAACGATTTTTCTCTGCCTATACTTGTTAGTAAATATTTTTCTGGCAAATTGGCTTTTGCTCATAGGTGGGAGTTATACCCTGAATACCCCTATAGGCTAATTTTAGAGAACATTTTGAAGTAAAAAAAATCCATCTAATGGACTGGGAAATACGGCGCTAAAAATGATCAAGATAGAAACGTACTTTTTATTTGTTATTCTAAAGAATTCTCAACTCAAGTCACCTTCTGAGATGAGTAAGCAGTTGCATTGTCGGCAAGAAGACCTTTGGTGATCATACCGCACCATTTCACTTTCTATGCATCATACAATGTACTCAGCAAGGTGAATTAATAGGAACCAGTGATAGTCTGACCCTTTTCAGGTTGTTTGTTTAGATGACTTCACGACAGTCCCAAAAAATAGGCAGCATGACCTTCCCTGCACTCTTCTGCACCTTAACAATTTTGGTGGGAGGTGAGTTGCTGTGCTTCTACGCCTTGCTCATCTCTTTGTTCTGTGGATCATACTGATATATCCATGGTTCATCCATTGTTACCAGACTACCAAAAAATACTTTTCGTCTAGCTCTAAAAGATTCAGCATCTTGCTGGACAGGTCAAACCATGTTTACTTCTGGAAATGAATGAGTAGTAGTGGGACGGAGTGTGCTGACACCTTTAACGTGTGTAGTTCTTCATGAATAATGTCCCATGCACTACCCTGCTGTTTCATGTGAGTGATGATATAGGAGTGACTCAAGGCTTTGTGGCCAATCCTCGCCATGTGACTATATTTTTCCCCCTTGCAATGATTCATGTCAAGTATCTTCTGTCACATGCATTGAATATCATGGATGGGAATTGTTTGGAGGCCTATCTCATCCCTGCTGAGAGCTCCTTTTCCAGCAGCATCTGCTGCTTGATTCCCAGTAGAATGCAGAACAAAAATCTATTTATACGTAGAACAAAAGTAAATTACCCATTGTAACACAGTTTTTATTGGGATAAGCAAATGAACCAATTCTTTTTTCCCTTTCCGTCCACAGGGAGACAGCCTGCAGGCTATGTTTGATTGCAGTGAATCATGGGAAGCTGAGGAAGAGGAGCTGGGAAGGGAAGTGAGCCTGAGTGGCAGTGGGCAATGGGCCTCCCCTACGAGGCAAGCGGGCATTGTCATAGAGATGGGATGTGTCACAAAGGTGCTCAATGACAGCATTTCACAGTTGTCATCATCCATGCTACAAGAGGATGATGAGAGTGACAAAGACTGCTCTGGAGATGAGAGTCGGCTGCGACTGAGGGAGCGAATGAGCATAGGGCGTGGATTGGAGATCGGTGATTGCTCATCACCGGGCATCCAAGGCAAAGTGGAGGACGAAGTGAATGCTGCCCTGTTGGCCATTGAGGAGGCGACAGAGGACCTGCTGGCCATCTTCTCAAGGGTGAGCCTGCCCCTGGTGAGCGACCCCATCCCTGCAATTGAGGAGTTTGAAATGGCAATGCATAGGATGAGGGCAGAAGTGGAGAGTGCCATCAATGGGACTTGCGCGGGCACAAGTAGTGATAAGGAGATGGGAGGGTGGAATGAGGGAGAAGTGGAAGCAGAAGGGTCACCTAGGGAAATGATGCACAAGTCATGCATCGTCATGACCCCAGTCAAGTCGAGCCTCAGGTCACCAGCATGCACTGAGAATGGTGGACCGAAAAAAGTCAGGTTCTTCTTTCCCGATGTCAGTGAGTGATAATTGGGTTTATGCTGTCACTTGTGTTGGGTATGGAATGAAGGTTATGGCCCATTGGTCGGCTGTTTCCATGGCAACCACAGCCGACCAAGAGCACAAAATTTCATAGAACTTATGGAATTTCTTCTTGCTAGCATTTTTTCGTGAGTGTGTCTTATTGGCAACTCTGAATAGGAAACAATCATGATTAGAGGCATCATTTTTGGATGCCCCAGGGACTGGAATGGTTTCAGACTTATATCCCAGGATATATTCTCCGTGACAGAAGTGATTTGTCCAATCTTTGACTGATTGATGAAACATTCATTGGCAGGCATGGTAGCAGAGATTGGTGTTCAGGTGTACCACTCCTCACGTGAGTGTTCTGCTGTTGTGTGCCATTGATTCCTCAAGAGCAGATAATAGTCAACCCGATTGACACAGTTGACTGCATCATTTAGCTTATGAGCACATCACTCTGGATGTTGTGCCCTGACAATTCAAGCAGTAGTCACGGATTTTAGGGGATCACCTTATCCCTCCAAATGTTGCTTCTGTTAATCATGTGAGCAATTTTGGTTCATCAACTTGTTCTGCCGAGTGAGGTTGACATTGTTTCCCCATTTTTTAAAATCCAGAGACATAAACTAACTGAACTCAACTCTAAGTAAGGTGCTTTTATTAATGATATGAACTAGTTATCATGTTAGACAAATTTGTGCCATAGCAATGTTTAAATTTTATCTGCTAAAATGCCTTTGTATCATATAATATTTCTTTAGATTTGATAATTAACTTTTATAACTCACTGTTTTGTATATTAACTTTGTGATTTTCTAACTTATTTGTTTTTGTTAAATAAAATTTCAATGTAATGATATAAGGTACAGGTATGTGCCTATATTCCATTACAAACTTTCATTATATTAGTTGCCAAATAACTTTTTTTTCTAATTCTACCCTAGAATCTCGGCCAGGGCAAATGATTTCTGGTGGTAGAAAATACAAAAAGCAGGGGTTTGTTCAAGCAAGATATCATGGAATGGAATAGTTAATAATTATAAGGAACTTATTATTATTATTATTATTACTTTTTATTTGCCCAGAGATCACAATACAAAAATACCAGGTGGGTGAAGTATGTACATGATATAAGGCACGTCAATGAGGAGCAAAGACACAGGCTCAGTTAAGATACATAAAAGAATAGATGCTCATAGTTACATAAGTGTTTGGTACAAACCCATGAACATCGGCTGTAACATGCACATACAATATCAAATTCAGAAAAATCATTGATCACAAACATGAATCAGACCATTACAATTGCTAGAAACTAAAAGTATGAACTTACTGGTCGGGAATATTGTTGAGATATTCATCAACCGAGTAAAACATATTGCGTTGTAGATATCTTTTTAGTTTATGCCTGAATACGGCAGTTCCCTGTGTATCCTTGATACTTTTGGGTAGTTTGTTAAATAATCTGATGCCCATTTCATTGGGTCCTAATTTCAATGCTTTAGTTCTTATATTCCCATAATGGAAGTCATTCCTGCCTCTGGTGTAATGATGATGATAGGCAGAGTTAAGAGAATAGTTGCCGATGTTATTTTTTATATATAGAATTAAAAACATAATGTAGATGCATGAGGTGACATACTACATTATAACAGATTATATATTAATATGGCCAAAATACAGTAATGCTAGTGATTTGAGCATTGACATTTTAATTAGAACATTGGTTTGATGAATGTCAATTTTAATAAATGAAACAGTTTCTGGCGTCACTTGGTGGAAATTCTTCATATTGAAATAAATTTTAAAATACTTCGCCTTTCCACATAAACCCTTGTTTATGTGGAAAGGCGAAGTATTTTAAATTTAATTTCAATTTCAGAATGTCAATTTTGATAACTATTGAAATAATCAGTTGGAGACTTAAAATATTGGCGCATTTTAGGGTGAAAAATAATTGAAAATGGGAAAACTGTGAATTTGCCTTGGATTTTGAAAACCATGATTTTCCGACCAGGAGTCATACCACACTGTGATTACTCAGTTTTTTAATTCAGTTAGGAGGCAAGACAAATAATTCATTTCTTTCTTTCAAGATTATAGTGATAATTCTTATTCCTATAAGAATTACATTATATACTCGTACATCATGTGTCTAAGTTCACAGAATCCTTTCCTAGCATTTTTTTCGAAATGCTAGAGCAAAATATCATGGATATTATCTATTCCTACTCTTAATTCGACATCATCTCCCTTAGCCCTTCTTTCATCTCACTAATTCCTGGAT
Source organism: Hetaerina americana (assembly GCF_022747635.1). Classification (NCBI taxonomy): domain Eukaryota; kingdom Metazoa; phylum Arthropoda; class Insecta; order Odonata; family Calopterygidae; genus Hetaerina; species Hetaerina americana. The sequence continues at coordinate 108,943,044 of NW_027286069.1, read as the reverse complement.
GCTGGCTATCCTTATCAACTCCGTGTTTGTTGCCTTTCAATTTCTAAAGTGGCTGACCTAATGTCTTCGCATGTTTGTCTCTTCTACATAATTTTTCTACCTTCCCTGAATCTCTTCTTGACTTCTTCAATCACCTACCCATCTTATACATACAATAATTAAAATGTATATGTTCAATAGAAAATCCAGTAGATGGTGCCCATTTATTAGGAAATATTAGCTAATAGCAAGCCTCATCTCTCAATAGACAGCAGTTTAAGTTTCAGGTATATACATCATGTAGTTTTATTTCCACAGTTGATTGAATTGACTTAACTTTTCTTTATTTAGAAAAAGGAAAAAAATGAGTTTAGTGCAGTGATTAATCACTTCTATGTAAAAGGCTTCAACACAATGAAAGAGATCAAAGCCAAGTTGGATGAAGTTCATAGCACATCTGGTCCTGTGTTGTCCTGTGTTACCAACTGTTGGGTAAATGAGTTTAAATGTAGCTGTACTCCCTGAAATGATGAACATCGTTCAAGATGTCCAGTGGAAGTGTCTTCCCCCAATATGATTGACGAAATTCACGTTATTGATTTGAATGATCAACAAATCAAAGTTCATAAAATAGTTGAGGCCACAGGCATATCACTAGGCAAGGGGTTTTCAATGTTGCATGAAAAATTTGGTATGGTAAAATCTAGACGTGCCAGGTTTGCGCTCAGTGGAGAATAAAAATGAGTGTTTGGTATATTTAGAGGCTGGTTTGGTACTTTTCCAAAGCTTGCAATCCTGACAAGTTTCGGCATCGATACATAAATCTAGGTGAAATGTGGCTACACTACTTCCCTCCAGAGACAGAAGGGCAGTCAAAGCTGAGTTTCTGAAGGCAACCAGGCTCTGAATAAGGCGAAGACAGCAAAATGGGCCAACAAGGTGATGCCCATGGGTTTATGGGATACATGCCAAGTGCAAAAAATAAATGGAGAGCATTATACATCATTATTGCACCGCTTGACAAAATTTCCTCATTTAACAAAAAAAATTCTTTTCTAACAAAACAATGCATGCACGGGTGCACACCTTTGCAATTTCAATGGAATTAAAGGTCAAATTATTACAACATCCACTGTATTTACCAGATTTGGGCTGCAGTGACTTCTCTCAATTTCAAAACTTGAAAAAATGACTTGGCAAAAAACAATTCATGTAGAACAAGGAGGTCATGACCAACACGAATACTTATTCTGAGGACCTTCCAAAATCTCTTGGATGGCTTAAATATGTTGGAGGAACCCTGTGCAATATGCATCAAGCTAGAAGGAGATCATGCTGAAAAAAATCAACCAAAATAATTAGTATTTCTACATGTGCTAAGGACTTATTGAATGACCTATGTATTTATCCGAACCACAATATCAGAAAAAAGTTTATTCTGGGAGAAGTCTGCATAAAGTTATGGTCACCATTTCAGGTAAACCTTTCACTCACTAAATAGTTCAATAAAATGTATCATGGTAATAAATGTTCAACTTTATTAATTCTTAGGATGGCATTAGATGACACAAGCATTGCATATTTGAATAAAACACAGCACTCATCACTAAGGATATCATTTCAATTAATACATCATTAACCATCAACATGGTGTATCAGTCATATACACTCAATGTGAGATACAAAGTCAGATCATCTGAATACTTTGAACACACTTTCCTTATCCCTTGATTAATGGTCTCCTGCTAATCATCCAGTCAGGAGATAAAACTTAAGAGGCTGAAATTGGCAAGACAGCAAGGTAGAATTCCAGAGGGCAAAACTATGGATAAATCAGTCAAAATAGTCCTCTATATCTACCCCTGGGTGGAGCAGGTCTTCTCCATAAGAGCTCACATTCAATCCACTCAAGATGAGGTTCTCGAATGTCTCCTCCAGATCCGTTTCTCCCACAAGTACGGCCCCTGCCATGCACCCATCCCGGCCCACGATCACCTTGATGTACTCACCCCCACCCACCCTAACCACCACCTCGTACTCCCCACCCAACCCTTGCCCATTGAACTGCCCCAGCAGGATTGTACGGCAGCCAAAAAACTTTGTGACATGTGAGAAGAGCTCAAAGCAGAAGTCGTACATGCTCTCATCATCCTCCAATGCGACATTATAATCATCTTCCTTCCAGTGAACATTCAAAGTGGGCACATGGCCAGTTCCGCTGCTTTGGGTGCTCTCTTCGCCAGGCACGGGAGCCACCTCCCCTCCCCCAATCACTGCGTCTTCTGCAGTCACCATCCCCATGGCAACAGCCTGCTTCTCCCTCTGGAGTGATAACGCTATGCACTTGCCCACATGGAAACCCATCACCCTTGCTTGTGACCACAGTCGCATCTGGAGCCAGTGCTTTGACCTGTTGGGCCATGCAGCAGTCACCACGTCACCAGCCGCAAACACACGATCGGTGCTCGTGCGCATCCTCAAGTCAACCATTATTCCATTGCCATCGGAGGGACAGCTCCTGGGACCACCATGGATGCCAAGAAAGGGAGTGGAATTGGGAATGACACCTGTTCCAGCCACCACCAGGTCGCAGCCAATGCACCGCCCATTGGTCAGTAGCACATACACGGGCCAGGCACCCCACGATCCTCCGGCTACCGCCTCAGCCCCTGAAGAGATGCCTCCCTCATTGTCCCACTCAAACAACTCCACAGCTTCCACCTTTGCCTCCTCAGGAGTCAACAGCCGGGCTATTTCGCAGCTATACTCAATGTGGAGGGAGCCATGACCCTCTCTCGACCCCTGCAGCGGGAAATCCTTCTGCCAGTTAGGCCCAAGGGCACTCCCAAATATCTCACTCTCCATCTCTGCAGTTTCCTTTGTTACATTAGAGCGGATTATTTTCCAAGTGGATTGACTTGACGTTTCGGTGCCATGGCCTGTATTTTGGGAATTGCATTCTGGGTTTTCAGACGGAAGTCCTTCATTTTGATCTAGACATGAAGAAAACATAGAAGACTTCAAAGTTGAGTATGAGCTGTACTAGGATAATTCTAAGAATACGACACTGTTTTTGGAAAAAGGCAGAGTAAGTAAGAAGTCAAAAACAAATTGTCTTTATTTTGAGGCAAGATTGAGACTATGGAGTTTCTTCCCCTAAATAGAGAACAGATTGACAAATTTTTGATTGTTTATTGAAAAGGACAAAATGCCATCCATGAGGAGAGTGGTGGTATTAGAAAGAACAGAAATCCTTTCAGCAAAAATCCAAGAGACAATATGCATTTATCTGCATAGTTTAGTAATTACAAAATACTATTTAGTGAAAACTACAATAATTTTAATGTGGCACACAACAGGATCACAGGGGCATCATTCAGGTTCCCAAATAAGTGAAAGTAAGGGGTTGCCAAGGGAAGAATGTTGTATGTGCTTGTGATTTTATAGTGACATAGTTATTTACACAGAAAGATTTGAAGTAGACCCTGATAAATATCTTTTATTAAACCCCATTAATGGAATTGTTGGTCGGCTTTGATGGACAAGGGGAAAGCACACATTTAACTAAGCATGTTAAATTGACATATTCATGATAGGAATGTGTACCGTTCCTTTCTTGAAGCTATTCTTTGGTTTCCCAGGAAGAATGGTCCTCAAAAATCACACATCTTTGATTTTAGATGAAGTTACACCATATCTGAAGGCATCAAAAGGGATTTAAATCTGGAATGCTCAGGGTGCTGGCTGTACACCCCAGTTTCTAGGTTAACATACCAACACATGGCTTGTAAATCTATAAAATGTAAACACAATGTAACAGGTCTTTTTGAGCAAAAAGCAGGTGGTGCCAAAAGACATTGTTTTTTGTGCCAATAGGATGACTACTGATGCTACAAGTAAGTAGCACAAAGGTGTATGAAAAGTAATCAGAATAGTATGGATATTAAACATTACCAGGAAATAAAAATAACCAAAAACCTGCTCTTTTAAGAAACAGCTGAAACCATGGGATTAGAAATTGACAAAAATTTCATTAAACCAAAATCGAAATTAAAGAAATATATGCATGCATTTAGATTTATGCTTTCGAATGATGGAATAAAATGAAGGACAACGTAATTATTAAGTTGTTTTGAATGAGTGAACAGCGAAGAAAAAACATTCATAGAAGTTCTGTATCCATCAAGAGATCATCAGCATATGATCTTTTTTTTTATTATTTGGTAGTCTGCCATTTACTTTACTTCCGGATAGACTCAATCACTGCCTTCAGCATCCCATCCCCAACCAAAATGCTTGCCATGCACCTTTCTTGCCCCCTCTGGATTTTACCCAACTATCCTCCCTGCTCCCTTAAAATGCCCAATGTTTCATTTGTTTTGCCTTTTGTTCACTTTATGACGCTTAATCCATTCTTCTCCACATCTCGAATGACTATCATCTTCCTTCAACAACCAAGTTTTCAAGACACACAAGACCATGCTCGTTTTTGTATTAAAGAGCACTTTTTCAACATCCTTACCCAATGCTCCTTTAATCAAGTCCCTCCTACCGAAAGCTACTTTCATTCTCTCACCTGTTATCTATTTCCTAAGGTTACTGCCCTCAACATTGACTTAACGTGCCAGGAAAAGGAGAAATTGAGCTTTTTCTGACTAACTGTATAAAAAAATTTTTTCTTAATCCATAAAGGGTTTTTTATAACGCTGTAAAAAGAAAAAAGGAGGGAAATATTGAAATTGATGAGATGATTTACGGGAAAAGTTTATCTCTCGCCAGTGATCAGACACATTCAAAATTGTAAAACACACATTTACACAGAAGTTTCCAGAATTCGGTGATTGCTGGCAAGGGATTAACTTTTCCTGTTAATCACCACAAAAATCTTAATATTCCCCTTCCTTTTTTCTTTTGCAGTAGTGTAAAAAACCCTTGATGGATTAAGGAAAAAATATTTAATATAGTCAGTCTTAAAAAGACCAATTGCCCATTTTAACTGGTTTGGTTATCTTCTTCAGTATCTTCTTTGCTGCTGTAATCAATTCTGCTTTGCAAGGATTTTGTGAGATGACTGCCACAAAACCCTTACCTCAAAGTCAAGGGCCAAGAGCCATAGTTGCCAGAACTCAAGTTCTCTATAGTGCATGTGTTAACATTCTTGGGATAAATAATTGAGGTAGTCTCCCTTTGGTTTCCTCAAGTGTTTTTTAAGTGTCACTATCACTGAGGTCAGATACCTTAGCCGCCAACTTTTCACAGAGCAGATGCTGTGTGGGCTACCTTTTGTCTGGTTCCTAACTGTTGACCTATGTAGCATGAGTGCTTCTACTAGGAGCATTTGGTTCCACCAGCACAGTAGTACTAGAGGTTATTAGAATTCACTAACCCTTCCATGGCAAGGTTATCAGAAGTCCATTGGGAGGGATTTAATTTTGGATTAGTATTATTTGATATTATATTACAAGTGGAGACGTTTCTAATTTCCTTAAACATGAAATCGCTATGAAACCTCATATTCAGTGTGCAGACAAACATCAGAAGGCATTGGAGATTGAGTAAGCAGCCACATGCGATGCAAGCACTCCATACCGCACGAAGGAGGACTACTTCCTGGACGAGCGTCATATAATTATTTCAATGATAATTGATTATAAAATTTCATCCTGCAGTTTAAATTTAACTGACCATGGCTTCAAAAAATGGTGTCAATCTCAATTGGTTTAGGAGTTGAGACCACTCTGTCGTAACATTCCTCAACCAAATTACCTGGAGAATAACACCAGCTGTCAAGATTGTTGTGGAGTTAATTATAAAATTAGGCTTGGAAATGTACAGTAATTCATTATATTATAATAGTTTTGAGAAATGCTCACAAAGTGAAGACATGATATAGTATCCAAAATCAATTCATGAAAATATACCATTAATTTGGCTAAATTACATTTTTAACAGTATAAGATGATACTTAGCCTATGCTTATGGTGCCAAATAATATAGCTGGGGAGTATCTAAGGGGGTAGGGGAAGCAAATATTCACCAGGATGCAACCTGCTGGCAAAAGTGGCCCAGCATCTCAATGAAACTGTCAAAATATGCCCATATGAATGAAAATTCCAATTCATAGAGATCCTAGAATGAGTTAGTGAATCCTAAGATGGTGGTATCACCTTTAAAATTCCAAATTTTGTTACAGCTGAACCATAACTCCTGGTACAGAGCTATGATGTATCACACAGTTAAAAGATTGAAACACACATTTTCTCACCAAGTCAATCATTTTTAGTATATGAATTCGAATTGCTCCCAAGTTTGTTTAAATAAGCACTGCCTAAATGTGTTGGTATGACAGCAACGGACAGAAAGAGAACAAATTCAATCTTGCATATCCCTTATATAACAGAAAAAGAACTTTTTGCAAAATAGATCGTAGAGGAATACCTAATAGCGACTTTATAAGGTAATAAGTATATCAAAGAAGAATTAAATGGGCATGAACAACATAAAAACCACAGTATTGAATGGATTTAGATTCTCTATATTTTCTATTCCATTCCTGGAATAAAATTATGAAATAACAAGTGCTTTATGGTGCAGATAGAAAGTTGTAAGAATACTGCATGATTGGAATAAAACGGCATTTGATCAATGAACAATAAGTAAATAAGTTACCATTGGCCTCCTTTCTCTCTTTGAGACATCTTTCGAGGTAAGTGGCAGCTCCTGGATCTACAAATGCTGCATTGATGTGTTGGTCGCGTATTGCCCAAAAGACCTGCACTCCACACAGGCCATAGGCCACCTCGGAGGCTATCCCACCATTTCCAGTAACCAACACTCTTCGGGAGCTAGCCACTCGCCTCCGCAGTTCAGCTGCTGTGGCTGCATCTCGGACTCCTATCACATTACTGTTTGCAGCTGCCCCTGGCACACCAGGCAATCCCTTGGGAGTGGCACCCGTGCAGATGCACAGTCGAGAGTAGAAGATAGAGTTGCCAGAGGAGAGGTTGACGCAAGAGGAGATGGGGTCAAAGGACACCACTCGGCCCTGCGCCACCTGGATCAAATGACATGGGGATACTTGAAACACTCAATTGATGCAGTGGGCAGGAATTATTTCCCTCCACACGGGATGAATTAATTTGTGGAACATGCAACTCTTGTGCAGCATCACATGCCTCATCTGGTATGAAAATGTAGATGAATCCTGCACAGGTCATGACTCTTGAAACTGCCCCAAGGAATGCCACAAAATTCTCATACAGATTGGCAAGCCATTTTAATGAATTTAATGTCAAGCTAATTTATCAACTTGGGATACAAGAATATATCCAAGTTTTCTTAAGATCTAAAACCATAACCTCTTTTTTTTTTGTTCATTTCTCATTATTTTAAAATATCATGAAAACATAAAGTGTGTGCATATATGAACATGCTTTCGAGAGCTAGATGCACGTAAATTTGAGACTAAGAAAACGTCAAGCCTGGTTATAATAATGTACTCCATACCATTTTACAGGACAGGAAGGTGAGATTGGCATTGATATCTGAGCATCCTCTTTGTTGTGGCTTTCAGGGACAAGAGAGATATTAGCTATTCTCCCTTTCTTATAAAACTGCATTCTCTTAAAGTGATTGTCTAAATATGTATCTGAGAAAAAGCGAAACACTGAGGGCATGAACATTTGAAAAACCCATCTGTAATCTCTCCATGCCATTTAAGATGAAAGTCTTCACAATGAGAAATGATTACGGTTTAAACCAGGGCCTGCTTTATGCACAAGTTAAAAAAACTACAGCTTTGGCCAAAGTAAGTAAATAAAATCAATTCTCACATTTTGTGTCAGTCACAACACTGGTACCCTCTTCAATGAGTGGATGACATAGGGCCATACAACCTCTAGCAGAAGGGCCAATAAAAATTGCAGCCTAGGGCAACAGTCTATACACCTGGCTATTTTAATTTTTCTGCATAAAACTCAAAAATCATGCTTATGAAATTGAATAATATTTGAATCCATTCATCAATGTGAACGCCTTTGAAATACACTGAATATGCATATCTTGGAAAAATACTGGTAGATTAGCAACATTCAAATTAGGAAATATAATTGAGAGTTCAAATCATAACTATTGTAACGCCTGTTAAGCAACCCACATGAGAATAGAGAATCCCTGATTAGGGATCAATTGGCAGGTCAGAACTTTTAACCTTTTCTCTCAAAATACACCACATCCTGTGAAAAATCTGAACCATGTCCACACACTAGTACATCATGGAATGCCAAGTGCCACTGTTACCTTGAATAAAGCACCTTTTATGCTCTTAAGCCGTCATTTCAAAACTCTGCATTGTTGGTCCTATACACACTGATAACACTTTTTAAGTTTTTCAACTTCGTATTTTGTGTTACATGAGTAAGTTCCTAAATTATGTTTAATACAGAATACCTCTCTGTATTTGTTACAAGGGAAGCTTACTTGTTTGTTAATCCCTTACTTAACGCATCCAACTTCATACCATTTTTGACAATACTATTACATCAACTGTTGCAACAATCTCTTTGAGAATATTCTTTTTTAACCTTTTACATAAAATTATATCCACCAAGGATTTAGGGAGATGATTGCTAATTGCTATTGTTTTAACACCTGTTAATTCAGAGTGAACCTCCTCATCCTTACAGACCCTCCCACCATTTTAATCCTTGATGTCTCAAAAATTAATGCTAATTAAATGCCTTACGATGAAACTATAATGGAAATGAACAGTTCAGAGAGTAAGCAATTTCCTTGAAGTTATAGCTGCGACTGTTGATTTGTTGCCCTGGGAAAAATGTGTATTTGGTTCATTCAACTATAATTCATACACTGATGAACAATTTATTATTATCTAAAAATACTTATTATCCATTTGTTCAAGCAGTGAAAATATTACCGACTAAATAATAAACATCATAATAATGGTTTGTTAGGGAGACTATTTGGTACACCTGCCAGAGTTGAAAATGTCCAGATAACATCATGACGCCATTTGTGGACAGGTCAGGGAGAGAAAAGGGCAAGTCCAGACTGGCAACCTACCTTGACTTTAGGGTGGACAGTTTCAAGCCATCCAATCTTGTGCTCCTCGATGTCAAATTGTGTAAGTGTTTTGGTCAACACCTTCACGTTAGTGGTTGCTGTGACCACAGGTGATGCTGAGATCAAAATGACATCCATTTCAGGTGCACTGAGCGCCAATTGCTGAAGGCAGGACACACCAGATATCCCCCCACCAATGATAACAATTGGGAACTCCAAGTAACTTGGGGATATAGTGACATCATTGAAAGGAAAGCTACTTTTACTTCCCTCCATGTTTCCTTTGGTACCAAAATGAAATTATAGTACTTGGTATCTAATGATGATCCTTGTCATGTATTTATTCATTAATAGTTCTCACAGGTTCAGTAGGTAATTAAAGCAGACAAATAAGCAATTTATAAAAATTTTATTAAACTATATGGTGCTGCCATTAACTTGGTCTACAAAAATGTTCAAACTAATTTGAATTTGGGTGATCCTTCACTATTCCCTATTTTTTACTTTTATTAATATATTCTGAATAATCATATTCCCTAGGTGGCACATCAAAAGTTATGAGCCCTCTGTCCTTAGCCCTTTCAATGGCAACCAAAAGAGATAGCTGCTTCCTTCGACAAAGACCAGTTTTACTGAAAAGACAAAGTACAATGCTGTTTTTAACAATCCCTCACAAAACTATATATTGGTTTTAAATTTATACAGCATAATTTTTTAAATAAAAACCAAGGAAAAAAGTCTTCTACTTACTTATAGCCTAGAATTTCTCCATTATGGGGAGATATAAACTGCTTGAGAAGATCCACATTTTTGTGATCCAGCACCAAATATTCATCTCTACAAATTGGACATGGATTTCCAGTAGCTATTTCACCTTGACGCTGTAAAATACAATTCAAATGAGTCCTTTGGAGCCATCACTTTATTTAACACACCATGCCTGGTTGAAAAAAATTCAAAGTTTTGTTCATTCAAGTCAACAAAAATAACATTTCATTTCCGGCTAAGGAATGGCTGACAGGTTAACTAAAAACAATTACCTATATCAGATGTTATAATGGTGTTGTCATGACATTGGGTAACTGATATGCTCAGATTAAGTTGGTAATTAATACTTAATAATCATATATCAACATATTTTGGCCTATTCACCTCTATTCAGAGGCTCTGGGATAATACAGAAGAGGGTTCATGAGCAAATTAAGTTTTTTCATAATATGCAGAGTTTCAATAAGTGTTTAAGGTTTAGATGACTTATACAAGAAAATGCTTCAAGAATATTTACCTCAACACAGTAGGAAAATAGCAAATTCAGTTATATGCATCACCACGGTACCACAATCTATATCTTGCACTAAAAAAAGATTAGTCTTGTTGAAGGGAAATGTGGGAAGGCCATAGGCAAAAGAAATGAAATTGAATATACAATTATAGCAAGGGTATTTAGGATGAGACACTTAAATATATATTCATTACATATTTATTAGGAGTCATTAACATCACACAATACGTGGCACTTTTTGTGTGCCACGACTGGTACTCATCAATTTATCCCCATTAAATTGGTAATCTTATCTAATGATCTTATAAGGAAACGAGTAGGTAGGCAAATTTGGACATTTTCAATTGTTCCATTGATGATATTTAAGGAGTTTTTCTCTTTTATACTTTGAATTATTTAAGTACGTAAGTGCCATTTTATATTTGTGTTTTGAGTACTTTTTATTGTTTATGAAATTTGATAATATACTTTGTAATAGAATACTTCTTTGACTGTAAAGATAAAATAAATTTTTGCTTCCTCTTCTGAACATCCATTTGAAATAGCAAAAAATGACATTTTCAAGTAATGCCACTCTTGTCTACCACTGAATCAAACGACTTTCCTCGTGGAAGACTAAACAGCTAATTTAAATTAAAAGGCATTCTTTTGATTTCTATATCGCGTAATTACTGTAGTGTCCCTCGATCAATTAGACAAAAGAGGAGCCCGAATATTATGGAAAAACTTTCTAAATGTATTAAGAATAATTATTCATTTATGTAACTTACAATACAAGTCTTTCTGGTGTGCCGCGGAGGATATGGACCTTTGTAATTCCTTCTGTAATGCAACCACACCGGATCGTCACCGTAGGTTTCCTTGTACGCTGAAAATCCCGATGAGTATATCCAATATGAGTATACAGAGATTAATCAAGAATGACTTTTTTTAGCATACAGAAATTATCGAACCTGAACTTTGAAGATATTTAATACTTGTTTCAACAGGTATTACTTTACTTCTGTCTTTAGTTGGATCACGTTTTTTTTCTTCCTCTTCTTCCTTCAACTCCTGTCTGGATGTTGCACTGAGGCAAACACTTCGTCGGAGGAAATCCTAAACAAATAAAACAAATTAAATTTCCAGCGGTAACGTGCTCTTTCAGCCCTTGCTGTTTTCAAATTAATATTTGCACTTGCCTTTCGATTTCCAAACGCCGACACCCGAGAACTGATAGAATCACTTAGAAGTCGAAAAGCGCAATCAAATGGAAGAGACTTCAACTTCATAATGAATGAATCATCTAATTACGAAGTTAAGCGTTGCATTCGTTATAGAGAAGGTTATGAATGAAAGCCACTGTAACTATTCTCATAAACTCTCTCTCATGGGATTAAATGGACACATCGAATCGTTCCGTATTCGTAAATCGGTCGTCAGATTCATTATTGCCACATTAACTTGTATTTAAGAACATAATAGCACAGATCAATTCAACAATATAAAAGCTTCTACGAAAAAATGATTCATATAATTTAGTCTAACAAAAAGAAATCATGAAAATGCATCTGTATAACTAAGCATTCATTCAACATCTGGTTTCCACTGGCCCAACCATGGTACTTGCTGGTCCAAACGTTGATCGGTGGATGTTTTTGAATTAAAGTTTGACATTTGGTACTACTGAATTACAAAGACAGGCGAACTTAAGTGAATCTAAGGCAAGCGAAAGAAGTTCAATGATTAGGAATTTGTGAGAGTGTGCATTTTATATAAGGAATTGAAGACTTCAAACGTATACTATTATACGTATAATAGCTTCAGGTAACACTTTTTCTTTGCTACAAGTCAATCGCTACGTATAGATGTATGATGATCATTTCAAAAACTCACACCTAGTTTTTGCTTTTTGTTTACATTTTTCGTTGCGTAATTTTCAAATGCCTCGGGCGTTAAGTTATTTTCCTAACTCATGTTATTAGTCATTATAGAATTTCGATGCATTTACATTTTTAAAGGTGTTTTTGTTGGTTCAACGTTTAAGTTGAGCCGGATGAAAATTTAAATTTGGCCAAAACATTACAATGGAAAAGGTGAATAACCGCGCCTCAAGTCCCGAACTGGTTGGCATTGAAACTGTAGCGTGCAAAAAAACATCCTGAACCAAGTTCATCGCTGGGTGAATTACCTCTGTTCTTCTTCAACAGTTAAGATGGACAGAGAAGATTGGCAGTTGTCTAAAGTTGGAGTCTCGGAAAGAATTCAGCATCTTCATAAAACAAAGCAGTGGACAGATTGTACGTTTAAAGTGTCCGGAGAAAACTGCAGTCAGGTAAATTTCCAGTTGGTTTTCGATCTACCCGAGGCCATAATTCTCCTTTGTTTAATTGAAAAATTGTAAAGTTTGTGAGAAACATCTTTTGTTTCAGGTCCATTGAAGAATTCGTTTTATTAATTACGTTTAAAATTTAAAAGGTGTTTCAGGCACATAAAATTCTACTTGCTTGCTGCAGTCCAGTATTTGAGGCTATGCTATTCGGTCCCATTGCTGAGAAGAATGTTATCCTAGTGTCTGATGTAGAACCTGAGGCCTTCAGAATTCTTTTAGAGTGAGTGAAGTTTCTGCCATTTTTCATATGAACCAACCTGTTACAGGAGCGTTGTGCCAAAGTTCTTGGTATGGTAGGGGATGCAATATTAAAAACTGTGGACATGTATCGTTAACCTCTTAATTATGGAGCTTTGTCATACAAAAATTCTTGCAAGCACACTGTGCAGCTTCAGTGGAAGTACTAAATTTTTTAGGGACAAGTTCTTTGTCAAATGCTAACATATTTTTGTTTAATCAAATGTACCTCTTCTTTATTAATGTTATAATGTTTCAATGTGGCATCTGAAAGTCATTGAATTGTTTTGCAATAAAATGCTGTTTTTGCTATTACTATTTAATTTTAGAAATAATTGTTAAATATTATTTAAGTCCTCCCCCAAGGGAAAAAGGATATCTATTGCAAAGATAAATTGATCCCATGAAATAAATTTTGGAATAAATTTCATCAAAACAACTTATCCCTTGCTTTAGATTTTATTAATGCATGAATATATCAAAGTTCCCTACAGTCATTTTCTATCTGATGAACTTGAGATACACAATGTTTGTCTCCTGTGGCCTATCCAGTGATTATTGCGATTATGATCCAAATAGTGCTTGAGAATGTAACAGCCAAAATGCAAATGTACCGCATCATGCTGTAAAACATGACCAGATTGGTTGCTCATCCAATAAAGGAATTTTTGTGTCAGGAAATTTTAGTTTGCTTTGGCATTGTGTTTTTCATCTGGAAGTGGTTTCTAAGGGTGACAGGCATCCCAATGAGTCCGCATCACAATTTTCCAGAAACATTCCAATTAATTGCTCAGTGCAATATCATGGCGCTTTCCCTTGCTCCATGTTTGGTAAGTATGATTGTAATTCATTTAATCATTAGTGAATTGCGCTTCAATAGTAAACAATATCGTTATTTTTAATCACCCCAACTCTCTTGTAGCCAATAGCAGAACAGATTGCAATCTTCTAGACCATGAGGTTTAAGGCCCTGTGAATGTATCGGCCTGCCCATTAAACTACAACCTTGACATGGTGGAAGGGCTTATGTTTTCTGATGACCCCTAGGGTTGTGCTGGTGTGAGCAATGACTCTTGCTCTTGAAAGGGCCACCCATGTCAGATTGGTCAAGGGTAGAAGCCAGACGAAAGATATTACATGCAGCGTCTGTTCCGAAGTGAGGTGGCTGCGAAGGCACTGGCTCCACAGAGACATTTCTACATCTACATAAATACTGCACAATTCATGAAAAAGTTGTGTGGCAAGGGGTAAAAGAACCAGATGAGACAGACTGGGGAGAGGGGAAAGGAAGGGTTTAGAAAAGGAGAAAAAACATTCGCCAAAATGCTGAAAAGAAATTCAAATCCCAAAAATGCTGGTGGAATTCTAAAGTTCCAAACAAGTCTTATTTTCACCCATTAAAATATCTTGGATATATTACAAGGGTAATTTGAAAAGTTCCCGGAATGGAATAGAAATTAAGGACTTACCTCAGTAGAACTTTTTTGTTTTTCAATGTAGTTTCCCTTGATGAAAAATGACATTCTTCCTTTCCAAAACTGGTCTTTTTGTGTGTATATTTTGCTGTAGTTGGTCCAGGAGGTTTGAGTGGTATTGACAAGTGGGGAAGATAATCTATTGGCAGTGTCTCTTTTGCATTCCAAAAAACTGGATACATCACCTTTTAGCATTCGCTTACATACCATTCTCGCCCGATAAAGTCATGTTTGATTAGTCCTGATTAAGTCTCACATAAGTGGACTCCTGAATCCGTGCTGATGATTACTGAAAAAGTTATTGCTATCAAGATATCTTACTATCAAACTGACAACTTGAGTTATGGTGTCATGTTTAAAACACTATTGAAGGAAAGAACAGGAAACCACCTCAATTATTTATCTAAACTAAGCTTCAAACTGCTCTAACAGAGCCTTGGAAATATACATCCGAATTCATTTTGGATCCAAAGCAAGAAAAGGTCACCCAATGTAAGGATATTTATATAGTTATTTCATTTTCTTTTATACATTTAGCATGAATTTGAAAACAGCACTTTTTGGCCTTTACGTCAGACTTTTGACAATTATATATGTAACAGAAGACATCATTACAAGCACCTAAGCCCTAGGTGAAGGAAAACTTAATGGGAATAGAACCGGCGGCCTCTGGGTTGGCAGGCAAGGATGTTAACCCCCTATCACGGAGGTGGGACATCTGCGCATGTCCATTTCTTCAGTCAATATTCAGGAAAATATATTCTTTTGATATGACCGTAGCCTCTGCTGCATATCTCTCTAACCTAAATTTGATGGTCTTCCTGTGTCATTTGGTGGTTTTGGCAGTTTTTGGCCTTTTTTGGTCTCTGTATAATTAGGTCGATGGCTCCTTCATTATATTTTTCAATTATTATGTACTTATTATATTATGTTTGTGCTGAATTATGTTACCCATGTTTCTCTTTCAGCAATAGTTTCATATGCTTAATTCATGAATACGATGATATATTAGTGCATGCATAGCTTATTTGTTCAAAGAACTTATTTACATTTTTGGTAGCGATAGCAGTTTGTACTGTAATTATGTTAAGTTTTGTTTATTTATTTCTGTTCTAAATCATGGACCCATCACTTTTTAGGTAAATTTGATTAAACCAGAGAACACCAAGTTTCTCAGTGTTCTCTGATTTAATTAAATTAAATCAGAGAACTAATTTAATTAATTAAATTAAACATTACTTCCATTCCCTGCAAATTATGATGCCTCTAGATTTTTACTTTTCCCTTGTCCCCCCTCAAAATTGTAAAAGAGAGGTTTCACCATAGTAGATTGAGCATTTATTCTCAGTCTATTCCAAGACAAATAATGATTTTGGCCCCTTCTGCAATTCGGTGTTATTCCATTCATTTTCTACTATTCATGCTCTTTTGGGAATACCCGATGTATGGCTTTAGTTTTAGTGGAAAGCTACTCTTTTTGTTTTGATTTTGCTTTTTTAAAATTTTTGCTTATTTAAATGGTTATGCTGTTTTGACTTGCAAAATTGTACTCAACCAGGTACATTTACACGGATTGCACATCCTTCCCATCCCTGGAGGCGACATGTGCCACACTCTATGCTGCCAAGAAATACCTGCTGCCTCACCTGCGGCAGAGCTGCGTGATGCATTTGGTCAACTTGCTGAGGCCCAGTAATGCCTGCTCCCTGCATGAATTTGCATCTGCTCTTGAGGAGAAGGAACTGGCTCAGGAAAGTTTGAAGGTAGGCTTGCTGTTGGGAGCATGTTGCAGGAGCCACAATGGGGTGGCTGGCCACCCGTGAATGCTTGAAAACCAGGAATGAGAAATTCATGGGATAAATGTGGAATTGAGCAGTCAAACCTGGAAGAAGTTAATGAATCCCTAAAAATTGGAATTTTCCCAAGCCCTCTTTAATCAGCTAAAAAAGTGTCAATATACTAAGACAAAGGTTGCAAAATGGCCATGAATTCTTATAAATCAATATCACAGTTGAACCAGTGGAGGAAAATATTTGAAATAGTTTTCTATCATCGCCTAGTATTATATCTTGAAACCCATTACCTATTCTCCCCATCTCAACATGGATTTACAAAAACAAGTTCCACTACAACAGCCACTTATCAAATGGTGGATCAAATACTTTTAGATTTGGATAATAGAACTGAAACTGAGGGGAATGGAGGTGGTCAGGAAGGTTGGAGGTCGTAAAGCATTTTCTTAAATGAGAGAGTTTCAGTGGGGATTATCTTTGAAAACTTCCAACTTCAACCAATTCGAGCCCCCCCTTTCCCCTCTTCACCTCCTCCACCATATACATATATGTAGCCGACTTATATGTGTAACTTTGTACCCGAGGGTGATGCCGATGAATCAAAACTAGTTGTACTGAATAAAAATATAGTAAAAAGATGCATTGATATCTTTAACTTCAGTGACAATGGATTTCCACAGTGTTAAGCTGGAAAGCATCGAAAAGAACAGGTAAATATACTTAATCTTGGGTTATGGGATGTAGTACCGAAGTTAATAGCTGCATTGCTTTCACTATATATATATATTAGAACATTGATTCAATGCAATCAAAAATCAGTGTACAATAATAAGAAACTGACTGCAAATAGTTCCACATGGTGATTTAAGAATGTTGCTGACAGAAATAGATTCAGACCTTTATCGATTAATGGCAATACATTAGGTTCAAACTTATCATCAAATTGATTTTTGATGTTGTTGTGTGTTTAATATTATTTAGTTGATTTTATTAAATACTTTAATATCAAGCTTCAGGTGTCTTAATTACAACAAAATCTTTCATTAATTATGTATGAATTTAATAATGCTTAAAAATTGTCAATGCACCCTTCATTGTTCACTTAAAGCAGATTTTCAAAGGGGGTGGTGAGTAATCTCTTTTCTGGAAAAGGGTTGGTAGACCGAATTAATTTGGGAATCCTCAGTTTTGGAATTAAGAATCCTTTGTAGATGTGTCTTTTACAAGTCTTAAAATCATTGCAATTCTGTGCGTGCCTAAATGACGCTTGTGCCATCCCTGTTTTTCTTTGCAGGTGATGTGCACCTACCTTCCGGAGCTCCTGCAAGACCCTGGCTTTGTGCACATCTCACGTGGCACCCTTGAAGCAATCCTTCGTGAAGACCTTTTGAATGCCGATGGCGGTGAGAGCAGCCTGATTGCAGCATCCATGGCATGGGCCCAACAAGAGTGCCGGAGGTGTAGCATGAACCCAGAGGTGAGCTTCATCACTTGCAAGAAACATGAATCTTCAACAAATGAGAGATATGAATTTTTCCCTTCAAGTTACTCATTTGAAGTCACAATATGAAGTACATTTGAGAAAAAAATGATTGATTTATCTTAGTAGTGCCCTAAACTTGACACATACGAGGGTCATCCGGAAAGTAGTACCCGTTCGTGAAATAAAGACACAAAAGTAAATATTAACAAACATAAAAAATTTTATTTGAAAGAGGATACTTTAAACTACTTCTCAACATAATCTCCAAGCAAATTAAGGCATTTGTCATAACGTGTGACAAGTTTCTGTATTCCTGCTGCATAGTCCTTCGCCGCCAGCTCATTGAGATACGCGAGGGACCCATCTTGCACAAATTTTTGCATAATGCAGATGGTGTTTAACAATTTCATGAACAATTGTTCGAGAAACATTGGGAAAATGCTCACAGATGTCATCAATTGTGACGCGCCGATCGTTCCTCACGAATTCGTCAACTGAGCTCACCAGTTGGTCTGTATCATAATGACAGACGGTCTCCCCGAACGCTCATCGTCGTGTGTGTTCCCCCTCCCCATGTTGAAGTTGCGACACCACCGCCGAACAGACGACTCGTCCATTACATTGTCTCCATACACCTCCTTTAATTGGCGATGAATATCACATGGGCGAACGTTTCTTGCATTGAGGAATTTAATCACTGCCCTCACTTCACAACTGGCGGCGTTCACAATTTTTTTAAACATTGTAAACAATCACAGAAACAACACAGGCAATGCTAGCGTCACGCAACTTGGCTCAGAGAAGGCAGACAAGCCACTGAAGCTATCTGACCTCGTCCAGCGGCTACTCGCGTCGTCAGCACTTCATGCGACACGAACGGGTACTACTTTCCGGATGACCCTCGTATATAGTATGTGGGCTACAATTGGCCTTGTTCTATTTGTTCTGAATTAATTTCTGATGATCAGAGTTCATTGCAATGCAACTTTGGTTATGAATCGGTTTTACATTCCAATTGCATTCTTGTTATGAAAAATGTATCAAGTGTTGGACAGCCTGATAGAACAATGCAACCGTTTTATAGTGTAAAAATCATTTACCTCGACCAGGATCACGGTCAAGGCAAATGACTTTTACAATTAGCAAACTTAATGGATGATTCTGTTGAAAGTTACTGTTGTGGCATCTCCCACAATTTCTTGGAATTCAACCAGATAGTAATTTAACTTTAACTGTAATTCAT
This sequence comes from Hetaerina americana, assembly GCF_022747635.1. Lineage (NCBI taxonomy): Eukaryota > Metazoa > Arthropoda > Insecta > Odonata > Calopterygidae > Hetaerina > Hetaerina americana. Next base: position 108,924,100 of record NW_027286069.1, on the reverse strand, counting down.
GCCGTGTGACTAAGAGTTAGGCAAGAGTCTAGAGAAAAGGCTTTTAATGTGGTGGAATACTTGCACATAAAGATATTGGATTGTATGGAAATGACTTGAGTTCAAAACTCTGAAATTAATTCACTAAAGATGGAATTAAAGAACATTAAGGACCTATTAGGCTCATGTGATACCATTTGTTCCCAGTTCAGACTTTCAGAATGAGTCCAGGATTGGCTTCAAATGACAGGCAGGTAGGTGTTGAATCAAAAATTGTTTTGTGAACTAATTTTCGTTAATGAAATGCCTTGAAGGAAATAAATTTTCATGGAACAAGGAAGTTATCGTGTACTTATGGGCCATTGTGCAGATAAAGATTTTGACTACTATTAGGAAGGGTTAAAAAAGTTAGAGAATTACTGGAAAAAAATGTGTCCACTTAAAAGGAGACTGTGTTGAAAAATAAAAATAAATTTGGAAGAAGAAATTGTGTATTTTTCAGGTCAGAAACTTTTCCGACTACCCTTGTACCCTTTACCTCTCAGTGTTGATGATCCAGTCATAGTCCCCGAGGTCACTGATAATCATAGAAAAACCGATTTGACAGGACATATATGGTTATTCATACTTCAGGGATTCAGTATTCATCTAACACATAAATTTATATCATTTGTCCATTTATAGAATAAAAATTAGTAAAAAAGTACTCCAGTAATGAATAGCAAGTGCTTATTAGAGTGTTATAGGATATACAGGAATTTAAAAATTTCTCCCTAATGATACACACAAAGTCATTGATAAAAATAAACTTCATACAAGTGTTTTGGTTTTATAATTAAAAGAAATAAGACTGTGACAGGCTTCCCCCTGAGAGGACCCGGTTCAGATCCCGAAGACAACAAATATTTTTCAGTGGTATCCTGATCCCTACTTGAGGTGCTTTGTGGAGCACTTTGAGTGAGTATGACGTCCGTCGGATGGGACGTTAAACTGCAGACCTCTTGGTACCTTTTGACGAGTAGGCTAATGCTGACGCTGGGTGTCTCCTCACCCTTCCTTTCCCAACCATCACTAATAGTGCAAATGGCCTTGGCTGTCGGTCGCCTCCCCTAAAAACTACAATAAAACTTTGAATAATTGGCTACTTTCTCTTTTTGCATCAAAGGAAGCATGTGTAATAGGTAAGCAGATAAAAAGTTGAGGCAACGAGGAATTAACATATTTTCCAGCTGTATTTAGAACTGCAGGAATACAGCCAAATGCTGCATCCAAATAAATGGGAATTGGCAAAGAGTGCTTATTTAATGAAGAAGATGAATCATGTAGCATGAACAGATAGGAAAGCTTGAAGGAAACTCATTTCTGAATCCCTCTTTGACTGATATTTGTTTCCTGTGACACAAAGCCCCATCTACCCCCTCACGCGCACCATCCATACAGGGAGTAAATTACTTTGTGTGATACCTTTACTGCATTTACCATGGAATAATAGTCGCTAGATATTCACACCGTCTGGATTTTTGTGCTGGAATTACGCTCTGCTTTTCATAATACATGGACTTTTTTTTATGAACAGGATGGGTGTGATCTGCGGAGGGCCCTGGGCCCAGAGATAATGTCCCAACTGAGGTTCATGGCCCTCAGCTCCGACGAACTTAAGCAGCATGCTCAGCCCTGTGGTGTCCTCACGAGGGAGGAAGTGGATGCTCTGCTCAAGGCGAGGCAGTGAGTGCATTGTCCCCTTTCCTTCCAACCGCTCCCTTGCACACCCACTAGGGTGGTGCTCTCAACCCCCCCCCCCCTCTCCTCCATTTAAATGCCATCACTTATCTTACTCTTGCCCCTCCTCCTATAGGGGTAACTTCTGCATTAACTTGATGTTACCTTAAAACTAAAAGTTACTAACAATAATAATAATGATTTTAATTTTAATGGTAACCTTAATAATAATGGCATTAAATAATTACTGCAGAATACTGTTAATAAATAGATAAAGAACGTACTACGGCCGAGTGCATGGAAAGAAAGTAAAACCCAAAGCCGTACACTTAAATGCACGGCTAAATAAGTGTACGGCTTTGGGTTTTACTTTCTTTCCAGAATACTGTTATTCACTATTCAAGAGGCCAAAAGTATTGGACTTGTATAAAGCATTCAAGCTCAACAAAATTTCAAATGCCTTTTTAAGAAATTTATACTGTATTTATGCTGCTGAAATGTAATCGTGGCTTTCAAGAAAGCCACGATTACATTTCATCCATCCCTAACTAAGTGCTTGACATTTAAAGCTAGTAAACTCTGTTATAATTAGTTAGTTAATTTTTGCACCAGAAGTTTTGCAAATTTTATGATCACTTTACTGAACATCTCTCATCATAATTTAAAATTCATTATTTTTGTCAGCTTTTGGTTTCCATGAGATTCGTTATTTGATGCTGGCATATTTCCAGGTTCTCACTATGATCAATGGCTTGAATAGACAACAGTTTCATTGCCAATCCTGCTATCATCTTAAGATTGTTAGTATTGAGCTGCAATTTCTGCTGTTTGTGTATAACTGTAGCCTTTTTGTTGCCGCTCTGTGATAATAATAATATTTTATTGTCCACTGACCATACCTATCATGTAAGGTATAGGAGTCATCAAACGCAAAGGAAAGTACAAAACAGCCACATTTTGGCACTATAAACATGCTTAAAAAAGAACGTATTCATTGAATTGTGTAATAAAAACACAATGCATTATACCTGATTGTAATTTAAAAATGCAATGAATAATAGACCTTTATGAGAGTTACCTGATTTTCAATTTGAATTTGCATAATTTATCACTCATTGAGTTTGGTAATTTGTTATAAATTCATACAACCATTGCCATTGGGCTTTTAAATGAAGTTGTTGATTTTTGGTAACTCGTGTAGGTGTTGTGATGATTTCTAGTTGAATAAGAGTGGATATCACCATTTCCATGAAAGAGATGGATATTATATTTGATGAAGACAGTCATGGCCAATGTATACAAAGCTGGAATAGTAAGAACATTTAATTTTTTGAATAAGGACCTACATGGTGTGCTATAAGCAGCACCAAGTGCATATCTAATAACCTTTTTCTGAATTAAGACAACTTTGCGCAACATGCACACCAATGATCCCCAGAACACAATGCCTTATGATGCCCTGGAGGCCAAATTAGAATAATGCCAGAATGTTAATATCCCTGGAGGCACTGTGTTATGCAGGAACCAAATAGTTTACATCACAGTGTACAGTGAAGAACACAGTTAATTAACATGAATATTCCAAACACCAGTTTGTTGAGCATGTAGCCCTAAGAAGTTGGTGTTGGCTGCAAATGTAATTCTTTCATTGTTAAGCTTTAAGTTTACATCCTCTTGCAAAAGTGCCCAATTGAATGCAAGGACCTGTGCCTCTTTGCAATTTAATTTAAGTTTGTTGTCGCAACACCAGACCCAGACTCTAAGCCTTTTGCGTTTTAATGAGAAGCCTTTGACTATTTTGGTCAGAAATTATAACATTTGAATGATCAGCAAATGCTTATGGAATTGATGCTTCTATCATTTTGATTTATTAATGATTGGTCATTAATAAATAACAAAAATAAGATAGTTCCCAATATTATTGAGCCCTGCAGAACTCCCTTGCTAATAGGATAGGAATTTGATGTACATTTTACAGATTTCGATGTTATTTGCACTATGTGTGATCTTTCAAATGAATAAGATTTTAGCCATGCAAGGCTATGCCTCTAACACCCACTCAATCAGCTTTACTTGAAAGGAGGGGATGGTCAACGAGATCAAAGGCACGAGTAAAATCCAGAAACCAAGCAAGGACTAAATGGTGGTTATCTAAGGAACAGGTCATGGAATTTACAGCATTCATGTGTGCTGACTCCGTAAATTTGCCTTTTTGATAACCTCACTGCGAATCAGAGATAAATTTGAATATATCAAGAAACCCTAATAATGTGAAATAAAAAATTAATCTGAACAGTTTTGCAAATTGAGATAAAGTAGAATTGTTTCTTTTAAGTTTTTTCACCTTTATTTTTGTATACTGGGATGATTTTACTAATATTTAATTGGTCAGGAAATTTTGCACATTTCAAGGATTTGTTTATTAAGTAAGTTGGGGGTCAATTATATAGTCCTTGCATTCCAACGACAATGTTGCAGGCATTCCATTTGTCCCTGGAGATGGTTTTTTATAAATCTTCTGAAGGCAGGATAACACACCTTTATGATCACAGGAATATAGATACAATGTTTCTGGGATGCTATTTATTTTCATGTGCAGTTGGCTGTATTGGTATATTTCCCTTGGTTTCAGTAAAACTTCAATCTATTTTTAATCAGTTTGGTATTGGTGATAATAATACCAGAACTATCGTATACATCAGGAATTCAGCTGTGTACTCTTTTACTAGTTGCCTTGTTTATTGTATTCCATGCTTCTTTATTTTTATCACTGGCTATGGTTAGCTTATGGTCACTGCATGGTCCTTTATTTTTCCTGATAAGGATACTGTTCTCTCTCTTCATTTTGGGATAATCTGACCTCACCTCTGGGGTTAACAATTTACCTAATCTAGCTTTTTCCTTGATTTTCACACACAAAAATCATCTCTTCCTTTTTCTAATAAACAAAAGCTTCTTATGGCCTTTTTAAGAATGACTAGTTTTTTAAACCACTGTAAAAGGAAAAAAAGGAAGGAAATGCTAAACTTGGTGTGGTGATGCATGGAGAAAGTTAATCCCATGCCACTGATCGGACACACTCAAAATTATTTCATAACAGTTTGTTGCTTCAATTGGCTATGACAATGAAACCGCGTGATGAATGTAGCTGAAACTTAAACGGCAGTCCAGTGAGAGGTGAGGCTTACAAAAAGAAAACTTTTTTCACTGCTACGAGTACCATCTCTTGGATTTCCCAAGGAGTCATTGAATAACTCATGTGTCTTGGGAACCAGAAGAAAGATCACCCGAGTCCTAAAAAATGCATTACGGCGACTAAAAATTCAAATGTGTAATGAAGATAGCCGACGACACCCCTCCTGGGCCCAAGGGCTGAATCTCAAAACAGCTATACACCAGGTGTCATGGCCCAATTCGAACAATTCAGCACCAAGCATGCATGCATGCAGTGAACTGAAACATGCCATGAAATTCAAGGCTAAAGTAATTTTGAAGGAAATCCAGGACTTATAAAAGTCAGTTAAGAAAAGTGATGGAGATAGCTAAAACACATATAAACTTAAAAGAGGCGCTGAATACCTCCTGAGTAATGCGTGGAAGAGGATCATAGCCGGCAGGAATGCCAGTGAAACCGTGTTCTGCCATTAGTCGCAGTGAGAACCTGGAAATATGCAGAGATCAACGTTTATAATTTGATTTTTCCTCTCAGGTACCAAAATCCTGTATTCGTATCTCATATATATCGTTTAGTTGATCCAATGCCACTGTCACTGATTTGATGTGCATTTCCTTGTTTGATTCAGTTCCATCAAGATGTCTGAGGTGGGCGCTGTTGTGCAGCAGGAAGCATCCCCTTTAGAAATTCCCTCCAGCCTATGCACCAAGATCAAACCTCGATCCGCAATACCAATCAGCCTGCGGTGTTGCTCTCGGAGGTACCTTAAGGCAGGGCCGCTGATTGGCTACCGGGAGCCGCCCCCGTCAGAGAGGATGCTGGCTGGCTACCGGTTGGAGCCGAGCAATCCAAGTGAACTGAGCGCCACCTCCCCAACAACCGTCACCCTCCTCTGCCAGTTGCGTTGCATCACCCACTCGGTGGTGCTTGCAGGAATCCAGGTTTGGACAGGCTTGGCACCACTGAGTGCCTTTTCGTCTGCACCACTGGCCGTTGGTGGTGGTGTGGAGCGTGGTCGGAGTTTGGCGGGAGGGGGTGAGGGGCGGCTCACCACACCACCGTCATCGGTGGGCGAGGGGCCACATCCACACCCACGCTCACCCCTGACATATGAGGAGGACATGGAAGTGGCTGTGAGTATCCCATGGGGACACCTAGGGTCAGGAAAGTCTGGTGGATGGCACAAGCCTGAATGAATTGCTGAGTTTCCCATACTTGTATGCATGTGTAGTGCAAAGGGCCCCAAATTCAGAATCCCAGAGGTGGGCAAATCCAAAATCCATAGTAAATAAAAATTGATGGGTTTTTCATTTTATAAATCGCTACTATTACTAGTCTGGTTTGCAAATTTTCCGTTCTAATTGCAAATCTTAGGCTAATTGGTCAGTGGCTGGGGTGTTGATAAATAAGTGGTGAAGAGATCCTACATCATTTGCTTTGTTTTTCCCAGCCTTCTGCTTCCTTTAGGCAGGACCAGGGGCCAAGTATTTCAAGGCTTACATACAGTCTTCCATAGGGAGATGTATTTTATGGTAGTTGTCATTAAGTAGTACTTAAAGTAAATGAGCTGCTGCCAGTTTGGAGAAGTCATGCAGGGGAAATTTTCCCAACAAGCTGACCTAAAGTTAAAAAATTAACATCACGTAACTTGAATGTCCTGTAAGTCCTTGTTTAGGTTTCATCTCAACTAGGAATCACATGAGTATGACCTACATGAGAGTTGATACAACATTTGGGAGATAGGTGCAGAGTACATTCACCTCGAGCATACTCCCAAGTGTTGTTAGCCTATAGCTTGCTCTGCTATAGAGAAGACTCAATTCGGTTAAATGAAGGATATGTGTGCAGTTAATTTCAATTTTTAAATATTTATTATTAATGTATGAAAGGCTTTTCAACAATAGTGTATAATTTTATGCAAAATTTTAGAAGTGGTAAAATTGAATTGGACCAAAAGTCCAAAGTTCCGATAATTGCCTCTTAAAAACTATTTTTTTTGTGTATATATACTATCATTTGACCAAATATGAACAATTTCCTGCTAATATCTGCTACCCTTGTTATTGCATTATTTTTGGTCTAGTATGGAGCTGACCATGTTGGAGTTAGCATCAGTGATGCTGCCAGTAAAGTTAATCTAAGTGACTTTATTATTTTACACTTCTGGATTTATTAAAATGGTAGTTGTCAATTTGTGTAGGGTGTATTAATTAACATTTGAAGTAATAACTTCAATAAAATGTCATAATTTATGGAGATTCTCCAAAATTTAATAAAAGTTAGGCCAAAGATAAGTGGAAGTTAAGCTTAAATTACCAAAGTCAGTATTTATCTTAAGCAGCATCTGACGTACTTTCATCTCACCGTTTTGTCATCTTATTATTTAATGTGGAATTCGTTTGATATTGCCTTAAAAAAGAAGAAAAAAACATGGCATTAGATTTCTAATACCTTATTTAATGCAACAATTTCAGAGTGTAAAAATCACCAATAAACTCTGAAATTTTGGGGCTTAAAAGCCTCGGTAGCTTAAGTGGCTAAAGCACTCGACCGGATATTGAGGGATCTGGGTTCGAATCCCAGTCAAGGCGAATGATTTTTACACTCTGAAATTGTTGCATTGAAATGCACATTAGCGGATGACTCCGTTAAAAGTTACTGTTGCGGCATCTCCCGCAGTTTCTTTGGACCTTATTTAATGCTTTTGCCACCTATTTAATACAGGTTGTGGAGATGTTACTGCCACATAAACAGAAAGAAATATTTTCCTTGGTCCAGAAATTAATAAAGAATATCACCAATCAAAATGTATACTTGGAGAAAAAATTTTCTTGAGTAAATGATTTTTCTGTCTCCATCAATTATGACTCTAGATTGATTATATTGCTATTATTCTCAAAAATGAGGATTAAGTGGAGGCAGCATGCTGGTCTATGCCACAGAAAAAATAACATCAGGTCATCCTTTCAAATATTTGTTTAGTTAATGCGGTGGAAGATTAAAGAGGAGAAAAACCAAAGAAATTATATCCACTTTTATCGCTGCAGAATTGTAACATGTGACTGAAATGAGCTTAAGGCTTTTGGGGATAAATAGAGAGTCGTCTTTATTTTGGGGTAAGATTGAGACGATGGACTAGGAGAAGTAGATACTGTAAGAAGTAGTTGAGGATGTGACATTGTGGTTGACTTGTGACAGGCTTGGGTGTTTGTAATGGTCTTTTTTATTATTTTCAAGTTTAAAAATCCCATGTAAGAACCAAAAAATGGCTGTTTCTGAATTAATAATAAATAAATTTACAAAAATATGGTATCAACAGCAAAGGAAATGGAATATATCAAATATCAGGTTACAGCCCTAACTCCTTAAACAAAAGTGATGGATGATAAATGGCGAAGAGTCAAATCCAAATGTTACTTACTTAGAGTATAGAATAAAAAATATGCATGCTCTGACATAGACCAAGTCTACTCGGTATGTTATTCGGGTGTAGCTACATGAAAAATCTTAAATAATATTCATTTGATATTACAAATGTCACTTAGTGAGTCAAACTTGTGATTCAGAATGTCCTCATGCTTTTATGTTTTTTAAAATGCCTTTACCATTTTCATATGAAATTGGAATTAAAAATTGGCAGGTACAAGATGTAGATGATGATAAATAACAGTGGGAAGGAAAGCAAACCCCCAAAATGGCATAAAGCTGAAATTAGGTCTAATTGGTGATCAAACTAAGACAGAATGAGGAAGCACCAATGACAGGAACATGGCTTGGTGCTTTTTTGAGACCTCACCTGTGTGATCAAGATATTTCATGCCATAGTACAGGCTATTTGGAGTGAACAGAGCATTCATGTTGCTGGGTTTCAGAAATATTCCTTGAAAATAGCCTGGGTATTTGTCGCCAAATTTAAAGGATAAAAATATGTGGAAATACTTTTGGCTATCTTACTTTGGAATGTATGGAATGTGGTTGTGCGGTGGGTAGAGCAATGGGCGACTGACTAGAGGGCCCGGGTTCAATTCCTGGGCAAGCCTCTCTGGGCACCCTCAACTCCACCGTTTGTGGATTTGAGGGTGCCCAGAGAGGCACCAACCTGATCTTTCTGGAGAACCGTTACCGGCACAGGGAAAGGAACTGATCCCCCTACCCTGATGTGTGAAAGTTCACACCATCGGGCTTAGTACTATGTGAACTCTACCATCACCCACCAAACCGACCTTTGGGTTAATAACTGTGGTTTATATTGGGATTTGATGTATCATTTTGTCATCATCATGATAATCTCTTGAGAATAATTATTTCACCAGTAGTGACAAGCAGTTCAGGAATTCATGCTGTATCCTTTGCAACACAGGTGCTTGACCTTGAGGGCCGAGTGCTGTGCAAGGTGCCATTTTGTGACCGAGTAGAGTACAACTCAGTGGCAACCATTTCAATGGGTGAGCCAGTGCGTTTGGCCCGCGGGCAGGACTACAGGATAAGGATACATCTCTGCCAGCCCCTCCAATATCCTGTTGCCTACTTGTCAGTGGCAGAAACTGTTAATGGTGTTAACTTTGAATTTGCTGACTATGCAGATCCACGTTGGAGCTCTGTCGGTGGGACAGGGAGACTAGTTTGCCGCTTGGACATGGGATTTGTTCAGTCAATCCTGTTCTGCCCAAGAGGTGAGTGGTGTGACTGCTAGCCATCATGCATTTAGACCTGGCCACATTTGTAGATCACAGTGAAATAAATTTAATCTACAATGAAAGGATAAATTGGAGCATGGAAATTTGACATTAGTAAGAGGTTTAACAATAAATCCCTTCTTTTCAGTTTATGATTAATTTGGGTTAAGATGAATCCATGGATAATAGGCTGATATCTCATGAGTACCTCTCAAATGACATTTGTGTCGATCTGCCCATGATTTGTGACTAATTTACTGTATTTGATGATCACTTGACCCTTTATCACTTCATCAAATCAGCAGTTTTTGGCACAGCATGTTGAAAAGGCTACATGGCAAATAAGCAAAATGCTTACATGTTTTTCCTCTCAGTAATTTGAATTTTGTACAAAAAGTACTAAATTAAGAGAACAAATCAAACAACAAAAATTCAACACTTGGCTTAGTCTCAACATCCTTAGCACTTGAGATGGTTAGATACCTTGCATGTAACCACCCGTGGGCAGTTTAAATAAATCACCAAGGGTATTAGTTTTAATTCATGTGAAGTGCTCTGTTCAACTATCTCTTGAAGCTGATTCCTTGAGTGTGAAGAACATTTTAAAACTCTGAGGATTAATGGGATGGCAATAAACTTAATTTTAGTTTAAATATCAATTTTTATATTTAAATTAATAAAGTATATATTAAAATTTATTTTTGCGTAAATTTACAGCTCTTGATGTTCTTTTAAAATTTCCTTCAACTTTTAATCATTTCGAAAATCGTTTTTTGCATCATTCAAAATATCACATTTTATAAATTTATTTGTACCTTTTTGAGTAAAAATGTTTCCTTGAATCCCATTTCGGGGTGAGGGATTGTAATTGTAATGATTCTCACTACTTTCTGAATGCAAATTGAAAGCAGATGGGCAAAAGCGAGAGTGAGGGTCTCCCTATTTGACAATTGCGTATGTATTCACATAGTTAATTGCCTAAAGATTGCAATTGACATTGCGAGTGTGGAAGTGCACATCATGTTACTTTCAAGGGAAGTGTTTTCACCTACCAAAGAAAGTTACAGCAACAGTTATTGAAGCTTGACATGTAATTCTTTTCTTAAGTTGCCATGCTTCCATAATTCAATATTTCCTAACAGTAATTTCAAATCAAGTTTATTATTTAGTTTAATTTTTTCAGTGATTGTGCTAGAGGTTATGATTTTTTTTAAAGGTAAAGAAATGCTTTTTTGGGTGTATCTTGATGGAACTCTTTCAGTGTGAGAAGAAACGAACTTGGTCATCCCACCAACATTTGAGTGTGGAATAAAAAATTTTGTTTCTTTTCCCAGTTTTTAAAAATGACTTCATTGATGCCAATTTTAAGTTTTTAAAGTAACTATACATTTTTAAAGTAGAGTATTTGTCTCTGTATAGATATTTGGTGAAAACAAAGATCTATGGCCCAGGACTTTAACCATATTTTTAGGGTTAACCATAGAAGTACATTAAATGATGCATTTGGATATTGCAGTGTCTCCAGTAATTGTTGAAGCAATATTTTTTAACTTATATTGTTGCACTGGTTATATCATGTTACCTCTTCAGCCATTTCCTTCTGTTATATGGACTTCTATTTGCTAATTTAGGTTTGTTAAGGATCATGGAAGAAGCAGAATGAAACCAGATTCCACCATTTGGTGAATGAATGGATGTGAAACTGTCCATTACCCCCTTATTCACTCTCACTAATGGTGGACCAAAAGCAGCACCACCTATTAGGAATAGTTTTCAACCTCCTGCATTAGCCTCTCCTCATGTGTCCCCAAGGGGTGCCGGTGCTGCTGTGCGTGCACACTCCTCTACAATTCAGATTGAGAAAGGTGCATAACCCTGCCAGCATCATTGCCATTTCTTGAGAGGGAAACCTGATTCACTGCCCCTTTACTTCATTTAAGAGGCTTTTATTTAAAAAAAAACAGTTGCAATGATGTGAATATGCATTAGCATCGGAGTATTTTGGTTAATATATTCAACAAGAATATTTTGTTTGCGAATGATGACCCAAAGGACTCATTAGACCTGTAGTGCTTGGGCTTGAAGTGACAGTGGGATACATTTGAAAGGTGAAATTTTTTCTCCGACTGATAGTATGTACAACATTTAGAACATGGCAAAATCACTCGTATGGAATGGGCTTGAACTCACTGCATGGTTCCCAAATCTTTACGAAGAATTCATCATAAGTCATTTGTTTCAGCATTTGGTCACCAATAAGCTTCATCATCAAACCCTCATCACTGTTGTTGTAGTAGCAGTTTGTAATGGGAGGCGACCGACTGGCTGAGGTCATTTGCGCCATTAGGGATGAATGGGGAAGGAAGAGTGAAGAGAAACTTGGCGTTGGCATTAGCCTATTCTTGTCGAAAGGCGCCAAGGGGTCTGAGGTTTAACGTTCCATCCGATGGATGTCGTACTCACTCAAAGTGCTCTCCACAAAGCACCTCTAGTAGGGATTGGGATACCGCTGAAAAATATTTGTTTTCTCCAGGATTTGAACCCGGGCCCTCTCGGTGGGAAGCCTGTACGTTAGCCGCTGCATTATATCGATCCCTCCACTGTTTTTAGATTGTTTTGAAGTGTACCTTTGATTCTTTATCATTGCTGTCATTTCAAGGCATTTTGGTTTTAGGTGGCTCCCATGTTATGCTCACCAGATGAATATGATATTGGATTTTCTTTGCAGCCATTACATATTAATGCCCTTCTGATGCTCTTGTTGTGCCTTGGTGAAATAAAGTTAACCTGGCATCAGAGCAGCCCACTTCAAAATGCACTATAAAATTTAAAGTTAGTGGATGTAGAGTGTAGTTAAGAGGTGAAGAGTATGTTGATATAATGTCATGATTGTGGCAATTTGATATGGAATTTCATGGTTTGTTTTTGCCTTCCATTGACTCCTCACTCTGGTACATTTGTAGTTGAACTCTTGATTTATGTCACCTTGTTTTAATTTCAATGGTTTTCAAGAAAGTCAGGTGATGAAGTTATTGTTATTCAATCGATAATGAAAATGAATTGTTGATATGTGTAGTTATTGTTGAAATGCAGGTAGATCTCTGTACTGCTCATTTTGAATTGAAATTCATCCTTATGATTCTTTTCAGATTGAAGACTTCGTCTTGTTGTTTCAATTACATTGGAATTATACTCATCGTTAATTGAATCTCAGATGTACACATTATCTCATAGACTATGACTTACATATACCAAAGTTTAATGAGCTCTTGCTGTGTGAGTGCAGTGATTGTGTGGTGGTTGGCCATTGATGAGGGAAGGTGACCCCAACAGGGTGAGTGCCATGGAGTCTACTATAGCTGTGTTGTCTTTAAATTTGTAAGCAATAGCTGTAGTTTTGATCTGCTACCAACCGGAGAAAAATATGTGCAGTGAGAGTGACATCTGCCATCTGTGAGTGTGATTATGAAATCATTATTTTGGTGCTAGGATAAATTGTCATTTTTTATGCCACTAGGAAATCGTTCTTTTTGATTGATGCAGTTGTTTAGAGGGGAGCAAGTGATTTTGTTTTTATGATTTATGCCTGAGGCTATTTCAAGCCAAACTGCCAAATAGAAATCAAGAGATAAGTATTTTCCTTGATTTCTATTTCACTGTGCCATATTTTTCTAAAAAAATATTCCCCTCTGCAAATATTGTGTGACATAATCATTCAAATTATCGGACAAATGCAAGAAAACAGGAATTATCATGGCGTTTATTGGACCTAGGAAAGTTATAGCAATATCATTGAAATAATAAATTTCACTCTGACTGAAAATCAAGGCAAGGAAGAGTAAGATCATAAAATATTAATGAATATACGCTGGGTAGTTGTGGTTCTTTTATTGCAACTCCTCATTATATGTTTAATAGAAGTGGTATCTCATCTAGCTCTGCATGTTGCGCATTAAACTGGTATTGGGAGTAGTTTAGTTGGACCACCTTGTTCAACTACCTCAACTTTCAAGCCAGCCAATATTCTGTCACAGTTCAATTATAATGTAAAATTTATTTTGCTGCAGAACCATACCAGGTTTTTAAGTATGAAATGCAGATTTTTTTCCAAAAAAATTATTGTTTGGAATAATTATAAATAGATCTTTATTCAAAGTATGCTCCATTGCTAGTTAGACATTTTCCCCATCTTTCGGACAATTTGTGGATACCACGCCATTGAAAATCTTTCCCTTTTGCCGTGAAACATTCATTAAGCCATTTTTTTCTCACATCTTTGTAAGAACCAAAGCACTGCTCAGGAAGTGCATGATTCGTGTGGCAAGTAAGCCGCATGGGGTAGAACATCCCAGCTGAGTGCATCCAGCGTGTCATGAACTGGTTTTGCCGTATGTGATGGAGCATTGCCATGAAGAAAAATGACCATGCATTGCCTCTTTTGGTATTTTGGTCTTTTTTCAATTAGCAAATGGTTAAAATCAAACAATTGTTGTTGGTAACGTTCAATATTAACCGTTTCTCCAGGTTTGAATTACTCATAATAGACTACACCCTTCTGATCCCACCAAAAACAGAGCATAGTCTTTCTGCGAAAGCGATTCAGTCTTGCAGTTGTTGTGGATGGTGGGCCTGGGTCTACCCATGAGTTTTGGCCCTTAGGATTCTCAAAATAAATCCATTTTTCAACCCTAGGAATGATACCATGTGATAAGACTTCCTTTTGCGTTGTGTGAGCAAAATTTCATGTGTGTTTTGCACCTCCCCATCTGCCTGTCGTTCAACTCATGTGGTACTCATCTGCTTGTCTTCTGTATCTTTCCCATCTCTCATCGGTCATTAGAAACAGCTTGTTGACGAACGCTCAAATTCTGTGAGAGCTGTTTTTATGTTAGTGAATCATCTTCGTCGAACAATGCTTGCAATTCCACATCTTTGTACCTTTTTGTCAGTTTTCCGTGTTCCTTGTCGGCAACATTAAAGTCACCATTTTTGAAATGCCAAAACTGTCATTAACATGTATCTTGCAGTGGAGAATGTTCACCACAAGCTTCTGGATGTAATCACTATGATTCAGCAGCACTTTTCTTCAAATGAAAACAGAAAATTAATGCTGTTTGCGAATGCTCTTTGTTTTGTATAAAATTTGACATAATGAACCCAGAAACACAACACTAAGCAAACACTTTTCCAATTTATCACTCGTGCTCATCTGACACTTGTTGATGGCACAACAACGGGGCATAAGCGTCAAACCTTTATGCCTCAAACAACATTGGTGCACTTTCTGAATTCTGCATTTCATACTTGTACACCTGTATTTTCATGTTTATTAAGACAGAAAAAACTTTCATTAAGTAAAATATATTGACAGTATAGTATTGACACACACAACCATCCCAAGGGTTCTCATTTTTTGAAATCACCCGTTTTAACGATATTATAAATAATTATAATTAAATGAATCTACTTTTAGGCTTTAAAAAAAATCAGATGATGACTGAACTTTATGTAGAATACTATCTAATAGTGCCATATGAAAAGAAAAGTAAAAAATTATTGCAATTATATTATTAGCTCAAAGCTCAGACACATCCAACTTTAAATGTTATTATAGAAGAGGTGTAATGCATCTTTAGGATGAGAAATCACTTTGTTCAACAGAATTTTTCCATAAAGATGAGGTTCATTAAATAGAGGGAGAGTGCATGTAGCATTATTATATTGTTTTGGTGGCATATTTTTAAAGGTAGGTTTTGGATAAACAAAGGCAGGAAATTATTGCACTTCAAAGCTTGCCCATCAAGATAACATGACACCTTAACATTGTGATAACCCCTTCTGTGATGCCTATTACTTCCTTCTTCCCTTATTCCATTCAACATGCCTATCTTATTCTTACCCCTTCCTTGTTTGCATGATGCCCTCCCCACAGTCCTCTCTCCTCCCCCAACATGCGTAGTATCACTTCCTCATTAGTTTTTCTGTCTTTCCATGTCGTCTTTTCCATCCTAGTCCACACTCAGATTTCAAAAGTTTCTGCACATTACAGCCACACTCCATATCAAAGTTTTAACAATTTCTTTCTACTTTCTTCAACAGTTTTCAAATTTCAAAAAAACAACTAAACCATTTCTCAACGTCCTTGCTCAATGTCTTGTGAGAGTTTGTTTGCTTAGTGATATTCTTCTTATGTCCGTAATACTTCGACCATTTTAGTCCCAAGCACTTCCAAGATAAACTAAAGGGAAACCATGGTAAACCTCCATCTGATTCAAACCTCCAGTTTTGTTTGGCTTAGTTTTCTTATTCTTGAGGAGCTTTAAAGTGCTTGGTGTATACAAATCTTTGAAAGACAGTTGGCCCACTCTTAAGTAGGAAAACAAGGACTCCGATATGTGAATAGTAAGTGTGATATGAGATCTGTAATTCCTAATAAGAATGATTTCACCATTAATAGTGGACTCTGTTTGTTTGCCATTGTATTTTCAGGCCCTGGCAAAAGCCAAAAATATAATAGGACTGATTTTGATGATACCAGTGGCATGCATAGCCACAAAACAATGATCCACCAAAAACATGCATAATCAGATCCCAAATGCTTGGGATAGAACTGGGAAGGAAGAATATTCACTGTAAGGAGGTGGTATATTCATTGTAAAGAAGTGAGAATGAAGAGAATCAGGGGTGGCCGTACTGAGAATGGTTTTCAGTGCTTTGCCAAGCATCCATTGTGCACTTGATTGACAGGTCTTATTCTATGAACCTTCCCTCTGGCTTGGGCATATATTTTTACAGAGGCCATTACAGCAGGTACATTATGATCAAATTAGATAATCATTCTTTAGTTTGATTTGGTCCAGGCATGTCATAATTTTTTTAATTTCAAATATGTGGAAGGTGATGTAAGCATTATTCCATGAACTTATGATATTTTTCAGGCTAATTAAAACCTAAATAGGTTCATAGTTAACTGATGAAATAAGCTCACTTTATTTATTAAAGTCAAAAATTTAACATTTGACTGGTGAATATTAAATAGTTCATCTCTATTTAAAGTCTACAGATATTTAGAAAACGATCTTGTTTCAGTGAATAGCTTTTTAGCAGTTTTATTTATTCAGCTTATTTTTATTTTTCAATTGATTTTATTGACTCGTTGTTATTGTGAATCGCAACTCTGATTTTGCTTGTCTTTAGCATGTACCTGAACCTAGGATATTGCTCATTACTTCAGGCTGTAAAGTGCATTTTGTTTTGTACATACACAATGCTATATGCGAAGCATTTGCGTAATGATTGGTAAGATGGTCCAGCAGATGGCAGATGTGCTCTTGCTGCATTTATTGCCCTCCATGGCTGAGCCTTGCTTTTGGCTGGATGGTGTTTTAATGGGTTGTCAACATTGTCCCAAACTCCATTGCAAATGGCTGCTCTGTGCAGGCATGAAGTTTGGCACGTATGTGCTCTAGTAGTTTTGCTGTAGATGGAAAATTCTATGGAGTGTTGAGCCACTGTGCCAGTCAGTTGCTGCATAGTTCTGTTTTTCAAGTTTTATTGTTCTAAACTGTGTTGCGGCTGGGTTATGGTTGTATCTGTGGTGCTGTCAAGGCTGTGCTGGAATCAGTCACTCTTGTTGGAGTATGTCTTACTCTTTCGGATACTGCTCTTGTGTGTGAGCTTTGTCTCCCTTACTACCGATGCTGTTTTTCATATTGGGTATGCTCTGAAAAAAGCATCATACATCTTTTGTGATGTATCTCAGTGCACTATTAATAATTGTCTGTAACATCACAAGGATTTGTATGGCAATTCTGCTAGTGCAGACCCATCCAAAGAATCCATTGTTATATCCTGACGTCAGTGTGCTTCTCAAGCAGTGAAAAATCTGGCTGAAACTGGGTGCCATTGGGGAAAGAAGGGGAAATCTTGTGTTTGTAGTTGGCAGCATTCATGCAAAGTGGATTTCTTCGAATGTCAGTTGACTTGTTAATCTCTGTGATCGTAGAATAGTGAATTGTGCATAGTGGTTTATGTAATCGGAGACTAATTTAATTCATGATTGCTTGTGGCACTTACACATGATGTGATGACCTTTTATCTTTAATATTTGAATGAATGTTAATTTTTAATCTCATTCGCAAGTGTGCCAGTGGATAGGCACTGTTGTGATGATGCTGTGTGTTTCATTTGTACCTGTCTGCCCTGTCTTATCATTTCAGATGGCAAATATTTTCATGTACAAATGTGATTTCTGATGCCTTAGACAAGTATTGCATTTTCATGGCTATTTGAATCTCCTCATTCATTTTAAAGGAAGAGTATTACAAGACTCATATTACTTATTTACCTCAATTACTCTTAATGCTGTCAGTATTGTAAAATGGATGACCTTTTCATTAGTTTAAAATTTTTATGCCCCGTCTCCACAGGTTTTTTTGTTGAGCCCAAACAATGAGGTTGCATTGATTGTTTCATTTATTCTATTTTTTTATGGACTGCATAGTTTTCATATTGTTGTTTGCCATGTTGTCTGTGTAGCATAATCTCTCTCTTGCCGGTTCTCTATTTGCCGGTTATGTAATGGTCAAGCGATTTCATATGCTGCATTGAAAGTATTTTCATTCTAATTGAGACTAAAAACTGAATTTACTGATGAATTTGGCTGCATTCCTACAATACTGATGTTTTGTCTTTGTCTATTTCCTCTGTGCTGAATGCATGCCAGGGTAGTTTTTTTCAGTGGAAACACTATAGGGCGTCTCTGTAAATAGAATATTGTTGGAAGTGGCACACATCCTTGAAATCATTTTAAGTCTTATCCAAGAGTTCTGCGTGTGACTAATGGGTGTCTCTGTGATATATTGCAAAAGAAAAAAAAATGACTTTTTTAAATCTTGTATTAATAATTATAAGATGGAGGTGATGTGTTACATCCAAAGTGTGTTAGCTTGGTTATTGAGTGTATTCATTTTACATTGGATGTCTTAGCAATGCTTCTTATAGGCAATTTAAAATTTAGAAGTATATTTTGTGACGATATAATAAATTTGGTATTTTTCTATGGAATACTAGGCAATTGTAAATAATTACATCATTCAAGGGTTTTGAATACATATGCACACACAAACACACATACTGATGTTATTATTGTTCCGTTGTGAAGAAATTGTGGTCAGGGAAAGTGAACTTCTATTGAAAAAAAATAAAGTTGTTACGCAAGACAAAAGGCAATGATTTGGATTTGCTTAGTTGAATAAAGATACTTCCTCTCAAGGGTGTGACCCTGGAAAATCATTCTTGAATATTACTGGTGAAACCATTTCCTGACTTCTTAAAATTATGATTTTCTTGTCTGTGTATAATGCAGTGCATGAAACCCTGTGACAGTTTTTTTTTCTTGGATTCCTCTCTGCTTGACCCACATGTTAATCCCTTAGCCAATCTTCTGCAACACGCTCTTTTACCTTTTCCCACATTCCTAGCTCAACCATTGTGTCTTGAGCTGTGTGTCTAATCCATCTGTTTCTTCTTTCCTATATAACAATGATGCATTTTATTTGCACAAATATTATATTACAAAAATGCCAGATGGCTGGTGTATTATTGTGACATAAGGCATGTCACAATAAAGTCCAATTCATACAGACTGAATCGAGATACAAATATGGTCCCACCAAATAAAAATTAGCATTCTAACAAATGTCCATTAATCACAGAGCATTAATATGCTAAAAGAAAGGGACTTGGTTACCAGGAGTATTATTGAGATAATCATCTACATACTGGAATG
Organism: Hetaerina americana; assembly: GCF_022747635.1. NCBI lineage: Eukaryota > Metazoa > Arthropoda > Insecta > Odonata > Calopterygidae > Hetaerina > Hetaerina americana. The sequence goes on along the minus strand of NW_027286069.1, from coordinate 108,904,761 downwards.
GTTTGTTTTTGTCTTTTCCCTCATGTTACCTTGTGATTTTTTTTATTTATGTTTGAATGCAGTAGTTGCTGTATTATTTTTTATACTTGAAGGTAATGTATTACATAATCTGATGCCATTACCTTGGACCCTAATTTTTATGTTTTAGTTCCAATGTTGCCATAATGATTGTTGCGCCTTCCTCTGGTGCAATGATGATGGTTGTTGGAATTGAGCAAATAATTGCTCATTTAATTTTTTATATATGGTGACTTTATTTTGCATTTTAAAAATTGCTAGAGAAATAGCATCTGAGACCCCAAATATTATACTATTGGTTATATTTGGATATATTTCCCCATTTTACTAAGTGGTACTGTTTTGCTTGCAGCCTTGCATATAGACCTTAATAAATAGCAAGTTGAACCAAGCTTATCCTGAAGGGCTTTTACATACAAGGGCTTGTATAAAAAGTATCAGTGGTAATTTTTTCCTGATGTATGCATTAAGTGCTGAATTCAGAGTGGTGGTTGAGTGTGGGCATAATCGCAGATTCTATAGGTATTGATAAGATGATAGTGTGCACCAGTGGTAGCCAGCCTTAGGTATACCATGCTCCATTTTTTCGCAAATGAGCCGTGCAACTCATGCAAGTTTTTTTACCTTCATACTTTCACGTTTGGGGTTGTAAAATAGGGATAGATGTAGGATCTACTTTGCCTTACGGTAGGAAAAGTAATAGCTCCATCAAACAATTGAATTAATTAATTTATGCCATTTCAAAAGACTACATATTTATAATTATATAGAAGGGGTCCCGGAATATGATTTATACCAATGGTGGCCAGTTTAAATAAAATTATGCTTATTGACATGATCAAAACTTTAAATGAATTAATTTTTGTATGAAAAAAATATCTATTACAGCACCCAAACGTTCTTACCCTTTTTGAAACTTTTGCGCCTCCTTGAATTTTGCTAGTTTAATATTTGGTGTTAAATTTATCACTGAAAGTAGCAGATAGTTCTTCAAATTTAAGTCAATTATTCGTGACCTTGTTTTGCCTTTAATCAATCCATGCATGAAAATGCTTGCTCACATCTGTATGTGATCCCAAAGCGACATATACTATAACTTTTTGCATATTTTCATAGCTCTGGGAAATGTTCCCTGGGTAATGAATGCCAGAAATTAATTATATCAGTGGCATTTTGATCTGGAAAAAGCCAATCAAATTTCATTTTCAAGAATGAATTTGTTTATAAATCAATCAGTTCCATTTGCTGATGTTGCATATGTTACTAGGCATACAGGTATGCCTGACGTTTTGGTCATCAAATGAAAATGGGTTTATAAATGCGAGCATTGTCTCCTTCTGTAGTAAAATCATGAAAATGACTTGCAACATGTTGATTTTTTCAGTATGTTTGGTCAAACCTATTATCCACAGCACGTTCCCTCTTCTCTTTCACATGTGGAAATTGACTTAAATCCTTATTTTCTAACTGATAGATGAACAGTTTTAATTTAATTTGAAATGAACTGATGCTATTTACTTAGTTAGGAAATAATTGATTCTTATCTTGTAGTTGAATATTTGGATAATTGAGATGGCTAGTAGCATCACTAGGCCTTTTTCAGTCGCATCGTATACACTAGATGGGCATACAGTACTATGCATAGGAATGTCAAATTTGAGATAGAACCTAATTCTTGTCTTTACCCTTCAGTGGGTATTTTTTTAAGCCTTTCCCTGTCGTTGCCAGACTTTTCTCTCTCCATGCAGCGGAATGATGGGGAATCATCTCTACACAATGCTCTTGGATTAAGAAATTCATTAATAAAAAATTAATTTAGATCATCTCTTCATTTTTGCAGTAATTTCATTGTAAAATATGAGGGGGTTGATTAAAAGCTTGGAATTGGGTAGGTGGAGGGCAAAGGGCAGAGAGATGACTGAATTTTCCTTGATTATTTTGGCAGAAGTAGGCCTGATGATGGAATGTTCAAATGCATTCATGGCATTGAAAAAGTTGCAATGTAAGCTGCACCTCCTGCAGTTTCTTAGAATTAGTGAAAATGTTAAACTATGTACCTAGAGAGACAGAAAGTTTGAAAAATAGGTATCCTAATTCATTAGACATTATGAATTAAGTGCAATGCTGTAGTCTTTGTTAAATGGCAGTAAAGAAAAAGCAATACTGAATATCTAGAGTGCTATGCTGATGAAATTGACGATGAATTTTAGGAAACTTTAGATTGAAGCCAAGAGTGAAGTACTCATTTAAACCTTGAATAGGTGACATTTCTTGCATCTAGAGGTAAAAGGGTGAACGGTTGCAGTGATATTATATAGAATGAGTTCCTCGTTTATGATGGCATTCACTGTGGTGTCACTAGGTTAGTATCTTTTTTTCTCATGTTATGTGGATGTTCAGCGATTGCAGTTTCAAAGGAGTCATGTTTTTTTGTTGACATAACCCAGGTATTTATGAGTGTTCAGGCAATACAGAGCCATGATTCCACAGAGTTTGAACAGAGTTGATCAGTGATGTGACTTTTGAGTTTTTGGAAGAGGTGAAAGTCTTACGGAGCCAAATATGGGGAATAGGGTGGAAGTTCCAGTGTATCATATTGCAAATCCCTCAATTTTCCCTTTGCCAAGACACCTTTGTGGGCAGGTGCATTGCCCAGAAGGAAAATTGTTTTTTTTTTCACTGCAAGCCAGGTCTGGTCTCACGAATATTTGCAACCAATCACATTTATTGAGTGAGTGAAATGAGATGGGGTGGCAGTGGAGGGAGTGGGCTCTCCAAGTCATAGCGATGCTAGGAGACCTTAACGACATTTGTAAATAATATGGAATGCTAATGAACAAGAAAAGGACAAAGAGTGAGATAATAGGAGGTAAAGGTTAAAGGATAGGCATCACACTGGAAGGTGAAGTGATTGAACTAGTGTATAGGTTTAAGTATTTGGGAAGTGTCAACATTGAATATGTGACCTGTTCCAAGGAAATCAAATCAAGAGCAGCTGTGGCTAAAGAGGGATTTAATAATAAGAAGAAACTACTATGAGGGCTTTCGTAAAAGGAACTGAGAAAGACAATGGTAAGATGTCACATCTGGAATGTGATGTTGTACGGAGAAGAGACATGGATTTTGCAGAAATATAAAGTAATGAGAATAGAGGCCTTTAGAATGAGGATCTGGCGGAGGATGGTGGGAATTAGATGGGAGTAGGGAGTAAAGAATGAGGAGGTGCTATGAAGGGTTGGAGAAGGGAGACGATTGGAAAAGATAATCAAGGACGGGAAGGTCAATTGTCTAGGGCTCATTGGTATGAGGAAGGAGTGGCTGTTGAGGACTGTGTTGGAGGGAGTTATAGAGGGAAGAAAGGATGAGCAAAGAAGAGGCATGAGATGTTGGACATGATTAAGATTGGGAGAAGATACAAAGGAATGAATTGAATGGCTCAAGACAGAAAGACACGGGAAGCCAACCGAGAGTGAACCTACCACGTGGCAAAATAACAATAGATGTTATGTTTGTTATTCATGGTGGGCAAAAATAAAGTTGAATGAAATGACGTTCAGAAAGGGTTGAGACATAGGAGCAATATTAAAATGGGAATTTGTTTCTTTGCAACAACAGAATATCTGGCCTACAATTTTTAGCAAAAAACCACTAATTTAGCCCATTGGTGGATCTTTGGACTGGTGGATTGGACTATTGAAAATATTTTCTCCCAATTCATTCGTTATAAAATGGGAAGAATTTCTCTTCAATCAACCACTAACTATTAATAGGAGTGTTAGAGCACGGTACAGGCTATATGTAATCCACAACCAGATAATGTTTTGAAGAGTTTAAAAAAATCAATGTCATAGAATTTTATTTTGACCTTATTTGTTGAGTCATGATTCTGTTCATAGATAATTGTTGAGAAATATTTAAATTCATTTTTAAATGAATATCTTAAACTGTGCTCCACTGAAAAACTTGAAATGACTTCCGACTAAATTCAGAGAAGCAATAAATGCACCAATCGCACTACATCACATGCTGCACATATGCTTTTTCATTATCAATTGTTCTGCAAGCAAAAGTAACGATCATCCACAGTAAAGCTGAAGGTGTATGATGAAGCTGGTGCGAGGGAGGGTGTTACGTTGTGGTGGTGTGTTTTCGGAAAGAGTGAGCGGGGAAAGAGTTTGGTGGGGGGGGGGGTCGTTCGGCTGTGAGGATGGCCGAAGGGCGCGTGCGCTCGATAGGGGCAGGAGTTATTCGGAACGTGGAGGAAGCCCAGGCGACCAAGGGGGAGGAGGGAATGCTTCAAGGGGGGCGCTGCATGCCTGGGGCTTCGAGTGGGGGGTGGGTGAATCGGCGGTGGCATGGGGGGATGGATACATTACAAAAGAAATGGCTGGGGATGGGGCACTCTCGGAGGGAAAGCGAATGAAAACATTAATGGAGAGGAGAGTGCGGACTCCTCAGTTCGCCGGGGTGTGAAAATTTGATTCCGAGAAAGTCGAACTAATTCCGATTCCGTTTTCAGCAGCACATTTTAATTTGTCAAATTTATTTTACTTTTGGCAGATATTACTTATTGTCCTTTTTAGTCTGTATTTAAAGCTGGATAGTACATATGCAGTAAAACCAATATTCTCGGCTCAAGTATTTAATAATGTGAGCTACCAATAAATAATATCCTTTACGGAATCGCTATCGCCACCAAGGATATGTACGAAAAAAGTAGGAATCTTTGTGAAGGAAAAATACGCCATGTTATTGTTCTTAAAAAGCTACACTCGCACCCACATTTACGATCTGAAATATACTCATTTATATAGAAACAGTTATAAGGAAAAGGGATAGGAACACACATAAAGGACGAACACAGGAGAGGTGGGGAAGGCGGAATCAAGCAGATCACGAATGCAAAAATATTTCCTAGACCGGTATTTGAACTCCGGATCTTTCCAGTTGCCGGGCGATATATATATATATATATATATATATATATATATATATATATATATATATATATATATATATATATATATATATATATAATGGGCTGACACAATATAACACAAATAGAAAAGAATAGACACATTTAAAAGAACACTCACACGGTAAATTGTTCGAGCTTTCGGCCCTCTCAGAGGCCTTCTTCAAGAGAGTCTCTCTTGAAGAAGGCCTCTGAGAGGGCCGAAAGCTCGAACAATTTACCGTGTGAGTGTTCTTTTAAATGTGTCTATTCTTTTCTATTTGTGTTATATTATTATTTATTAAAGGTAATCTACCGGTTAAGGTAGGTTTTTGGATGGACACAACTACCAAACAAATATTTTATTACTCCTAACAAAACACAAAATCCATCATCCTACTCTATATCAGGTCCCTCTTCATCTCTGAGTACTTTCTTCCTCCCTTCATCCCGTCCAACATCCCTATCCTGTTCCTTCCCTTTCCTCTTTTGCCCAACATTCTACCCTCTATCACAGTCTTCAACATCCCACTGCCGGTCAACACCCCCTTCATCCACTTTTCCTGCCTCCATAGGATTGCTCCCAACAAACCCCTCTCTTCGCCCACCATACCAAGTACTTCCTCATTTGTTTTCTTCTCTGTCCATTTCACCTTCTCCATTCTTCTCCACACCCACATTTCAAAAGCCTCCAGTCTACGTCTATCCTCCTGCTTCAATTACCACGTTTCCGCGCCGTACATAGCTACGCTCCATATCAAAGTTTTTACGAGTCTTTTCTTAACATCCTTACTCAAAGTCCCCGTCATCAACTCCCTCCTCCTTGTGAAAGCCTCTTTGCCTAGCGCAATTCTTCTCCTTACGTCCCTACTACTTTGACCGTGTTGGTCCAAAACACTACCGAGATACGTAAACTGTTCTACCTGCTCTAGTTTTTGCCCTCCTATTTTAATGTTAAGCTTGGCCTTTTTCTTTCTAGAAAATCGCATTACCTTTGTTTTATTAATATTGATTCTCATCCCATACCTGTCGCACTGAATTTCCAATTCACTCAGCAATGCTTGCAGCCCCTTGGCTGACTGACAAACTAAAGCTTGGTCATCAGCAAACCTAACTGATTTTACGAATCCCCCGCCCACTTTCATTCCTACCTCGAGTTCTTCCCATGCCTCTTTGATCATTTCCTCTGCATACAGGTTGAACAGCAACGGTGATAAAGGGCAACCCTGCCTTACACCCCTTCCTAACACTGCCCATCCTGACTCCCCGTTTCCCACCCGCACCTGAGCAGTCTGAGACATGTACAGGTTGCGGATTAGCCTTCTTTCCCTCCAATCTATTCCTATTTTCTGCAATATACTCATTAGTTTTTCCCAATTCACTCTATCAAACGCTTTTTCGAAATCTACGAAACAGGCAAATACCTCCTGGTTGTGTTCTATATCCCTCTCGATTAATAATCTCATTACTGCAATGGCATCACGCGTACCTCTCCCCTTCCTAAACCCAAACTGATCATCCCCTAAGTAATCATTTGCCCTACTCTCTATCCTTTTGTTTATGATCCTGAGAACAACTTTAGCTGCGTGGGATATCAAACTAATTGTCCTATAGTCCTCACATGACGTGGCCTTTACCTTTTTCGGAATCGGAACTAAAACTGCTCTCACAAAGTCTTCCGGCCAGATTCCCTCCTCATAAATGCTACGGATCAGCCCATATAGCCTCTTCCTCCCACATTTTCCTAAGCATTTTAAAAGTTCCACGGGAATGTTATCTACCCCCACGGCCTTATTTAGTTTCATCTCCCTTAATGCCCTTTCTATCTCATTGTCTAGTATGCCTGGACCTAAGCTGTCTTCCTCTACGTCATTTTCTTTTTCAATGTCTAACTTTGTTGGTCTGAGTTCTTTACTATACAGTTCTTCTATATACTCCTTCCATCTCTCTTGGATCTTTACTGCGTCAACTATTACCTTACCCGCCTTATCTCTAACTGTTAGCATAGCTCTTCCTTTCTTACTTCCCGATAACGATTTAACTATGCTGTACAGCGCACCGATTTCACCCTTCCTCTGCAGACTTTCCATATCCTCGCACTGCGTCTTCCACCATGCGTCTTTTGCCTTATTTGTTGCCCGCCTCAATTTATTGTCCAATTCTTTGTACTTCATTTTGCCTAATTCTGTATTTATATTCTTCCATTTTCGCCGCTCATCCATCTTTATAATCATCTCATCCGTGATCCATGGTTTCCTAGTCCTTTTAGCGTTAACGGTTCCAATAGTGTCTTTTGCGGCTTTAGACAACCCTCCCTTGATCATTTCCCATTTTTCTTCGATAGTAATAAGCCCTTTACCATCCTCCAATATTTTCTCTACCGCCTGTTTGTATTCCTTCCTTTTCAACCCATTTAATGCTTCTACATTCCATTTTCTAACTCGCCGCCCCTGCCTTATCTTTTTGAAACGTACGCTACATTTCATAACAACTAAATTGTGGTCTGAGTCCGCATCCGCTCCCGGAAAGCTGTGGGAATTTATCACACTGTTCCTAAACCTGTGTCTAACCAGGATATAATCTATCTGATACCTTCCTGAGTCACCTGGCATTTTCCATGTATACCTGCGTCTTTTGTGGTGTCTAAACCAAGTGTTTTTGATGACTAACCCCTGTCTCCTGCAGAACTCAACTGCTTTCTCCCCGCGGTCATTCCTCGCGCCTAAACCGTAGTCCCCCACCTCATCACCATCTCTTCCTTCGCCTACCGTCGCATTCCAATCCCCCATCACTATCAAATGTTTCCTTGCATGAACACACGCGATCATGTCCTCTAACTGATCGTATATCTTATCGACCTCTTCTTCCTTATGGTTGCTCGGTGGCATGTATACCTGAATAATAACTAAGTTCGTCGGTTCTGCTTTTATCTCCACTAGTAGTATTCTATCCGTTACCTGCTCTATGTTGACTACGCTTCTTCCTACCTCTTCATTTAATACTATGGCAACCCCTCGTTGGCTCTCGTCCCCACCGCTGTATATTATTCTATACTCATCACTCCAGTAATCCCCGCTAACTTTCAATCTCACCTCGCATAGACATAAAATATCTATATTTCCCCTTTCCATCTCTCGCTTAACATTCTCCAATTTCCCTGTCCTCATCATTGTCCTAACATTCCACGTTCCTATTCTAACTAATTTCTTCTTCTTCTCCTGCGTCTTCTGTCCTGCTGCCGCTGGTTTTCCCTTGCAAGGGTTTCGTGGGATGACGACCGCGGAAGCCTTGCCTCCCCCGCTGCCGGGCACGACACACGGCCGATTGGGCCGAGCCCCGTGGTTGCCAGGACTCAAATTATCTCTATTGTCCATCATATTTTATATATATATATACACATATATATATACATATATATATATACATATATATATATATATATATATATATATATATATATATATATACATATATATATATACATATATATATTTTTTTTTAAGGTTATCTACCGGTTAAGGTAGGTTTTTCGATGGACACCACTACCAAACAAATATTTTGTGACTACTAACAAAACACAACCCTAAATTCTACTCTACACCAGGTTCCTCTTCATCTCTGAGTACTTTCTTCCTCCCTTCATCCCGTCAAACATCCCTATCCTGTTCCTTCCCTTTCCTCTTTTGCCCAACATTCTACCCTCTATCACAGTCTTCAACATCCCACTGCCGGTCAACACCCCCTTCATCCACTTTTCCTGCCTCCATAGGATTGCTCCCAACAAACCCCTCTCTTCGCCCACCATACCAAGTACTTCCTCATTTGTTTTCTTCTCTGTCCATTTCACCTTCTCCATTCTTCTCCACACCCACATTTCAAAAGCCTCCAGTCTACGTCTATCCTCCTGCTTCAATGACCACGTTTCCGCGCCGTACATAGCTACGCTCCATATCAAAGTTTTTACGAGTCTTTTCTTAACATCCTTACTCAAAGTCCCCGTCATCAACTCCCTCCTCCTCGTGAAAGCCTCTTTGCCTAGCGCAATTCTTCTCCTTACGTCCCTACTACTTTGACCGTGTTGGTCCAAAACACTACCGAGATACGTAAACTGTTCTACCTGCTCTAGTTTTTGCCCTCCTATTTTAATGTTAAGCTTGGCCTTTTTCTTTCTAGAAAATCGCATAACCTTTGTTTTATTAATGTTGATTTTCATCCCATACCTGTCGCACTGAATTTCCAATTCATTCAGCAATGCTTGCAGCCCCTTGGCTGACTGACAAACTAAAGCTTGGTCATCAGCAAACCTAACTGATTTTACGAATTCCCCGCCCACTTTCTTTCCTACCTCTAGTTCTTCCCATGCCTCTTTGATCATTTCCTCTGCATACAGGTTGAACAGCAACGGTGATAATGGGCAACCCTGCCTTACACCCCTTCCTAACACTGCCCATCCTGACTCCCCGTTTCCCACCCGCACCTGAGCAGTCTGAGACATATACAGGTTGCGGATTAGCCTTCTTTCCCTCCAATCTATTCCTATTTTCTGCAATATACTCATTAGTTTTTCCCAATTCACTCTATCAAACGCTTTTTCGAAATCTACGAAACAGGCAAATACCTCCTGGTTGTGTTCTATATTCCTCTCGATTAATAACCTCATTACTGCAATGGCATCACGTGTACCTCTCCCCTTCCTAAACCCAAACTGATCATCCCCAAAGTAATCATTTGCCCTACTCTCTATCCGTTTGTTTATGATCCTGAGAACAACTTTAGCTGCGTGGGATATCAAACTAATTGTCCTATAGTCCTCACATGACGTGGCCTTTACCTTTTTCGGAATCGGAACTAAAACTGCTCTCACAAAGTCTTCCGGCCAGATTCCCTCCTCATAAATGCTACGGATCAGCCCATATAGCCTCTTCCTCCCACATTTTCCTAAGCATTTTAAAAGTTCCACGGGAATGTTATCTACCCCCACGGCCTTATTTAGTTTCATCTCCCTTAATGCCCTTTTTATCTCATTGTCTAGTATGCCTGGACCTAAGCTGTCTTCCTCTACGTCATTTTCTTTTTCAATGTCTAACTGTGTTGGTGTGAGTTCTTTACTATACAGTTCTTCTATATACTCCTTCCATCTCTCTTGGATCTTTACTGCGTCAACTATTACCTTACCCGCCTTATCTCTAACTATTAGCATAGCTCTTCCTTTCTTACTTCCCGATAACGATTTAACTTTGCTGTACAGCGCACCGATTTCGCCCTTCCTCTGGAGACTTTCCATATCCTCGCACTGCGTCTTCCACCATGCGTCTTTTGCCTTATTTGTTGCCCGCCTCAATTTATTGTTCAATTCTTTGTACTTCATTTTGCCTAATTCTGTATTTATATTCTTCCATTTTCGCCGCTCATCCATCTTTGTAATCATCTCATCCGTGATCCATGGTTTCCTAGTCCTTTTAGCGTTAACGGTTCCAATAGTGTCTTTTGCGGCTTTAGACAACCCTTTTTTGATCATTTCCCATTCTTCTTTGATAGTAATAAGCCCTTTACCATCCTCCAATATTTTCTCTACCGCCTGTTTGTATTCCTTCCTTTTCAACCCATTTAATGCTTCTACATTCCATTTTCTAACTCGCCGCCCCTGCCTTATCTTTTTGAAACGTACGCTACATTTCATAACAACTAAATTGTGGTCTGAGTCCGCATCCGCTCCCGGAAAGCTGTGGGAATTTATCACACTGTTCCTAAACCTGTGTCTAACCAGGATATAATCTATCTGATACCTTCCTGAGTCACCTGGCATTTTCCATGTATACCTGCGTCTTTTGTGGTGTCTAAACCAAGTGTTTTTGATGACTAACCCCTGTCTCCTGCAGAACTCAACTGCTTTCTCCCCGCGGTCATTCCTCGCGCCTAAACCGTAGTCCCCCACCTCATCACCATCTCTTCCTTCGCCTACCGTCGCATTCCAATCCCCCATCACTATCAAATGTTTCCTTGCATGAACACACGCGATCATGTCCTCTAACTGATCGTATATCTTATCGACCTCTTCTTCCTTATGGTTGCTCGGTGGCATGTATACCTGAATAATAACTAAGTTCGTCGGTTCTGCTTTTATCTCCACTAGTAGTATTCTATCCGTTACCTGCTCTATGTTGACTACGCTTCTTCCTACCTCTTCATTTAATACTATGGCAACCCCTCGTTGGCTCTCGTCCCCACCGCTGTATATTATTCTATACTCATCACTCCAGTAATCCCCGCTATCTTTCAATCTCACCTCGCATAGACATAAAATATCTATATTTCCCCTTTCCATCTCTCGCTTAACATTCTCCAATTTCCCTGTCCTCATCATTGTCCTAACATTCCACGTTCCTATTCTAACTAATTTCTTCTTCTTCTCCTGCGTCTTCTGTCCTGCTGCCGCTGGTTTTCCCTTGCAAGGGTTTCGTGGGATGACGACCGCGGAAGCCTTGCCTCCCCCGCTGCCGGGCACGACACACGGCCGATTGGGCCGAGCCCCGTGGTTGCCAGGACTCAAAATCTCTGTTTTTTCCATCATGTTAATCTTGTGAATGATAATTGAGGTGGTTTCCCGTTGCCTTCCTCAATAGTGTTTTTAACGTGACACCATCACTTACTGGCCGCCCCACTGGGGTCAGACGCCATTGCAGCCGCCTCACTGAGGAACAGACGCTGCGTGGACTACCTTTCGTCTGGCTCCTAACCTTCGACCTATCTGGCATGGGTGACCCTACCAGGAGCAATAATTATTACTCCCGCCAGCACAGCTCTAGGGGTCATCGGAACGCACAAGCCCTTCCACCACGTCAAGGTTTTAGTCCGGGGAGGGTGTGTTATATTGTGTCAGCCCATTATTTTGCCGCTCGTGTGAGTTTTTACGTACAATCGTTATATATATATATATACATATACATATATGTATATATATATACTACCTTGATCAAAAAGTTCCCGGAATAACCACCGTGTGGCGCTCCCATCGTTCTAATTTGAGTTCTGTTTTTTTTTGTTAAATTGGTACATCTTTTGTTGATATTCCCTTTAAATCTTAGTGTCATAACTTGACATTTGCAAAAGTTACGGTCGGTTTTCGGTATGTCCATCAGTGCTTCCTGCGATTTTTCCATTACTTCCTCTCGGCTGCTAAAACGCGTTCCCCGTAATGGTTTTTTAACTCGATTGAACAGAAAGAAGTCACAGGGAGCCAAATCAGGTGAATTTGGTGGCTGTTGGATGGTATTTGTTGCATTTTTCGTCAAAAAATTACGAATAATGATAGCACTGTGCGACGGTGCGTTATCATGGTGCAAAATCCACGAGTTTTCTGCCCACATTTCTGGTCTCTTTCGGCGAATTGCTTCACGCAAACGTCTCATAACGCCCAAATAATACTCTTTGTTTACTGTCTGGCCTTCTGGCAAAAATTCATGATGCACTACACCGTTGTAATCCATGAAAACCGTCAGCATTGCCTTCTTTTTTGACTGAAAACGACGTGGTTTTTTTGGTCTCGGCTCATTTGGTGAACGCCATTCACTTGCCTGATGTCTGGATTGCGTGTCGTACTCATAAACCCACGTCTCGTCTCCAGTAATGATCCTTTTGATGAATGTGGGATCGGATTCAGCCTCGCAAATCATGTCTTTTGCGACGTCAACACGGTCTCTTTTTTGCATGAAATTGAGGTCTTTTGGAACCAACTTTGCTGCTACACGACGGAAACCCAAATCATTAACCACAATGTCTTGGGCGGATCCATAGGCAATGTTCAAGTCCTCCGCTATTTCTCTGATGGTTAATTTGCGGTTATTGACCAACATTTCTTTTACTTTATCAATTTTTTCACCGACTTTCGATGTCGATGGTCTGCCACTGCGTTCATCATCTTCGATTGACTCACGACCACTTCTGAACCGCTCGTGCCACTGGTAAACGACCGTTTTTTTTAGAGAATCGTTGCCGAAACACTTTTCCAACATTTCCAACGTCCGTGCGCCACTAAATCCGTTTTTTACGCAAAATTTAATACAAGTTCGTTGTTGCAAATTTAAATCCATTTCTGAAATTGTAAAAAATCGCCAACACACACAGAGATAGATGTACTCTTGGCTACGTAACTTTTGCAAATGTCAATTTATGACACTAAGATTTAAAGGGAATATCAACAACAGATGTACCAATTTAACAAAAAAAACAGAACTCAAATCGGAACGATGGGAGCGCCACACGGTGGTTATTCCGGGAACTTTTTGATCAAGGTAGTATATATATATATATATATATATATATATATATATACATTTCTTCGAAATGGAACGCTCTTCGGCGGCGCATAAATATATAAAAACACATATGTAGATTTTTAAAACATAGAAACACAAAGAAAGGACACTCACATATGTAGTTCTGACGTTTCGGCGGCTCTACCGTCGTCATCAGATTCTGATGACGACGGTCGAAACGCCAAAACTACATATGTGAGTGTCCTTTGTTTTTCAATGTTTTAAAAATCTACATACACTCATGTTTTAAAAATCAACACACGCACATATATATAGTATGTGAGATGAGATGGAAAGGTAACGGGGGTTACGGGAGTGGTACTTAGAGAGTAATACACGTATCTGTACAGCGGAGGGGAAGATAGCCAGCGAGGGTTGACCATAATATTGAATAAAAACGTAGGAAGAAGCGTAGTCAACATACATGTAGCTCGAGCGACTGATATAATATAATTAGTAAAAGTAAAAGCTATGGCCAGTCAGAGGACACGGTCGCGGGTGTTCCTGCTGGAAAACACCTGATAGTGATGGGGGATTGGAACGCGACAGTAGGTGAATGAAGACATTGTGGTGAGGTCGAGGACTGCGGTTAAGAGACGGGAAATGACCACAAAGAGAAAACAATTGTGTTCTCCAGGAGTCAGGCGTTAATCATAAATATCACTTTTAGCAGGCTTTAGAAAAAAAATATGAGTGAGGGCAAGGAGTTGGATACTATAGAGGAAAAATGAGAATAGATGAAAGAAGTGATTTCGAGGGCCAAAAATAAAACTATAGGAACTGAATATGTAGGATAAGGACGAGGAACCATGGATTGCGGATGAGATAGATAAGAGAAGGAAATAGAAGAATGCAAATACATAGTTAAGTACAAGGAAGTACGAAGAGTTCTATAATAAATTGAGATGGTAACAAATAGATCAAAAGGAGTGTGGTGGAGGACGCAGTGTGAACATAAAGGAAAGTTTGTTGAGAGAGGGTGAAATTGGTGCGCTGTGCAAGAAGGATAAAAGTGGTGGGAAGTAAGAAGAAAACGTCCGTGTGAACAATGAAATATTAGTCAGGAGAAATATTAGTTGAACCAGAGAAGATCCAAGGGAGATGAAAGGAGTGTATAGAACAATTGGTTGGTAAATACATTAGTCCAGCAAGCTTTGACATAAGGAGAGAATACGACGTAGATGAGAATAGTATAGATAGAATGACGGCAATTTAGGTCCAGGCTTACTCGACTGTTAGACAGAAAGGACATTTAGGGAATAGATATCAAATAAGGGCGTGAGGGTCGACAACATTCCCGCCGAACTACTTAGAAGTTTAGGAAATCGTGGGAGGAAGAATTTTAATGGACTCATTTGTAGCATTTATGAGGTAGATTTGGTCAGTTCAGTTTTAGTTCCCATCTTAAATAAAGGAAATAAGGACAATGTGTGATGTAATAACGTGAGGACTATAGAACAAGAAGCCTGATTTTGCACGTGATTAAAAGGGTACTTAGGATTACATAGGGTATGGTCACTTTGGGTTCAGGAAAGGGAGAGGTACACGTAACAGCAATGAGGTCACCAATAGAGAGGAGCATACAGAATACAATCAGGATATATATGTCGGTTTAATAGATTTTGAAAGGACAATCGAGTTAATTGGGTAAAATTAATGCAGATACAGCAGAGAATATGAATAGATTGGGGGAATAGATGACTAATCCGCAACCTGTGGTACGTAATTCAGACCGCACAGGTGCGAGTGAGAGATGGAGAGTCCAGATGGTCAGTGTTAGGAATAGGAGTAAGGCAAGATTGTCCATTATCACCTGTCTATTTTAACGTGTGTGAAGAGGGAAAGTCAGCGGGGAATTCATAATATCAGTTAGGTTTGTTGATTCTGATGTTTGCTGATCAGCTCTAGTTTGTCAGTCAGCGAAGGGTTTTAAAAGCATTGGCGAGTGAATTGGAAATTCAGTGCGATAGATATGGGATGATAATAAATAAAAATAAAATTAAGGTAATGCGGTTTTCCAGTAAGAGAAAGGTTAAATTAAACATTAAAATAGGAGGACAAGAGCAGGTGGAACAGTTTACATGACTCGGAAGTGTTTTGGACCAATATGATCAAAGTAGTAGGGACGTGAGGGGGAGGTAACAAAGATTCACTAGGTAAAAAGGTTTTCATGAGGATGAGGGAATCAATAGCGGGGACGTTGAGTTAGATTTTTGAGAAAAGGCTCGTCAAAATTTGATATGGAGCGTGGTTTTTCACGGCGAGGAAACATGACCATTGAAGTTGGACGATAGACGTAGATTGGAGGCTTATGAAATAAGTGGGTGGGGAGAAGGATGGAAAAGGTGAAGTGGATCCATAGGAAAACAAATGAGAAATTGTTTGGAATGCTGGGGAAGAGAGAGGATTGTTGGGAGAAATCCAAAGGAGGCAGGGCAGATGGATGCAGAGAGTATTTTGAATGGCGATGGGGTGTTGAAGATTGTGAGATAGGGGAGAATGTTACAAGGGAACAGAAGTAGGATAGGCATGTTGGAAGGGACAGAAGTAGGATAGGGATGTTAGACGTAATGCAGGGAGAAAGTCAATTTGTCGAATTAAAGAGGTGTTCATTTGATTGTTAGATGTCAAGTTGTGATTTGCTAGGAGAGGCAAGAGAATGTTTATGGTACCGTTTGGTAGTTTAGGCCCATCAGAAACCTACCTTAACCAGTAGAGTACCGATAGTAATATATAGAATATTGTATAAGATTTCCTCGGCTCTCTTGGGCCAGAGAAGTCGCCGCAAAGGCAATAGCGAATCGAGTAATGTGGGAATGAAATATCCGGCGGCACGTGGAGAGCACTCTTTCTGCGCTTGTTTCTCTCCTCGCAAGCAGACGAAGGGTGGGTTTTCCAACTTGCTTGGCCGCCTCGTTTTATTGGCGCACCGACATCAAATCGGGTGTCATTTGAGCAACTCTTCTCGAGGATTCAGCAATTCTCGACTATATTCGACCCTGGAGTTCCCAGCGAAACCTGGCGGACTTCTCCAAGGGCGAAGTCCCTTCCACTCAACGGCAATTCCACCTCTCCCGGAATCGACGCGACGCGAGCACGCAGCCTCCGACACGAATTGGATTGCACGTGTTGTCGTGTTCTGGTGCTCCAAGTCTCCGAGCGATAAGGCCGAGTATGCGGGCATCTACCTGGATTTTAGGCGGATTTTATTCACATACAGCAGTTGTGAATGCAAGGAGGGCATGTGGCTGAGGGTGCTAGGTCACAGGTCATACATGCACGTTCACTGCATCTGCCTCTGAACAGATATTAGGTCGAACGTGCCTACTACTAAATACCCCGCAAGCCGTCGCAAGGATGTGTGGCAGGGGGTGTTAGGTCACCAGCCCTGCAGGTACCTTTTGGAAAAGCACGGGGCCAATTTCAAAATTCACGAGGAGGAAGAGAAGACTCGATTGGAGGTCCCTGGCGCGCCGGGGCTGGAGGGGCGAATGGGTGGCCGGCCGCCGCATGGGGGCGGGGGTGTGGGCCCCGCGTCACGTGACCCATTCCCCTCTCCTTGAGCCGGGAGTTCCGCCCCTGCCTAGCCCATGGGTCGAGACGCCCTCCCGGCAGGTGTCGTGACCTGCTCACCCCCGGCCCTGACCTCTCTTTCACATTCGATCCGTCGTCACCAAATAATTTCAGATTGTTTTTTCTTTTCATCTCATAGTACCATCTGAATTTGATTGAAAATAGTAATAGTAAAGAAAATATTAATACTTTTGAATGGTATAGAGAGAGGTAGGAAGCATTTGGAGCTGAAAAATGGCTGAGTGCTCTCGTAAGTATTTAGTATCTTATTAAAAGTGTCCCGACGCCTAATCCGTGGACCCATCAAAACCTTTGCTCGCCGGTAAATTACTACTTATGCTAATATTGACCGAAAATGTGGCTTAAGTGTGTAAATTTTGTTATAATCCACGGCGCAACAAACGTCGCTGAGGCTACCACTTATCTTTGTAGCCGTGGAGCAAATGCCCATTTCTCAACCATGCTACAAGTCAGTTTTCAGCGCCTTATAATTTGCAGACACACGGATTCTGATGGTGGAAAGAAAATTCGCTTTACTTCACTTTTTAATTGCCTACAGTATGCACTGTCCGAATTCGAAAGTTTTATATTGCACTCAGGACTATTCCTGGGACTGATTATTTTGAGCAACATGCTCCGGTTTGTTGAGGACACATCGTCTCACATACTGTATCACTCGTGAGCACACTTTACATTTACACCAGCTCCTCAAAATAAGAATAAAAATTGACTCAGTGCTCTTGGCAGCGCACGGTGGTGCCGGCGGGAAAGCGATTGCCCCCTTCCCACTAGCGCCACCCTCTCCGGACGGATTCCAAATCGGAGTGAAGGATTGTAGCGGAAACCAGTTTCCAGTGAGACTACACCGCTTGAATTAAATCCGCTCACACCCTTGCTGTAAAGGAGGTCACTCTATGAAAATTATTAAATGGACCACATTTTTGGCTATGCTCAGACCCTCTGACAAGATTACAATTCCCAATTTTCAGGTCATACATCTTCATTGGTAAAAATATATACCTGGATTAGCATTTATATATTTCATCGTTATTATGCCATGTTCTCCACATAAAATTGTAATTATTTACACGAATGCTTTACAAAGTCTACAGTTTTGCATCGCAGTATGCGGCAGTGGCTACGAACGATGAAACAACGGAAAGCCACAATGCGGGTGCTTACATGGAGAGTTTTGGTTCAAACGCGGCAGAATGCAATCATTATTCTGTACACTCATATATACCTCCGGATTTTAATTTATTCCATGACGGTGCAACAATTTTAGAGTATAAAAATCATTCGCCTGGACCGAGATTCAAACCTGGATCCCTCGATGTCCGGCCGAGTGCTTTAGCCAGTTGAGGTACCGGGGCATACTCATCCACTCCAAAGTTTTGGAGACTTCAAACGAGCAAGATGTGACGAAATACAGGGTATGCATGCAATTTCACACAGGTATTCGTAGTCCTACGTGTTGCGCCACAACCTACGAGGTTAAATCCAACTTCCAACACTAGAGTGTTTACTATTTTTTTGTAAGTTTAAAGAAACTGCAGGAGATGCCGCGACAGTGACTTTTCCATGATGAACATCGTTTTCAAAGCAGTGAAATACCCCTCGTGACTCGACGCATAGAACTAGTTTTTCCCCCGCCTCCCAAGTGCAGTCGTAGGATTTGTGCATTCATATTTCTTAGCATGCGCAATAAAAAAACACATTCGCGTTGGCTCTTTCGTAAAAAAAGTTTTGTAGCATTCTGGTGGGTGGACTGCAGAGAGTAATGTATTTTCCAATGGATCATCTCCGAGATTGTATCGATCGTGATAGATTTCCTTCCCTGCCACCGCGCTTGCCCTAGAGCGATTGTTCGCCCTGCGCTCGAGGGAATTGATCGCAGGGAATAACCGCCGTAACGATTGCTTTGTCCCGTACACTCGGGTTTGGAAACTTCTCTGAGTTTTTTCCTCCGACGACCGAGGGCGCTCGTCTGTTGTTTTTTTCGACGGGCGAAAATGTATGCGGCCGTCGCCGGCTCTCGCGCCGCACTCGGTCGTGCGGGGGCGCCCCCAAATACATTTCGCCTTGTGGCGGGCGATTGCCCCCTTTCCCGCGACCCCCCTCCGCCGAAGGGACGCGGCGGCGCTCAGTCGTCGTCATTTGCTGAGGTAATTCACGACAGAACTCCCACGGCGCCCGAGACAGCGTGCATATTCATGCGGCGTCCTCGGGATTCTGGAATCCAAATATAATAACGCTAAGTTAGGCTGACGGGGGAAACTGGGCTGTCGGCGTTTTGTCCGTGATTTCAATCGAAGTCCGCATTGGATCAGGTGTAGGTCTAGAATCTCCAGTGCTACTGTGTAAATGAATCGGGCATTAAAGAAGTTTAATTTGGGACACCAATAGTTTGTTAATTGGGAGTTAGTCCTTTGAAAACTTCCAAGGGGTTTTTATCGTCTCCCGTCTTCCCAAGGTATGCCTGAAGCGTAATTTATTTATAGGGCGTTAAGGCATGGAAATAATGTTGTTACGGGAGGGTTTCTATCGGTAAAAGTTGGCCGAAAGTTTGAAGGAAGCGTTATCAAGTTACGACTGAAGTTACTTCACAGTTTCTGCGTCTGGAAATCCTAATTACGAGTGCGCTCTTTAAATGCACATTTTCTAGTATTTCCCTTTTTGAAAATCAGCTGAGGTGCGGATTCGTGTTGCGATAAATGTGAAGTAGGCGTGCTTGTATTGAGCGAGTGTGTATTCTAAATTGAGCGTGTTTGTAGATGTTCTTTTTCTGGCACGATGGCGGAAGAAATCCCTCTCCAGACTTAGCGAGGTCGGTAGACCCCCCCCCCCCTCCCCACGTCCCGTGCCGTAGACGCCTTAACCTCCCCCCCCCTTCTTCCAAGCCGACGGAATCAGCAAGCAATTAGACAGGTCGCCAGAAAAGAATGAATGGCAAGGAGGAAGGGAAGGAAGGCGAAGAAACATGAGAGGGCCCAAAGTAATCACCGAAGGTTTTGAACGCAGAAGACCAGTACTTCGGAGAGGGCTTGCGAAACGTATTATTTACTTTCGTGAATACGTGTATTAGTCAGTTAAACTGAAAGCCATGGCAATAAAATTGATAGCTTATCTCATAAAGTTTTGCCATTGTTTTCAATGACATCAAATTTCATTTTAAAAATGAGAGAAGTATGGATATTGTAATATAAAAAAAGAACCAGCGTATGATTATCCCTTTTACTATATTCCTTGTAGGTTGATGACTAAGATATCGAGTTTACGGCGATCTCGGGATTAATATCGAACATGTAGCATGAAAATACTTTCGCGTGTACTTTTTGCGCTCGTAATTTAGGTTCTCACAGCTTGCCATGGCATGGGAAATTCTTATGTGTGGTCATGGTGATGAAATCACGTCGCAAATAGTACGGTCGAGGGAGTGTAAAACCTCGTCGTCCTCTTCAAAAGTGATGCATCTCTCTGGAATATAGAGTTTTAAGAGCTACGGACACGTGAGGTTAAATAATGTGATATGCTAGAGTATCATAATACATATAAGGAACGTAATTTGAGTATTAACCAGCAATGATATTGCAGTGCATGTTGGTGTTGGACCAGTGTATTTGCTCGAACGTGCGATTCGGAGGCACTCGAATGGGGAGGAGCCCCGTGGTGCAGGTCTCCAACGTATTTTCCCTGCTCTCCCCCCCGTCTCTGTGTCTTCCGCCTCCCCTCATCACACCCACATCCATTACCTACCCCGAAAGTTGTCGCAAAGGACATGTGGCAGGGGGTGTTAGATCATCAGTCGTCCTACGTTTATTCCAATACTTTCACAAACACACTGCACCCCGTGATCCACCGAAAGGACATGTGGAAAAGACTAAAAGCACCATTCATGCAATATTCGTTGTATAAATTACAAATGCTTTTCTGTGGGTAACTATTTCACCGACTACATTAAGAAGACGAATCAGTAAACCCATTATAAACATGCTGGGCTCACATGCAAAGCAGTCGCTAATTATCAGATTCCATTCCACTCTTGCAGGTTGGACAATTCACTAATGAATTAGATTTATTTATTTACACGACGCCCCAGCACCCGGCCAAAGGGGGCGTGGCAGGGAGTGTTGGGGCGCTTACCATTAGATGAGTTTAGGGGGAATGTAACTTGAATATTCCAAACCATTTTCGCCAGTGCCTTTCCGTCTTAGTGCTTACCCCTTGTGCTGCTGTCGTCGCGTGTGAAAACAATTTATCTTTTCTTTATGTTTAGTCTGCGTATTCGCCGTATTTCTAAAGGTTCTTACCCCAAATCTTTTCATAGATGTGTGGCGCTTTGTTTTCCTTCGTGCAAATTTTCCACGAATCCGGCGGTCCTTCTTTGTAACATATTCAATTCTCTAATCAGTGTTTTCTGGGATGGATCCCATATACTACCACCCCATGCACTAGTTGCATGGTCGCTCTAAATAAAAATAGCACGCCTCCTTCACTCTCTGATCACTGCATTTTCCAAATATACTTGTGACGGATACCAGCTTCCTTAGGGTCTCTTCGCAGATAGTGCGAGTGCTTTCCCCATGTAAGATCGGATGCGATGGTGACACCTAAGCATTTTGCGTAATCAGTGACTTTAATAAAACGTTTCCAAGTTGGTGAAGCCTGCTCGTTTTCCATCATTTTTTTAAGAAGTGACTAACCGTATATTATTTAGCATTTATATCCAAACCTCATTATGAACACCAATTTTTAATATTGTTTAGGCCAATGCATGGTAATTGACAATCTGTGTCGTTCGCAATTTCCCAGTGGATTACAGCGTCA
Source organism: Hetaerina americana (assembly GCF_022747635.1). Taxonomy (NCBI): domain Eukaryota; kingdom Metazoa; phylum Arthropoda; class Insecta; order Odonata; family Calopterygidae; genus Hetaerina; species Hetaerina americana. The sequence goes on along the minus strand of NW_027286069.1, from coordinate 108,883,074 downwards.
TCGGCAAACAGTCGTATGTCTCTTTTTTATTTTTGACATGAAGTAATTGGTGAAAATAAGAAAGGGCAGTGGGCCTATGTTTCCTACCTTGAGGGACGCCGGATGTTACTTTTCCATAATCAAAGCTTGAGCCATCGATTACTACCTCTCCCTTGAACTTATTGAGGAAGTTGTGAATCCAGTTTATTAAATTATCGTTTATTGCCTGCCCTCAAAACGTGTGTATCAGTTTGGTGTGTCGAACTCGATCAACTTCCTAATCATCTTAACCACGTGGAAATGCTTGGGGATGTTCTCCCGTTTGAGTAAATGTTTATTTGTGTCTGCGTGCGTATGTTTAATATCCAAGTGCGTGCTTCTGTGTGCTAGTGCACGGTCATGTAAGAAGGTCAAAAGTTCAACTCGAAGCATTCTAGATAAGGAAGCATTGTTCACTGAAAAAGAAGACTAAAACTTGGCGAGGAGGCGCGTCGCCGGGGAAGGGGTTGGGCTTTCGCGGGGGGAGGAGGGAGGGAGAGAGAGCCCGCTGTTGTGCGGGCGGAGAGACGGGGGGGAGGGGCGGGGCGGAGGGGTTGGGAGGGCCCTCTTGGACCAAACAGCCGTCGGAAAGTTCCGCATCCGTGGGTTCTTGGCGCCATAAGCCTTACGGTGACCCTGTATCGACATTCGTGTTGAACTCTTCGACTGGGCACGTTCCGGTCGGGTGGGCTGGCCGGTCGCCCGCACTGTGGGCTGTCCCTCTAATCACCTCTGATTCCGCTTCCTTTGCGTGGATCCGAAGAATTCAGGCGATAAATATTTGAAGAGTAGCTGACCGAGTAGCAATTTCAATGCTCCGTGAAGAAGTTTCTCTTAACCCTGAGGTCATATCGTGCTAACGTCACACCACCGTTAATTGATGGCTTTAACCTGACGAGTGGAATGCTATCGGGGTCAATTGATGGCCGACTCCACTGAAAACTTAGTATTTGGGGAAACGTGGGATCCAAAAACAAAATCACGGACAAAGGAATTTCTCTAGAACTAAATGGTCGCTAGGATGAGGGCGTCAACAAAAACGATTGTCAACACACCGACAAAAATAAAAAACCTAAAATAATATTAGTAGGAAAAACGCCGCCAGGAGCAGCACATTTAAAAACATTGCAATGGTTAGCGAATAACATCGACTCTTTTAACCACCACCGACCTAGGAAGTGAAGTTACTAGAGGAATAACGAATCAATGGAGCATATTTCGTCATTAAAGCAAAATAGGAATGTTTAACAGATAAAAGTTAAGAGTGGAAGAGAAGAAATGTTAAACAGAATGCAATGTCAATAACGTAAAAAAAACATTATGGATGTCTTCCTCCCATGGACTACAACGTTGACGTGGTGGAAGGGCTTGTGCGTTTCGATGACCCCTAGAGTTGTGCTGGCGGAAGCAATGATAATTGCCCCTGGTAGGGTCACCCATGCCAAGTAGCAAAGAGTTAGTAGCCAGACGAAAGTTAGTCCACGTAGCGTGTGTTCCTCAATGAGGCGGCTGCCAAGGCGTCTGACCCCGGAGGGGCGGCTGCCATTCAGTGATGGCGCCACTCTTAACTGAGGAAGACTTAATTGAGGAAGACAGAGATAATTAATGATGACAACTACGGACTGTTTGGCCGGATGGTTGGTTGGCAGCAGGGGAGGGATTCTCCACGGCCGTCCTCACAAGAAATTCTTGGAAAAAAGAGACTTAAGCAGGGGAAAATAATACCGCCATGTATAGGATGGATCAGGTATTATGAGAACAGCGACGCTATAAAAAATTAAAATGGAAAGGAAATTGAGGGTTTAGACATGTTAAGTTTATGTGAGGTGAGATAGCGGACTACTGGAGTGATAATGAAAGAGTAATTTATGATAAGAATGATCGCTGAGTGGCTCTAGTAGTGTATAGAAAACTGGGGTGAAGGATATTGAATGTAGAGCATGTGATAATATGGTGAATATAGTGCAGGTGGTATAATAATATTGATGAGAATAAAAGCAGATGATATCAATTTAGTGGTAATCTAAATTTACCTATATGCCGACCAGTATGTAGTTGTCGGGGGGTGGAACTAGACAGCTGGTACGAACAATTGGAATTAAAAATTGGGTACGTGGCACGAAGGGAACACCCAAGAGTAATGGTGGCTCGGGACGCTAGCGTCGAGGCAGTGAGCGAAGGGAGAGAGTGCAGTTTACGATCATAAATGATAGCGGAGAGAAAGCGGTGGAGTTCTTCAAAAGAAAAGGCTTGCTTTTTACTAACTCATGCACTGAAGTAAAAAATCTAATGTACTCGTATCTTTCTACCAAATTTTTCATTCGGTACAACTAGTTTCAACGCATCGGCGTCGTCCTCAGGCACTTTTGTACTTCAGTGATAATGGATTTCCACGAAGTTAATCCTGAAAACATAGAATATATTAACACATGGTTTAAACATCAGCCGGTGGAATATTCAGGGATAAATACCAGTGATATCACAGCATTGTACGGCATAAGATTTCGAAACAGCATTGTCAACTCATGCAGTTTCGCGCGTGCGGATACAGATTAGGATCATAATTTAGTTGCCATGAAATGCAGTTCAAAATTCAAAAGGACTTGTAGTGTGCCAAAATGAGGCCTTGAAGGTTAAACTGGAGTGAAAATGATGGAGAACCAAGAAAAAATAAATATCTAAATGAAGAAAAAGGAATGGAAATGGTTGGCGAAAGGTGAGCGGAGTTTAAGAAGGGTATAGGAAGAGCAGCGAAGGAAAGGATAGGCATGGCAGGGAATGAGAGAGAGGAGAATCCGTGGGGTAACGTGTGGGATGCTTATGAGCATGGATGAGAGAAGGAAACGGATAAGCATTCGAACACAGAAATGGGGAGGGGAATGTGCAAAGAGATGGACAAGGAACTGAGGCGAGAAACTAAGAGAGCCAAGGAAGAGGGAAGGAAAGATCAGTGCGACGATTTGGAGAAATTCCAGATGCAAGGGAAAAGCAATTTTGTCGGGACTAAGCAAGGGAAACACTATAGATGATGTAAGGGAGAAGATAGTGATTTAAGAAGGAGTCAAGAAGAGATTCAGGGCCGGTTAAAACAACGGCGGAAGGCGTGTGGTTATTAGGCGCGCCTGTTTGGAAATAGGAAGGGAATGCGACTCAGACGTGGAGAGACGGTATTCAGGAATACCGAACAACGACATAGAAAAAGTGCAGAGTTAGATGAATTTGAATGAAGAATCGAACCGTTGAAGGATAGAGAGATGGATTTGAAAACTGTTTTGTGCTGAGGGCGTGGCTCGTACGAAGGAAGCGGAAGGAGTGACGCGGAAATCGAGAAGGGGTGGTGAGGCCACGTGGAAGGAGGCTGTGGGGTCATCCAAGTGATGCGCCTGTGAGGAATGGTTATTAAAAGGAATGCGATGGTCACGGATCGAGGGGATTGCTCGTTAAGTGTTTGTGGAGGGCGGCATTTGTAGAAATGGAGGGCAGGTCGTTCAATTGGGTTTGATGCAAGGCGAGGTGAGGCATTGGCCGGTGGAAAGGGAGATTTCGGTATCCAAAAAAAGTGATATTGGAACTGAATATGTGTGCGTGCTCACGAAAGCCATTAAAAAAGGTAACGAGAATATTTCAGGTGTCTGAAATTGGATAGGGACGTGTTCTTCTAAGATGCCAAGAGCAGGCGGGGGTAAACGATTGACATGGCCATTGCACTGTCGGAGGGCGGGGTGAGAGATAGAGAGAGAGGCCTCTACTCATTGAAGGAAACGTAATGCTCTCGTTGCATGGCCGTGAGGAGCGGCGAATCTTGGCGCCTCCCGCGGCCGGTCATTCCGTTATCTTCCGATAGACAATCCAGCTGAAATATTTCTCACATTCGTCAATGATTTCCAAAACCAAGGGCCAATAAAGAAATCCGCACGTATGGCGAGAATTCCAAAGATGGATGGTATCTTACTTCAGGATGGGAGCCCCTTGACTCACGAAGAGAGCAGGCAAGAGTGAGACAATTAGGGAAGCATGGAACAGCCGAGTTTGTCTATGACAGCAAAGAGGGGAATTATGACGGCCTGTCGTACGCCAAAACTATTGGCCAGAGTGAGTCGAAATATGTTACGATAAGTATCTTAATCAACTGATGGGTATATTAAAATTTGAAATCGTGACCCGAGTTTGAACGTGGAAACGTCTGTATTTCAATGGTGCTATATGGGAAAAACGAACATTTTCCCTACTAGGCAGGTAAGCATTTCAAAACACATAACAATGTTGGAATTGACAAATCGATGAACGAAATGAAGTAGTTGATAAAAACGGAGGATGTGGATAGAGAGGTACTTGATGATGAATAAGGTGCCCATGGATCACAGAAAAGGCACTCTCGAAGATGTAAAAGGAAAGGCGTCGTGGGGTGCGTATTTATTGCTGAATTGCGTAATACGTATTCGGTAAAAAGGAAGGAATGAAACTGGTAAATGAAAATGGAGCTGAAAGGGAATTCATGCAGAGGACAAATTTTAGCGATAGAGAAATATAAACAACTTTCTTTTACGATTTAAGACAGTTACGAATGGGTTACAAAGGCAAACCTGTACCATCTCCGTGAGATATAACCAGAATTAATGAACTGAACTTGGGCATATTTTGAAGGAGGAATAGTGAATGCGAGGAAACACTGTGTTAAACTACTATCCCTATACACGCCAAACAGATTGTGAACTATGAAAACGGCATTTGTACTTTTTATCGCTGGATATTTGAAGATGAAAAGTTATAATTTTGTACTTCCACATCCACTAGTGTTATAGGTCTTCAAAGAAGAGAATATAATTGCGTAAACGTCATTGTTAACCAACAATGACTAAATTACATATCCTATGTCGAATTTCAACGGGGATTGCAACAAGTATAGTATATAAAATTGGGGAAATAAATGCCAGAACTAGCAGATTCAAGGACTTCTTCTTCCCACGGACAATATGGGATAGCAACTGCATCCTGGGGTGCAGTTGTTTGTTGGTTTATGGTATATGTGTTTGCATGAGTGTTGGATGGAGGGATTTTGGCATGAGTGTTTACGCCGCTGTGGGTGTAGTTTTCCATGTTGTTAATTTTGCATATGGTATTGTTCCTATTTACGGGTGGTGACTTGACACCCCCCGCCACATGCCCTTGCGGCGGCTTGCGGGGTATCATGCAGATCTAGATGTATACTATTTACGTTTGTGCATGAATGGCTAATGTTGCAGCAGAATTCCCTTTTGCACGCCCAAAGGCCGGATTGCGGGGTGTTTGTGGATGCAGTATCGTAGGAAAGCGTTCAATTTTCATGCGGAGATTTGAAAACCAGGTGATGCTACGAATAACTCTCCACCAAACTCACCTGTTTCCGTTTCTGGTTGCCAGAACCCAAAGAGGCACTGCAGGAAACGAAGAGCAAGGGCGTGGCCCGGAAACACTTGGGGCATCAACGCTGCACGCCGTCAGGCTGATTTAGAGATGGTTCTACGAAATGGAATCACGCTCCACGACTGGGTGTACCCATTTTGTGCAAGACGACAAATCAAGCTTCGAGGCAATTGTCCAAACGTCAAAGGGAGCCAGCCCAACGCCAACTGACTGAATTAATCTAATGTTGAATCTTCAGGAAGTGCAGTAATATCATGGTGCTAGCGGTGACGCAAATGACAGAAATCAACTTGGGGGTTGGTTTGGGAGAGCCCCTCAAACACTAAGGCCCGCCGCAGCTGATGTCGCGTGTGCCATGTACTCAACCGCAGAGGAGCCGCTGCTTCCTTTCTCGTTTTGCCGTTTCCTCTGAAGTCCAGTAATCCGGAAAAAAGGTTTTGAGGGCACCTCTGGATTGCCCCGCGCACGTAGTGATTCAAACAAGTACAAAGCAGGCCCACGGTTGGCTTCCCGTTTGGGTGTAATGGCCGAGTGTGATCGGATGGTGCTTTGAACGCAGCCGATTAATCTTTCGCACCGCATACATGGGGTGCGGAGGGAACGAGAGCGGCGAAAGGGTGCTCGCCCGTGGTGCTGCCTCCCTCCCTCCCTCAGCATCCGGCTGGACCACTGAGGGGTGCGCCCCAATGACATCGTGCTACCATCCATAGGAAATAGACGTCACCGCGTTTTGAGGGAACCGTTGGCAGGAGTCTCTCGTTCACATTTCACCTTCCGGGAGCCTCCTTCATCCCAACGAACACATAAAATTTCAAAAACTAGCGAGTATTCGTATCAATGTAATTCTTATGAAACGCATTATTTTCACTGAAATTTACCGATGATTTGAAATAAATTTGTTATGTTTGCTCCTGTAGTTAGTTCCCTAAGCCTATGATAAAATCGAAAAATAGGAAACAACGTTGAATTTGACTCCCACTTTGGCCTCCCTAGCGGTGAACTCCGGACATCTTATTAAGGTTATTCGCAATAAAGGTTTTGGCGCCCAGAAAAAATAAAATTGGTGGGACCGCCAGTCTCTTGCTGCAAGAATAAAGGGACTTAATGTCAGGTGGTTGACAGCTTCCGAAATCAAAACATCCTTGAGGCGACATTTTTCTCATATTTTGAATGACTGCTCACTTAACAAGTCACATGTTTTGATAAAGATTGCATATTCTTTCCCTCAAAGCAAGGAGAAGAGGACCAGTGAATAGTTATACTGTTTACAAAAAATAAATGACCCATTAATGTGCACTTTGGCGTAGGTTTCCTCGGTTGCCGTCGGTGCTTTGTCCTCCGCCGTCCACGCGACCGGCGCGTGCCCTCTTCTCGCCTTTAAGAACCCGCCCGCTCGCCCAATCCCCCGTGTCCATCGGCTTTAGGCAATCCCTTCGATTTTCGTTGGAATTTCTTCATATACAAAACCAATACGTTCAAGTTTTTTCGGAGGGAATTCTCGGAAGGGATTCCCTCTTATCGGCTTTGTTAAGCGAAGCGTACGCAAATAAAAGTCCGCAGATTTATATCAGCTTCGTCATCCGAGTCAATCTGTTGATTGATTGGCTGGAAGAGGATTGGTGGGATGGGATATCCCAGATCTTCTCACCTAATTCCCCCTTCTCCTTTTGGATGGCTGATTTCGGACGTGCGATGACTAAAATATTTTTCATACTCCGTTTATCTCTTCGTCCGTCGAATTCCTTCCTGCCTTTTATGAAAAAAAGTTGTCCAGTCACTATCTAGGAAGGATCCGATTTTTTGTTTTCGCATTTTGCTGCTGTGTGTATCGGTTATGTGTGTGTTTGGGTAGTGAATGATCAAGAGGGTTTCTATCGAATCAAGGCAATTGGGTGTCGGCATCTCCTCAGTGCTTGTATCTCGTCCACAAACACCTTTGCTGATTTTTTTAAGGTTAATTTCACTCTGTTCCATGATCGTCACCTTTGATAACTGAAATATACAGGCTACTTCGCGTTACCCTTATTTGTGCTTTCCTTGAATTTCCGTGTCTTGAGTCTATTCATGGACATACCCTCTCATCCTTGGGCAAACCCACGAAGCGCCGCTGACAAGGAAAAAACCTCTAGTCCCTTTCTGTTATGAGTTTTTTCGCCGGAGCAAAATTCCATTTTTAATGTAGTGGCAATTCTTGAGTGGGAAATTTAGAAAAAAACTGTAGAAGTTGAACTTTTCTGTTCCAAAGAAATATAAAAAGTCACACCATTGGTTCTAGTGTCGGTCATCAATCATCGGTCATATTTTCTTTCATGAGATTAGGGTTCAAAAAATTCGTTTTTTACGTTTTTTAGAATAAAAAATCTCGCAAATGTGGACTATGCTTTTCAAAATTGCTTGGACAAAAGGGGCGTTGCTACTAACTCACACTTCTCGAAATCTAAAATATTTTGCTATAATGTTTTTCCATGATTGATTCATACTCTTTTTTATATACTGAAGGGTTATTATTAACGCAAAATTGGCGTTTATCAATCGTTTTCGTATGATTTGATGCTTGATTTTCTTATTTGAAATCTTAAATTACTGAGCCATCAGGAAATGTTGTCTTTTTCCGTTTAAGACGTCATATAATTCACGATAGGCTGAGCGGTTATTGATAACGTGAGGTGAATCAATTAATCATATTTTGGTCCACTAGTAATGTAGTAATGTGTAATGTCCACTGTATTTCATACTCTTAATCCATAATTATATGCTCCTTTGTGTGTGTTATTCAATAGAATTTCCTTGTCGTGCATAAGGAAAACTGAATCTTGTGCGTTTTTTTCGCGTTCGCTTAAAAGAACTTTTTATTTTTATGTACGAGGCAGTATTTGTTTCACAATTCATGCCTTTTTTATTCTTTCACCAGCAACTTTTTTACATTTCTGATATTAATGTCGTCTGATTTTGCACGTGTTTTTATTTAATTCAAGGTAATATCCGTACCACTTAAGTATTTCTGCACACTTTTGTTTTGCTTCAATCGTCATACGAAAGAAAGCAAATTTGAGCACTCATGTGAATTTGTCTTTAGCCGTCTACATATGTATATACCGCTGGATTACTTAATGTCAGCAACGGAAGGGACGCCAATCAGAGTTACTTTACATTTTTACTTTGGTTTTATATTCTTCTTTCCTATAATAAACCCAGTACAAAGATATAATTGTAGTGTTATGTTTCATTCAAAACGTTATAAAACAATCATGTTTACTGGATTTTATGTTTAAAATTTTGAATTAGGGCAAATTTTGGTCTAATTCAATTACCCTACTTATGATGTCGGTTGTCTCTTCATGTGGAAGTGTGAAGTGTCTTTTTCTACCCTCGTTGTGAAGGAATTCCTCAAAGTTAAACTTGAAACTGGTATGTTATGTGGAATTTTGGCGTATACCTTTAAAAGTCCACTCAAAGAAATGATATGTGTTTTGTGACGAATTTTAGACGTTACTCTAAAACGATCCTAAATTACAAAATAGTGTTTTTATGATCACGTTCTCTTCTTGGAGGTGAGGCTGTAGTAGCAAACGTGAAATGAATTTAAGACTAAATTATGAGATCCCTTCCTCACCTGCCTAATATTTTCCCCTCTATCACGTCCCACTATATTTCATTGCCAATCAAAATACTCTACTTGCTCCACAAGACATGTGCAAAGTCTGTCCCAAAAGTACGAGGGCGATTAGAAAAGTAAGTTGTGCTATTTTTGTTTCATGAAAAATCAAATTTATTCTCAACTTTGAGTACATCGTTGGAAAGGTTGAGCATTTAGCTATTTTCCTACATAGTTGCCTTGACGATCAATCACTTTTTGCATCCTTGTAAGCAGCTTTTTAATACCGGCGTCGTAGCTTTCTCCCGCCGCGTCGCAAAGCCAACTGACGACTGTTTCTCCGATGTAAATTCATCGCCATTTAGTGGAAGTGTACGGTGAGAAGTGTATGGAAATCAAAAACGTGCGGAAGTGGTGCAGGGAGTTTTTTTGTTGGTCGGAAAAATGTCCACGATGAGCAGCGGTCGGGGCGGCCGATTTGGCCGCCCCGACCGACGGTGGCTCCAATTGACGAGATGGTGCGCAATAACCGGAGAAATACCTTCATGAGATAAAGGAAGGCCTTAATGAAGAGAGTGGCCACTTCTCCGTGCAGAATATATCTTCGGAGGCTCTCGGTTACAGCAAGGTATCTCACCAAAGGATTGTGTGTGCATCATGACAATGCACGTCCACATGTGTCACATCAAACGACCACCATACTCAATGAATTCGGCTGGGATATCATCGACCACCCTCTTTACAGCCCGGACGTTGCCCCCAGCGACTACCACTTGTTTCCCGCTCTCAAAAAACGCCTTGGAGGGCAGTAATTCAACTCAGACGAGGAATTGCAAGAAGCAGTCGTCAGATGGCTTCGTGACGCGGCGGGAGAAAGGTACGACGCCGGTATTAAAAAGCTGCTTACAAGGATGCAAAAAGTGATTGATCGTCAAGGTGACTGTGTTGAAAAATAGCTGAATGCTCAGTCTTTCCTACGATGCACGCAAACTCGAGAAAAAATTTATTTTTCAGGGAAAAATATAGGAGAGCTTACTTTTCGAATCGCCCTCGTAGAATGGCTTATTTTTTCCCGAATAGACAAACGCACGGGCGGTGGTTTTTCCGGCAGGGTTCCAAGGAGAAGGGAGTCTGGAAAGAAAAGGCTGGATGTCGGTGGCAGTTGGCTCCCAGCCTTCGTAGTAGTAGTAGTTTTAAGGGGAGGCGACCGACAGCTAAGGTCATTTGCGCCATAGGGGATGGACAGGAAAGGATGAAGGGTGGAGAGAAACCCGGCGTCGGCATTAGCCTGCTCTTTACGAAAGGCGCCAAGGGGTCCGCAGTTTAACGTCCCATCCGACGGACGGCGTACTCACTCAAAGTGCCCTCCACAAAGCACCTCAAGTAGGGATCGAGATACCTCTGAAAAATATTCAACACCGCCGGGATTTGAACCCGCTTCCTCAGGGTGGGAAGCCAGTACGTTAGCCCCCGCACCATCTCGATCCCCCCCCAGCCTTCGTGGAGTGCGGATCGTTCGTTTGGGAAACCCCAACAACGTGACCTCTTTACGCTTCGTCTAGAACCAGTTTTTAGAACGGCGCCTGGCCATTAAATTTTGCGTGAAACGGGCCAAAACTGAGAATAAGACTCATGACATGCCCAAGGCCACCTATGGTAATAACGTCATAGGTAGATCGGGTGTTTTTGAGTGGCGTAAGTTGTTTCGGGAGGGTAGAGAAGATGTTGAAGGAGGTACCGAATGTTCAGGACGCCCTTTGACCTCAAAAGTGGCAAAATTCTTGCAAGAGTGAAGGGTTGGTTGGACAGGGATTGCAGATTAAGTGTTTGCATATTTTCTGATGAACTTAGTACCCCTGAAAGCGGCGTGCATCGACTTGTGACCAAAAATATGGGCCTGAGAAAAGTGTGTGCGAAGTTGGTGCCGCGAGTGCTCTCGGACGAACGAAAGGAAACTTTCACTCGGATTTTCCAATAGCTTCTCGACCATGCCTCAGCCACCCTACAGCCCATGTACATACAATAACTGTATCAATTCTAGCATTCATTTTTTTAATCGACTCAGTCCTACTTCCCTTGGGATAGGTCTTGTATCTACACTTACACAATACCCCGTAAGCCTCCGCAAGAAAGTGTGGCCGGGGGGTGTTAGGTCAGCAGCATTACGATAAGAATCTCAATCATGTTACCTCTACACTCCATTTATAAATTTCTTACCTGCTGGTTTAAAATCAGAAGCAGTTCATAGCTTTTTATGAAACTAAATAAACATTGTATTCAGGTTCTCTTTTGGTCTCCAGGGAAAAATTCTAGTTTTACCTAATTTGACTTTACAAAAACCGTTTTGAGGCGTAAGTGTGTAATGTGGGAATTGAGGGAATGACCAAACGTGAAAATGGAATCATTCCGGCTTCTTTGACACACATACCTGTCAAGAGGTCAATGCCCCCGAGCCACGGAACGTGGTAATTCAAATGACGACCGATCGGCCGCCCCCACGCTCGCCAATGATGCGGAGCCGCCTCCGCCTTCCCCCTGAGTCATTCGCCCCTGCCGAATTGCAGCTGGTCAATGGGTGCGTCTGCAGGGGATATGTCACCATAAGGTTCGTTAACTGTCTATGGAGGCGCCTGAAGGAAACCTCTCGATGCACGACTAAAAATGGACCTTTTCGAGAAGGAGAGATAATAAGGGCATTTAACGCCGAGCAGGGGCCTTGGCTTCTCTCGCGGACACAAATTGCCCACCTGGCGGACGCAACGACTTCCTCCGTTGAAACTCCGATTTTCACCAAAGCGCGGACGTTCGCCGACCTACTTCGCCGCCACTCCCATAATGGTAAAAATTAAATGATTATCTCAATTCTTTGAATCCTTTTGAGTTCCCCAATTCTATCAATGTACGTGGACGTATGAGGGTCCTTATTTTTTAATGGATTATAATATGTCTACCTTCATATTGATCTTCACATTCCCTCCCGTAGATCCTCGGGGAAGCCAGATAGCGGCTCACGTCCCCGTCCGTAAAATCTCGGAGGAGGTCCTTTTGCAATCATTTTCGCGCATCATCCAGAGCGATCCAATGAATGAATTCACGGTTGCAAGCGAAAGAACCGCTCTACATCTACAACTGCATAATACCCCGCAAAACCATAAACACAGTAATCAACCCGAAGGTCGGTTTGGTAGGTGATGGTAGAGTTCACCCAGTACTAAGCCCGACGGCGTGTGGATTTCACACATCAGGGTAGGGGTGCCAGTTCCTTTCGTCCTTTATACGTGTTCCTATCCCTTTTCCTTATATATGTTTCTGTATATATGAGTATTTATTCGCCGTTTGGCGGGATTTCGTGTTTGAATGTATATATATATATATAACGATTGTACGGAAAAACTCACACGAGCGGCACAATAATGGGCTGACACAATATAACACAAATAGAATAGAATAGCAACATTTAAAAGGACACTCACACGGATAATTGTTCGAGCTTTCAGCCCTCTCAGAGACCTTCTTCAACTCTTGAAGCTCGAACAATTATCCGTGTGAGTGTCCTTTTAAATGTTGCTATTCTTTTCTATTTGTGTTCTATTGTGTCAGCCCATTATATATATATATATATATATATATATATATATATATATATATATATATATATATATATATATATATATATATATATCTATATATATAAAGGAGAGTGTTTGTTTGTATGTATGTAATTTGTTTACTTTTTTGCTGTCATAGAAACAGCATTTTTCCAACTATGCCAGCAGGATACTTTTGCGAGAACACTATTGTATTCAGAATTGCCGAGATATTATACGTGGAATACATCAAGGAAAGTCTTTTGTAGAAAAAAAATGGGCAACTTTGATCCTGAGAATAATATTTATTCATGTGACGCATTGGGCCGAGTCTACACAGTCCATCCTAACAACGCCGAATGTTATTTTTTAAGAATGCTTCTACATACCATTATAGGACCTCGCTCATTTGCAGAATTAAGAACGGTAAACGGATAAATATGTGAGACATTCAGAGAAGCTTGCCAGAATTTAGGGTTGCTAGAAGGAGATCAACACTTGGATGACTCATTGCGAGAGGCCAGTTTGATTTCTCTTCCAGGACAAATCCGAATTTTGTTTGCCATCATAATAGCCTCCTGTAATCCATCTAGCCCAAATACATTATGGTAAAAATATAAAGAATCAATGAGTGAGGATATACTGACTAAAGTTCGAAGTGAAAATCCTACATTGGATATTACGTTTAACTCCGGCATTTTTAATAAAACTTTGATTATTTTGGAGCAAAAGTGTATCACCATGGTTAACAAGACTTTAGTGGAACTCGGTCTTTTTGCACCTGTACGGTTCATGGAGAAATTGCTCTAGCTGTTGCATCTTCAGGTATTGCAGCGACATTAATGGAAGGAGGAAGAACAGCCCACTCTGCCCTTAAGTTGCCACTTAATATTTCCCGACAAGAAAATCCCACATGTCATATAAATAAAACAAGCGGCCAGGCACAAGTTCTTATAGAATGTAAATTGATAGTATGGGATGAGTGTCCGATGGCTCATAAAAAATCTCTTGAGGCCTTCAACGCAACACTTCAAGATCTTAGAGGAAACTGCAGTTTAATGGGAGGAGCTCTGGTACTCCTGTGTGGAGACTTCCGTCAAACTCTGCCTGTCATTCCAAAATCGACTCCAGCCGATGAAATTTATGCCTGTTTAAAACATTCTGTTCTATGGAATCATGTCCAAGAAATTATTCTTAAACAAAACATGCGAATCCTCTTAAGAGATGGGAATGCTCAAAATTTTGCAAATAAACTTTTTGAGATTGGAGAAGATAGATTAGTTATTGAAGCATCTGGTATGATAAAATTGTCATCAGATTTATGTGTATCGGTGAAAACTGTCCGCGATATGATACAAGCAGTCTATCCTAACGTTAATCAAAATTATAAAAATTTAGAATGGTTGCGAGAAAGAGCCATTCTTGCTCCTAAGAACGATGATGTTAATGAAATTAACAAGGAGATACTAGCCATGCTGCCAGGAGACGTGATTGAATATAAATCGGTTGATACCGTAGTGGATGCTGACGAAGCCGTCAATTATCCAACGGAATTCCTAAATTCACTTGATCCAGCTGGATTGCCACAACATCGCCTTATACTTAAAGTAGGATCTCCGATCATTTTATTGCGAAATTTAGATCCACCAAAACTCTGCAATGGGACACGATTGTGTGTGACAAAATTAATGAAAAATATAATCCAGGCAGTCATTTTAACTGGAAAAGGTGAAATAATTTTTATTCCACGGATACCTCTAATCCCAACTGATCTTCCCTTCAACTTTAAAAGATTACAGTTTCCAGTCCGGGTAGCTTTTTCAATTACCATTAATAAATCACAGGGACAGTCTTTAAAGTTTTGTGGTGTTGATCTAAGATCGCCATGTTTTAGCCACGGGCAACTTTCTGTTGCTTGCTCCAGAGTAGGTTCGTCTAAAAATTTATACATTCTTTCTCCTGGATATGAAACAAAAAATGTAGTTTATAAACAGGCGTTAAATAAAAAAGATTGTTAAATTTGTATGAAGTAGTGTATTATTGTACTTTATAATTTGTTGTTTTGCTTCCTGCGATTTTTCCATTACTTCCTCTCGGCTGCTAAAACGCGTTCCCCGTAATGGTTTTTTAACTCGATTGAACAGAAAGAAGTCACAGGGAGCCAAATCAGGTGAATTCGGTGGCTGTTGGATGGTATTTGTTGCATTTTTCGTCAAAAAATTACGAATAATGATAGCACTGTGCGACGGTGCGTTATCATGGTGCAAAATCCACGAGTTTTCTGCCCACATTTCTGGTCTCTTTCGGCGAATTGCTTCACGCAAACGTCTCATAACGCCCAAATAATACTCTTTGTTTACTGTCTGGCCTTCTGGCAAAAATTCATGATGCACTACACCGTTGTAATCCATGAAAACCGTCAGCATTGCCTTCTTTTTTGACTGAAAACGACGTGGTTTTTTTGGTCTCGGCTCATTTGGTGAACGCCATTCACTTGCCTGATGTCTGGATTGCGTGTCGTACTCATAAACCCACGTCTCGTCTCCAGTAATGATCCTTTTGATGAATGTGGGATCGGATTCAGCCTCGCAAATCATGTCTTTTGCGACGTCAACACGGTCTCTTTTTTGCATGAAATTGAGGTCTTTTGCTGCTACCCGACGGAAACGCAAATCATTAACCACAATGTCTTGGGCGGATCCATAGGCAATGTTCAAGTCCTCCGCTATTTCTCTGATGGTTAATTTGCGGTTATTGACCAACATTTCTTTTACTTTATCAATTTTTTCACCGACTTTCGATGTCGATGGTCTGCCACTGCGTTCATCATCTTCGATTGACTCACGACCACTTCTGAACCGCTCGTGCCACTGGTAAACGACCGTTTTTTTTAGAGAATCGTTGCCGAAACACTTTTCCAACATTTCCAACGTCCGTGCGCCACTAAATCCGTTTTTTACGCAAAATTTAATACAAGTTCGTTGTTGCAAATTTAAATCCATTTCTGAAATTGTAAAAAATCGCCAACACACACAGAGATAGATGTACTCTTGGCTACGTAACTTTTGCAAATGTCAATTTATGACACTAAGATTTAAAGGGAATATCAACAACAGATGTACCAATTTAACAAAAAAAACAGAACTCAAATCGGAACGATGGGAGCGCCACACGGTGGTTATTCCGGGAACTTTTTGATCAAGGTAGTATATATCACACACACGCACAAGGTGTGATAAAAAAAGACAAAAACCTTTTGGGAACAAAAAAGTCTGATGGAGCCACGTCTGGAGAGTAGGGTGGCTGCGGGATCACGGAAGTTCCAGTTCTGGCAAAACAACTCTGTCACGATCAGCGCCGTGTGAGCCAGCGCGTTATCGTGGTGGAAACGCCATGGATTGTTTCTCCAAATGTCCGGCCTCTTTCGGCTTACTGCGACCTTCAGCCCCTTTATAACCTTTAAGTAGAAATATTTGTTGACTGTTTGACCTTGAGGGACATATTCGTAATGAATCAGCCCTTGCCAATTGAAGAAACACACCAGCATGACCTTCACATTGGACCGGGACATGCGAGCTTTCTTTGGTCACGGAGGGTGAGGACTTTTCCACTGAGTAAATGGGCCTTTGTCTCAACATCATTTTTGTTTACGATTTGAATCCCGAAGTGAAAAGTAAGATTAGGATGTTCGCGGATGACACGGTGATCTATCGGGAGATATCTGGGGGTGAGGATCGTTTCATTCTAGCGCAGGATTTAGATTGCATTACTAAATGGTGTTCTAAATGGGGATTGTCATCAAATTATAATAAATGTTCGGTGGTAAATTTCTTTAAACGATCAACGAGAATTATTTACAAATTAGCTGAAGTTGACCTAGAAGTAGTTGATACGATAAATACCTAGGTGTTACATTCACAAAGGACTTAACTTGGGGGACTCACATATGTGAAGTCTGCGGTCAAGCATATAAAAAATTGGGAATTATTAGACGCATTGTCGGAAAAAGTGACTCGAAGGTGAAGGAACGTTGTTGTAAGGCCTCATTTGGCGCTCTTGTAAGGCCTCATTTAGAATACGCACGTAGCGTATGGGATCCGAGCGAAAAAGTCCTCATTTGGGAAATGGAGAAGGCTCAACGCCGGGCAGCCCGTTTTGTTAAAAAGTCTTACGGTAAAACGAAAAGCGGCACCGAAATGCTTATGGAGTTGGAGTGGGAATCATTAGAAGACAGACGATGTGATGCAAAATTGAAATTACTAATTAAATTCAGATTCTCATGTTTTAGCACCGAGGTCTCGCAAATTATTTGTACTCCTACATACATTGGTCGCTTGGATCATGCATATAAAATTAGGGAAATAGATTTCAGAACTAGCAGACTCAAGGACTCCTTCTTCCCACGGACAATATGGGATAGCAACTGCAGGGCTATAGATAGCAAAAATTCCACTTGCCACCCTCAGCGTCTAAAGAATAATTAGTTCTACTTAAATGCATGCTCTTTCACTAACCTCGTGAGTTTTGTTATCATAGCCCATTCTTTCTGAATTACCTGATCACTGTTTTGCTCATCTGTTTTTAGGTCCCCCTTCAATCCCTCGGCCCTCTCCGCGGGGGGATCTGCCCATTACCTGCATCATTGGGTCGCATTCCCTGCTTTTCACTGTCTCCCTGGGGTGGAGAGTGTTTTGTGTTTCATGTTCATGTGGTGGTGGAGTTTCGCATTCTTGCTTATTGTGTCCTGGCTTGCGTGTTGTTGGATGGCTTTCGTGCTGCATCCTGGGGTGCAGTTTTTGTTGAGTTAAGGTATATGTGTTTGTATGAGTGTTGGATGAAGGGATTTTTTCAGGAGTGTGTGCGCTGATGGGGGTCTAGTTTTTCATGTTGTTGTCTTTGCATGTGGTATTGTTCCTTTTTACGGGTGGTGACCTAATACTCCCCGCCACACGCCCTTGCGGCGGCTTGCGGGGTATTATGTAGATGTCGATCATAACCGTAAACCCAGGTTTCGTCACCGGTTACGATAGTTTTAAGAAACGCTGGGTCGGCATTAGCTCGATCCAGGAGTTCCTGACAAATGTCCACACGTTTTTGTCTCTGTTCATCATTCAGCAACCGCGGGAGGAGTTTTGATGCGACGCGCGTCATGCCCAAAATTGTCTGACAGGATCCAAAACTTATATTCACTTCCTCGGCTATCTCCCTAACAGTTACACGACAATTTGCTTGCACCAAATCGTTCACGAATTTTACATGGTTTGGGTCTGTCGAAGTGGAAGGCCGCTGTTCGGGAATCATCATCTGTCCAGGTTCTGCCCGATTTGAAACGATTGTACCACTCAAAACACTGGCTTCGACTTATAGCTTAATTAAAAAAGACTTGCTGAATCATTCAAAATGTCTCCGTAGCACTTTTGAGAAATATGTATACTTTGGGTACTCGCCTGCTCCCATCCATCTGCTCAATACCCTAATAAGTACAACGGCCAGCAAACGTTGACTCCCGTCCCAGCCACTATAAATTAATTTGTAATTATTCCTCAGACAATCCTCGCTGTCTTTTCATCTTCATCACATTTTCACGCCCCTTTTATCCATTTCGCCCTCGATGTTTTCTTTCCTGTTCTCATCGCCGCCCTAACATTCCATCTACCAATCCTAACAATGAGTGTGGTTGCGTATTCATGGCTGGTGATCTCAAATATCTACGCGATACCCTGCAGGCCGCCGTAAGGACGTGTGGCGGGGTATGATAGGCCACCAACCATGCATGTACCATCGCAATAATGTCACATCTACACAAATATTGTGTATATATATATTGGTCGTTTGGATCATAAATGTTAAATTCTGGAAATAGACTCCAGAACTAGCAGACTTAATGACTCCTACAGGCAATACGGGATAGTAACTGTGAGGTTAGAGACAACATTAGCCACCCGCAACTCGGGGGGACAATTAGCTTTACTAATACGCATTCATTTCGCACTAATCTCATGTATTTTGCTGACAAATCCCTTCCCGCATGATTGCATGGGATTGATATGAAATCAGGGTAGTGCATGTAACAACACTCCCTACGCTTTGTTGTCGTATTTTCAAGCTCCCCTTTCATCCTCCATCCCTCTCTGTGGATGTATTGCGTCACGCCGTCCACTGCCAACAGCAGGACGTAACATTTTCTACGTGTGCTTTTAGAGGCGGGGACCATTAGTTGCATAATTAAAAGAGCTTTCCCCTTCTTACTTTCTAGTTTTGCGCGAACTGTCTTGGTATGGTCAAGGTCTCTCGTCTATCTGAGTGGTTGTTGCTCACTTTTATTTCCTCCTCTTTCGTAAAAAAATAAATTTTACCTTAAGCGAAATTAACACATGTTTGGAACTAAGTTTTCCACTAGAATATACATGGATTTGGGAATCTTTTCAGGTTTTTAGAGAATATTTTTTTCCCTTTTTCTAACCATTTAACAAACACTTCTCTCCCTTATCCTTTACCCATATTACCAGGTCCTTGCAAGCCTTACTGCACACATTTTTTGTGGATCGCCGGGTGTTTATGCAGATGTAGAATCAATTTCTATCGATTTGGGTGAGGGAATCGACGAGTGAATGAGGTCAAATTTAATAATCCTCTAATCATAATAAAATTGCTGCATCTTTTGCTATCCATTGCTTGCTATCCACTTGATTAAACACGTGCTGATCCGGGTGTGATTCCACTTGCCTCCTTTGTGGCGGAACGGACGTCTAATTCATCCCTGCTTGAATTCTTCACCGAATGTGTATTTAATAACCAAATTCTTGGCAATATTTAACGCATAACTATTCAAAAGAGGAACTAGAAAAAGTTTCCTCAGCAGGCGTTACTCGGTAAAAAAAAAAACGTATTCAAAACCTTCTTTTCAATGCGCAACACGTTGGAAGGTGTAGGTAACCGCCAGTCATTCACGTGTGGTGCGTGATCGCGTGTTTCCGCGTGCAGTGCACGCCGCGTGCACCAACTCACTATGTGGCTGAATTGCAGTTTATCATGCAGACGTAAATTGAAATTAACCAAAATATTTTTAACAGACTTGTTTCCAGCGATAAATTTCCAATACCAAAATATTAGCGTTTAATGCAAATGTGAAAATTTAGTTAAATGAATTTGAAATACGCTAAATCGGAAACCCTTAACTTGTGTGCCACACACAAGCTTACACCATTTCTTCTCGTCCATGTGAATGTGCATATCGGCGATGACCAGTATTTCTCGGGGCATTTGAAGGGCGAACTCCCTCCTCCGGCTCTTGCGTCGGCGCCCAGCTAAGAGCGACCAGCCTTCCTGGGGTTAAATGATGGGAGGGTGCAACTCAGGGTGGCTCCGCCCCTTGGGCCCAAAGGAGAACACCTCACGCCCTTTCACTGGCAATTGTCGGGAAACTTAATTATCACATATTCGGTCGCTGAAGCCAGAAGACTATTTCTTTGTGTGGTCTGGATTAAGGTACCAAAGTGGAATCGCTCCGGGGTGGGCCGATGAATCTCGACTCCCTCCGACTCCCTCAGT
The DNA here is from genome assembly GCF_022747635.1 of Hetaerina americana. Classification (NCBI taxonomy): domain Eukaryota; kingdom Metazoa; phylum Arthropoda; class Insecta; order Odonata; family Calopterygidae; genus Hetaerina; species Hetaerina americana. The sequence goes on along the minus strand of NW_027286069.1, from coordinate 108,862,920 downwards.
CCGCCTACGGGACGTCCCTCTGGAGGCGGAGGGGGTTGGCTCGTCAGGGGGGAGGATGTGGAGCAGGCACAGGGAACTTTCTTCCCGGCCTTTTATATTGACTCGAGTGGGAAGTCCCCCCCACCCAAAGGGGAGGAGGGAACGATCCCGAGGGGAGGGGCATTGTTGCCATAATTTTAAGTTTCCTCTCTCCCCGTTTCTGACCGGGGGAGGCTTGCCGAAGCGTGAAGGAGAGCGGGGGAGGGATTTGGGGGAGCGGGGACCCCTCTCCCGCCCCTTCCTTCCGCTTACCGGGGCGTGAAACGTCCCAAGAGCCAAGGAGGGAAGAAGGGGAGAGGGCGCTGGGTAACCGAGGGTGGCCCAATTATATATTCCAGGAGAAATTGCCTGTGTCGTGAAAATTTGAGGAAATGTTGTTTTATTTAACAATGGCGAAAGCACAATATTCTATCTCAGGTTTTTATTAAAAAAACGTGAAGAAAGAAATCAATACGGGGGTCGGTTTGGTAGGTGTTGTTAAATGTCAACCAAAACTAAGCCCGACGATGTGTCAATTTCACACATCGGCAGAGTTATAAAGGGGACCAGATCCCCTCCATGAGCCGCCAATGGTCTCAAAAAGAAATTGCGCTTTCCGGAAAACAACACAGCACGCGTGAAGCTGAGGGTGTCCAGAGGTACAGGTAGAGGTCCCGGGAATCGAACCCAGATCCTTCAGCTAGTAGTCCAACGATCTTCCTCCTAGACTACTGGGTCCCATAGGCTTTTATTGTGCTTGAATCTGAAGAGTGCAGAGAACGCCTTATTACGGTTCCATCTCAATCCAAGAAAATGGTTGACTCCAGCCCTCCGTTTTCCCTTCCAATTCTGATTGCATACGCCAATAGTAATGCACAGTTAATTAGCGGAAAATTCGGTGCTCCCCAGTTCTATGATTATCAAACCAAAGCAGGTAATGGGATATCAATGCTTTGTTTACCCTCTGGAGATTAATGGCGGCCTAATTGAGACATTTTGAACAACTGAAGAGGTTACCTGAAGAATAAATGCGTATTTGACAGGCAGTAGGAAACTAACGAGGTGTTTAGATTAGACTGCCGATGGCAAACTCTCCCAGAAGATGACGTTTCACAACCTTTCCCAAAAACTGGGCACGTTATCGCCAATTATCGCTTCTTCTATTTGGGCAATACCAGAGTAACAATACCTATATTGTTACTCTGACTGAAGGCGCATTTCCCGTGTGCTGGAGGAAGCAAAGGTGCATTGCTCCGATTCGTGGCTTTATCAACGAGTGGAAACAGAATATATATATATATATATATATATATATATATATATATATATATATATACACACACACACATATATATATATATACATATATATATATACATATATATATATGTATATGAAAACACAGATGTAGATTTTTAAACCATAGAGACACAAAGAAAGGACACTCACAATATATTGTTTTGACGTTTCAACGTCTCGGCCATCGTCTTCAGAATGGCGTTCTCGGGGAAGAGCGGAGAGGACATTTGCGGGGGAGAGGTAAGGAAAGGAGAGGTAAGGGACCAATAGGAAATGAACAAGGGAGTGAGAGGGGATATGTAGGCAGCCATATGATGCATTCAATGGGCTTGGTTCAGCCCGGGCGGTTTAAATGACTGGGTCACCCAGACACGCGCCATCTCGCGGGTTCTCACCTCTATTATACTAGCAAATTTGGGAAGGGTTGTAATCACCGAAACGGAGAAGCAGTCATCAAAAGATTGATTTTGGGAAGCAGTGTGAGTAGGGATAGGATAATTAAAGAAGGTAAGAGATTTGGTGGTATATCGGTTGTTATTCATGCGGAGGGAAAGTGTGGTCGTGCATTCGCCCTCGTAGAATTTTCTTTCGTCCTGCCTTCTAGAAGCATTAAATAGATTAAAAAGGAAGGAGTACCAACAAGTTGTAGAGGAAATTATGGAGGATGGTAAAGGGCTAAGTTCTATCGAAGAAAAATGGGAATGGATCAAGAAAGGGTTATCTAAAGCCGCAAAAGACACTATGGAAACCGTTAACGCGAAAAGGACTAGGAAACCATGGATCACGGATGAGATGATTACTTAGATGGATTTGAGGAAAAATCGATGAATGTAATTACAGAGATAGGCAAAATAAAGTGCAAAGAGTTAAACAATAAATTGAGGCGCGTAACAAATAGGGCAAGGGAAGCATGGTGGAAGACGCAGTGTGAGGATATGGAAAGTCTGCAGAGGAAGGGTGAAATCGGTGCGCTGTACAGCAAAGTTAAATCTTTATCGGAAATAAGAAAGGAAATAAGATCCAAGAGAGATGGAACACATATATAGAAAAACGGTATAGTAAAGAACTTAGGCCCACAAAGTTAGGCATAGAAAAGGAACATGACGTAGAGGAAGATAGCTTAGGTCCAGGCACAATCGACGATGAGATAGAAAGGGCATTAAGGGAGATGAAACTAAATAAGGCCGTGGGGATGGATAACATTCCTGCGGAACTACTGAAATTTTTAGGCAAATATGGGAGGAAGAGGCTATGTGGGCTGAATCGTAGTATCTATGAGGAAGGAATCTGGCCGGAAGACTTTGCGAGATCAGTTTTAGTTCCGATTCCGAAAAAGGTAAAGGCTACATCATGTGAGGACCACAGGACAATAAGATTGATATCCCACGCAGCGAAAGTTGTTCTAAGGATCATAAACAAAAGGATAGCGAGTAGAGCAAATGATTACCTGGGGGATGACCAGTTTGGGTTTAGGAAGGGGAGAGGTACGCGTGATGCCATTGCAGTAATGAGATTATTAATCGAGAGGAATATAGAATACAACCAGGAGATATTTGCCTGTTTCATAGATTTCGGAAAAGCGTTTGATAGAGTGAATTGGTAAAAACTAATGAGTATATTGCAGAAAATAGGAATAGATTGGAGGGACAGAAGTCTAATCCGCAACCTGACAGTCTCAGACTGCTAAGGTGCGAGTGGGGAACGGGGAGTCCGGATGGGCAGTGTTAGGAAGAGCTGTAAGGCAGGGTTGCCCATTATCACCGTTGCTGTTCAACCTGTATGCAGAGGAAATGATCAAAGAGGCATGGGAAGAACTCGAGGTAGGAATGAAAGTGGGCGGGGAATTCGTAAAATCAGTTAGGTTTGCTGATGACCAAGCTTTAGTTTGTCAGTCAGCCAAGGGGCTGCAAGCATTGCTGAGTGAATTGGAAATTCAGTGCGACAGGTATGGGATGAGAATCAATATTAATAAAACAAGGGTTATGCGATTTTCTAGAAAGAAAAAGGCCAAGCTTAACATTAAAATAGGAGGGCAAAAACTAGAGCAGGTAGAGCAGTTTACGTATCTCGGTAGTGTTTTGGACCAACACGGTCAAAGTAGTAGGGACGTAAGGAAAAGAATTGCATTTGGCAAAGAAGCTTTCACGAGGAGGAGGCAGTTGATGAGAGGGACGTTGAGTAAGGATATTAAGAAAATACTCGTAAAAAATTTGATATGGAGCGTAGCTATGTACGGCGCGGGAACATGGTCATTGAAGCAGGAGGATAGACGTAGATTGGAGGCTTTTGAAATGTGGGCGTGGAGAAGAATGGAGAAGTTGAAATGAACAGAGAAGAAAACAAATGAGGAAGTACTTGGTATGGTGGGCGAAGAGAGGGGTTTGTTGGGAGCAATCCTATGGAGGCAGGAAAAGTGGATGAAGGGGGTATTGACCGGCAGCGGGATGTTTAAGACTGTAATAGAGGGGAGAATGCTAGGTAAACGAGGAAAGGGAAGGAACAGGACAGGGATGTTGGACGAGATGAAAGGTGGAAGAAAGTACTCAGAGATGAAGAGGGACCTGATGTAGAGTAGGATGCTGGATTTTGTGTTTGGTTCGGAGCCACAAAATATTAGACTTTATTTACATTCACCTACACCCTGCCTGACACCAGGGCGCACGGCGGGGGGGTTAGGACGCCAGACTTGGAGGAAGTTTTGAGGAAGTTGAATGTTATGTATTCCTATTTATGACAGCGCATACCTATTATTTTCTTAGGTGTCCCCCTTTTATTGTTGTCGCCAATAGTGCGCGGGAAATTCCAATACTTGAATCTATCCGTTCGAAAGTGTAACTCTTTTGTTTTGTGAAACAATCGTCGGCCCCGCCAATGTAATTTTAATCCCTAATGTCGGATGCAAAACTGCACGCTTTAAATTTTTGTAATAAGTTTAAGTTCGAGTTTCCCACCCCAGATTCTGTATTCGACATCTCTTATGGTACGAGGAGAAAACGACATTTTTAAATCTTTCCCTTCTACAATGTATCTCCATGCTTTTACCTATTTACGTGATCCGATCTACCACAGTCAAACGGTGCGTGTAATATGTCTTTAAAATCCTCAATTAAGTAATATGCCCAAATTACTGCAGTAAATTTAACCTGCATTTGAACTTACGGTCAACTAGTGGCTCCCATCCTAAATCTTCCAATAGGGTCGTGACACTGCTACCTTGTACATAACTAGGTAGCAGTGTTACGAGGGTCCACAGCTGGGTTGCTTCCCTCACACCGAGGGACCCAGCTGTGTTCACCGCACCTACCCCTCAGAACAACATTCTACCGGCGTGCCCCCATGCTCAACTCATGCATGCCCCCAAGAATTAGTCATCAACATGCATATCCTCCACCAAACCAATAGCCTTGCCGATTCCCTGGAGCCCAGACTGAACTATCCACGCGACACTGCGAATCTAGTTGTATTCTAGATGTACATGTATACCACCCTGTATGTAGTCGTCAGGGGGTGGTACTAGACAGTTGGTACGAAGGATTGGAATTAAAAATAGGGGATGTGGCACGAAGAAATGATAGCGGAAATAAAGCGGTGTGGTTTCGTAGAACAAGAGGCTTCATTATGACTTACTGGTTCAAATATCAACGTAGGAATTGATGCAGGTGGAAGATGAATCATGTGACGAGACGAGATGGAGCTGAAGCTAGCGGTTTTTAATTCATTTAATAATTTTAAAATAGCGTTTAATCCCCATGTTCTAAGGATTCCCAACCCAACTCCAGGAGCACTTTTGTGATGCTTTCCGTTTTATCGTAACAGTTTTCAACTGATCGGGCCACCCTGCTTTGAACTCACAATTTCCCGAATAAGGACTTCTTCCGTCGGATTCCATACGCTGCATGCATGCATATTCGAAATGGCGCCTCGCAAGAGCATGGTAGCAACGTTTCTTGTCTTCCTATTCACTCCTACCGACAATGCGCCTTTCCAATTTTTTATTTGCTTGTCCGCAGATTATATCCCTGCGGGGGTCCATTGACGAGTCGTCAGAAGTAATTACTACTAGGTATTACGTATTTTCTATCGACTACGTACTTCTTGGTCAACTTCAGCAAGTTTGGGCAAACAACCCGTGTTAATTAAAAAAAAATTGCCTCCGAGCATTTGATGTGGTTTGGTGTCATTCCCCATTATGTACATCATTTCGAAATGCAGTCTAGGTCCCTGGATAGTATTGATCGATCCTCTACCCCGTAATTATCACGCTGAATTAGCTTGTCTAGCAGGGGAGAGATACCATGATGACCGCTATCGACAGTGCCATTGCTGGGTAATGAAATGTGGATGATGGCTCACGCCGTCCGCTGCCAATAGCGGGGAGTCACATTTTCTACGCGTGACTTTAGGTGCGAGGATCATGTGTTACATGCCCATAACATAATAGAATTTCCCCCTCTCATTTTCCATTTCTGCATTACTTGTGTTGGGATGCGAGAGGTGTATCACATAAGTGGTTGTGGTTTATTTTTGTACCCTTCTTTTTCGTATAACAAAGAACTATTGTACAGGGTGAATTTTGCCTCTTGTTTGAATTAAGTTTTCCGCCAGCATGTAATTACACATGCGTATTTTTTGGAAGTTTTTTAGTGAATGCTTTTTTTCCTTTTCCTTTTCCTTCCCCTTCCTTATTCTCCCTTACCCATCCCATCTGGGGAGTGCACTCCCTGCCACACACCTTTTTGTTGTATCGTGGGGTATAATGTAGATTTATCTGTGATGCCACAGCTGAAGAGAGGTGTCATTTCATATGAATTAGGGCTAATTTGGAATGGTGAACATTTACTGGGGTTCCTTGATTCGTTGATAATACTATTAGATAAAGCTCAGAGAAATTCCCCCTTCATTCGTCAAATATTTTGACGATAAGAAGACGAGTGGGAGAATAGAGGAATTAAAACGGCCTAGTAGAGGGCTGGGAGCCGCTTGAGATAGCGAAATAGCTAATAAAAAGCTATGATTCACGAAAAGGATACTTGAGAATTGTTTGTGAGGGTCAAGGAGCTTTGTTATCTCACGTTAGCGAACTAGATCGAGTGCGACGTAGAGCGGCTTGTATCACGACACTATTGAAAGAAATAGGATGTGAGCCACTAGGTGATCCTAGGCTTAAATAGGCTTAAATATAGGTCAAATGTAACGCGTAAATTTGAGACAGGTTACTTATCTGAGGATGTTCAAGATAAATGTATTAAAGGCCCCGACTTACTATGGTAGATGGTATCATGTACACGAAGATAGTATGACGGATGGATTTAAAATGTCATTTTTTCCTCTTACCATTAGAGATCAAAATAGGCAGCAATCGCGTAGGAGATAATTAGAATTGGCAGTGTATTGTGTCGATATCCTTCATGTTATATATATATATATATATATATATATATATATATATATATATATATATATATATATATATAGGACCGTATTTGAACAATTTTCCTGCATGATTTGAATCAGCCTATTCTGCTATTGAATATTGTTTTATGTAAGTACCTTCTTTCGTGTGACTACCTTGCATGATCACACTAATATTTGTGTAGAGTTTTTCATGATTGGGATTGTGAATGAATTGCTGGTGATCTAACACCCCCCGCCACTCACCCTTGGGGCTGCTTGCGGGGTTTGTGCAGCTGTATATCAGATGCGAAGAGAACAAGCGAGACTTAGACTTTCATCCATTGGTAACCGAGTTTTTTTCCTTTTAGACCCTTCCGGCGGCTTTTGAGGTATATTGTAGCGGTAGCACACGTGGCATCAAAGAGATAGGTATGATACTCGTACCTTGCAGCTTACAAACTAGTCATCAAAGGAGACCCCAGCGGTAGCGAAATATATTATTTTTGGGTAGTCGCCTCTCAAAAAAATGTACAAGTATACTAGCATTCATTATCTTTCATAATTTTCCATTTATTTGAAATATACGGAGAATTCAAGCAAAAACATGTGCTAACCGTCCTAAAAATGAACCAAAACAATATTCTAAACTGCTCCTTTTGAAAAGATACCTCTTGTTTCTTCGTCTTTATGTAATTATTTATCTCGTCTCTTCGTTTCATAACATATTACACGCCCGAAAAAGTGCCGGGACACCGTTCCCGTTGAGAAAGAAGCCGTGGTTATACTGGAAAATGGAACATCTTGAATGGGAAATGGAGGTTTTGAATGCTCACTTTCATTCACCATAGGACTTCATGTAATGTGCACTTCTACCACATGGGTGCAAAATATGAGGACCATCTGGAAGGACGAGGCCCTGGGCCTCTTTTGAGCCCTCTATGAACAAGACACTGCTTGGATTAACACGGAGTGCTGGAGAGAGATTGTTTATGGAAATCATTTGACTTGAGAAGCGCGGCCTTCGCCCGGCAGTGCCTCGCGCTGGCCCCCGCAATCTACCAAGTGTGCTCACATTGGCTGCTGCCACCGTCACATGAATTACCGCGCGCCCCTAAGGGCATCTCCTTGTCGGGAACGTCGTGGACGTGCTGCGAGTTGGCAATCCGTTCACAGTCATCTACATCTACATAATACTCCGCAAGCCGTCGCAAGAACGTGTGGCAGGGGGTGGTCGGTCACCAGCCATTCTACGGACATTCCCTCTATATCTTCATGCACTTGGCCCCCCGCGGTCCAACAAAAAACCGCGTGGAATGGGGGCGACCGAGCACCAATCATGCAACATGCCCACATATATTACCGGTTGGTATTCTACGCATTGCGGACGGACAAGTCGCAAATACAATAGACTTTATATAAATTCACCTACACCCTACCTAGCACAAGGGCGCACGGTGGGGGGTGTTAGGATGCCCGCCTTGGATAGTGTTTCGTGGGAATTTAAACTTATATACCCCTATTTTCGACAGCTCGTACCTACAGGAATTATTTTCTTAGGTGTTCCCCCTTTTATTGCTGTCGCGAATAGTGTGAGGGAAAATCGAATACTTGAATCTATCTCTCTAATTTTTTAGCAATTTTCGGCCTCGCCAAAATAATTAGGGGGCCCAATTTCATCTCAAATGTCGGATGCAAAACCAAACACTTAACATCTTTCTAATAAGTTTACAGATTCTGTATTAAATGTGTGACGCTTTGCGTCCTTTGGTACGAGTTTTTCACGAACCTAGTGTTCTTTCTCTGTACTCTATTCCATTATCTAATTAATGTTTTTTTGAAATAGATCTTAAACGCTGGCCGCATACCCCGCAAGCCGTCTCGAGAACGTGTGGCAGGGGGTGGTAGATCAGCAGCCATTCTGCGTTTATTCCCTCTATTTCCTTGTGCACATGGCACCCCGTGATCCATTCAAAAACCGCGTGCAAAGAGGGCTCTGATTGGTTGGGGAATCTCATTTGGTCCGCTAATCTCTTCATAGCATATGCTCCGAAAAATAATTTCAAAATATTTGCTTTATTCATGCTGCTTGTAACACATTTATCGTTTTCTCATTTCAAAGAATGTACAATTGGACGTTTTTTCTATATTTCTCTAACGTGTCACCAGAATGGCTGGATTTTCCTCAAGATATCCTCAGAGCATTTTAGTTTTGTGGAAGCTAACCTCGTTTCCTTACTGTCACATTTAAGGCTGGAGGACACACATGTCTCCATTCTTTCATTTTACAACAAGTGCTCATTGTACACTGGTGGTCTGGGCTTTTGTTTTGAATTCTTGTGATTCGATTGCTAAAAAGTTTTTGTTTTCTGTTAAAATTCGTCGCATGAGATAAGTATCATTAACGTTTCCATATTCAATTTCGCGAACTACATTTTTATCTCTACAAGATTGGCTTTATGGTCGCTGACGCGAATCGTCCATTATTTAGAATCGGTAAAATACTTGAATGCAACGATAACTACGGATATGTCCTGGGGAAAACGCATTCGAGAAATTTGTGAAATGACAAATGAAAAGTTTAGAGTTATAAAAATGATACTTGAGCATTTTAATGAGAGGCTCAAGGAGCTTTTCAATTTCATATTAATTAGGCCCAACCTCGAGTGTGCTCCGGGAGTATGGGATCCTCACGAAGTAGTACCAATTTTGGAACTTAAGGCCGCCCCGCGTTGAACCTTCTCAATTTACCTAATGAGACCTTTTTTCCGGCTGCCCTAAGATATCACTGCACTATGGAACTGATACAACTGTAAGTATGAGAACACAAATGACCATACTGTTTATAGCCTCGAATCATCTGTTTTTATTGCGATTATGATTGTTTTCATTTCCTCATGATTTTTTAAGTCAATGAAAATCGCGGTAATTCAATCACTTTGCGTATTCAGTGCCACTGGCGTCCAAGAGACCTCTCTCCCCCCTTCGTGGCGCCTCTGTCGCGGTCATCTAATACGATGGCGCCTCGCTCAAAGCAGGCGACTACATTCTCGGGGGATCGGGATGGTGCGGTGGCTAACGGAATGGCTTCCCACTCAGAAGACCCGAGTCCCAATCCCGGGTGTGGCAGATATTTTTTCAGTGGTACCCCGATACCTATTTGAGGCCCTTTGTGGAGAGCACTTTGAGTGAGTACGCCGTCCGTCGGATGGGACGTTAAACTTCGGGCCACTTTGCGCCTTTCGTTAAGAGTAGGCTAATGCTGACGCCGGGTATCCCTTCATCCTTTCTTGTCCATTCCTAATGGCGCAAATTACTTCAACTGTCGGTCGCCTCCCCTAAATACTACTGCCACTGCATTCCATCTCCCATGAAGGTACAATTGGTCGAAAGGGATGGTTTCTTCAATCAGAAATCTACTCATTATTTCCTCTGTTGATGCGGGCGCCTAATATTAGCTGAATCAAGCTACAAATGTAAATGAAAATCCTTTCCCTATTTTTCCAAGATTTCTTCGAAGACCCTTTGCCTGCATCATTCCATGAATACTAGTTGTAAACATGAGCCTGCTATCCTGGAGTAATTAAAGCGAAATGGGATTCGTCTGGAGGGAGTTGGCTTGGGGGAGGATGGGAGAAGGAGGCTCTTCAACCATTCTCCCGCCCCCTGGACGCACCCTTTAGGGCACTAGCCGTTCGCCATGCCTTAAACTAGCAAGGGGTGGCCGGGAACTCTTGTAAACTTTCCCCAGGTCCCGGAGTCTCCCTCCCGAAGCCGGCGGGTACAAGACCCCCTTCGCCAGTCCCTCCCCCCCGCTCCACAACCCCTCCTCCACTCATGCCCCCTCATCCCCCACGTACGAACAGCCGGCGGCGGGATCTTCTTTGCACTCTCCATTCAGGGTCATCAACGTGGAAGTTTCGGTCGTATCTTCGGAGGTATTCTTCTCACTCTTTTTCACGAGTTGTCTTGGAGAGAGGAAGGTGAGACTCTTAGTATTTGCACGTTTCGCTACTAAAAAACCAACTGTTTATTATCGGTCTTCCGGGTAACCAATAAGGTGATCAGATAATAAAAAAAAGATAAAGTGAAATTCGGTCTGATTAAATTAAACCTTTCACTATTAACTCCTGATAAACGTAATTACCAATTTAAAAAAGTCTAAAATACAAGGTTACGAAAATATTACCGGGTGATGTTTTCGCAACTGTTTCTGCAATTCGCGTTGGGGGTTGGAATGAGGAGTCTGTGGATGCCTGCTGGATGGAGAGAGGTTTCGAGGCGGTGGGCGAGGAAGAGACGAAATGAAGATGGCCCGAGGGCAGAGGGGATCTGCGGAGTGGCCTTCCTGTCAATGTGAACACACGCAAGACGTTTACGCGAAGCACGCCCAGCATAAGAAAGCCATTATTTCTTGCAGATGTGCGCAGTTTCTGTGATTTGTTTGTTCGTCTGTTTTACCCTGGATAGTTATTTACAATGGAACCTTCTACTGAGATGGTAATACTTTCAAAGAAAACATTTTTCTCAATTTTTTGGGAACTTCCAAATAAAAAAAGTAATACTGATTGACAGGTGGGGACAGATAACTTCTCGCATCTAATTTTCACCAATACGGCAACTGCTTATTTTAAAATAAGAAATGACCACTGATGGAGACAATTTTTCAATGCCTATTATGTTAAATCACTCTTTGTAATCCATTGCATTTATACGGTGCTGAATGAAAATACAACGATGCTTTTCCGAATTCCAAAGATGGATGTTTTCCGCTGTCCCTCAAATATGTACGCATTAGAAACTTGGCATGGCTTCAGACATTTTTGTCTGCCATCCATATTGACTGAAGAAAGCAAACGCTGATAGATGACGTCTGTTTGATATGGTTATTATACTGATTTAGGGTGGATTTTTGTGAATGGCCCCCTATTAGCAATGCACCTGCGGGATGAGGGATTTGAGCACACTTAAGCCCGCTCTTCCCATGATGCTCACTCCTTTAGTCTTGACTCCATGATGCGCCCTTAGTCCAGGAGGAGAAGTCCGCTCGTCGCCAAGAAGGCAACGCTCCTCCACCGACGAGTGTCAAGGGCTCGGCGCTCCCGCCGTTCCCATCGCCTGATTCTTTTTTCCTTGCAAGTTTATGCCATCCACCATCCTCCTCTATTCCAATTAGACCATCTCTCGACGTTATCCTTACTTTCTCCCCGGATCAGCTGTGTCTTAACCCCTGAAACATAATGTCATAAAAATGGGTCTATTTGAAATGCGAGCAGGATATCGACAAAATATATACTCCACCAATAATAATAATTCCCTTCGCGCCTGTGGTCGTATCTGTTTTGACCCTTAATCGTATGAGGGAAAGTGACGTTTTAAATCTAACCTGTTTTCTACCCATCCCCCTGATAACACGTCGGTGATCTGATCTACCAGAGTAATCGGTCCATGAAATTCGAGGTCTGTCCAATAAATACGCGAACTAAGGCCATACAAACTATATTTTGCAAAATTTAGTCTACATTGATTTTGTCCCCTACTAAGTTCCCCTCCATTCGCTGGTATGCACTAAATCCATCCATCTTCTTTTCCACTGTTTAAAGAACTCTTGGAAGTCCACGGCAGTTAGGCATTGTAGTTTTCTCGTCGTTTCTTGCTTTATTGCGTCCGTATCTTCCCAGTGATGCCCCTAATCACATTTTTGCATTTTGAGAATATGAAAAAGTCGCATGGGGCGAGATCTGGCAAGTAAGGGGGATGATCAAGGATAGTGAATGAATTTTTTACCAGAAACTGGCGAACTGGCGAACGAAACTGGCGAACAATCAATGCTGAATGTGCAGGTGCACTGTCATGGTGAAGGATCCATCAATCGCCTTGAGTCAAATTTGGTCGCACGCGATCTCTCAAACGCTTTAGAACTGTAAGGTTCAACTCAGAATTTAATGTTCGTCCTCCAGGAACAAATTCATGATGAGCCACACCTTCGACATCAAAGAAAACCGGGAGTATGATTTCACTTTTCGATCGGCTTTTTTTAATTTTTGGTTCGATTTAATCCACTTGAAAACGGATGTTTTCTTCAGGGCATTATCACCGTAAACAGCTGTCAACCTTTCAGTAATTTCTTGATTACTTACCGCACTTCACCAAAAAACTTTATGTTGAACCGTTGCTCCGTGATTTCATCAATTCCCATTTTCGACAAACAGTAAAAACAAAGACAACAGAAACTAACACAACTGGCACCATACGCACAGCTCGACGATCCGCCAAGCACAGACAGCTCATTGGATCTCAGGCAACTAGCGCCGCTAGTGGGCGAGGCTATAGTCTCCAGATTGCACTAGTTTGCGTATTTATTGGATAGACCTCGTATGTCTTTTTAAAAATAGAATGCTGAATATTAAAGATTAAATGCTGCGTAGACATGTGGTACATTCGAAGGTGCATGTGCTTATGCATAATCGCTAATATGAATTTGCATTAGGTAAAAATGAGTTTTGCATGAATATATTCGTCTTTGTGGGTGTGCAATGGCTTGTTTTTGTGTGTTTTACATGTGGTTGCATTCTATTTTATGGGTGGTGAACTAACAGCCCCCACCGCACACCCATGAGGCGAATTGCGAGGTATTTCTTAAATGTAAATGTAGAAAATACAAGTAAAAACTTCCTAAGATTTTGATAATCCATCTTTAAGTACAAATCTCAAATCGCAGGGAAAATTGTGACAAGAGGCCTTAAATAATGTTCATCTTTCATTGCTACTGAGAGAGACGGAATGGGGCCCGATCCATCGACCTCTAATCCAGGGACCGCATACCACTTTGACGGCTAAAGGACTATTTGATTTAATTTCTAAACTATATTATTTGAGAAGACGGAAAAAAATATCTGGATATTTCGAATGGGAACGTAGCGATGCGTGGTTGCTCGTTACGGAGAGAAAAGCGTTAGAGCGGAAGCATTTGGGGTGTGGACATGGAATGGGCCGAGTGAATGGGCGACGGGGAATGGGAATGGGGGATTTATTTGGGAGAAATGCGACGGAGGACGTAGAGTGATGGAGGCGACATTGAGAGGCAATGGGATGCTGAGGACTGATAGAGGGGAAATGATTCGGTAGCCGGGATAGTGGAGCAAGAATAAGAGTCATTTTGGGTGGCATTGAAAGCGGGCTTGAATATGGAGAACGATTTGGAGCGACGCAAATAGTGTTATCTCAAGTGCAACAGTTCTAAAAAGCTCTTAGGTTTCATGGGGTTTATCCAAAACAAAATTTTAGTAGTCACTCTGCTGATTGTTGCAAAAATTGTTCGAGCACATTAGTAAATACTAATTCAGAAAATGGTTTTAGAATTTTTATAGGTCATCATTTCCACGTAAATCAAGAGCCAACGTATCAAATGTTGTGAACTAAATTCAGAAACACTCACTGGAGTACTGTATGACAAGGGAAGGGCCATGAAACCGCGAATTCTACGGCTGCTTAATTGAGTTAAATCTTCGATGTGCGAGACCACAGGCTCAATACTCATATTCTGTGGTCTTCATATTTGCATGTTCTTGGTTTTTTCGGTGTTTCAAGCATCGCATTCTCATCGAAGTCCTCTGGTATAGTTTTCATTGCTGTAGCTATCATGGATAATTCCAAAGAGGGCACCCTTCAATTTTACTTCAAGTACCTTTATTAATTAAAAATAGCAGTTCTCCACAAAATAAAATTTAATACGATCGGTTTCAATGTAACTACATCATCATCAAGTAAACAACCATCACTCAGAGTCCAGTACACGTTATATGCTGAAAAGCAAGTAAGGGAGTACCCTCCTCTTAATTGCTTTTCGGCATATAGTATTTAGTATATATCGGCATTGAAACTGGTCTCATTAAATTTTATTTTGTAGAAAGTTACTATTTTTAATGAACCGTGATATACACCTCTTATTATTCAAGTACCTTGATCATTTTCCAGCGAATGGACTTTGCGAAATAGCAAATTAAAAGTTTGTATTCATGAATAGGATACTCTGGAATTTTAATGAAAGGGTCAAGGAGCTTTGTCATTTCATGTGAGTTAGGCCCCAGCTTGAGTATGATGCAAGGGCATGGGATCCTCATGAAGTGGACTTAAGTTTGGAACTAGATCGAGTGCAACGAAGAGCAGCGAGGTTTGTGAAAAGTTATTAAGAACGAGGCAGCAGTGTCACGACAATATTGTAAGAATAAGGATGGGAACCACTTGTTAACTATAAGAATAAATAAGGGTTACATTTTCTGCGTAAATTTGAGACATGTTGCTTATCTGAGGATGCTAAAGATACAGGGTTCGTCCGGAAAATAAGTGTACTGATTTTTTCCCACCGCTCCAGGCGCGCCCAGACCGCTCTGACGGGCTGCGATTGGAGGTGGGTATGTTGGCAAGCGACGCTGAAAAAGGCAGTCGGCTCTGAGCTGTGGTGTAGTGAGGAGCTCTGTTAACGCGAACCTCCACGCTCGACCCACGTCACGGAACGCGATGCCGAAGTTTTTGGAGCAGCGTTATTCCATCAAATTTGCGGTAAAGCTTGGGAAATCGTCTACCGAAACTGTCGGTATGATTAACCAGGCTTACGGGGAGTCAGGCATGTCCAGAAACATGATCTTTCGGTGGCACAAGATGTTCGTGGAGGGCAGAGAAGAGGTCGACGACGAACCACGGCCTGGACGCCCATCAACGACACTCACCGACGAAAATGTGCGAAAAGTTCGCGATGTACTGAACTCTGATCGTCGTCTTAGTGTTCGGATGATAGCAGAGCAGTGTAATGTGCTCTACAGGCTTCGAAAACGAGTCACCCGCGTCCGGCCAGCGATCAAAAACATCTGGCGGCTGCATCACCACAATGAGCCGTCTCACACCGCGCTTGTCGTGTCGGACTTCTTGGCCAAGCACGGCGTGGCAACGCTGCCGCACCCGCCCTACAGCCCGGACTTGGCACCACCGGACTTCTTTCTGTTCCCGAAGATAAAGAGGAGTTTGAAAGGAACGCGATACGGGACTTTGGATGCCGTCAAAGAGGCCGTGACGACGTGTCTTCGAGAGGTTCCCGATGATGCCTTCGCGGGAGCGTTCCAGGATTGGGAACGCCGCTGGAACAAGTGTATCGACTGACAAGGGTCCTATTTTGAGGAATATTAGCTTAAGATATGTAAAAGTGTAATAAATTTTTTTTCCTGAGCTCAGTACACTTATTTTCCGGACGAACCCTGTATATGTATTACAGGCCCCCACTTACTATGGTAGATCAGACCACCAACGTAAAATCAGGAAGATTTATTGTGGAGCGGAGAGATTTAAAATGTCATATTTTTCTCGCACCATTACAGATCATAATAGACATGACAGCAAACGCGTTGGAGATAATTATAATTTTTTAGTGTATACATTTGTTTATTTCTTGCATGCTTCTTCCTGCATGTTATTCTTTTTATTTAATAGACCAATCTTTTCAACAGTTCCACCGCATGATTTGAATGTACGTATCCTGTTATTGAATATTTTTGCATGTAAGAACCTTCTTTCGTGTGATTTAGGTTTGTCGAGTGCATGAACTAACTAATATTTGAGTAGAAATAACATGGTTTGGTTTCGCTAGTGGCTTTACCCCAGTTCACGGGTGGTGACCTAACACCCCCCGCCACACGTCCTTGCGGCGGCTTCCAGGTATTGTATAGATGTAGGTGTAGCTGCTAGAAAACATACTTTGATGGAAGCTGCTCCGGTGACATGGATTTAATGCAAACCTTAATACACTGGAAAAAAAGATGTTTCGAGGATAATGTTGACTTCTGAGGCTGATTATTTGACTGCAGCATGGCTGGCGAGACAGCAGAGAACCCTAAAGGAAATTGAATCGAACCCACACACATGCAAGATACCCACAATTCCACGCGCAAACTTCGATCACAAACTGTGAAATTAGTTCATACCGATGAGCTAAACACTGTAATATTTACTCATTACTTGAATTATTTTCCCATGGAGTCAAAATATTTCCTCCAGTGGGTCTCTCTGTCCTCCCCCGACCGCCTCTTCTACTCCGCCCTCTCGAGGGTGGCCCTTGAGGGAAGGGAACATCCCCGCACCTGAACGCCTAGTTCCACTCGCTCAATTTGCATTGGTGGGACAATGGAATCGCGCTCCTGTGATGCCCGCGGGCGACGTCGGCGAACGGCGGCGCCTTCTCCCCCGCCCCCTCAGGTGAGCAACCCACCCACGCCCCGGGCACTCCGTCTACCTGTCCACCATTGGGTGGGGCGGGGGAAGGGGGGGCGCAGAATCCACGACACACCGCCAATGCTCTCAATTCGAACTCCTCCTCGCGTCCTTCTCCCCTCTCTGTCGCCATAAAACACCCCTCCCCCCCTGCAAAGCGGAAAGTGCACACTGCAGGGGGATATCTTTTGCTTATATTGTCGGCAATATCGAATGAAAAAGAGTGATGTGTAGTGGGAAGTGTTGACCCCAGCTCCCCTCCAAACCTCGCTTTTTCCCTCCACTGGTATTATTTTTGTGCGCCCTTGAGTCGAAAAAGAAAGACTTCGAAGCAGTAAACATTGGTTGTGTCCACACTTTTTTTTCCTTTACACTTTCGAGCGTGTGGATGAATTGCGAGTGGATGTGAGAGGGAATGGAAGCGGGGAGCCCTTCCCACTGGCCACCCTCCCCCGACCATCCGCCTCCCCCCCCCGCCACGGCGCGTCAATCAAACGAGCGGCAACATCTGCACCCTTACGCGCAATCGCCGTCCGACTCCCTCCCAGTCAGTGCCGCATCTCGCCGCAACTCAACTCTTTTATTTACGTGCGCTTTCGACCGCGTTGTAAAATTATTTGTTTCGTAGCCATTTTAGTATCACCATAATAAACCGACTCAACCCCACGGGAAGAGAAAGGTCATCGGTGCCGATTAAACAATCTTCGGTTCGATTTCAACCTTATTTCAACTTCCATGCCATTTGTTCGTTGCTTGTTTTGCTATGTATCCCATTTGATCGCATCCTAACCGACGGCGACGAAAATGCAAAACGGTTGAAGCCGGCTAGAATTGGACCCTCTCAAGAGTGACGCTATTTGGACGGCCTCTCCGCTTTCTCCAGAAGCCGAAGAGTAAACCCCATACATGTATGCACACTCTCACGCGTCCATATACGTACATTAAAATGACTAGTGAGGAAACTTCAAATAGGTAGCAAAGGCCTCGAGGACACTTATCACATAGTTCGCATAGAAACACAGAAATGAACGCTCATATTGTCGTTCGACTGTTTAGGCGGTGACCCACAGGCGGAAAATGCTTACGACATTGGCGGAGGGTCGCCACCGAAATAGGCCAACGAATGCATGTGCTCATTTCTGCGCTTCTATGAGTGCTATGAGAAAAGTGTCTTCCATTGTGTGTGTTGATATACTATTATCCGTAATCTGCCGGTTAAGGTAGGTTTTTGATGGACACAAGCTGCTAAACTGTACGGCGACAACTGCCTCGTCTCTCCGCAAGCCGCCGCAAGGGAGTATGGCGGGGGGTCAGCGGTCATTATGCACGATGATTGCATCTATGCGAAGATTTTGGGGATCGAGATGGTGCGGGGGCTATCGTACTGGCTTCCCACCTAGAGGGCCCGGGTTCAAATCCCTGCGGTGTTGAATATTTTCAGAGGTATCCTTGCTTGAGGTGCTTTGTGGAGGGCACTTTGAGTGAGTACGCCGTCCGTCGGATGGGACGTCAAGCTGCGGACCCCTTGACGCCTTTCGTAAAGAGTAGGCTAATGCCGACGCCGGGTTTCTCTCCAAATTAATCCTTTCCTGTCCATCCCTAATGGCGCGAATGACCTCAGCTGTCGGTCGCCTCCCCTAAATACTATTACTTCTACGAAGATGTTAAACTTTACAAAATATATGATTAGAAATGTAAAAATCTAATCATCAAAAGTATCATTGTGTTGGTGAAGCAATTTCTACTTTATAAGACTCAAACGGGTTATAATTTGCTGGAAAATGTTATGGGTAAGGCGTAAAACAAATCAGTCAGCAGACTGTTACACATCTTCATGTGGGAAAAATTGGGTTGTGGGAATCAAAAAGTAATAATGTACTTAATTCAGTATGTTTTACGCCAAGCGTCTTTTAAGGGAAATTTAATATCCTACTCGGCAAATGAACACTCTTGGGGCAAAGTTATTGCGAGTGTGATATATTTGGTTAGCATTATAAGACGTGCCCAGCACACAAATCGGCAATTCGTGCAAATACCCTAGCTGTTTATTGAAGACGCCACAGGTTTCCATTTTATTGAATTTCTCCTTCGGCGATCTCCTCGGCGAAAGGGCGTAGGGCGCATCTTCCAGAGTGAATCCCTGTGGAGTGCAGACTTGAAGGTGCCTCCAGTCCGAGTCCTCCGCAGGAACCTCATGTAGCGGCGAAGAATGAATTGAGACACTCATGGCTATCGGATGTGACACGATGAGGTGACGTCCCTTGAATGTTCACCCCGTTGATCGTCTTGAGGTGAGGCGATATGCGGTGACAGATAGACCGTCGAGAGTGATGACCTCCCAAGTGTATGTGCACATGACGCGCCGCTGATTTATTTATTCCTCGAAAACTTTGCAACTGTCGCAATTCGTGTGAGGTCGTTTTTAAAGAGCGCGCAATAAAAGATCATGTCTACGGACAGAGGTTAAGCACCAAACCTCGAAGAAGGAGCAAGAAATAATGAGCTCTACGGCCTCTCAGTTAAATAAGAATGGGGAAAAAACTCCAATGGGCGTAATAATTAGTCGCAACTCTCTCACCAGACCAATTGTTGTTTTGGTTTAACGGGAACCACGTCAGGGACCAACCACAACCTCTCGACCAGAATACCCTCTGCGATGGTTTACGGGTTATTAATCCGCGTCAGGGACTGAAAACTCAGAAACTGAAACTGATCAAACAGACTCCCAACCACCTTTTGGACGCATATGAAAGCATTTTCATACACAAATTCAAAAATGTTGTTGTTAATAACGATAAAGGGCCGATTCCATTCTCCCCACTGTATTCCCCTTTGAAATGACTTCTTCTCTAGTTTTAAAACATATTTCCGTTGGACTAAGCTCTCAACCCCCCCCCTCCTTTCCCCTTCATAGTCCGTTACTCGGATACCTTTTTTTTCCCCCCACCCCTTCCCCTCTCCTTCACTAATTACTCCTTCCCGTTCCACTCAGTCCATTGGTTTCTGTTCCCCCCACCTTCCTCCCCTCCCCTCCTTCCTCTTTACTGATACGTTTAAAGTACTCATCCCCTTTCCATCTTCCTACTAATTCGATTGGTCCCCTAACTCCCACAGTTACTATATATATATTTGACGTTTGTCTCCGGTTGTTTACTTTCAACCTTGTGTTGGAGGTGTCTTCCCTTCGGTTCGCTGAAGAAGGCCACTTTGTGGCCGAAACACGCGCGTTCGGTGCATATCCTCGGTTGCGCTCTTTACCTGTGTCCAGATTCTCCCAGAAGCTGGGCCCTTTTGAGTGTGTATTTCTTGAGTGCTTGTGTGTGTGATTGGTCTGTGCCAGTCATAAAGTGTGTGCTTGAGAATATCCTGGAATCTTTAACGGGGTCTACTCTACAGCCTCGTGAAGGATACCATCTCCACCTGAAATTCTTTAACGGGGTCTCACAGCCTCGTGAAGGATTTCAGTCAGGATAGTGTGCGTGTGGCTGTGTGTTGGTCCCTGACGCGGAATAATTTCCCGTAAACCACCACTGAGAGGTCTGGTCGAGAGGTTGTGGTTGGTCCCTGACGTGGTTCCCGTTAATCCAACACAGCAATTGGTCTGACGAGAGAGTTGCCACTAATTATGACGGCCATTGGAGTTTTTCCCCATTCTTATTTAACTCGAAGACGGAGGAAAATATTCGTAGGATTTGGTGTTTTCTCGGTATTGAAGTACTTGCGGGTATTCCGCCGGGTAGTTAAGGTTTCAGCTGCCGGCGCTATGGCTTCGGCAATTCAATCATCGTCCTCAGGGCGTTGCTACTGGGCCATCATTGTTGTCTTAGCTGTTCCCTTTCCTGCAAATCAGCCGAACGCCTTCTATTGTGATGAATGCCTCGCGAATTTACAAATGATGTTGATTTTGAAAATAACTTAAATTGAATTTGGAGCGCATCTGTTGGATGAGGGAGAGGGATCGAATTAAATCGCGGCAGGAAAAATGCCTTAGCGCTAAGGCATAAACATTCTATTGTATTGTTTCGCATGTACACCGGCAGAATACCCCGCAAGCCTCCACAGGGGCGTGTGGCGGGGGTTGTTAGGCCACCAGACAAGCATGCATACTACCTATCATGTCACCTCTATGAAAACATCAGTTTGATCGTGCACTGGAACAGAGATAATCACAATTTAATAATAGGATACGTATATGCAATATATACGGGAAAATTGTTAAATAGATGGGTCAATAAATATAAAAATAACGTGGAGGATATAAAAAATATATACACTGCCAATGCTATTTATCTCTTACACAATTTCTGCATTATCCATTTTCATAGCTAGTGGTACCGGGAAAAAACATTTCCAATCCATCCCTTTTACCATATATCACCCTGATGTCACGTACGTGATCTGATCTATCATAGGAAGTCGGGGCCTGTATTATGTCGTTAGCATCCTCAGATAAGTAACCTGCCTACAATTGAATCAGTATTTAAGCCTGCGGTCAACTAGTGGCTCCCATCCTAATTCTTCCAATAGTGTTGTGACACTGCTACCATGTTTATAACAACTTTTCATAAGCCCGCTAATTTACGCTGCACTCGATCTAGTTCCAAAATTAAGCCTACTTCATGAGGGAAGTAGGCTGAATTTTGCATGATGATAAGCGTAGTAGATTCGAGGCTTTTGAAATGTGGGTGTGTAGAAGGTGATTTGGACCGAAAGGAAAACAAATGAGGAAGTGCTGGGCATGTTGGAAGAGGAGAGGGGGATGGGTTGGGAGAAATAATAAGAAAACTGGAAAATGGACAAAAAGCATTTTAATTGGCCGTTGGATTTTGAGGACTTTGATAGAGGGGAGAATGTTAGGCAAAAGAGGAAGGGACAGATTTGCCCGGATTCGATTCCCGGGCAAATCTCTGGGCATTTGAAGCTCCACCCAAGCAATGTGACTTTTCGGGTACCAGATATTCCTGGAAAAGGAGCTGGCCCCCCTACCCTGATGTGTGAATTTCTCACGCCATCGGGCTTAGTACTGGGTAAACCTTCACCTACCAAAACGACCTCCGTATTGATTACTGTGTTTTTACCCATTTAACATGCTCATCGCCTTTAAAATACCTCCCTTGGCTGCCAGTGCATAGCCCTCCTGACGTTTTTTCCAGCATTCGAATGCCACCTGGTAGGCTTCTTTCTGAATAGCCTTAAGGTCTGCGACACAATTTTGCTGGATGTCTTCAATAGTTTCAAATCGGCGTCCTTCCAAGGTGGATTTCAACTTAGGGAATAAGAAATAGTCCGCTGGAGCAAGAGGGTGGAGAGGAGGGTGTCCGTGAGATCACCGGTCTCTCCCTCAACATGGCGTGTCTTAACTTTCTCATAGTCTCTATATATTGCTGCTGAATCACTGTTTGTCCTTCACCGACATATTCATAGTGAATAATGTCTTCCCAATCGAAGAAAACGATCCACATAACCTCCACTTTCGATTGCGACATCCGACCTTTTTTGGGTCTTGGGGAAGATGGCCCCTTCCACTGTGAAGACTGGGCTTTGGTTTCTGTACCGTAACCATATTTCATACACCCAGATTTCATCATGTGTGACGATAGTTTTTAAGAACTTTCGATCCTTGCTTGAGCGATCGAGTGATTCGTGGCTGATGCGTTTTTGATGTTTTTGCCTCTGCTCATCCGTAAACCTTCGCGGCACAAATTCGGACGCGATGCGCTGATTGACTTAACTTTCCGTCAAACCGGTGGAACATGATCCAACACTAATGTCAACTTCATTGACAATCTCCCTGGCTGTTAACTTAGTGTTTGCACGCACCTGTAAATCATTCCCACTGTTGACGTGGGTGTCGTTTCTTTGTCGTCCACTTATCGGTTCTTATTCGATCAAGGTTTGTCGAGACTGAAAGCGGTTTCACAATCGAATAAACTGTGCTCAACTCATTAATTCTTTGCTGAGTATCTCTTGAACCATTTCATATTCTTCAGTTACACTTTTCCCGAGGTTGAAACAAAATGTATCTGCGTCTACATAATAACCCACGAGGCGCCGCAACGGCGTGTGGCGGGGAGTGTTAGGTCACCACCCGTAAAACCGAATAAAACCAGATGCTAAATAAACAAATCCATGCCAATTCACTCCCATAGTATATGTTCAGGTGTTTGCTACAACGCGCTACGAGTCCGCGAGTTCCTGGCCAAACACAAGGTACCAACGCTGCTCCACCCCCAATTAATCCTGGCATCGCCCCAGCAGACTTCATTTTGTTCCCTCGGATTAAGGCAGCCCTGAAAGGAACCCGTTTTTTATTGCGTAGAAGAGATCCAATCAGCCGTGCCTAAAACCCGGCGAGAGGCCCCCGAAGGCGTCTCCCTAGACGCGTACTAGTCATGACAGAGTCGCTGGAAAAAAGACGTAGGGGCTCAAGGACAGTAGTTTGAAGAATTTCAAGTGTCTGTGCAAATCTGGTCAATGAATTACTTAAAAAAAAAACTAATTGCATTACTTTTGGAACGCACCCTGTATATTCATGCAATATCATTTTGAACATACACGCATGCAAATACAAATATTAGCAACTAACATACACATGCAACTACGAATATACCTTATGCCTACACGTCGTTTAATCTTATCCTTGAATGCTAATCGAATGACTTAACTATGTCTTTAATGGCTTCGGTTTCTTTATATTATGATTTCTTATTGTTCGGGGAAAGAACGAATATTTGGATCTATCTGCACGGGAATATATCTCCCTTATCTCATTTATGTTGTCTGGTCTACCCAAATAATGTGGGGCCATAATAATTCCTTTTGTGTCATTGCTAAAAGCGTTTGTGCCGAACATTTCTAAAAGTCCAAGTCTCACATGTTTTCTTCGCAGCACAAGTGGCTCCCAGCCCAATTCCTCTTAAAGGCCTCTCGCAATCATCTTCTTATCGTAACAACTTTTGACGAATCTGACGGATTTTCTTTAATTCTTTTATCAACGAGTTCTAGCAAGGATCCCAAATACTTGAGGTGTATGTGGCCGAGCTGGAGCGAAATGATACCTCTCTTTAACTTTCTCATTACATTTCCCAACCACTCGTTCAATGAAGCTGAGTTTCTTTAAGCCATTAATGTCTTAGCCGCCTTTCTTATTGTTCTGATTTGTGTTCCACATGAAAGTCGTGTGGTTAGAACTACACCCAGATATTTAGTATGATCTGTCGTAGTTAGTAATGAAGCCTATAATTCTTAATTTATGTCCCGCTCATTACTTCCTTTGCTCCCAAATTTCCAACCTTTGCATTTGCCTATTTTAAGAACTAATCCCCATTCCTTTCACCAATCCCATTTTGAGTTTAAGTCTCTAGAGAGTAGCTCACAATATTCTGGGGTCCTTTTTTCCCTGTATACCACCGTATTGTCTGCAAATAATATGAGGTTACTAATAACGTATGAACCTAAGTCAGTAATGTATATTAATAAGAGAAGGGGGCAAAATTAGGATTCATAACAAACTAACCTCTTTGGCACCCTCTTTCTCACAGACACAAGAATTTGTACAGTAAGCGTGTGCAAGGTCAAAAAAGAATCATTGTTGTGCGGAGACAAGTCTAGATAGGGCAACGAGCAGGGCGGTTTTATTTCTCACAGACCTTGTAGATTAGCCGGCGTCGGTATATTTTGGCTCTTATGATGAACAATTTGGACAAAAATTACTCGTCGACGGTTATTTTAATTAGGCAGACATGCAACTTGAAGCATGCCACAGGGAAAAGCAATAGAGTCCCGACTACTCCTAATAGCATTAAACAGCTACGTTCCGCTGTCATTGACAAACTTTGATTATTTGCAGCTGATGGTCATTTCCCGATAAGTAAGCAACCCTGAATACGGCGTTCTCTTCTCAAGCGACTTAGACTAGGGAATCGCTCTGATTTAATGGCTAGGAGTTAAAATTAAACAAAAAAGAACGATTTAGAAAATTGTTGCTCAAAAAGTGGAGCAAGACGTAAATCAAAGAATAGAAGGGATCTTTTTAAGCAACTCAGAATAGGTGAAAATCTTGCGTGTCACTCTGACCACAAACCTTTCTTTATGGAAAAACATCGTAAGCATATGCGGCCCATCCTTATTGAAGCTAAGTTTCATTGGACGATTTGTAGGAAATGTAATGAAGAGGTATTAGAAAGTATTTAAAGTACTTAAAAAATTGCAAGGATAGGAAAAAAAGCGTGACGGAGGAATTTGCAAGTGTGGGTTCGCCGCTCGGTTAACGAAGAGAGTTAGGAGGCTTAGATTTTACGAAAGGTGCACGGCACACGGGTTTGCTTGCGACAACAAAATGCGAATTATTGAATTCTCAAATTAAAATAGTCGATTCGTCCACCGGAAGGAAAAGAGAGCGATAACACCGCGCCATTGATATGTGCAAGTGTGACAATCGCCCTTCCCACGCACGGAAAAGAACTGAACAAAATCATGCACTCGAATATTTTTCATTTTGAAAGAAAAATTTGAAATTTTAGTCCAAAACCCATTTTCAGTTGTTGCACATAGGCTTGCATGCGTGCATTTGTCCGTTTTCATTGTGGACTTGGGCAATATATGCATGTGTGAGTTCACATTTGCGCATGAATGGCCGGGCACAGTCCCCGCCGCATGCCCTCGCGGAATATTGTGTGTGCAGACACAAATGAAGCCGAACGCTCGGCTTCCCCTGATGCCGATGCTCCGCTGCAGATTTGGGATTGCCTTTCGACTCCCCAGTGAACAGACCGCATCCATTCCCTCTTCAATTCCGTGTGCTAGTCTCGGCATCGCAAGATTACATTTTAAGATTAACTTTTGAAAATAAGATCTATATGTATTTCTTTAAAATTTTTATTCCTGAATAATATAAAGAATAATTCAATTTTAGGAATCATTTTTGAAAATAAGATCTATTGGTATTTCATTGTGGTTCGCTGTAGTCCAGGGGGTAGAGCGTTGGACCACTGACCGAAGGGTCCCGGGTTCGATTCCCGGGCAAGTCACCGGGTGCCTGCAGCTCCACCCAAAAGTTATGTAACGTTTCGGCTACCAGATCTTCCTGGGAAACTATAACCGGCACAGTGTATTAAGGAACTTACCCCCCCCCACCCTGATGTGTGAATTCCACACGCTGTTGGGCTTAGTACTGGGTGTACTCCACCGTCACCTACCAAACCGACCTTCGGGTTGATTACTGTGTTTCTGGTTTTTTTATATACTTCATTAAAATTTTTATTCTTGAATAATATAACGAGTAATGTGTTCCATCACACGACGTTCTCGAGAGAATGTTTCGTTTTCGTTTGTTTAGTAGTTCACACGAGGCATCAGAAGTTAGATATATCGAGTTGCGTGAAAATTGAATGTGATTTTGCCATGGTCAACATGTTGGAATTCAGGAATTTAGAATGATCTTTTATTATGTTATTGGCAAATTCTTCCAATTTCAACAAATGAATCGTTCATTTTTGAAGTCTAAATGGAGTACTATGAACAGGCGACGCGAAATCCGGGCACATCGGGCGCCCAAAACGCAAGGCGGCTTACGTCAAGAATAAACCGTCGAGATTATGGGGACCGGAAGGGTGTAAATAAAGAGCATTGGGCAAAGGGAATCACAGCGCTCGCTCGAAGGAAGAGGATGAGGGTGGGTTAACAAGCCAAACATCCGCACCCCCCCCCCCCGCGATCGATAATTTAAGGAGAATCGCGGAGGATTTATTTGTTCGAGTCGAAAGCTGACACTCGATGGATGAAATCCTGACGGCAGACGAAGTGTTTCCCGTCGAATGTGGAGAGAAAGAGAGAGGGAGAGTGAGAGAGGGAGAGTGAGAGAGGGAGTGAGAGCAGTCTCCTGCCGCCAATTCCGCTCCGAGCAAATAAACCGCATTGTATTGGAGCAATGTGACATCGCAGCGAAATACCGAAACTCCACAGCGAAGCGATCGGAAAATTGAAAGGATGTTGCTCGCACTTCCGATTTGAGAGATTGACAACGAGCGGAGGCAATACTTCAACTCCACCCACACACCGGCGCCTGCTCGTGGACGAGGCGCCAGCACGACCGGTCCCGACGCCGAAGAGTTTTGACGAGACGACTCTCTGTGCGATGAATTTTCCTTAACGATGCGAAGCGATATGGAGTGGCTAAATGTCGAGCTAGCGTCAACATTTGCTGTACCAAGCGAATTCGATCTCAATTACGATTTCCAGAATAACACTCAACTGGGACACAGTATGAATCCCTAATATTAAACCAAGCATTTCACGAATATATTATATGTGCTCTCAGTTTTATATGAGTTTGCTGTCAACGTTTCGATGTGCATGGAAATGAAGTCATTCACAAGTTTTCACGTTGCTCACGATCACAGGTATTGGCGTCTAAAATGAAAATTTGAACGGTTTGCAAGGCTCCTAGTGATTCCGATGTTGTCGCATTCTTTCCCAAAAAAATTAACCCGAAAATGGATCATTGGGCCGTTGAGGAGCGGGACTTGACGACGGTGGAAAGTATTTCCCTATAAACGATTCAGCATCGATGCTTCTTTCCAAAACTCGGAATTTTCTATCATAATATGGCCACAATTATATGATCATGATTCGTACACACCCGGAGGCCACAGAAGGTGTCCAAGAGGTGAAATCTCGATCTTTGGAAGAGCCCATCCATTTAATCCGTAGAATCTTCGTTTCCGCCAATTTTCATGGAGAAATGGATGTTCTCACATACCTTATTCTTCTTCTTGATGGCAGTTTGTCTGGCGTGGATATAAATGTTTTCACATTTAGATACATTGGGCACATAACAATCCTACTATTTGGTTCATTTAATATATTTATTTGCAGCTAACTTCTAAATAATATTTAATTTTTAGATAGTAGTGTGGAAATAGATTTAGACTAGATCGCATCTTTTGTGGTAGCTATTTTCTCAATTTTATCTTGTAAGAATACCACAGAGTAGAGCCTGATAAAGTATATTTAACTTAGATATTTAGTATTTTCTAGTACCCTGCAGGCCACCGCTAAGGCGTGTGGAGGGGGGTCAATACATACCAGACTAATTGATACCCGGATATTTTTGCCTCTACAACGGTCGGACAATGTTATTCCTGTCCCTTATCGTTCGTGAAAAAATGACATCTTAAATCTATCTGTTCTACACTTGATCTTTCTAATTTTACCGACATGATCTCTCCTAACGAAGAACGATGGGAGTAATAACACATTTTCAACATCACTGCTATAGAGAAATCGTTCCAATTTATGCAAGAGATTTAATATGTAACCTTCGCTCCGCGAGTGATAATCAACCTAGATCCCCTGATATTTTGAATAAAATACTAAGTTTATCATAGCAACATTTAAAATCTAGCTTCTCTACGCTGCCCGCGATCCAATCCGGCAATCAATCCAACATCGTGAGGGTCCCATATGACGTACATGCAGCATATTATAAATGAGGCCTAACCAGCGAGAGATAAAATTGCCTTTTCTTGCCTTCCTAACTTTGACCTTTTCATCATATATACCCAGTACTCTATTGAGTAACCCTAGTTTTATGTTAGCTTTTCCACACGTTCCTAGAATATGTTTCCCCGATGCAACAAAGTTGTGTAGCATTAAGGTAATCTGATAAAGCTACTGTGTCCTCAGGATCATGGATATCACGGTAAACCACTGGATCGTCAGCAAATAAACGCATCTTACTAGTGACTATGGGCTTAATATCGTTAACGTAAAGTAGGAATAAAAGAGGTCCGATAGCACTTCCCTAGGGAACACCTGAAATAACTTCTATAGCATTCGAGCTAACTCCATCTATCGCTACTCTTAGTACCCGAACATTCAAAAAGTCCGATCCAACACCGGATATTTTTATCCATGTCATACGCTTCTACATTTGCGAGTAGTTTACTATGAGGTACTTTGTCGAAGGCTTTCTTAAAATCCCGAAAAAATCGCGTCTACTGGAACATTGCTCTTTCTCGGAGTAAGAATATCATGAACAAAAAGCGCAAGTTGTGTCGCAGGATCTCCCTTTTCGGAAACCGTGCCGAGTTTTCATCAATAACTCCTCATGATTGAGGTGTCTCACGATCGAGCAAGCAACTATATGAATAGAATGGTTACAGGCGTCACTTTAGGGAAGCGATTCATATCGGAAAAGAAAATACTTTGTTATTCCATACAAACAGGGTACGTTCCAAAAGTAATGCAATTACATTTCCCGCGCCACTCCTATTGGTTTGCGTGGGATCGAACCACTTGGAGTAGGTGAACGGGCCGCTAAACTTTACCGCAAAACCGGCCTCAGTGCTCTTCAAGCTGTGCAAGCTGTAGGATGTCAGTTATTGTAAACATCTGTGCGCCGACCGTGTCACGAAAGGCCAACCAAGCGGAAATTTCAAGTGAACTTTTGCAACGCATTGAAAATGAACCTGATTATTTGGACGACGTCATCAATGGTGATAAATCCGGTGTTTTTGAATATGACCCATAAACAAAACGCCAAAGCTCTGAGTGGCAAACCAACCAGTTTCCCAAGCCTAAAAAGGTAACAAGGAGCAAATTAAAAGTGAAGACAATGCTCATTGTCTTTTTCGACAGTAAAGGAGTGGCCCATAAGGAGTTTGTTCCTCAAGCACATGTCAGGACAATTTGCGAATCAGCTTTAAAGAAACCTGGCTTCATAAAACGGGTGGTGGGGAAATGTAATGAAAAAGTTAAAGAGAGGTGTTATTTTGCTCTAGTTAGACCGCATTTGGAATATGCCGCAAGTATTTGGGATCCTTGGGAGAAAATTTGGCAAAAAGAATTAGATAAAGTCCAGAGAAAATCCGATAGATTCGTTAAAAATTGTTATGATAAAAACACAAGTGTGACAGGTCTCTTAAAAGATTTAGGCTGGGAACCACTTGAAGTGCGGAGAGAACAAGACTTTTAGAAATGGTCAGAACAAACGAGTTTAACTATGACACTGAAGGAATTATAATGGCCCCACACGACTTAGGTAGATCAGACCACAAAGATAAAACAAGGGAGATAGATTCCAGGACAGATAGGTACAAATACTCGTTCTTTCCCCGAACAATCAGAAATCATAGTAGGAAGAAACCGAAGTCACTTTAGAAATATTAAAAACATTGAATTTACTAGTCGGAGCATAGTTAAACACTGCAAAGCTGTTAGGTATACTTTCAGGTGCATGTGTATGTGAGATGTAGTTTGAGTGTTTGCATGTGTGTGGGGTGTAAGTGTTCTTGCATAAATGTATGTCGTGTTCTTTTGTGAATGTGTGAATTTGTGGTTCTTGCATGCGGTTTTTTTCCTTTCTAAATTACGGGTGGTATCCTAACACCCCCGCCACACGCCCTTGAGGCGGCTTGCGGGGTATTAAGTAGATGTAGATGTAGACATACAGTTAACGCTGCCTACTACGTGGATGAGCTGGAAAGACTCCAAAAAGAGTCATCAGGATGAGAAAAGACATTTCCGCTACTGGAAAAATCCATCACGACAACGAGTCTTGCCACAACGCGCTACGAGTTCGCGAGTTTCTGACCATACACCAGGTGGCAACGCTGCCCCAACCCCTATAGTCTTGACGTCACCGCAGCAGACTTCTTTCTGTTCCCTCGGATTAAGGCAGCCCTAAAAAGAAACCGTTTTTCATCTACATCTACATAATACCCCTCAAGCCGCCGCAAGGGCGTGTGGCGGGGGGTGTTAGGTCACCACCCGTAAAAAGGAACAATACCGCATGCAAAGACAACAGAATGAAAAACTACACCCACAGCAGCGCACACACGTATGCAAAAATCCCTTCATCCTACTTTCATGCAAACACATATACCTTAAACCAACAAACAACTGCACGCCAGGATGCAACACGAAAGCAATCCAACAACAGGCAAGTCAGGACACAACAAGCAAGAATGCGAAACTCCACCACCACATGAACATGGAACAGAAAACACTCTACCCACCGAGGAGACTGTGAAAGGCAGGGAATGCGACCCAACGTTGCAGGTAGCAGGAATTTTCCCCCGCGGAGAGGGATGAGGGATTGAAAGGGAGACTTAAAAACAGATGAACAGACCACTAATGAGGTCATTCGGAAAGGATGGGTTATGATAAAAAAACTCACGAGGTTAGTGAAAGAGCATGCATTAAAGTAGAACTAATTATTCCCTAGACACTGAGGGTAGCAAGTGGAATTTTTGCTATCTATAACCCTGCAGTTGCTATCCCGTATTGTCCGTGGGAAGTAGGAGTCCTTGAGGTGGCTAGTACTGGCATCTATTTATTTAGTAATCTGAAATTTATTTAGTGATCTGAATTTATATAGTAATTTCAATCTTGCATTGCATCGTCTGTCTTCTAATGATTCCCACCCCAACTCCATAAGCATTTCGGTGACGCTTTTCGTTTTATCGTAAGAATTTTTAACAAAACGGGCTGCCCAGCGTTGAGCCTTCTCAATTTCCTGAATGAGGCCTTTTTCACTCGGATCCCATACACTACATGTGTATTCTAAATAAGGCCTTACAAGAGCGTGGTTACAACGTTACTTGGCCTTCGAGTCACTTTTGCCGACAATGCGTCTAATAATGCCGAATTTTTTATATGCTTGACCGCAGACTTTACGTATGTGAGTCCCCCAAGTTAAGTCTTTTGTGAATATAACACCTAGGTATTTTACCGTATCAACTACTTCTAGGTTATCTCTAGCTAATTTGTAAGCAAATCCCGTTGATCTTTTAAAGAAATTTACCGCCAAACATTCATTATAATTTAATGTGGATCCCCAGTTGGAACACCATTTAGTAATGCAATCTAAATCCTGCGCTAGAATAAAACGATCCTCATCCCCAGATATCTCCCGATAGATCACCGTGTCATCCGCGAACATCCTAATTTTACTTTTCACTTCGCGGTTCAAATCGTTAACAAAAGTCAAGAAAAGCAACCGCCCGATTACACTTCCCTGAGGTACCCCCGACGTGACTCGAACGCTGCCGGAACTAGCGCCATCATGGACTACCCGCTCTGAATGAAAATCTTCAACCCAATTGTTTGCGCCCTTGTTTACACCAGCGACCTTTAATTTATGAATGAGTTTACCATTTGGAACCTTATCAAATGCCTTTTGAAAAATCTAAAAGTAAAGTGTCCACTTGCCTACCTCTCTCACCTGATAAAAGTAAATCATGTGTAAATAATCTTAATTGGGTTTCGCAGGAGCGGGTTTTCCTGAATCCGTGTTGATTGTCACTTAAAAAGTTAATGTTATCAAGGTTTCTTATTATAGAACTGACAATTTTGTGCTCTAAGATTTTGCAACAGATGGAAGTGAGAGATATAGGTCTGTAATTACTTGGGTCCTCCGTGTCAACACTCTTAAAAATAGGCGTTATTTCCGCGGTTTTCCAAATATTAGGGACTTTGCAATCTGTGAGGCATTTGTTAAATTTAAATTCAAGGTACGGGGCGATGTTAGGAGCTAAATTTTTTATCACCCTAGCTGGTATGTTTTCGGGACCCGGGGATTTGTTGGGTTTGATCTCATTATGCAATTTGAGAATTCCTTGTTGGTCCGCTGTTATTTTTTCTATGGGTTGAGTATGTATTGTTTCTTGGAGATATGCGGTGGCAACATCGTTCGTGAAAACGCTTTGGAAGAATACATTTAGGATGTTAGTTTTACTGTCAGAATGAATTATATTGTTAAATTCCCTGGAGCAAGCCACGGTTTGTTTGCTCCCATTTACTTGCCTAATATATGACCAGAAAGCTTTAGGGTCAGTGTCCAAGTACTCACAAAGTACTTTACGTTTAAAGTCTAGTAAGGCGCTACGTAATTGTGTTTTGGTTTCAATTTTAGAGGATCTATACTTGTCCCATAATTGCTTATTCTCAGGTGATGATGTGTTCACGCCTGCCCTCTTTACCCGAGAGTGTAGCATTATTCTCTGCTTTCGAAGGGCTTTTCTAACGTCTTTATTGTACCACCTGGGGTCGCGATTTGCTTTAACGTATTTTATAGGTATGAAATCTACGATTCCTTTTTGCATAATATTGACAAATTGTGTCCAAGTATCTTCCACGTTGGCATGACTTAAGCGAGTTATGAACTCGGGTAGTGAAGAGTTTAATTGATTGGCAAAAGTTTCAAAGTCTGCTTTATGGTAATTATAAATTTTTCTTTTTGGTTTAACAACCTTTTTTATTTCTATGTCCAAGTTGATATTAACAGCTTTATGGTCACTCAAGCCCTCGTCAGTTGATACACTAATAATACGTTCAGGCGTGTTTGTAAGAAATAGGTCCAATATGTTCTTTCCACGGGTGGGCATGCGTACTGCTTGATGGAGGGAGTTTCTTTGAACTAATGTTATCAAGGAATTGTAAGATACGCGATCGCGGGTCCCAGATTTAACGATATTGCTGTCCCAATCGATACCAGGGAGGTTAAAGTCACCACCAATTATGTTGATGCTGTTTTAATTTTTACCTGTAAAATTGTAAATTTGATCATTGAGGTTATGAAGTGTTTTCAAATCTGTGTCTGGAGGTCTGTAGAAAGAGCCTAGATTTATGTTGGGTTGATTGGCCCGTAGTATGGTGAACCAAACACTTTCTATGTTATTATTATCAAATAAAACTTGCCTGCTTTCAAAATGACTTTTCACTGCCACGAAAACCCCTCCTCCGGGTCTTGTATCTCTATCGTGTATGTAAACTTTGAAATCTATTGGGCTAATTTCTTGGTCGTTGATGTCATCACACAGCCAACTCTCTGTGACTAATACTATATCAGCGGAATGAGTTTGGATTATGTGTTCGAGATCCGCTGATTTGTTTTTGAGGCTTCTGCAATTTATAACAAGTGTAGTTAAATATTTTTATTTTGAATAACGTCCTTATTTGTGACTGACTGTAATTTAGGGCGCCTTTGTGGGGATGTGCGTGTCACATGTCTTTCTAAATCAATGCCAGTGTTATCGGTGACTTTTATATTTTTATTAATCATAGTATACGCGCTAGCCCCAGATGTTACCGACCCACTAAATGACCTGCCCTCTATCCTAAAAAAGGCCTACAGTGGTCGTGTATCCTATCCGCTTCCTTACTCGCAGCTTCCGCCGTGTAATGGACCCCAGATCGGTTAAGGGGAGTCCTGCACTATCGGAGGGTTGGCCTCAGGTCGACGGAGTAACCATGACGAAACCTAGATCGTAAATAAAAGTTTTTTATGTGGAAAAGCCAAGTGGTTTAATTTTTTGTTCAATGCGAAGAATTTACACCAAGTGACGCCAGAAACTTTTATTTAAACAAAAATCATTTTTTTAGAGATAAAAACTAAGTTCTTGAAAGTTATCACGGAAAAGCGTAATGTATACTTTTTCAAGGCAAACTTTAATTTAATTTACTTAACGAAACTTTAAAAACGAATATCATGAATTCAAAATAGGAACCCAGGTTACCGATTCATAGAGCACTTAGGATTGTTTCTTAAATATTTTGCCAGAAGGGATCTACATCTGTATAATGCCCCGCAAGCCGCCGCACGGGTGCGAAGCGGCGGGCGACCACCCGTAAAAGAGAATAAAACCACATGCAAAACCATGCCATTTTATTCTCTCAAGGGATGAAGACGTACGTTTCTTTTGAGCTTAACTGTGACGGTAAGGAACCTATATAAGTGATACAATGGAGAAGTCGGAGTGGCGTTTAGAAAGTAAGGATGTTCCAAACAGATTTTGTAAATAGTTTAAAGACCAATGGCATATTTTTAATGAATACTTCTAAAAAATTTAAAAGAACTTCGCGGTAAAATAAAAAGCATCATGCACTAACGCCTACACACCTTCAAAAATAATGTAATACGAATACCTGGGGGTAATTTCAAAATCAATCTGGTGTTACGTTAGATAAATACAGTTGAAACGTCCAACTGTACATTCTTTGAAGGGAGAAAACGGTAAACCTGCCAATTAAAGCGAGAAAAAGGATACTATTTTTTGGCAAGTTGAGTTTCTATCAGACTTCTCTCCGGCGAATCTCGAATTCCTCCAAAGAAATTTTTCGGAGCGAGAAACTCTTCACGCGCCGGAATATGACTCGACCGCACGCATTTATTCCCCTCAGCGTACACCAATGCCCCGTTATGTGATGCGTCTGTGGGTCCCTTCCTTGTCGCGTCTCCCCGGCGAATCACGCCTCTTCTCTCCAGACCTTTCACCCCCTCCCCCACCTCCACACACCCCGGTAAGGCAGTGCTCTCCCCTTGCCCTCTCTCTCTTCCTCCACCCGCTATTCCTCCTCCATCAGCCCCGTCGCCCTCTCCCTCCGGCTCGGGCTTAGACAAACTCGAGTCGACACTCGTTCGATTGAGCGAACGGCTGAGTTGCTGGCGGCGGGACCGCAAATAAATAGAAGACACCTTGTTAACACGCGCAGTCGTCTGTCGCGTTGGGCCAACGCGCACCGTGCCCCCTCCTCTCTCTTTCTCTCTCTCTCTCTTTTGGTGCTTTTTAGCTGGCAAGGCGAGAGGCATAGGCTGATGCTTTTTTGTTATGTAGACATATGTGTTATTATATCCAACGGCGTATATTTATTTATTTTTTCCATAACATCCCTTTTTTTGCGGAGAATGTCGAAATGGGTAGAAATAAAAAAGATAGAGAGAGAGAGAGAGGGATAGTGGGAGAGTATGTGGGGAGAAGGAGAGCGGAATACAGGGAGTGGATTTTGGATGTGCTTGGATGTGCTCTTATTTCTTTAATACTTTCCATTTTCCAGTGTTTGCACAGTCGAAATCTGGTTTGGGTCCTCATTCAGCTGTCAACTGTCGGTAACCAAAAGGAATTCGATAGCAGTTTAAAGAGGCAAGTGATTGTATAAATACATTGGCGAAGACATCCTTATAATAATAATAATAAAAAATGTGCGCGATCAAAAAATGATGTTGTATGAGTTGTGGTTGACGACGCTAGAGTTAAAGGTAAAGACGGCTAAGAAAAACTATTTTTATTTTTTAATTCTAAAAATGCTTGCACTATCCGATTGAACATTAGTTATTGCCCT
The DNA here is from genome assembly GCF_022747635.1 of Hetaerina americana. NCBI lineage: Eukaryota > Metazoa > Arthropoda > Insecta > Odonata > Calopterygidae > Hetaerina > Hetaerina americana. The sequence continues at coordinate 108,826,830 of NW_027286069.1, read as the reverse complement.
TGTTATTGACAGATTATCTCATGCGTGTAGAGAGATCTTTTTCACGTAGATATCCTTTTACATGAACATCTACATAAACAACCCGTCATCTACCAAAAAGATACTTGGCAGGGGGTGCAGGCACCAGGTGGGATGGCAAGTGATAAGGGGGGATATGGTAGAGAAAGGGAGAGAGGAAAAAAAATGATCTGTTGAAAAGCTCAAATAGAGTGATAATTTGTATATGAGGTCTGTTCAAAAAGTATCACGACTTGTTTTTTTTCAAAAATTATTTATTTATTCATGAATATCTATTTTTTCTCCTTCAAAGTAATCCCCATTAGATATTATACACTTGTGCCAACGTTTTTTTCAATCCTCGAAGCACTTCAAAACACCATTTTGTGTGTTCTTGTATAGCTTCTCCTTCGATGCAGTTTTTATCCCGTCTATCATAGCGTAGCTTCGTCCTTTTATGGGCCTCTTCAGTTTCGGGAACAAGAAAAAGTGAATGGGGGCCAGGTCTGGGGAATACGGTACGGGCTGCGGCATCATTAATGTGTTGGTTTTGGCTATAAATTCGCGCACAAGTAACGATGTGTGAGCAGGGGCGTTGTCATGGTGCAAAAGCCAATATTTGTTCTTCCACAAATCCGGGCGTTTGTGGCGGATCGATTCACGAAAATTGCGCAAAACTTGCAGGTAATATTCCTTATTACTGCTCTACCCTGTGTCAAGAACTCATGATGCACCACGCTTCTGCAATCGAAGAAAACTGTAAGCGAAAATTTCACATTCGACCGAACTTGGTGCACTTTTTTCGTTCTTGGCTCGTGCTGCACCTTCCATTGGGATGATTGAGCTTTCGTTTCCAAGCCTTATCCATAAAACCATAATTCGTCCCCAGTTATGACCCTCTGTAGGCTCGTCGCAGACAGAGTCCAACGCCTCATTAGCAATCTTAATGCGATGCTGTTTTTGGTCGAAATTGAGCAATTTTCGTACGAATTTCGCGGCTACCCGTGTCATGCCCAAATCATTATAAGAAATTGAATGGCAGGAGCCAATCGATATGATTAGGTCCTCAGCAACTTCTCTAAGGGTGATTCGACAATTGGCCAATACTATTTTCTTCACTTCATCGACGTTTTCGTCTTTTGTTGACGTGCTCGGGTGTCCGGCAAGCTCTTCGTCGTTCACATCTTGTCGTCCCTTTGAGAAATCCCTGCCTTTCACTATCCCTTCGGAGGGGAGGGTGTTTTGTGTTGCATGTTCATGCAGTGGTGGAGTTTCACATTCTTGCTTGTTGTGTCCTGGCTTGCGTGTTGTTGAATGACTTTAGTGCTGTATCCTGGGGTGCAGTTGTTTGTTGGTTTAAGGTATTTGTGTTGAGTGTGTGCGCTGCTGTGGGTGCAGTTTTTCATGTTGTGTTTTTTGCATGCGGTATTGTTCCTTTTTACGGGTGGTGACCTAACACCCCCGCCACACGCCCTTGCGGCGGCTTGCGGGGTATTATATAGATGTAGATGAAGAACATTTTGTACCACCTATAAACGTTGCTTCGATCCAAGGTAGCTTCTCCATATGCCATATTCAATATTTGGGATGCGTCCGTGCACTTAATTTTGTATTTCACACAAAATTTGAAACCGATTCTTTGATCCATTTTTGGAACAGGCAAAAATCGAAGACAAGCCTAAACACGTCCCAGCAAAACAGCTGTCAAAAATTAACGGGACATTCAAAATGGCTGAACTTTTTTGCACAAGGGAGTGATATAATACCATACATAACGTCACAAAAAATCAAATATACGAAACCCGCGGAAATTCAAAATTCGCGATACTTCTTGGACAGACCTCGCACATGTACATGCCAGAGGAAGAATCAACCCGTAGTTATCGTAATTCCTTAATTTATTTTTCATTAATTACATTATTTTTGATGATTCATGCTTGGCGTGAAGTCGAACCCTGCGATACACTTGCGATCGCTTGCTGGTTAACGTCTAGAAATACAAGTGCAATTGGAAATTGCGGTGATGAAAAACTAAACGCTCATGACCTTGTAGTTTTATCTAGCAAACAACACCCATTTAGAAAAGAACGATTTTTGAAACGAAGTTGGGGATTTTTATGAACAATATCCCACAATAGATTGAAAGGAACAAAGAAGTACCATTTTCTTGGATTTTAAAAAGGCCCTTTGATTAAGTCCCACATGATTAATTGATATACATGTTAAGAGGGAACGGATTTAGAGATAATGTCCTAAACTGAATAAAGGATTTCTTTCCTAACCATCAGAAAGAGGAAATTATATATGGCTCAAGCTCTCATTATGTACAAGTAACACCTGGCGTCTCAGGGCAGCGCCATAGGTCCCTTGTTCTTTCTTAGTTACATTAATGATATCACCTCAAAGAAATAAAAAGGAAAATAAGATTTTTTTCGACGATACTCTAATCTGCAGGGAAATGTCGAACGATACAGTGCGTAAATTACTAAAGAATTACCTCAAACACCTTCAGACATGTTGGCTATGATGGTGTATGGATTTAAGTGTAAAAATGTACGGTTATGCCCTACGTAAAATTAAAAAAAAGTAAGAGTAGACTTCACCAGGCTACAAACTCAAGAGGTGCTCAAATGAACGGCGGAGATGCAAAATGAATGTGTCCCACCACCGCATATCATCTTACAAGGGGAAGTCAATATGAAGGAATATGCCAATATATCATTTTTGAAGGGAACCTTAAGAGACAGGAATTCATTAAAAGTGTAGTTGGAAAAGGCAGTGACGAGAAAATGAAGGAGAGACCAAAGGTAGTAATAGAAGGCTCAAACTCTAAAAGTAATATGTGGTCTCCCTCAGGATAGCATGATTGACTCTTTACTCTTTCTTATTTATATTAATGGTACCACCTCAAAAATAAAAAGAAAGAAAGAAAAAGAAATACTTGTTACTACGATGCTGTAATATGCATGGAACTAGCAAACTATACAGATCGTAAAATGCTAAACATTGACTTAAACAGCATTGAAAAAGTTGTTTGTGCACACTATTCGCAGAGAAGATCTAAAGAATCTGGCATGAGTCGAATATGAAATTGAAAAATGCAGCGATGAGAAAGTGAAGGGGGCGTGCTATTTTTTTATTAACACCTCGCATAGAGCACGCGGAGAGTGTATGAGATCCAACTAAAAAGAAAAATATGACTACCGAATTGAATACGGTGCGGAGAAGGACTGTCAGATTCGTGAAACATTCGAACGAAAAAAAAAGTCTACACATTGATACAATAACTGTTATGGGAATTCTTACACATGCGAAGTCTCAGAGAAAGATTAAACCTCTAGAAAAGATTCCGATCGTTTGGTTTTGTATCCGACATGTAAAATATAATTCATCCACTCTATTACATAAACTGTACGGAAAATCATCACAAATTAAGATAGATAGCCTGCCGAACGCATAGATTCAAACACTTGTACGACCCACGCACGATTGGCGACAGCAACACAAGGGGGAAAAACTAAGCAATAAATGATTGGGCACGGAAGAAAATAATTAGGGTTACGCTCCCTCAAAAGTTTAGGGCCTAGGGCGTTTGCCCTATTTGTCTCGCTTTTTCTTTGTAAACTGTCGCCACGAGTTTCACCATTCTGTTGCTCGCGTGAATATTTTATGCATGTCAGACAGCAGGGGCGGATGTGTGGATACATATGAAAGCAGAAGGAATGCAAATGGACACTCGGGGACAGCATGCCTATGTGCCCTTACATTGGTTTGTACTTCGTATACGTAGCTCGAGAATAGTTTGAAAAGTTCTCGGAATGGAAAATCTTCCTTGGACAATAGACATTTATTGAACACTTGTAGATTTCCTAAAATTGAAACTTGAAAATTGAAAGACAATTACGCAGCACCTTGCGAGATTTTAGCTTAAAGTACTCCGTCAGTACAGTGACCAAGAAGCGTTCTGTTCTATATCAGGAAGACACATTTACATGAAAGCCGGCAGTCTCGGCAATGGCGTGTGGCGGGGGACAATAGATCACCAAGCATACATGCACAATCAGCAATAGCGCCGTTTCTCTTCTCCTCTTCTCGTATACATTTGACTTGAGCTAATAAGTTAGTAGTAACCTCAGAATATTTGCAGATGACACGGTGATAAACAGGAAAATAAGGGGCCAATCAGATTGTGAGGCTCTCCCTAAGGACTCGGACACATTTTCGGATTCGTACAAAGAATAGGGATAAGTTCTTAACATATCAAATTGTGCGATTTTGAAATTTGGGATCAAAGGTTTCTCATTACATTTCCCCACCACCCGTTCAATGAAGCCGAGTTTCTTTAAGGCGGATCCGCTTTTTGTTCTGATATGTGTTACCCATGAAAGGCCTGGTAATAGGACTACACCCAGATATTTATCATAATCCGCGTTGTTAGTAATGTAGCCTATAATTCACAATTTATGTCCCTCTAATTACTTCCTCTGTTCCGAAATTTCCAAACTGCGCATTTGACTATGTTAAGAACCAATCCAATATTGTGTCCGAGTCTCTAGAGAGTAGCTCGCAATCTGCTGGAGTCCTTATTACCCTATGTACCACCGTGTCGTCTACAAATAATATGAAGTTGCTACTAACCTATGAGCTTAATTCATTAATGCATGTTAAGAATAGAAGCGGCTCGATTACGCTTCCCTGAGGTACGCCCTAAGTTACATATACCTTTGTTGAGCACGACTAATTGATAACTACTATTTGATCTGACAAGAATTCTCTCATCCAATTTAATATTTTTATAATGGTACCATAACATTTAAGTTCTTGTAACAATTTATTGTGCAGGGCACCATCGGAGGCTTTCTTGAAATCCATAAATACTCAGTTGTCAGTTTCAATTGAAAATGCGTCTCCATTCTATCGCGCATAAAATTTGAGTAACATTTCCTAGTGTTCTCAGTACCAGCTATAAGGGCTTTTGTCTTGAATTATGATAATTCGCTTTTTAAAATATTCTCGTAATCCGTTAAGATTTGCCTTGTTGAATAAGTACATTTTACGATTTGCTTTGTTTACTTTCTCGAATTCAGTTTTTTACTCTACAAAAATAGCTTAATGGTCGCTGATTCCGTATATAATTTCAATGTTTGTGGCGATCTCGGGTGTTGAAGTCGGGGAGTTATCAAGTGTGCTGTGGCCTTTTGTTGGTGATATAACATTTTTCTGTAAAAATTGTTTTGCAAATATATGGAGAATTTATTGTATGAATCTGTTTTTGGCAGATTTTCCTACGCAGTACGAGTCCCAATCAATTGACGTTGAGTTAATATCAGCAGCGATTCTAATTATACTGTTGCTATTTTTGTATCTGAGAGTGGATATTTGGTCGTCAAGCTTGAATAGAATATCTGTATGGAATCTGGAGGTCTGTAAAATGAGCACACGAATAGGTTTTTGTCGTTGTAGTCCTTCATGTTGCACCTAACGCTTTCTATGTAATTTTCGTCACATTCTTGTCGTTGGCTACTGAGCTGTGAATTTAGAGCAATGAATATTTCCCCAACAAGTCATTATTGCAATGCATGCCCGGTATTCCGTCAAAATATCTTGTTCCTTTAACGCCACAAAAATTTCGGATTGCAAGAGAATGCCTCAGTATCATAACTGGCTAAAGCATTCGGGCTTACATATAGGGATCAAGGTTCGTTTTCTAGTCAAGGGAATGATTTTTAAACATTAAAATTTCTGCATTATAACGGCTATGTCAGTTAATCGTACAGGTTCATGGGTATTGGGGAGGAAAACGGCGCGAAAATCAAAGAACAGAAGGAAATGCGGCAAGCTTAACTGCAACAGTGTAATACCAATTAAAAAAACTCGACTACGGGCCAATTGTTTATTAGTCCGTGGAGCATGTACCTTCTTCCAGTGGTTGCATCATCAGAATTCGCAGCATTCGTCATTGTGTGGTGTGCAATCATACCATACAAACGCATGCACGGACGAGCTTCACCGCAAGCCGAAAAAAAAACCTTCCTCCCAACTCATCCCCCCCTCCACCCCGATTCCCTCCTTTGAACAACATCCCTCCACTTCCTCGCTCGCCCAATAATACTAGCGCCAACTTTTCCCCCGGCTGTTTTTGACCCGCGTCATAAAATTCTACCCTCTCTCCAGCGAAGAGACTCCAGACTCCAGGGAAAGAGGGGTCGGGCCAGAAGGGCGTGTGGGCAGGATTTGCGGGCGGGGGAATGGGGAGATAATAGGGGGAGAAGCTGTTCGGGGGAAAGTGGATTCTCTGCGAGAGGGTGTTCCTTCCTTCCTTGCCCCCTGCCACCGCCTCCGCTCCGCCCCCCCCCGCGCCCCATCTATCCATCCAACGCCGCGCCTCCATTCCCCTTCTCTTCTCGCCCCGTAACGGCTCAGAACTCGCAGCCCAGCGAGGGTCGAGTCGACGGATGGGGAATATTGCCTTTGCAAAAAGAAGGGAATCTTATGTTTTGGTCACCCGCACTAAAATTTTTATTACCAATGCGCATACTTACTTAAATTTTGCGGTAAAAATAAGATGCAGCAAACGATTTTCAATCAAAGGAAAACTCACGGTTAGAGCTAGAGATTCCGATATTCCCAGAAGGATGAAATCCCTATCGCGGCTTCCGTTGGCCGCACCCCGTTCAAGGCCAGAGAGGAATTTCCACGCGCCATACGCCGGGAGAGCACCAGGTCTTACTTCGATTTCAGAATGACTGCGAAAGACCCCGCTCATCCATTGCAGCCGTTTTAAAAATGTTTGAGAACCTAGGAAAAGGATATATCTTTTCAAGAAAGATAACATCAAGGACATTTCCGACTATCTTAAGGAAACCTTCAATTATGAACATGAAGACGCAGAAATCTGGACCTGAAACTACATGGAAATATTTCATAGATTTAATTGTACATATTTCCTAAATGCAATGAAAAAATGGAATTGGCGCAATTGGAAATGACGTATCCTGTTATTGAATACGTTAGGACAAGAAGTACCTTATTTCGCGTGATTAACTTTTTTCGAGTGCTTAGTTAAAGTAATATTTACGTGGAGGTTATATGATTGGGATTGTACATGCATGGCTTGTGACTAAATCGCCACTTATCTCGGAGTTACTTATATTTAAAAAATCCCCCACAGAGTGCAATGACCCTAAGAATTGGTAAACCGCGGATAAAACGCATATTTTTAAAAGTGGTGACAGCAAGGACCCAAGTAATTACATACCCATTTCCCTCACTTATATATGCTATATAATTTTGAAACACGTTATGGTCAATTCGATTATGGTATATCTTAACAGCAATAACTTTTTAAGTAACGATCAGCTCGGATGCAGGAAAATCCGCTACAGCGAGACTCAGAAAGTGCTTGTATTCACACATGACTTACTTTAATCGGATGACAGTGTTAGGCAAGTGGATGCGATCTTTTTGGATTTTTAAAAGGCATTTGATGGCGTTCTCCATGGTAAGCTAATTCATAAATAAAGGTTCGCAGGTGTAAACAAGAGCACACTAAATTGGGTCAAGTCGCCAGTCGGCCTAAGCCAGCGGAAGAAGAGGGTAGTCCTTGACGGCGCTAGTTCCGACAGCGTACGAGTAACCTTGGGGGTACCTCCGGAAAGTGTAATCGGGCCGCTGCTTATCTTAATTTTTGTTAACGATTTGAACAGCTAAGTGAAAAGTAAGATTAGTATGTTCGCGGATGACGCGGTGATTTTTCGGGAGATATCTGGGGATAAGGATCGATCAATTCTAGCGCAGGATTCAGGTTGCATTACTAAATGGCGAACAAAATGGGGATTGTCATTAAACTATTCCAAATGTTCGGTGGTATATTTTTTTAAAATATCAACAGTATTTGTTTACCAACTAGTTGGAGTTAACCCAAAAGTACATAGTTGATAAGGTAAAATACCTAGGTGTTATTATTACTAATAACTTAACTTGGGGCACCCACATACGTAAAATCTGCGGCCAAGCAAATAAAATATTGCGTTTGATTAGACGCATTGTTGGCAGAAGTGACTCGAAGGTCAAGGAACGCTGTTACCGCGCTCTTGTGAGGCCTCATTTAGATTATGCCTGTAGTGGATGGGATCCGAGTAAAAAAGGTCTCATTTGGGAAATTGAGAAGGTTCAACGCCGGACAGCCCGTTTCGTTAAACATCTTACGATAAAACAAAAAGCGCCACTGCAATGCTTATGGAGTTTGGGGGGGAATCATTAAGACAAAGAGAATTCAATGCTAGGTTGAACTTACTAAATAAATTCAGATCCACATGTTTCAGGTCAAATATCTCGCAAATTATTCGCACTCCAACATACATTGGTCGCTTGGATCATGTATATAAAATTCGGGAAATAGATGCCAGAAATAGCAGACTTAGGGACTCCTTCTTCCCACGGGCAATACGGGATAGCAACTGTAGGGTTATAGATAGCAAAAAATCCACTTGTCACCACCAGCGTCTAGGAAATAATTAGTTCTACTCAATTGCATGCTCTTTCACCTACCTCGTATGTTTCATTGTCAAAACCCTTCTTTCCGCATGACCGTATTAGAATACCATTAATAAATGTAGTGCCCTTTACAGTATTGCTTGCTCTGATTTTTCTGTTTTTAAGTTTCTCCTTCCATCCCTCGTCTCTCTCTGTGGAGCTACCTCCGCAACCTGCAGTGTTGGGTCACTTTCCCTACCTGTGTCCTTTGGGAGGACACTGTTGTATGTTGCATAATCATTTGGTAGTGGAATTCCGCCTTCTTAATTTTCAATTCTGCATGACCTGTCCTATTATCGTGGAGGCCCGTCTTTTATGTGGTTGTTGTTCGTTTTATTCCCTTTTTTGCCTGACCTAGCACAGGGTAAAATTAGGTGAAATTAGAATCCCTAAGGAACAGACGCTGCGTGGACTACCTTTCGTCTGGCTCCTAACCTTCGACCTATTTGGCATGGGTGACTCTACCAGGAGCAATTATTATTACTCTCGCCAGCACAGCTCTAGGGATCATCGGAACGCACAAGCCCTTCCACCACGTCAAGGTTGTAGTCCTGGGAGGGGGATATATATTGTACGTTCCAATGACCCCCTGCTCCTGGTAGGGTCACCCATGCCAGATAGGTCGAAGGTCAGGAGCCAGACGAAAGGTAGTCCACGCAATGTCTGTTCCACAGTGAAGCGGCTACAATGGCGTCTGACCCCAGTGGGGCGGCCAGTAATTGATGGTGTCACGTTAAAAACACTATTGAGGTAGGCAACGGCAAACCCCCTCAATTATCATTCCCAAGATTTAAATGATGTACAATACAGAGATTTTGAGTCCTGGCAACTACGGGGCTCGGTCCAATCGGCCGGGTGTTGTGCCCGGCAGCGGGGGAGGCAAGGCTTCCACGGTCGTCATCCCACGAAACTCTTGCAAGGGAAAACCAGCAGCAGCAGGACAGAAGATGCAGAAAAAGAAGACCACATTAGTTAGAATAGAGAACGGGGAATGTTAGGGCAATGATGAGGACAGGGAAATTGGAGAATGTTAGGTGAGAAATGGAAAGGGGAAATATAGATATTTTAGGTCTATGCGAGGTGAGATGGAAGGATAGCGGGGATTATGGAGTGATAATTATAGAATAATATACAGCGGCGGGGACGAGAGCCAAAGAGGGGTTGCCATAGTATTAATTGAAGAGGTAGGAAGAAGCGTAGCCAACATGGAGCAGGTAACGGATAGGTTATTACTAGTAGAGATAAAAATGAACCGATGAACTTGGTTATTATTCAGGTATACATGCCACCGAGCAACCGTAAGGTAGAAGAAGTCAATGGGATATACGATCAGTTAGAGGACATAATCGCGTGTGTCCCTGCAGGGAAATATTTGATAGTGATGGGGGATTGGAATGCGGCGGTAGGCGAAGGAAGAGATGGTGACGAGGTCGGGGACTACGGCTTAGGCCCGAGGAATGACTGCGGGGAGAAAGCAGTTGTGTTCTGTAGGAGACAGGGGTTAGTCATCACCAACACTTGGTTTTGACACCACAAACACCGCAGGTATACATAGAAAATGCTAGGTGACTCAGAGAGGTATCAGCTAGATTATATCATGGTTAGACACAGGTTTAGGAACAGTGTCATTAATTCGCCGAGCTTCCCGGGAGCGGATGTGGACTCTGACCACAATTTAGTTGTTATGAAATGTAGCGTCCGTTTCAAAAAGACAAGGCAGGGGCGGCGAGTTAAAAAATGGAATGTAGAAGCGTTAAAGATTTGAAAAGGAAGGAATACAAACAGGCGGTAGAGGAAATCATGGAGGATGGTAAAGAGCTAAGATCAAACGGATTGCTGTTAAGCCTCCTGTCCCTCCAATATATTCCTATTATCTTCAATATACTCATTAGTTTTTCCCAACTCACTCTATCAAATCTTTTTCCAATTCTACGAAACAGGCAAATACCTCCTTGCTGTGTTCTATATTCCTCTCGATTAATAATCCCATTACTGCAATGACATCACGCGTACCTCTCCCCTTCCTAAACCCAAACTTATCATCCCCTAAGTAATCTTTTGCCCTACTCTCTATACTTTTGTTGGTGATCCTGAGAATATTTTTAGCTGCGTGGGAAATCAAACTTATTGTCCTGTAGTCCTCACATGATGTAGCCTTCACCACTTTCGGAATAGGAACTAAAACTGATCTCACAAAGTCTTCCGGCCAGATTCCTTCCTCATTAATACTAAGAATCAGCCCATATAGCCTCTTCCTCCCACATTTTCCTAAACATTTCAATAGTTCCGCGGGAATTTTATCAACCCCCACGGCCTTATTTAGTTTCATCTCCCTTAATGCCCTTTCTATCTCATTGTCTAGTATGCCTGGACCTAAGCTGTCTTCCTCTACGTCATTTTCTTTTTCAATGTCTAACTTTGTTGGTCTGAGTTCTTTACTATACAGTTCTTCTATATACTCCTTCTATCTCTCTTGGATCTTTCCTGCGTCAACTATTACCTTCCCCACCTTATATCTAACTGTTAGCATAGCTCTTCCTTTCTTACTTCCCGATAACGATTTAACTTTGCTGTACAGCGCACCGATTTCACCCTTCCTCTGCAGACTTTCCATATCCTCGCACTGCGTCTTCCACCATGCTTCTTTTTCTTTATTTGGTGCCCGCCTCAAGTTATTCTTTAACTCTTTGTACTTCTTTTTGCTAAACTCTGTGTTTACATTATTCCATTTTCTCTTCTCATCCATTTCTGTATTCATCTCATCCGTGATCCATTGTTTTCTAGTCCTTTCAGCGTTAGTGGTTCCAATAGTGTGTCTTGCGGCATTCGATAACTCTTTCTTGTATGCATATATGTGTGTGTATATATATGGATATGTATTTTTTTTTAAGGTAATCTACCGGTTAAGGTAGGTTTTTGGATGGACACAACTACCAAACAAATATTTTATTACTCCTAACAAAACACAAAATCCATCATCCTACTCTATATCAGGTCCCTCTTCATCTCTGAGTACTTTCTTCCTCCCTTCATCCCGTCCAACATCCCTATCCTGTTCCTTCCCTTTCCTTTTGCCCAACATTCTACCCTCTATCACAGTCTTCAACATCCCACTGCCGGTCAATACCCCCTTCATCCACTTTTCCTGCCTCCACATGATTTCTCCCAACAAACCCCTCTCTTCGCCCACCATACCAAGTACTTCCTCATTTGTTTTCTTCTCTGCCCATTTCACCTTCTCCATTCTTCTCCACACCCACATTTCAAAAGCCTCCAATCTACGTCTATCCTCCTGCTTCAATGACCACGTTTCCGCACCGTACATAGCTACGCTCCATATCAAAGTTTTTACGAGTCCTTTCTTAACATCCTTACTCAAAGTCCCCGACATCAACTCCCTCCTCCTTGTGAAAGCCTCTTTGCCTAGCGCAATTCTTCTCCTTACGTCCCTACTACTTTGACCGTGTTGGTCCAAAACACTACCGAGATACGGAAACCGTTCTACCTGCTCTAGTTTTTTAACTCCTATTTTAATTTTTAGCTTAGCCTTTTTCTTTCTAGAAAATCGCATAACCTTTGACTCATTAATATTAATTCTCATCCCATACCTGTCGCACTGAATTTCCAATTCACTCAGCAATATAACCCCTTGGCTGACTGAAAACTAAAGCTTGGTCATCAGCAAACCTAACTGATTTTTCGAATTCCCCGCCCACTTTCATTCCTACCTCGAGTTCTTCCCATGCCTCTTTAATCATTTCTTCTGCATACAGGTTGAACAGCAACGGCGATAATGGGCAACCCTGCCTTATACCTCTTCCTAACACAGCCCATCCGGACTCTCCGTTCCCCACTCGCACCTTAGCAGTCTGAGACTGTCAGGTTGCGGATTAGACTTCTGTCCCTCCAATCTATTCCTATTTTCTGCAATATACTCATTAGTTTTTCCCAATTCACCCTATCAAACGCTTTTTCGAAATCTAAGAAACAGGCAAATACCTCCTGGTTGTGTTCTATATTCCTCTCGATTAATAATCTCATTACTGCAATGGCATCACGCGTACCTCTCCCCTTCCTAAACCCAAACTGATCATCCCCTAAGTAATCATTTGCCCTACTCTCTATCCTTTTGTTTATGATCCTGAGAACTACTTTAGCTGCGTGGGATATCAAACTTATTATCCTGTCGTCCTCACATGATGTAGCCTTTATCTTTTTGGAGTAGGAACTAATACTGATCTCACAAAGTCTTCCGGCCAGATTCCTTCCTCATAGATAATACAAATCAGCCCATATAGCCTCTTCCTCCCACATTTGCCTAAACATTTCAATAGTTCCGCGGGAATGTTATCCACCCCCACAGCCTTATTAAGTTTCATCTCTCTTAATGCCCTTTGTATCTCATCGTCTAGTATGCCTGGACCTAAGCTATCTTCTTCTACGTCATATTCCTTTTCTATGTCTAACTTTGTTGGTGGAATTTCTTTATTATACAGTTCTTCTAATGTACTCCTTCCATCTCTCTTGGATCTTTCCAGTGTCAACTATTATCTTACCCGCCTTATCTATAACTGTCAGCATAGATCTCCTTATCTTACTTCCCGATAAAGATTTAACTTTCTTATACAGTACACCAATTTCACCCTTCCTCTGCAGACTTTCCATATCCTCGCACTGCGTCTTCCACCATGCTTCTTTTGCTTTATTTGTTGCCCGCCTCAATTTATTGTTTAATTCTTTGTACTTCATTTTGCCTAACTCTGTATTTACATTCTTCCATTTTCTCCGCTCATCCATCTTTGTAATCATCTCATCCGTGATCCATGGTTTCCTAGTCCTTTTAGCGTTAACGGTTCCAATAGTGTCTTTTGCGGCTTTAGACAACCCCTTCTTGATCATTTCCCATTTTTCTTCGATAGTACTAAGCCCTTTACCATCCTCCATGATTTTCTCTACCGCCTGTTTGTATTCCTTCCTTTTCAACCCATTTAACGCTTCTACATTCCATTTTCTAACTCGCCGCCCCTGCCTTATCTTTTTGAAACGTACGCTACATTTCATAACAACTAAATTGTGGTCTGAGTCCGCATCCGCTCCCGGGAAGCTGTGGGAATTTGTCACACTATTCCTAAACCTGTGTCTAACCAGGATATAATGTAGCTGATATCTTCCTGAGTCACCTTGCATTTTCCATGTATACCTGCGTCTTTTGTGGTGTCTAAACCAAGTGTTGGTGATGACTAACCCCTGTCTTCTGCAGAACTCAACTGCTTTCTCCCCGCGGTCATTCCTCGTGCCTAAACCGTAGTCCCCCACCTCATCACCATCTCTTCCTTCGCCTACCGTCGCATTCCAATCCCCCATCACTATCAAATGTTTCCCTGCAGGAACACACGCGATCATGTCCTCTAACTGATCGTATATCCTATCGACCTCTTCTTCCTTATGGTTGCTCGGTGGCATGTATACTTGAATAATAACTAAGTTCGTCGGTTCTGCTTTTATCTCCGCTAGTAGTATTCTATCCGTTACCTGCTCTATGTTGACTACGCTTCTCCCTACCTCTTCATTTAATACAATGGCAACCCCTCGTTGGCTCTCGTCCCCGCCGCTGTAAATTATTCTATACTTATCACTCCAGTAATCTCCGCTATCTTTCCATCTCACCTCGCATAGACCTAAAATATCTATATTTCCCCTTTCCATCTCTCGCTTAACATTCTCCAATTTCCCTGTCCTCATCATTGTCCGAACATTCCACGTTCCTATTCTAACTAATTTCGTCTTCTTCTCCTGCGTCTTCTGTCCTGCTGCTGCTGGTTTTCCCTTGCAAGGGTTTCGTGGGATGACGACCGCGGAAGCCTTGCCTCCCCCGCTGCCGGGCACGACACACGGCCGATTGGGCTGAGCCCCGTGGTTGCCAGGACTCAAAATATCTCTATTGTCCATCATATTTTTCTAGGGAATGATAATTTAGGTGGTTTCCCGTTGCCTTCCTCAATAGTGTTTTTAACGTGACACCATCACTTAATGGCCGCCCCACTGGGGTCAGACGCCATTGCAGCCGCCTCACTGAGGAACAGACGCTGCGTGGACTACCTTTCGTCTGGCTCCTGAACTTCGACCTATCTGGCATGGGTGACCCTACCAGGAGCAATAATTATTACTCCCGCCAGCATAGCTCTAGGGGTCACCGGAACGCACAAGCCCTTCCACCACGTCAAGGTTGTAGTCCGGGGAGGGATGGATATGTATATATATATATAAATATATAAAAACACAGATGTAGATTTTTAAAAATCTACATCTGTGTTTTTATATATTTTTGTGTCGCCGAAGAGCGTTCCATTTCGAAGATATTATATATATATATATATATATATATATATATATATATATATATATATATATATATATATATATATATATAGATATATAGATCCCTGGACTAATGGTGAAAGGCAGCTGTTTCATCATTAGTCACTGGTGGCGCAGACCGAGTGAATATCCCGGTATCAGTTGCCACAGCTGCGGGCGATAGTGATTGCACTGTATTGGCCTCAGTACTTCGATGTGGAAGGCAATGGGAAACTACCACATTAGTCTCCCCGAAATATGCAACCTTGTATTCAAGTTATGACGTGATGGCACTCCTCCCGGTAAAATATTCCGGGGATAAAATATTCCCATAGTGGAATCCCCGGGTGGCAACTACTGGGATTGGAACACCAGTCAAGGTAGAAAAATGCAGAATAGGGATATGGAACGTGAGATCATTGGGAGCATGCGAGAATTTGGAAAATCTCCAAGATGGAGATGGACGGTTTGGGAATCGAAATCCCAGGATTGAGATGGGTTAATTGGGCCGGGGCCGACGACTTCTGGAGCGACGGATGCTGGGTGATATATGGAGGAGACTAACGGAGAATTGCAGGAGTGGGCATCATATTCAAGAAGAAGTGGACACGAAGAGTCAACTCGGGCTAATAATACAGTAAGAGGTTATTGATGATAAGATCAGAGGGAGAGCCTACAGCCATAGTGATGGTGCAGGTGTATATGCCAACATCCAGCCATTTAGAAGATGAAGTTGGAGAAGTACACACATGACTGGAAGAATTTATAGGAGCAGCAAAAGGGAAGGAGAATCTAATCCTGATGGGAGACTTGAACGCCGTGGTTGGAGAGGGCCGAGAGGGAAGGAACGTGGGAAGGTTCGGATTGGGAAAATGGAACCCCGCGGGAGAAAAACGGA
Organism: Hetaerina americana; assembly: GCF_022747635.1. Classification (NCBI taxonomy): domain Eukaryota; kingdom Metazoa; phylum Arthropoda; class Insecta; order Odonata; family Calopterygidae; genus Hetaerina; species Hetaerina americana. Next base: position 108,811,043 of record NW_027286069.1, on the reverse strand, counting down.
TAGAATTATGCAATGAGAAGAACATGGTAGTGGTAAGCACTCTCTTCGAGCAATATTGGAGAAGAAGATACACCTGGAATCTGCCAGGGTACAGGGCAAGATACCAAATTGACTAAATCCTCGTGAGGACGAGATACAGAAACCCAGTTAAGCGATGCAAGAGCTACCCCGGTGCAGATATAAATTGCGATCACAACCTGGTGGTCATAGACAGCCAAATGCGATGCAAAAAAAATTAAGAAAGTGACACAGGAACTCAGATAGAACACAAAAATGTTGGAGGAAAAGCAGGCGTGATAAAGGTTCACCGCGATTATTGACAGAAAAATAGAAGGAATAAAAGCGACTAGCATAGAAGAAAGATGAAAGGAAGTGAAGAATATCATAGAGTCGAGGTTATTGCAGATTATGTGTCCTCTCATGGAAAGAGAAAAAGGAATGGAGCTTTTGATGTGATATGGGTGGCAACTGTTTTAATGTAAGTATTATTGTTTGTTGATCGGTTTTACATGTACACAAGTGTGGAGCTTTTTGTCTATTAATGATACGTTTACATCTAGGAAGGTGATTTAGGAGGAGGTAACGTGGAATTGAAGGAGACAGAGGGTGAAGCCTTGAGGTCGGAAATGAAAGTTTTCATGAATCAGTGCCATGTGGCCAGAGAAGAAAAATATCATCGATATACGAGCCACAATAGAGGTTTCAGGGGTTGTTTTATCAGGAATTATTTCTCTGCGAGACCAAGACAGAAGTTTGCATAGGAAGGGCTGAACCTGCTGCTCATGGCACAACCCTTGATCTGCGAGTAGAATTTATTGTTAAAGGAAGAGGAATGAAGGGTAGGGATGAAGTCTGAAAGGTCTCACGGATGTGAATTATAATTCGAACGAAGGTGTGAGACAGCGCTAGCCAACAAAGCACAGAAATACAAGCACACGTATAGTCTTCCTCTGGGGAAAGAGGGAATTCCTTGGAGTTCTTTCCCAAGCAGAAAGTGGTTTAGCCACTTAACATTTGGAATGTGTGTGGAAGTCCTTGTGTGCGTGTTTGTCTGTGTTTTTTTGGCTATCCTCCAAGTATTATATTGCTCTCGTGAGTGCTTCCACATCATATATGTATAACTGCTATACGTGTGTAACGATGATGCAGAGGTATGTGTGCGTTTGTTTATACAGATATATATATATATATATATATGTATATATGCATTTGTATATATATATATATATGTATATATGCATGTGTATATATATATATATATATATATATATATATGTATATATGCATGTGTATATATATATATATATATATATATATATATATATATATATATATATATATATACATATACATATACACTCGAGCACCTATTGAATAGGAAGGTAACGAACACCCGTAGAAACAAAGCAACCCCCCTACCTCCTCCCCCTCCTTGCCAATCCTGCCTCGGGGCCTTTGTTCCGCCTTTTTGATGCAGCGGAAACGCCGGGGTCACCGATATCCATTCAATGTAATTTATTGTAAACGAGCTCGGGAAAGATTCCGTGACTGATCAGATGGAAGGGGAAGGCCCGGTTCTTGGGCGGTGTATATTCGTACTTTAATCCCAACTATAAATAACAGCATACATTCTGCCGTTAATCCACGAAAACCTCGTCTGCAAATAATGGCGTGCATGTCTAATCTTTACATTATGGATGAGACTTCGTAATATATTCCATGCCAGCTGAAAACGCTACCAGTTGAATAGGAATGCAAAACACGCTCTATTGGATTGATTAGTTAAAATAACGAATGTCTAAATGTACAAAATACATCCAAATCTACAAAAATACCACGAGATCTACTGAAAAAGTTTTGGCACGGTGTGCTAGCACCAGGTGAAAGGGAAAATACAATTGGGAAAGAACTGCCATTCAATCTTTTCTTTCTACTATGAGCAAACGTTTGTCAGTTTGTGACTAAGGTTGTCACGGCGTTCAGTCTCTGACATGTCCTTATTGTAAATATTGTTCATTAATAGTTAGATATAAGGCACATCAAACGAACTCGTTATAGTCTCTACATTACCGAATGGAATTACCACTCTGATCCCGCCATTTATGAACCCTTTGGCCCCATGATCAAATCCCTAATCTCACACAAAGAGTGGAGGAAATATGCGAGGTATTTGAGATATTTGGTGCCGCTTTCCGCCTCTGACAACTATGATTTTCGCAAAAAAATCCCCTGACCTTATATTATATGCTCCCTTTCATCACAGAAAGTCCATCGTTACGTACTTTAGGATGGTAGCTCTTTCATTGGATGGGTAGTGAATCATCAGAGCAAAGGAGTTTCAGCGCATATTTGAACGCATTGAATAATTCCAGAATCATTTGTTTCAGCACCAATTTCTCGTTGTTTATTCGTATTCCAACACACACTTTTCGTTTGGATCATGGATATTAAATTCGAGAAATAAAGACCTGAAATTGGGGACAAAACGAGATGGTAAGGAACCTCAAGCTGCATGACCCCGTAGCTGAATTAATGCTTCCCCATTCTTCCTCTCGAGCTCTGCATGACCCCTCTTAGGGTGGCGGCGGGGGTCTGTCCCAAAAGTGGCTGATGCTCATTTCCATCTCCTCCTATGTAAGATACCGGAAAATGTACATGGTATTTTTAATACTCTTTAAGTCACCCTGTAGAGTGTGTGTCATGGGGTGAGGGTAAGCCCGATTCAAGTGTTCTAAACTAACATGCGTATGTTTGCACATAACAAAGTGCGCCATTTTCATGAATTTCATCGAATTCATTTTCCGCTTTCCCTCTCCCCTTTAACACCATCCCCCACTCATGCCTTGCCCTTTCCATTTGATGTTTTCACCCCCATGTCGTGCATCCTTTTGGTGAATCGTTTGTGCAGGTGTAAATGAAAGCTCCACCAAATACCTTATCGCAATACTTACCCTCACTGGCATCTCATCATGCTGAAGCAAACGTTGCTTCCCCAGCGAAAGCTTTTTTCCTTTTTTCATATCTTCGGCATCGACCATCCCACACCAACCCACCTCGAACACCACTTCGAGACCGAGCGAATGAAGGATCCCGTCTCCGCCAATTCCTCTCCTTTCAGCGCAATATCGAAGGCCTGCTGCTGCTGCTCAAGTGCCATCACAACTGGGAATTTGCTTCTGCTCTACGCACGTGCCGTACGCATAGGACCAGGATGCATATGCGAATTCGTGCGCTCCACCGCCTCAATGCACACTCGAGTTTCTTAAAATATCTCTCCGAATCAGATTACCATTAGTCCAGCCAACGGCGCAATGCGGCAGGGGTGCTCCGGCTTAGGTGGACGCCCCTGCACCAGGCGTCGCAGCACGGAATCGTGGAACAAACGCTCAACAACATCATCAATGAATCGATACGACCACGAGCGGTTCTCAAAACACGAATTGATTTTTAGCGATGCCAAAAGCATAGTCAAGTAGCCTCTCTGAACTCGAGGAGCGATCCGCCATTGAGCTGCCGGCCTTGCTTTCCATCACTCCCCTCCGTGTGAAACGTATCTGAGAGCAAAAGGAGATGAATCAACGACAAATATACATTCAGAACCCGTCTCCCCCTCTGCTCAATATGAAACACACGTCTTTTCCTCCTCTTTCCCCTGCGGACGAGAGAAAGGCGGCCGATAGCATTCATCAAGCTTCCTAAATATATTTAAACTCGTATGAAAATGAAAGGTGACATTCAATGCCGAAATGTGTGGAGCGGGTGCACAAAACAATGTAAAGAAAAATTGCCAAAAATGTCAAAATATAACATAAAATAATAATGCACTGATATGAAATAGACTTGTTTCAGAAAAATAAGTGTTACACAGACAAATTTGGCCAATAATGTGAAAGCATGAAAATAATATTTAGTGAGTTAATGAAACTTGTGATCTAACAGACAAGGATAAGTAATGTGAAATACATTTTAGTCAAATATATATTTTCGGAAATAATATAAATATGTACGAATATATATACATACATGTTTATAACTTTATATATATATATATATGTATATATATATACTATATATATATATATATATATATATATATATGTGTGAGTATATGTATATATACCTGTATCACCTACTAAACCGACCTTCAGGTTGATTGCTGTGTTTATGGTTTATACATGCATATATATATATATATATATATATATATATATATATATATAATTAGGTAATATACCGGTTAAGGTAGGTTTTTAGATAAACATAATTACTAATTAAATAATTCGTGACCCGTAGCAAAACACAACACTTTACATCAGGTCCCTCTTCAGCTCTGAGTACTTTCTTCCTCCCTTCATCCCGTCCAACATCCCTGTCCTATTCCTTCCCTTTCCTCGTTTGCCTAACATTCTCCCCTCAATTACAGTCTTCAACATCCCGCTACCGGTCAATTCCCCTTCATCCACTTTTCCTGCCTCCATAGGATTTCTCCCAACAAACCCCTCTCTTCGCCCACCATACCAAGTACTTCCTCGTTTGTTTTCTTCTCCGCCCATTTCACATTCTCCATTCTTCTCCACACCCACATTTCAAAAGCCTCCAGTCTACGTCTATCCTCCTGTTTCAATAACCACGTTTCCGCGCCGTACATAGCTACGCTCCAATATATATATATATATATATATATATATATATATATATATATATATATATATATATATATATATAATGGGCTGACACAATATAACACAAATAGAATAGAAAAGCAACATTTAAAAGACAAACTCGACGTATTTGCCTGTTTCGCCGATTTCGGAAAAGCCTTTGAATGAGTGAATTTTGAAAAACTAATAAGTATGAAAATAGGAATAGATTGGAGGGAAAGGAGGCTAATCAGCAACCTGTACATGTCTCAGACTGAACAGGTGCGAGTGGGGAACGGGGAGTCCGGATGGGCTGTGTTAGGAAGAGGTATAAGGCAGGGTTGCCCATTATCGCCGTTGCTGTTCAACCTGTATGCAGAGGAAATGATTAAAGAGGCATGGGAAGAACTCGAGGTAGGAATGAAAGTTGGGCGGGGAATTCGAAAAATCAGTTAGGTTTGCTGATGACCAAGCTTTAGTTTTCAGTCAGCCAAGGGGTTATATTGCTGAGTGAATTGGAAATTCAGTGCGACAGGTATGGGATGAGAATTAATATTAATGAGTCAAAGGTTATGCGATTTTCTAGAAAGAAAAAGGCTAAGCTAAAAATTAAAATAGGAGTGAAAAAACTAGAGCAGGTAGAACGGTTTGCGTATCTCGGAAGTGTTTTAGACCAACACGGTCAAAGTAGTAGGGACGTAAGGAGAAGAATTGCGCTAGGCAAAGAGTCTTTCACAAAGAGGAGGGAGCTGATGAGAGGGACGTTGAATAAGGATATTAAGGAAAGACTCATAAAAACTTTGATATGGAGCGTAGCTATGTACGGCGCGGAAAAGTGGTCGTTGAAACAGGTGGATAGACGTATACTGGAGGCTTTTGAAATGTGGGTGTGAAGAAGAATGGAGAAGGTGAAATGGACAGAGAAGAAAACAAATGAGAAAGTACTTGGTATGGTGGGCGAAGAGAGGGGTTTGTTGGGAGAATTCCTGTGGGTGTAGGAAAAGTGGATGTAGGGGGTATTAACCGGCAGCGGGATGTTGAAGACTGTAATAGAGGGGAGAATGTTAGGTAAACGAGGAAAGGGAAGGAATAGGACAGGGATGTTGGACTGGATGAAGGGAGGAAGAAAGTACTTAGTGATGAAGAGGGACCTGATGTAGAGTAGGATGCTTGATTTTGTGTGTTGTTAGGGGTCACAAAATATTTATTTAGTAGCTGTGTCCATGCAAAAACCTACCTTAACCGGTAGATTACCTTAAAAAGATAGATATGTATATGTATATATGTGTATATATATATAATTATATATATATATATATATATATATATATATATATATATATATCGTGGTAGTCCAGTTGCTAGAGCGTTGGACTGCTGACCGGAGGGTCCCGGGTTATTACCTTAAAAAAGATATATATGTATGTGTGTGTGTTTATATATATATATATATATATATATATATATCGTGGTAGTCCAGTTGATAGAGCGTTGGACTGCTGACCGGAGGGTCCCGGGTTCGATTCCCGGGCAAGGTACTCTGGGCACCTGCAGCTCCACCCAAGCTTAAGTGATTTTTTGGGTACCAGGTCTTCCTGGGAAACCATAGCCGGCACAGGGAAAGAAACTGGCCCCCCTACGCTGATGTGTGAATTTCACACGCCGTATAGGGCTGGGTGATCTCTACCATCACCTACTAAACCGACCTTCGGGTTCATTACTGTGTTTATGGTTTTATATATATATATATATATATATATATATAGTTATATATATATATATATATATATATATATATATATATATAGTTATAAAAATATGTATATCAATGTAGCACTTACGAGATGATTTTGACCTTAGTTTTGATATTTTTGGCAGTAAGGCAAACTGTAGGGAGAAACGTGGTAAACATTGAGCAAGCGACTGGTTGATTAATATTAGTGGAATTAAAATCTGAAACAACCAGCTCAATGATTGCTCATTTATACTTTCCACCAAGCAATCATAGGGAGGAATATACCAATAGGATATACGATTAATTACAGGATTTCATTTCGGATGTTCCTGGAGGGAAACATCTGAAAGGGATGGGAGATTGGACGCGACGGGAGGCGAGGGAAGAATTGGTAGTGAGGTAGGGAGCTACGGTCCAGAAAAAAGAAAAATGACCCTGGGAGAGAGCGGTAGAATTCTGCAGGAGACAGCCCTTAATCATAACGAAATCTTGAATGAATGAACAAGGACGGTCTGGTCTGTTGAAATCGGAGTTTATGTTAATTCTAATGTTGCGTTTCTGAATACTTATACTCTCTTTGACTCCAAATTTAAAGAGCCAGATTAAAAGTCGAGGCTATTTATTTATTTCAGGACGGTTTTCGGAGGAGGCTATGTTTCATTATGATATTTAAATAAGACGACCAATAAATGGCATTTCTAATGGTCTGGAATTCCCTCGGCCCTATTTCTTGTTTCCCCTCCATTAGTACTTTTTTCATTCGTCATGGCTCCATCCCTTCCTCTTCGCCGCTTACTTCTCTCGGCAGTCCACTACCCCTCGAAATGTCCGCCCAACTTTTTTTTTCGAAATTCGCCCAACTTTCTCTTCCCCAAAAAATGCAAAAATTCGTCCTTTGTCTCCGTCGCTTTCAAGTTGCTTAAAACAGTAATTCACGATGCACACATGTCAAAATGCTCTTATAAATCTATTTCCGTATATGCTAATTCCAACCCTTGTATTCATGTCCTACGTAATCCTGTCTTTGTTGATATTCTTGCTCTACCTATCATTATTTAACTTATATTTTATCAAGAACCAATTCTTTTGCTTATTCCTGTATATCCTCGCCAATTCTCCTTGAAAAAAATGCGATGTAAAAGTGGTACGAGATGTGGGAACTGGAGTTAAATTTAGAAAAAAATGCGTTTCGATTAATTGTTGTACCAAGAATATTTCATCGAAAAACATTTACAGATTTCGGGGATAGAAAGTACCAAACGTAGAATCGGTAAAATATTTGGGTGTTACGCTTACTGTAGTAAATGGTAGATCAGATCAAGTGCATAAAATTATGGGGAATCTACGTAACACCCCGCAAGTCATTGCAGGGGCGTGCAGCGGTGGGTGCTAAGTCACAAGGCATTCTTGCTCAAGCATTGCATATTTACGCAGCAGATATTAGTCCGACCTTGCGCTCGAACAAAATTAGTCGCCACGAAAGAAGCTGCTTACATGCAAAAATACACAGGTGACGAGACACTGTTCAAATGACGCGGAAACGAAAAAATACGTGTATTCACCGCTATTACTCCTATCCTTTTCGCGCATACGATTTTATCATTTCTGATATCTTATGGTACGAGGAAAAAACGACATTTTAAATCCATCCGTTCTACAATCCATCCGCATGATTTTATAAACGTGATCTGATCCACCACAGGAACCTGTAATACATGTGTGTGTTTAAAATCTTCAGTTAAGTGTTACCCGTCTTAAATTTATTCAGTACTTTTAACCTATATTTCAACCCTACGGTCAACCGTTGGCTCCCATCTTAATTCTTCCAGTAGAGTCGTGACACTGCCACCTTGTTCATAACAACTTTTTGCAAATCGCCAAAGTGGTTCTCACTCAATTCTTCCCGTACCCTCAGATCCGCGGGGACTGTATCCATTCCAAAGGAGTTATTTGATTTGATTCCTAATAATACACTTTCTCTATTGCACTCAAGTATGCATAGGTCTAAGTTATTCCCATTTACGTCATATTCTTCTTCTAAATCTGGAATTGTTGACTTAATATGACAGCATATCTCTCCTACAGGTATCCTTCCATATCTCTTGAATATTTCTCGGGTCTCTTAAGATCCTTCTTTCCGTAACTTCAAAAGTTAGCTCGGGTTTCCCCTTTGTATTTCCTGACAGTGCTTTCACCTTTCCGTACAGCGAACCCATTTCTTTTTTTCCTTTTTAACATCTCCATATCCTCTCACTGCACCTTCGTGTTGCTCCTATACGTACTTCTATCCAATTCTGAAAATGAATATGCTTCCAACAACGAAAATATATCAGAAATACTGATATTCAGACATGGTAGAACGGATAAAACTTGTAACACGGGGGGCAGAAGAAAATGCGCCAAATTTATGAAAAATTTAGAATTGTAAGTTCATCAGACTAGCCTAGGTGCGTCTGAGAATCGCTCGGGGAACGTCAAAGGAAGGAAAGGTGGAAGTAGTCTTTACACTTGCGTTGTAGACTGGTGCATATGTGTGTATATATATATACATGTATATATATATACATATATATATATATATATATATATATATATATATATATTTATATATATATTTATATATAGTCTCCCAACCAAAATACAATTAACGACCGTGCTCGAACCGTTGAGGCCGCGTCCAAAGTCTTCCCCCTTTGAACCAACGCTCCGCACGCCCGTTTGCCGAGCCGGTGAGGAATGGGAAAGTGGAGAAAGAGTTGGTGCACCCCCCCCTTTGGCGGGTGGGGTCATGGACGGTGAACTAAGTTAGCATCGGGGAGGGAATGGGCAGCGGCGTCGAGGGGGGCCCTGCAAAAAACGTAACTAGGATTTATCAGTAGGACATTGGAAAAATGTGACGAGAAATTTAAAGAGCAAGTTGTCTTCCACTATTAGTAAGAAAGGCTTCATTTAAAATGGCTTAATCTACGCAAACTTCCCGCGATCCATTAAAAATGTGAGTGGCAGTAGTTACAGACAGAAGTTGGAAAGGGTAAGGTATGAGAGAGAGAGGGAGGGTGTATAAAGAGTGAGAGAAAGGGACAAATATTAACTCGAAATCCATGAAAAGACGTGCATGGTCGGGCACAATTATATACGTGTTCACGGAAAACTTAGTTTTAGGCTGTTTGGAATTAAATTTACCACTATAGAAGTTCCCGGGGATATTAAGTCGGAGATAATGACATCTTATTCAAAAGTTCTTTTGCATGCGAAAAACTATGTAAAAAATGAGCCACAACTGATACGATATACCACTGCCAGCATACTAAGACTGATCATAAGGAACTGGGAGTGGGAAGAAGGAGGAAGTTCTATCGTATGAATACACGGCCGTGCGACTTATGGTCCCCGTCCCTGATGCCACAGGCAGAAATTGTGGCACCCTACTGTGGGCAGCGGAACGCGTGAGCGTAGATGTGAGGAAGGGGAAATGGAAAACACAACAAAAGACGGCTAGGGAGCGCTGTAACGTGCAGTGCGAGAGATGGCGTTCAGTATGGCTCCGTCATTCGGGAAAGGGATTTACGACAATAATGGAAACCAGCGCAAAGACGTAAATATGAAGCAAATGCTCAGAAATAGCGAACGCCTCTTCATTTCGCCTCTTAGGCTCCTCATTGGGAGGGGAGAGCATTTATCCTTTGAGGGACTCTCCACCGGAGGGAGACAAAGGCCGAAGACAACTTCAGTTGGCTCATGAGGCCGCGAATTACCTAATTGATTGTTTCCGTGGTGTCCCGACCTAAGTTCAGAACTGCGTCTCAGCATAGGCCACCAGGAATAGAGAATAAACTAATTGGGAAGAAAGTATTCCGAGGCATCATTGCAAGAGAGATGTTAACTTGATTGTCGCCGTGTTTTCGACCCACACGTATCAGAATACATTGAGACGGAATAATTAAGTTGAATGAGAAAATCATGTCAGCAATCACGCCTTTCAACATACAAAGCATATTTGACTCGTTAACTAGAACATAACGCATTTACGAAGCACTGCTGTAAAAATATTTGAAAATGAGGAGTAATGCACAAATATATATTTTCGTATAGCACATATACAAGTATTTCGTGGGTGTTTTCCTGCGTGGGTTTTTCCAAGGTGAGCAATGCCACGCTCTCCCTAGCTTTTCCGACAAACCTCACTCTTTGCTTAGGCTTTCCTTATTTTATTGTTCTCTATCTTCACTGTCATTTACTTTGTGTATATGTAGGTGTATCCTTAATTTATATATGTATATGTAATTATATATATATATATATATATATATATATATATATATATATATATATATATATATATATATATATATAAACACAGAAATCAACCCGAAGGCCGGTTTAGTAGGTGATGGTAGAGATCACCCAGTACTAAGCCCTATACGGCGTGTGAAAATTCACACATCAGGGTAGGGGGGCCAGTTCCTTTCCCTTTGCCGGTTATGGTTTCCCAGGAAGACCTGGTACCCGAAAAATCACAAAGCTTGGGCGGAGCTGCAGGTGCCCGAGTGCCTTGTCCGGGAATCGAACCCGGGACCCTCCGGTCAGCAGTCCAACGCTCTACCCACTTGACTACCGCGACCCATATATATATATATATATATATATATATATATATATATATATTTGTATATATATATACGTATACATAAACATATATATATATATATATATATATATATATATATATATATATAAAATATATATCTATATACATGTTTATATGTATATGTGTATATATATATAAACACACATTTTTTTTCCTTTTCTTTTTCGATGTGCAATTTTATGCTAAATGAATTGTGTCTCTCTATATGTATTTATGTATGCGTAGTAGTAGTATTTAGGGGAGGCGACCAACAGCTGAGGTCATTTGCGCCATAGGGGATGGATAGGGAAGGATGAAGTGTGGAGAGAAACGCGGCATCGGCATTAGCCTACTTTTTACGAAAGGCGCCAAGGGGTCCGCAGTTTAACGTCCCATCCGACGGACGGCGTACTCACTCGAAGTGCCCTCCACAAACACCTTAAGTAGGGATCGAAAAATATTCAACACCGCCGGGATTTGAACCCGCGCCCTCAGGGCGGGAAGCAAGTTCGTTAGCCCCCGCACCATCTCGATCCCTTTAGGTATATGAATGAATGAAACTATTAGTTTCATGATAATATAATATGTATACGACGATGTGTTAAATGGAATAAGGGACCATTAGGTCTCAATTTCGCACAAATAAAGACATTTATCTATCTATCGATGTATTTCAATCCATCCATGCATAAATTAGAAAATTTCAGGTTTTGTCAAAGTCCTGCGATCAAGAATAAATGATAAGTTTGACTATGGCTACTGGGCCAACGCAGAAGCAAGGCTTTAATTGGGAGCATTTATTCTTCTTTAAGGGAGAATAGTGCGTTTGGGGTGGTGAGGGGTGGGAGTCGGGCGGAAAAAGCAGAAGGGAGTGGGGGAGGGCGCGTGATTCGCTCTCTTAAATGCAGATGGCAGGAAGTTTGCTCTACTCGGACATAACAAAGAGGAAGAAGGCGAGAGAAAATCTCTGCGGAATTCAGACGTTGGGCTGTTCGAAATGCAGGCGGAGTAGCGGTGTGCGCCAATGAATTACGATAGAGCCTCATGCATAGACTACTTATCTCATAGAAGAGAATGGAGGACCACATTGTATGTATTAGCTGCGAAAGAACACCGGTGGGAAGTAGTGGGACGGGATACGTTAAGTTGTTTTAGGATTGAACATCGTTGATAACTTCCAAAGAAACTGCGGCAGATGTCGCAACAGTAACTTTTAACAGAGTCATCCGCTAATATGCATTTCAATGCAACAATTTCAGAGTGTAAAAATCATAACATCAAAATTATCTTTTCGGGAAAACATTCACGAGTGTGGGATGGAAAAGTGCTGAAATAATCCTCCGGGCGTGGATAGATAGATAGACGGTAGTCTTTATTTTGGGTCGAGATTGAGACTATTTAATCTCTTCTACCTCCTAAACCCCCGTTAAAAATTCAAAATGTTAAACATGCAGATGAATTACACAAATTATACATACATACCAATAAAATTCATACATAATATCTTAGGACTAACGAGCAACAACACAATACATTAGTTGCCTAGTTAATTATTAACTATAGCACCAAATATACAACATACACTCATACAATACATCCAAATACTATACATACACATACCAATACATGCATACAATACTTGTAAAACAATATTCCTGGATACATTTACAATGGTCACTACAAAGTATGCTCCTCCTGAGAAAGAAAAAGGAAGGATCTCGAAGTCTGCTTACAGCTCTGTTTTCACTGGTTGGTTTGCCGGGAAATTAGTGGTTTATGGAGAGAAAAATGGAGTTGAGAAGGAAGGTGGGGAGGGCGAGATGGGGAGGGCCAGCCGCGAAGAGAGGGCCCGGAGGGAGGAGGGGAGCTGGAGTTCGCCTTGGCGGGGGAGGGGGATTCGCGGGAGAGGTAGTCGCAGCGCTAAGACCTGAACTGGGAACCGATGCGATCAAACCCCGAGTGGAAACTTGACCAAAAGGCCACTCAAAACGGGAAAATGCAAATTATCTTCTATTTGCGACGCCGTGACAGGGGATGCCCTGACCAGGAAAACACTACTCGTATAAACCCACTAGGCAGTCGGCGGTCGGTCTAAATTCACTAGCATTTAAATCGTGACGTGAAAACTCCGAAGTCTTTCACATGCCTAGAATAAACTGTAAACACAAACGCTAGCCATAAATGCCAACTCACATGGGGTCCTGGACGCGCATTTCCTTCTCTGCATTCGATAATTGCGTTAAACTAAAAAAATGTGTTCCATCCCATGCCATGCGCCCCTAAAACGCTCTGTCTAAACAATAAATTGCATTACCGAAGGCTGGCATCCCTTTTTTTCTACAATGTTTTTCAACCAATCTTTTTGCCTCCGTCTGATGCATGTCACGCACGCACTGGGGGCGGGGGTCGCCACGGGACGGCGCGCCGCCTTTTATGACCGCGAGGGGCAGCGACCGCAGTTTAGGCCCTCGCGGGGTGTCGTAATTTCCGCCCCCACCCCCGGCGCTATCCGAAATGCCAACGAGAGTCTGCCCCCCCCCCCCACTCTCCCGGCTACGCCGCAGGATGACTCCGCACTTGGGTCGTCCCCGGCCTGGGGCGAAGGCCCGTCTGCTCCCTTCCAATATCCCTGAATTCTAGGAGTCATGGCCGAAAGTAATGGGCGGGGGAGGGAGGGGGAGGTGCAGCGGGGGGAAAGGGGGTTCGCGGGGCGGCGTGAGCCACGAGGGGCGGGAGTCGGAAGACGTTCCTGTGCCAGGTTGGCACGGCGGCAGCCGTTCTCGCTCGGAGTCGGCCGGAAGAAGCGGAAAGGTTGGCGTTCGGAGAGGAGTCGTTTTCAATGCAATCCCAGGTCCTATGCTAGTTAGTGCTTGCTCTGCGCACAGGCGCCCGGCTCCCCTGGAAACAACGGGTCTGATAGGACGACGAGGAGGCGTGAAATGGCCTGAATATTTATCGAAAGCGTTATATAGGGTATCGGAGTTTTTAGGGGTTACTCAAAATACATCTGCAAGGTACACTGCAATCCACCGTTACGATGAGTGGCACGGTGTGATTGAATATGTACAAAGGCAAGCAACATCAAAAATCTCACAATATCCACGTTTAGGATGAATAAGAATTACTTAATTTTTCCACAAAATCTTTTATTTTTACGACCGGGTTTCGACGAGGATCGTCATCATCAGGTAATTTTTACAGAAATATACACACATATATATACCATTGCGCTATCCGAAATGCCAACGGGAGTCTGCCCCCCCCCACTCGCAATGGTATATATATGTGTGTATATTTCTGTAAAAATTACCTGATGATGACGATCCTCGTCGAAACCCGGTCGTAAAAATAAAAGATTGTGTGGAAAAATTAAGTAATTCTTATTCATTATGAATCGTTTCCACAAAGTGACGGCGGATACTATACAGCACGTTTAGGATCTTTTGAATGCCGATCGGTGGCGGAAGGGGCGGACGGTGGTAGGGGTGGGTTCTGGTTGGCGCACGAGGGGTGGAAAGGTAGGTTGAGTGAGGAAGAGGAATTCAATTATATTTTAGATGATATGGGTAGATAATGGGACATGTGAGGGTTGAGGTGGTCACTTTTGAATGAAATAATTGTTTTTTTAACGGAAGGCGACTAGCAGCTGAGGTCATTTATGCCATTAGGGATGGATGAGAAAGGAGGAAGGGTGGAGAGAAACCCGGCGTGGGCATTAGCCTACTCTAAAGGAAACGCCCCAAGGGGCCCACAGTTTAACGTCCCATACGACGGACGGCGTACTCACTCGAAGTACTTTCCTTAAATCACCTGGAGTGAGGATCGAAATTACACTGAAAAAGATCTGCCGTCTCCAGGATTCGAACCCTGGCCCTTTTGGCGGGAAGCCAGGATACTAATGTAAATATAAAATGAACGTACCTATGGTCTTGAAGCAATGAAAACGGGATAACCGAGACCGTAAACTTGATTGACACATGGTCGAAAAGGAGGTGGGGAAAAAACAAAATTGCAAGTAAGGGGCGGGACAGGGAGCACACTCTAGGTCACTTGAGTGTGTTTAAGAATATTTTAAGCCAGTATATTAGCCAATACACCATCCAGATCCCCTGAATAAAATACGATTCCTATAGTTGTGATTTCCTATACCATTTACTTGAACAAAATGTAATCTAAGCAAGGTCCAATGATTTATTTTTGTGTACCTACTCTCTTCAAATTTAGAGGAAAGTAGAGCAGGAAAATTTTATATAGCGTATACTCTTATATAAAACATCTCATTGCAGTGTTAGCACTGAAAGTTGAATTCACATCAACGTGACGTCACGACGGCGTGAAATCACAATTCGGAAAGACTGGCGCGGAGGTACTAGGCTTGCCACGAGCATGCGCGCGAAGGAGGATGGGACCTGATACGCTACCAGATGCGGCAATAGGTTGCGCGAACTCTGGCTTGACTTAAGCATAGTATTGGAATAAAGCGACCCCTAGGGAGACTGGAGCCTATTCATTTGTCACGTGACCGCCTTCTCGATCTCGCCCGAGTTCCTGAAATCAGAAGGGGGGGGACACATATCTACGCTCGTGTTGATGTCGGAGGGATTCCTCTTCCACTTGGCTGCTCACAGAATGGAGCAAGTACTGAAGACGAGCCGCCAGGGAGGGAGCCACCGACCGGGTTGACCCGTCGACGTTTCGACCAGAAGCCGACGACGCTCTCCGCTGGACCTCATGTCCAGATGCTTGTTCGAGTGTGACTTCGTTTGACTGACGACTCCAAGGTATGTCTCGCAAACTGGTGCCCAGTCATTCTTTGGTCTTTGCTTCGTGAAATCGGTAACAGGTTGAATTTGTAACAGGTTAAATTGCAATGCTTACGCTGATCTCATTAGGGAACTGAGAAGTTTATATAAATAATAGTGCATAGAATCAATTAATGGAAAATATAGGAATCCTCTAAAATGTGGGGTTTTATTTAAATCTTCAATCTCATTCCTAACTTAAAGTCCCGAAGAGACGCATGGGTCAGAAAAGGAATGACTGTCACTTGAAAACCCATCCGCAAACTGGTGAAAATGCAAGCCCTTGGGCGAACTCCTCCACTGCCGGGAATAAGCCAAATAATTCGGAAAAGTGTTTATCATCTTGACCCTATCGTTGAGATTCCTGGTCAGAATACTAAGCTCACCTTCCTTTCCGTACATGCTGCATTCATTTACTAGTGGCACATCACAGGCTTCAATTTATTTATAGCTATGTGACTTGCCGCCATCACGGACTGAGACGGGACACGCATGGTCACGTGGCAGCTTCCTGGTGCCATGCGTGTTATTATGCCATACGTTGAAAGTCCTCAGTGGGCCGAAAGCAATTACTCGCGAATTCGTCGCGTTCTCAATAATGACGCTGACACGTTCGCAATTGAAACGGATGTTTTAACTGTTGATGACGCCTCCTTGGAAGTTAAATTGACTGATTAATTTACTGTCGGCCTTATCGTCTGACGAAAAACGAGCACGCGATGGTCCACAAAACCAGGGGTGACTCACTGTTCAATCGTTCGAGAGAGTATATCGCCGTATGAGAGTCACATCCTCCTGGTTAGGGAGAAGCAAAGGACTCATCCAGTGTGTGCCTTCTTTTGAAAATTTAAAGCTCACGCGGTGCAGGATAAATATTCCTTGCCACGAGTCGATCACCAATTAGATGAGCTCGGGCGAGTGAAGGTGTTCACCTCTCTTGATACGGCTTCGGGAATTCACCAAATCCCATTGCATCCGATTTCAATACATAAGACGGCTTTCGTGACCCCCAATGGCCATTTTGAATGTCTTGGTATGCCATTTGACCTTGCCAGCACCCTTGCTGTGTTTCAGAGGACGATATACGTGGAAGGGGGATGCAAAAGACAAGATTGCTTTAGTTTACGTGGACGATATCCTCATTCCATTTGAAACTGTTGAAATTACATTGCTACGCCTAGATAGAGTTTTGCAAACTGGGTTTTTTGCTGAATATTTACAAATGCAAACTCTTCCAATCCAAAACCGAATGTCTCGGACGTGGAATCTTCGCGGAGGGTATCCGTCCCAGTAAGAGTAAAGTCAATGCGTTGACCTATTAGCCTTGCCCTACTGACTTGAAGCAGATCCGACAATTGATGGGATTCGCTGGATATTTCCGAAAATTTGTTTTCGAGTTTGCGAGCCGTACTGCGTGTATTAATGTACTTACCAAAAAGAACTAGAGCTTTGTCAGGGCTAGGAATCCCGCAATCAGCTGTTTGGCCGCCGGACCTTTCCCTCTGCTAATGGTTTCCAACCCCGACCCGCCTGATGAATTGTTACACACGGGCACAGCCGCGGCCGGGTGCGGAGGGATCCTCATCCCAAAATGACGGGAAAGGCGGAGTAGTGGCACACTGCAGCAAACGAACGACGCTGACCAAAGCGAAGAGTCATTCGTATAAATTGGAGACCTTGGCCTTAGTTAATTTCCTTAAGAATTTCCGAGTGTGTCCGTCAGGCATTTCTTTCTATTGTCATTGACTGTAACTCTGTGAATGTATGAATAGGCGAGACGTTGTTCCTCGCATTGATCGATAATGGACACATATGCAGTTTTATTCGAGAGAATTTACCACAAAGGCTCTGGCTTAAGTCAATTTTGATATGGTGAAGTATTAATCGAGCGAACCGTATATTAGCTATTAAGTCACATATATTTTGATACCACTGCCAACCCTCACTGGGCCTCCTCCCCTGCACTGGTATATTACTCTATTACTATCCCGCCGCAAATACCGGGTATCCTTACTTTGTTCCCCACATAGCTCTAAAAGATCTTCCTCTCCATCTCCCGCTTTATTTATTTATATATACCCTGCAAGCCACCACCAGGGTGTGTGGCTGGGGGTGAATACACACCAGAATAATTTTACTCAAACATAACCCTACCGCGGTTGAACAAAATTATTATGATCCCCTATGGTTTGTAGAAAAATGATAGCTTAAATCTATCTGTTCCACACTTAATCTCTCTATTTTTACTAGCATGGTTTCTCTTACCGTAGTACGATAGGGGTAACAAGACATGTTCAACATCACTGCTAAAGAGACGCCCATCCAATTTATGCAAGAGCTTCATTCTGTGATTTGACCTTCGCTCCATTGAGTGATTCTCAGCCTAGATGCTCCGATATTTTCTATACGATACTACGTTTATCATAACTACGTTTTACAAATCTAGCTCCTCTACGCTGCCCGCGATCCAATTCGTCAATCAATCCAACTTCGTGAGGATCCCATACACTTGCAGCATATTCTAAATGAGGCCTAACCAACGACAGATAACATTTCTCTTTGACCTTTTCATCATATTTACCAAGCACCCTTCTAATAAATCCTAATTTTTTATTAGATTGTACACATATTCCCCGTATGTGTTTCACCCAGGAGAGATCGTGAGTAAGGGTAATGCCTAGGTATTCAATTGAGTCTACTCCATTTCGTTGTTCTGAATGCAGTAGGCATTCGGGTGGGAATTTCTCTTTTTCCAAATATTTATGACTAGCACCAGCGTCGTACAAGCCTTGTATAGCATTACGAGGCCATCTAACAGCACTGCTGTGTCCTCAGGATCACGAATATAACTTTATATGTCTTTAAATTCCTTGCCCAGGGTGTTAACATTCTAAATCATATTCTAACTGGTGAATTTTCTGTACTGCTGCTATCAATCTCATCCTGCAGGGATTTTGCTCGATGATGGCTGCATAAACCGCTTCCTATGTCGTGCCATATACACGACCCTGAAGGCAGAGTTCCCCAGTTGTCAGGGACTCGTGGTCAATATTTTGACCATTATATTTCTTGAGATAGATAATTTAGGATTTTACGTGTTGCCTTCATCAAAAGAGTTTTCAACGTGACACAATCACTCAATGGCCGCCCCACTGGGACCGGACGCCTTTGCAGCCACCCCACTGAGGAACAGACGCTGCGTGGACTACCTTTCGTCTGGCTCCTAACCTTCGACCTATCTGGCTGGCATGGGTGACCCTATGAGGGCCAATTATGATTGCTCCCTACAGCACAGCTCTAGGGGTCATCGGAACGCACAAGCCCTTCAACTACATCGCGGTTTTTCTCCTTTAGTACAAATGAATAATGCTTATTAATACGTCCTTGTAAAATGTCGTATATAGGCATGGCCCTCGGATTTCAAGATATGTGGATCCTAAATATTCGGCAAAGGGAAAAGTGTTGTGACCACGACACAGACTTTCCCATTTTAAAGTACACTCTGTTGAAATCCTGTTTGCTTATGTTCAGATATTCTGAATGTTGAGAGAATTCATTTTCATTGTTACTCACTTTTGATCTGCAAATTTTCTCTTCTTTTTATTTATATCAGTTATCAATTTAAAGAAATTATCATTCAATATCCTTTTTGGTTGACGTAGTGAATTAAATATTCTTTTGTGAAAATAACTCCCAAATATCTCTGTTCCCTTTGTGATGCGTTGACTTAATCAAAAGAATTGAATTTGCCGCAATCTGCATGCCAAAACATTTGAACAGGTTTAATACCTTGCGCATAATTGAGTAACATGAATCCGTCCATTTTGGAAACGATGCGTTAGAGCTTGTTGCAAATACTGTGCCTTTTCATGGTGCGTACGATCCACTCCTCTTTAATGTTGCCCTGTCTTTCGAGGTTGGATATTAGCGAAGAAATTACTTGGATCAGAGAAGGGGGGACCAGAAAAACCCATACATCCTTATAGTTTTATGAGCTGACGTATGTGGGAGGAACTACTGAAAGAATGGGTTTTGCGGGAAATTCACCTTTTGTAAAACCTGGAAAGGAAATGCAGGTGAAAAAATGTCCGCACTTACGGTCAGAAACCCTCGGGATAAGGATATCTCATAATTTAAAATGGAAAAAATAGTGAGCAGTAAACGGATAAGCAGACCATTTCTGCTATTCTATGAATTTTGTGAAATTCTAAGACGAGTAACGATATTCAATTGTTCCTGGCTCGACCTTGCGGAAATTCATTTTAATGAAATTAAGAATACAAAGTAACTTTCCACTTTCCTTTATTAGCGTACAACCGGTTTCAACGCTCAAGCGTCATCATCAGGTACGAGTAACGATGAATAATAGAGTTCTTTGAATCAAGAACTTAGAAATGGGAATACTTCAGACAAATATACAATGCATGGATCTAGAGATCTGTATATTATTTTCATATGTTAATAATTAACCTCATTCAATTAACAGTAAATGTTAATTTTCTTTTGGTATATCTATTAATTTTATGAATACGAGTGTAAAAATTAATCAATGTCGTTTCTTCTTCCCAATTTAAGTCATTTATGATGAATCTCTTGGCTCAACAACATTTTCATTGTTTTAAGTTTAGAATGTTCTTTTGTCCAAATACTATGTCGATGTTTTCCTGCGTAATCACCGTGATAATTCGAATCTATATTTTTTTTATTTTCCATGGTTTCTTTTCCCTTTTCTTGACCTCCGGAGCTCTCTACTGGGCAAGAGTAGTGAACGTTTATTTTGATATTCCGTTATTTCCCCCTGAATGGCCCTCGCCCTTATAGATCGAGAGCAGGTTTCCTTTAGGTCCTCAAGCCATGTTGGTGGGAGCGATAAGGGTCACTCTAGAATGGTCACCCGTTCTCACTAGATCCTGTGGCATAGGAAACAAAAGAAGGTCACGCCTAGGCGGCCGCGGCGAAGTCTGACCAATAGAAACACAACCTCAACTATTGTGATGGGCGGAAATAAAAATAAATGGAATGGAGGAAATACGGAGAGGTAATTGGGAATTGGACGCTGTGCAATTAGGGAGAATTTTATTTGGTAATCGGGGATATCCTAGTTAAATCCTAGTCTTCCTCAGCCTTTCGGTTAACTTTCTGGCGAGGGGAAGCAAAGCCAGGGAAATGGAGGGAAGTGCGGTGTTCTGCGTCTGGTGCGGAGTTCGGTGGCCATCCATTCTGTCGCGGTGGATGCCCCAGCTCTCCTCGACCCCCTCAAATCCTGGGCGGAGGCGTTCTTCCTTGGCGTCTTCATCTCGATGTTGGCAGCACATATTGTCGTAAGAGCATGACAGTGAGGGCTGATCCAGTTTTACATAAAAATGAACATATTTTATAGTGTAAGAATAAATATACCAATTGAAGGGAAAATAGTGACCAATCGGTCTCCTCCAGAGAAACGACTTTTTTATGAAACGAAAATTTGAAAATGTCAAGCAATTTGATGCTGAAAGTTGCTGTTTCTAACGTTTCCAAAGATCTCACTTGATCAAATTCTTTCATTTGAGAAATAATCGAATTTGAGCAGGATGTGTTCGTGTTCTTCCCGGATTTCGAGAAGGCGTTTTACAGTTTAATAGTGGGCTCAGCCAATGAAGATATTGCGGAAAAAAGGTGTAGCCTGGAGGAATAGGCGACTTATTAGACAACTTTGCGCAATTCAGACGGCACAGATGAAGGTAGCGGAAATGTTATGGGCGGTGATTGGCGAGGGGGTTGGTCATTATATGTAACAGGTGGAAGGGATGTGATGAGGGTAGTATGGGAGAATGGAGTCGAAGTTAGAAAGAAAGACGGGCGGTGAGATACTTGAAGTAGGAGAAATAGGAATGACAATTTAAGTGTTAGAATAGGAGGTAAATAAACAGCACGTGTTTTCGGCAATATTTTAGAATAAAAGAGATGTGGTAGTGTAGAATTAAAGAGAAGAACTGCTGGAGCGAAGGAGGATTTTGCAAAAAGATGAGAATTTTTAACGGGTACCCTGAGTGAAGATGCGAATAAAAATATTAAAAAAGTATTTTATGGAGCATGGTGTTTTATGGATTGGTCGCCACTTCGGACTCTAGTTGACCCTCGACCTCTAGCATTTAGATGAATGGGCATGTTGGCTTTTCGAAAAAAAATAAATGGGTGACTTTTTTGAAAATCGTAAAATAACTGAGTTTTCCAAAACGACCATTTTTCAAAACAGCGGTTTTCACAAATGCCGAATTTTCACGAACTGATATCTTATTTTTTAAATGTGCGAGAAAAAATGTTTGATGACTCGTTGTCAAACTAAAAATTATTTAAAATTCAACTATGGCAAGTGAAGGTTTAAAAAAATTATTGATTAAAAATATGAAAGTTGAAATTTATGTATCTAACTTTCATAGTGCCTTATTTTTAATTTCGCTTATTTATTGAAATATTATGCATAACGTAAAGTGCATTATATGAAATTTTTGTGTTAGTGTTTTTCCATTCAAGAAAGAAAACATTTTCTTCAGTTCAGATATGCTTACTTGACTTGCATATCTGTGAACACATTTGTTTTTTGAATCTAAAAAACTATTTTGCCACTGCTTTGCCTCACCTCCCCCAGGGGCGAGGCGGCGACGTCTAGGGAGGGATGTGAAACGGTTAGCGGCGCGTGCTAGTCTACACCTGCCTCCCGAATTTCAAATAAAACAACCTGTCAATGGTATAATTAGGATTTGAAAGATACGAGGGTAATTTGAAAACTTTTCGGAGTGGAATATAAATAAAGGACTTTCCTCGGCGAAACCTTTTTATTTTTCAATGCAGTCTGCCTGTACTTCGTACACTAATGCTCTTGGCCAAGCGATGTCCCATTGTCTAGATCCTATCTCGAAAATCAGATTCCTTCAGGACTACAAAATACCCCTATATTTCGGCTTTTAGTTCTTTGTTTGGAGAGAATCTCTGTCCACCGAGGAAAAGTTTGAGCTTTGGAAAGAGACGGAAACCTGATGGAGCTATATCAGGCGAAAAAGACATGCGTGGCAACAATTCATACCTTAGTTCACGTATTTTTGCCATGGTAACGAGACTTGTGTGTGGGCGGGCATTGCCTTGATGAAATATGACTTTCTTCCTTGCCAAACCTGGCCTTTTTTCGTGTATTTATTGCTGCAATCGGTCTAGAAGGTTAGCGTAGTATTGTCCAGTAATTTTTTGGCCAGTGAGAAGATAACCTATCAACAGAATCCCTTTCGCATTCCAGGAAACTGAAGCCATCACCTTTCCGGCCGACCTTTGCTTTCTTTGGTGGTTTCTAATCAACATGTTTCCACTGCTTTGACTGCTATTTTGCCTCTGGGGTATAGTAGTGGACCCAAGTTTCATCTGCCCCCAAGCCGGCGCAGAAAAACTAGTTAGTTGCTCTTAAAACGGTTCACTCATTGTTCGGAAATTTTCATTACAATAACTTTGTGATCCTGCGTCCAAAGCCACGGTACTCATCTAGTAGACAATTCTCTCACATCCACTGTTCCACAGTTAAAATGTGGTATGTCCGTTCAGATGACATCCCTACAGCTTCAGTGATTTCTCGCACATTCAATCAGCGATCCTCCATGATCATTGTATTACCTTTGCCATAATTTCTGGGGTTGTACTGCATTTTACACTCCTACGCGGTACACTACTACGCAAATCATCATCTTAGCTATCCCGGCCAAACTTAAACTCATTTGTCCAATTAGTAACAGTTGGAAATAAAGGAGAAGAGTCCTCCCAAGTGTTCTGAAAGTTGGTTTGAATTTCCTCTGCTATCATATCTTTCTTTACAAAGTATTTAATCATTGCTCGAATGTCAATTTTTCCTATCTTTACAAATCACTGAATAGGAACGCCAACAGAGAGGCGTCCGCACCACAGATCTCTTCCCAGAGCATTGACGCGTTACGTGTTTACTTTGTGTTTACGTGTTACATTTTTTATTCGCTGGTTATGCCT
Source organism: Hetaerina americana (assembly GCF_022747635.1). NCBI lineage: Eukaryota > Metazoa > Arthropoda > Insecta > Odonata > Calopterygidae > Hetaerina > Hetaerina americana. Next base: position 108,787,235 of record NW_027286069.1, on the reverse strand, counting down.
CATTTAGAAGCTGCTGCTGGTATAGGGAATCCTCACGAAGCTGGATTGACTGCCGAATCGGATCGCGTGTGACGTGGAGCAGCTATACGTATTTGTAAAACGTTGTTAAGATAAAATTAGCAGCGTATACAAAATATTAGATGAGCTAGGCTGGGAATCACTCACGGAGCGAAGGCTAAATTACAGATGAAATTTCTTGCATAAATTGGAAGGGCGTCTCTTTAGCAGTGATGCCTAAAATGATTCAAGACGCCACTTTTCCAAGATAACGGGTTTGCACGGTAGCTAACGTGCTGTATTCCCACCCAGAGGGCTAGGGTTTGAATCCAGGTGACGGCAGATCTTTTTCATTGGTATCCCGATCCTCACTTGAGGTGCTTTTTGGAGAGCACTTCGAGTGAGTACGCCGTCCATCGCATGGGATATAAACTGCGGAACTCTTGGGGCGTTTCCTTAAGAGTGGGCTAATGCCGAAGCCGGGTTTATCTCCAAACTCCCTCCTTTCCCGTCCATCTCTAATGGCGCAAATGACCTCAGCTGTCGGTCATCTCCCCTGAAACTACTCCTACTTTTTTGCCACAAACGATAAGGGATCAGAATAACGTTGTCCGACCGAGCTAGGGGGGTAAATATTCGGGTGAAAATTAGTCTGGCCTGTATTTACCTCCTGCCAAACACCCTAAGGGTGGCTTGTAAGGCACTAAAACATCAAATACTCATAAAGGATTATCTATTACTACGCGGGAAACTTGCTGCACTAGCGCTGCTATCTTGCGGTTATTCCGAGAACCTTTCAAACTACCCTCGCACTAAGGGAATAAACTTTGCATGTTTGTCCAATGGGGGTGGGGTGGGGGGTGAAGATGAGGAAAACAATGTCGGAAGAAGGTTACGAGATGGTCTGGCAATCGAATGAATCAAGTCCATGGGAACCTAGACGATATATTTCGTTCTAAATCGTTTCCCCTCACATTGCAGCTTTTAACTCTGCACCATTTCTTTGGAATTCCTATATTTTTCCTATTTAGGAGAAAGCAACATTTTTCCTGGTAACATACTTATTTATTATTCCACGTGCATTTTTTATTTTAGTTTTTTAAGCTATCAGCATTGTAAAGGTTTTAAGTATTTCTTGACTATTACTTGTGAACTTTTCGTAAGAGTTTGTCGCTGTCACCTCTTTAAACCGCTTTATAATAACGCATTAATGCAAATACATTAAACCGTTTCATATAACGCTCCACACCAATCAACCACTCATTCTTATCTCGCTTTTAAGAATTTTCTTGGATCCCTTTTCTCAAGACCTTTAATTCTTCTTCACCTCATATAATTTGTCAGAAAACCTGACCGCGCAGGTGCGGCATTTGTGAGCGATGGCCTCATTATTGACTCATGCAGCATTAGTTTCAGATCCCTTGCCACATCGTCTGCTTAAATTATTGAACTTAAATCTTTCTCTCTTCTCTGCTGCCTTACTAATTATGCTCATCATGCCGACTACGCCAAGGAGTACGCCGACAGAGTTGGTCTTGATATTTTTTGCGTCGGTGATTAAATCCGTAACTATATTTATTTGGTTGGTTACTCACAGATCCTTCAAGAAAGCAAATTGTTCCGGTGGCATTTTTCTCCAAGAGTTTTTTATTTTGTTTGAGAGCACAATCCTCTCAAGGACTTTTCCGAGGTTTAAAATCGGCAAGGTTTGTCGAAAGTCTTTTGGTGTTTCTTACCCTTCCGCCTCCTTACTGCCTCCGCTCTTCGCAGTGCGGAGGCAGTTTTCCATTCCGAAGGAAAATATTTATGGAGCCTCGAGTAATGAGCAATAAATCATTACGACCGCTTTCGGCATTCGACGCAAAACCTTGTTTGGCATTATGTCTGGACCTACACCTTTCCCTTTTCATGGGTTTTTCATAACATCTCTTCCATAATAATTTTTCGGAGTTTCTCCCCTTTCTTCGATCGGCTTACGCCAATGAGTCGTCGTTTTTTGAGCTGAAAACGCCCCAAGGCATTTTGCCATTTGCACCGCTTTTCATTCGGGGTCCAAAATGTCGCCATTATTTAGTTTAGTAGAGTGGAGGATTGCTCTCTTCATATCCTCTCATTCCCGCAGCCATTTCCCAGATGGCTCTGTTTTTTAAATGTAGAGGAATTAATTTCTTGTTTTCCCTTTGCGACATTCTAAGTTTCCTTTCCATCTTCGTGAATGTCTTTTTTATTTCTCTCAGCTCCGTCTACGCGCGACTTGTATATTTATTTGATCTTTAGAACGATTTTATTCGGGAGATGAAGGAAGTTTGCTTGGTATCTTTTCTTTACAGAAATGGCTTTTATATTTCCCCTGTGATGATCGCATTTGTAAGTTTGCTGACCATGCCGTTCAATTCTGTTTCTGTTGCCGTAATTTCCTACTCCGAGGGCAGTTAAACAGCGATTGTTTTCGTATAAAGTCCCAGTTTATCTGGCTACAGTATGTACAGTCGAGTTGAGGTGTTAAGCAATCTCAGAGACGTCCCAACACGTGTCATTACTGCTTAGTGGTCACTTTTGAGTCAATTTAATGTGTTACCACGTGCTAGTGTGTTAATGTTTGATATTATTGATAGGCCAATCCGATATGTGTCCGAAAAGTATCCGACCTGCGTTTTTTTCATTTTTTTTACTGTGAGGGTGTTGTGCACTACGAATTTGCTCCAACAGATCAGACGACCAGCAAAGAATTTTACGTTGAATTTCTGAAAAGATAGCGTGATGTCTTGAGAAGAAAACGACCGCGTCTCTGGTCAAGCGGTGACTGACTTCCTCACCACGATAACACGCCAGCGCATTCATCGAAACTTTTGCAGCAATTTTTGGCGAAACACAAGATTGTACCGCTGATTCGCCAGCCTCCGTACAGTCCCGACGTAGCTCCCTGCGACTTTTCGATGTTCACAAAATTGAAAATGGCTCTCAAAGGGTAGCGATTCGACGATTAAGTATAATGCGACGCGCGAGCTAAAGGCCATTCCAAAATTTGCGTTCGAGAACTGTTTGAAGGTGTGGAAGCACCGCTGGGAGCGTGTGGTTCAATCAAATGGGGACTATTTCCGAGGCCCGGATTTCAAAGATTAGCACCAATACGGAGATATTAACGCAGGTCGGATAGCATTCGGACAAACCTCATAATATCTCGTTCCCCAAATTTCGTTGGTTGCGAAGGGGTACATGCTGCTTGCATGGTGCATAGTAAATTTTCGCTGTAATCCCTCATCTTTCTTGCATGTTTGTTTTCTTTCGGGCTTTTTGCATTATGATATTCAGTTATAATAATTGAAAAATGGTCGTTCTAGAAAGGGTCGTTCGGCTGTTTTTCCAATTTTCGCAAAATACTCCTAATTATAGATTTTAAAGCAATTATCAGTAAAATCCATGAGGTTAAGGTTCAAATAGAGCCAGAAATTATGTGGAATGACCTTGATGAGAGACTGGTCTTTAGCGAAGATTATGAACATAGATAGGAAGTTTGCGAGACGTGGATGTGGCGGAAAATGGAGGAAATAAATTGGCCAGGGAGGAAGACAAATCTTGATCTTGAAATGGGGTGTGCGAAGAGAGGGAGTAGCCGTTGGGGAAATCCGAAGAAGGCAGGGAAAGAGGGAGGAGTGAGAGTTGGAGTGGCGCGCTTTGGGGGCCGTGGTGCGTAGGAGGGGGAGGGAAGCGTTGGGGGGGGGGGACGAGAGCGGACAGCACGAAGGCAGTCAGGAGGTAGAAATAATGAAGGGTGGAGGAAAGATGAAGTTCTTGCAAGAAGCTAGGAGGAATAAAGCCGTTGGGACCGCCGATGACCTACCTGCAAATAAATAGAACACTTTGAATATTTTCTTTATTTTAATTGGGATAGCAAAATTTTTTGGCTGCTCCCTTTTTAACTGTTATTGAATATGTTTTCTGTAGTAATGTATTCAGAAATACTTACACATTATATGTGGATGTAATGACTTTTATTGGACGAGAATGAAACTCCACAGTCCCTTCTTCCAACAATCCACTATGCAATCATTGTTGAAAGATAATCACAATATACATACATGCATATTTTACATTGTGAGTCGCGAAAGTCTTAGGATAGAGAGTAGAGAGAGGACTAATGACCGGAGGGCCCAGGTTAGATTCTCGGGCAAGTCTCTCTAGGCAACTGCAGCTCAACCCAAGCTGTGTGATTTTTCCGGTACCAGAACTTCCTGGTAAACTATAACCGGCACAGGGAAAGGAGCTGGCCCCCCTATCCTGATTTGTGAATTTCACACACCGTCGGGCTTAGTACTGGGTGAACTCTACCATCACCTCTATACCACGAATCAGCCCATATAGCGTCTACCAGGAAGAGGCTATATGGGCCGATTCGTGGTATCTACGAGGAAGGAATCTGGCCGGAAGACTTAGTGAGATCAGTTTTAGTTCCTATTTCGAAAAAGGTATTATGTAAGGACTACCAGACAATAGGTTTGATATCCCACACAGCTAAAGTTGTTCGAAGGATCATAAACAAAAGGATAGAGATTAGGGCAAATGATTACTTAGGGGCTGATCAGTTTGGTTTTAGGAAGGGGAGAGGTACGCGTGATGCCGTTGCAGTAATGGGATAATTAATCGAGAGGAATGTAGAATACAACCAGGAGGTATTTGCCTGTTTCGTAGATATCAAAAAAGCGTTTAATAGAGTGAATTGGGAAAAACTAATGAGTATATTGCAGAAAATAGGAATATATTGGAGGGACAGGAGGCTAATCCGCAACCTGTACATGTCTCAGAGTGCTCAGGTGCGGGTGGGCAACGGGGAGTCCGGATGGGCTGTGTTAGGAAGAGGTGTAAGGCAGGGTTGCCCATTATCACCGTTGCTGTTCAACCTGTATGCAGAGGAATTGATTAAAGAGGCATAGGAAGAACTGGAGGTAGGAATGAAAGTGGGCGGGGGATTCGTAAAATCAGTTAGGTTTGCTGATGACCAAGCTTAAGTTTGTCAGTCAGCCAAGGGGTTGCAAGCATTGCTGAGTGAATTGGACATTCAGTGCGACAGGTATGGGATGAGAATAAATATTAATAAAACAAAGGTCATGCGATTGTCTAGAAAGTAAACAGCTAAGTTAAACATTAAAATAGGAGGGCAAAAACTAGAGGAGGTAGAAAAGTTTACGTATCTCGGAAGTGTTTCGGACCAACACGGTGAAAGAAGTAGGGACGTAAGGAGAAGAATAGCGCTAGGCAAAGAGGCTTTCACAAGGAAGAGGGAGTTGATGACAGGGTCGTTGAGTAAGGATATTAAGAAGAGACTCGTAAAAACTTTGATATGGAGCGTAGCTATGTACGGCGCGGAAACGTGGGCATGGAAGCAGGAGGATAGACGTAGACTGGAGACTTTTGAAATGTGGGTTTGGAGAAGAATAGAGAAGGTGAAATGGACCGATAAGATAACAAATGAGGAAGTACTTGGTATGGTGGGCGAATAGAGGGGTTTGTTGGGGGAAATCCATTGGAGGTAGGAAAAGTGGATGAAGGGGGTATTGATCGGCAATGGGATGTTGAAGACTGTGATAGAGGGGATAATGCTAGGCAAACGAGGAAAGGGAAGGAACAGGATAGAGATGTTGGACGGGATGAAGGGAGGAAGAAAGTACGCAGAGATGAAGAGGGACCTGATGTAGAGTAGGATGCTTGATTTTGTGTTTTGTTAGGAGTCACAAAATATTTATTTAGCAGCTGTGTCCATCCAAAAACTTACCTTAAAACGGTAGATTACCTAATAATAATAATAATTATATATATATACACACACACACACACACACGAGGGTCATCCGGAAAGTAGTACCCGTTCGTGCCGCATGAAATGCTGACGACGCGAGTAGCCGCTGGACGAGGTCAGATAGCTTCAGTGGCTTGTCTGCCTTCTCTGAGCCAAGTTGCGTGACGCTAGCATTGCCTGTGTTGTTTCTGTGATTGTTTACAATGTTTAAAAAAATTGAGAACGCCGCCAGTTGTGAAGTGAGGGCAGTGATTAAATTCCTCAATGCAAGAAACGTTCGCCCATGTGATATTCATCGCCAATTAAAGGAGGTGTATGGAGACAATGTAATGGACGAGTCGTCTGTTCGGCGGTGGTGTCGCAACTTCAACATGGGGAGGGGGAACACACACGACGATGAGCGTTCGGGGAGACCGTCTATCATTACAGACCAACTGGTGAGCTCAGTTGACGAATTCGTGAGGAACGATCGGCGCGTCACAATTGATGACATCTGTGAGCATTTTCCCAATGTTTCTCGAACAATTGTTCATGAAATTGTTAAACACCATCTGCATTATGCAAAAATTTGTGCAAGATGGGTCCCTCGCGTATCTCAATGAGCTGGCGGCGAAGGACTATGCAGCAGGAATACAGAAACTTGTCACACGTTATGACAAATGCCTTAATTTGCTTGGAGATTATGTTGAGAAGTAGTTTAAAGTATCCTCTTTCAAATAAAATTTTTTATGTTTGTTAATATTTACTTTTGTGTCTTTATTTCACGAACGGGTACTACTTTCCGGATGACCCTCGTATAATAAATTGGACGGCAAAAAGCAATATAGAAACACATAAAAAGATCACTCACACGTTATTTCTTGATCATTTCAACGGAATTATGCTCCGTCTTCATCGGAAGATATAAAAGTAATGACTGCTTGAATAGTAGAGTTGAGGGATGCGAGAGAAACGGAAGGGGGCCAGGGGAAGGGGAGAACAGGAGGGGGAGGAGGGTAGAGAGGAATATTTGGGGGAGAGAAAAGAGAGAGGAGAGGCTAGAGGGGAGCGGTGATAGGGAAGGATTGAGAGGGAGGAGCTGGAATTGACACGAAATCGGAAAAGAAAACAACCTGCTTACCGCAACTTTTGCAACATACGAGACCCAGGTTTCAAGTTACAAAGTCGTGATCAAGACCCTACAAGTCGAAACAAAGGCCACGCACACCAAAACTCATGCGGAAAAACAAAGTAATCACCTCTCTGATATGCATCGCTTCCACTAAGCGTCAATTCAGTCCATTCCCATTAGTGAACGACATTGATGCCCGTATGCTGATAAGCCTTACAGAGCCAAATGAATGCCATTTAAAGATTTTTAAATTCTATAGGGTTATCGGATGAGGGGAGAGACGCCAGGACGGAAACATTGTAGCACCGGTTGAAGGGGGTTTTATGATTGGAAGAATGTTTAGGGATGGGGAGACCCGCGGGTGGGGGGGGGAGGGATTACATGAGGCGCGGTGGTTGTTCATCCTAAGGTTCATGGGAGTGGAACATTGACCTTTGTAAAAGTCCGGGCAGAGTTAACCGGTCAGAAGATAAACAACATTCTTGGAAACACAAGAGGAGTGGGGGAAGGGCGGGAGAGAGTTAAATGGTGGGATGGAGTGTGGTGGAGTGGTGAAAATAGGGCAGGTTTTACATCTTCCTCGATGACATGGAGTGGGTATGGCTCTGGGGGTGTGAGGGGATTTTGAGAGCGGCTTGGTAGATTTGATGATATCTGCTAGGTTGGCGGGCCGTTTGAAGGTGACAGAGGGGCATTTGGGAAGAAGGTTGGAGGAAGTGTTGTGATTTTTGAGGACAGGTCTTTGAGGATGAATTTGAGGGACTGAATGCCTGGGAAGTAGGTAGTACAGATTGAGAGAGGCTGGGAGTCTGTGGTTGAGGCAGGCTTGGGGGTGTAGGAATGTCTGAGTATTTTTTATGGAGGAGAGAATCAGGGTATCTTCGCTGGAGGAGGGAGTGGTGAAGGTTGTTTAGGTATTTGTTAAGGGATTCGGGATGGTTGCAAATACGGTGACCGCAGAAAGAGAGGGATTAAGGGAGGGAGCGCTTGGTATGGGAGGGGTGGCGACTGCTGTAATGAAGATATTGCTGCTTATTAGTAGGTTTAGTGTGAACAAAGGTCAGGAATTTGTTATTGCTGAGGGAAATATTGGCATCGAGGAAGGTGATCTGAGAGGATGAAATGGTTGAGGTGAAAGACAGATGAGGAATCATTGAGTTGATAGATGAAGGAATTGAGGGAATCTATGCTATGTGGCCATAGTAGAAAGATGCCGTCAATGTATCGGAGCCACAGGAGGGGTTGCAGAGGATAGTTGGAAAGGAAATTCTCTTCCAGGACACCGTGGTGGAGGTTTGCATATGATGGGCTGAATCTGCTTCCCATGGCACAGCCCTTTATTTGGAGGTAATAGTTATGGTGAGGAATGGATGTGTATAAGGAGGTGACATCGATAGTAGCCATAGTAATTTGGGTGTCAGGAGGGAGGGAAGTTGAGTGGAGCAATCTGAGGAAGTGGTAGGTATCTTTTATAGAGGAGAGTAGGGAGTGAACTAAATGTTGGAAATAGTAGTCCACGAAGGCGGATATTCTTTCAGTCGGAGAGCTACGAGAGGAGACTATAGGGTGGCCTGGGTTGTTGGGTTTGTGGATCTTAGGAAGGATGTAGAAGTGAGGGGTGTGTGGTTGGGAAGGGGAAAGGAGGGAGATGTCCCTGGGGGATAGATTCTCCTTAGGGCCGTTGTCTCGGAGGAAAGCGATTATTTCTTTTTGGAATGCGGGGTTAGGGTAGGTAGGAATATGTTGATAGGAAGAAGTGTCGGAGAGTAATCTGTTGCATTCTAGTAGGTAGTCTGCAGTGTTAAGGATTACAACTGTCGAACCTTAGTCGGTAGAAGTGATGACTAGGTTGGGATTGCGTGTGAGTTTTTTTAACTCAGCTACTTCGGCCGGGGAGTGATTAGGTTACGGGTTTAGAGATTTAAGGAAAGAAGGACTAGATGTTTTGGACAGGAGAAGATTGATAAAGATTTCGACCGGGTGATTTGGAGGGAGCGGTTGAGGTTTAAGGTGGGAAGGTGGCCGGAACTTAGTGAGGGCGCTGTGCATGTGTGCGAGGATTGAAAAGTGGCGGGTTGCATCGCCCAGAAATGTCGCCATCTAAGATTTCTAAGATTATATATATATATATATATATATATATATATATATATATATATATATATATATATATATATATATATATATATATATAATTAATATATTGTTTGTAGGAAATGGGTAATACTTAAAATACAATTCTTATAAAATACAGGCATTACTTACAAAAGCATAATTGAAAGGTTCACTTGCATGAAGCAATTTGTTGAGCCGAGTTACAACTTTTCTTGTCAACGTTTACGTTTGTGACTCGACACTCGGTGGTTGAACCACTGCCCCTGTTTCTCCGAAATTGGACTGGGAAACTTTTGTGGTTTTGCGCGCTTGAGTTGAGATGTGGCCACGGGAGGAACTTGCCTGTCGGAGAGTTGTTGCCTGGGGGGGGGGCGCTTCCCCCCCCCCCGGCCCCTCTCGCGCCCCGATGGGTTCATTCGCGGCCGGAGCGACGCCACCTCACACGAGCCCCGTTCCCCTCATTATATGGCGCTGCGGTCGCTCTTCCCCACCCCTCCACCCGCTGGAGTGCCCCCAACTCTCCTGTCGCCGTTATTCATTTGTTCTCCCTTTTTTTGCTTCGAACGGCGCCATGACCCTTGTCTGGTAGTTGGCCTTTGCATTTCCATTGTTTTTTTTAACAGGTGGCCTGTGTGTTGTGCCCTTTTAATTGGGAGAAGTTTTCGCAACCTCGTGACATTTATTTCGACGATTTAAAAGTTCTTATCGGAAAAGTATGGAAAAACTAGGCGAGCCTGTATTTATTCAAAATACACATTTACACATAGGGAAGGACCCACTAATGAACCATATATTCATTTAACCTCGAACCCTTAAGGTATAGTTCCCAAAATTCTTAAAGGATAAGCCATCGACTTTCTATTTGTATCATTTCACTACTGAACACCCAGTATATATTTATGCCGGAAAACTAAATACTATATAAAATATTATCATGCCCAAAGAAAAGGTTAATGGGATATACGAGTTTCATCCAAATTATATTGTTATAAGTTATTCACTGGATTTTTGGCGATATTGTTGCATTGTATGCGGCGATCATGTCAACTAAGAATTAACTGGAAAGAATTAAAGTTGGCAAAATAGAGGAAGAGAAAAATTTTTATAGGAAGTTAAAATGAGTCAAAAGGTGATATTAGAGATACTGAGCGGCAATGTGATGCAGCAAGATATCCTAGAAGTGAGACTTTTGGAGGGTTAGAAGGGGTAAAAGATTAGCATTTTGAACGGAATGAAGAAAGGAGAAAAGCATATAGAACTGAGAGATAGCTTTGCATGCTGCAGTACTTTACGGTAGTCGTTGCGTAGTATTGAGTTGGCCTAAGTTTGATATTTCTCAAGAGATTCAAGACACCATAAATATAGCTCTACCACCGGCTTACCTCTTAATCGGCAGACTATATTTTTAATATAACTTTGTCGCTGATGCACAAAACAGCCTCATAAAATACCTAACCTTGGTGTAGTCTCTCCATTGCATAGCATTATGCAATGGAGTTGTTGTTATATTAGTAACAACGTAACTCACGCCTACATGTACTAAAAAATAAGAGCAGGCACAACCTCAGCAAAAAACTTGGAAAAAGATCAATATTAGGTTGAAGCAGAGAGAGAGGACGTTGAAACTTTAAATGAATCGATAGCTATCATCGTTAAAGAAATAATTCGAGTCTAATCGCTCATCCACGTCGATGTTGGTTGGTGGTGGATGTGGAAGGCGTGGCTATCCTCCTACCCTGGTCCAACAGGATTCAATACTTCAGTTTTCTCATTAAACTCGCGACTATTTTGAGTGTTTTTCAAATCTACAAATGTAATTCCTTGCTCATCGCATTGAGGAAGGGTCTCATCATAATCAGTATTTCAACCCTGGGATTGATTTACTGCAGACCTCCATTCTCCCCTATTTTATGTCAATGCCCTCAATCCTTGAAACCCTCTCTGTTTTACCAATCCTTCTTAATTTGTCCTATGCACTTGTCTCTTGGCCTTCATCGGGGAATCTTCCCTCCTTTTTTTCCATCTATTATATTCCTAATCAATCCATTGTCCCTCAATGCGTGTCCAATCCATCTATTTATTCGTCGCCGTAAAGTTCTCCAAATGGTCCCGGCTCTTCTATACTATATACTTCCTCGTTCCTTACTTTGTCTGTCCATTTAATCTTCAGCATTCTCCTCCAGCACCATGTTTCAAAGGCTTCTATTCTTCCCTGGTCCACTTTTCCAATGTTCCAACGAAGAGCTCACAGCCCGACAATTCGAAGTGAGCCCTTGGTCCCGTCCCGCGTTGCATTGCCCTCCTCGACCTGAATCGTTAACACCATCGCAACAGAAAGCGTATCCATGTTAGGGGAAGGTTTTTACCGCAGTATTTTATAAGTATGGCATATTGCGTGGTCATCACCCTAAAAAAAAGAAGAGATCAACTATTTGGAAAGTGTTTTAGAAGGTAGGCAAAGCACTATGGACGTTGAAAAAAGGAATTACCCTAGTTAAAGAAGCTTTCACAAATGGGCAGTTGTAAATGTCAGGTTTTAGTGGACATTTAAAAAAAGAAATGAAAACTGTTATATGGGACACAGTTTTGCATGGCTTAAATTTTTGATGCAGAACAATGAGCATAGGTTGAAGGGATTTCTTACGTGAGCGTGGAGAAGAATGAGCAAAACAAAATGGACGGGAAGGACAAAAACGATGTCTAGGGAGAAGAGCTAAAAAATAAGTTTTTTCCAATAAAAAAAACATGAACACAAGCAATCAACCCAAAGGTCGGTTTGGTAGGTGATGGTAGAGTTTATCAGGTACTAAGCCCTATAGGGCGTGTGAAATTCATACATCAGGGTAGGGGGGCCAGTTCCTTTCCCTGTACCGGTTATGGTTTCTGAGGAAGATCTGGTACCCGAAAAATCACTTTAGCTTGGGTGGAGCTGCAGGTGCCAAGAGAGGCTTTCCCGGGGGACGAACCCACACCCTCCCCAGAGTCAGTAGTCCAACGCTCTACCCCCTGGACTACCGCGACCCACGTTTTTGCAATGTATAGGGCATATTGATATTTATTCACGTTGTATAGACTATGTTTATAGTAGTGTGCAGAGTTAGATGGAACTGCGTTCTTTAGATTATTAATCATATTTATTTAATATATGCATACTTTCTTGAAGACACTATAATATCCCACTTGTATTTTCAAATATGTATTTAAATGGCGGGGCAATCCCAGCATCAACTGTACAACCAAAAGGATTCCAACTCGTTTCTTGTGGTAAAGTTTGAAATGGAGACAAGGGATTGTTGTTCCCGCAGCCGAATCAGGTGCCGGCCTCCACGTGATTGAATATCCAATAATCGGCAGGCGGATATTATTTAAAAAATAGCAAACTTCTCCATATTAGCACCACATCACGTTGCATACGAAGACTGTCCTCCCTCCGCTCCGCCCCAGCGGCCACGGCGACGGCATGGCTGCGGGGGCCGGAGTGGCGACCCCCCTCCCCCTGCCTAGGTCTGCCTGCTGCCCCGGTGTCTGCTCAGGCGGCGGCCCCCCCTGCCTGCTCCCCCTCCCTCCCCAAGGTAGCCATAGGTTCCAATCGGGAAGGACGCCGTGGTTCTTGTCCTTCTCTCCGCACCCCTCCCCGGGGGAACGGGAGTGGGTTGGAGCTCATTAAGCGTCCAATTTCTTTCCGGGGGTGTCGCGCTCGCGTGAGAAAGAGATGGGTGGCGGTGGGGCGTTCCCCTTTCCTTCCCCACACTCGTCTCTGGGGGGGGGGAGTAGCACATGGGGGTGGGGGACGAGAGGGAGGTTGATTGTGGCCTCGGTGAGGGCAGGGAGCGAGGCACCGTCGCTTGCGGCGCATTTGACATGTTCCCCCGCACTAAACTCCGAGCTCCCAGCCCGCGAATCGAAAATTCGTAGCAGTAATAATCTGTAAACCCTTCTATCGCCATATTACCCTCGTGCATCTTGTGTGTTTGTGTGTGAGACTGATTAGCTCGACTTTCACCATCAGGGTAAAGGGAAGCAAGGGGGCGACGGGAGGACATCGGACGGCGAGGCACAAACGGGGCCGTGGTTGGTGGCGAGGAGGAACACGTCACGCTCTCCGTCTGTCTGTCTGCGAGCGGGGGACGGACGGCTTGGGTCGACGCCAAGAGTGAGGTGACGGCGCAACTGCAGAAGAAGAATCCGCTGACGCCCGTCTTACTAAGTCGGATAGTGATCCCACTCGATTTCACTAAAACCAATGCGCCCTGTGTTTCCACAGACACAACCTCTTACTTTCCAACGCGTCGCACAAGTCCTGCCCTTTGCATTCCTTGCCACCGTGGCCAACTCCCGACTGTCGTGTGCGGGCAATGGCTCTTGTAATAATAATTAAGATTACGGCCTGATGCACTGCGGTATCTTTGTGTGAAATATTTATATACACATGCCTGGCGACCTGTTAGTAAAAAAGTACATTTTTAAAGTAGTAAGGGTTAAATGAAACAGTTACTTATTCCAGGTTAATTAAAATTGAAAACAACAATTTTAGCCCTACCACCGTTGGAATCTTATTCGGATTCTTTATTGTTCGTTAGGAATATTACATGTCTGTTCCACTCTTAATCTCTAATTTTAATTACATGATCTCTTTCACCATACTACGACGAGGATAATGACATTATCAACATCATCGCTATGGAAACCTCCTTCCAATTTAGTTATTTTAGATATTTTAGTACCCTACAAGTCATCGCTATGGTGTGTGGCAGGGAGTGAGAACACACCAGACTAAATTTTGACCCAAATTTGAACCTACCGCGGTCGGAAAATGTTATTCTAATTCCATATCGTTCGTGGAAAAACTGACATCTTAAATCTATCTGTTCTACACTTGATATCTCTAATTTTATTGACTCTGCTACCGTAGTACGATGGGGGTATTAATGCATTTTCGACATCATTGCTAAAGAAATGTTCTTCCTATTTATGCCAGAGCTTCAATCTGTAATTTGACCTTCGCTCCGTGAGTGATTCCCAGCCTAGCTCCTCTAATATCTTGGATGCGCTAATACGTTTATCATAACAACGTTTTACAAATCTAGCTCCTATACGCAACACGTGATCTAATTTGGCAATCAGTCCATATTCTTGAGGATCCCTTACTCTAGCAGCATATTCTAAATGAGGCCTAACTAGCGAATGAATACATTGCTCTTTGACCTTTAACCTTCTCGTCATATCTCCCCAATACTCTCTTAATGAGTCCTAAGATTTTGTTAGCTTGCCCGCGTGTTCCCAAAATATTTTTCATTTATGAGAGGCCGTGAGTGAGGGTTTAACCTGAGTATTTAATTACATGTGTACTTGGGTTTTTGGATCTATATGGGTATTGTGTCGTAGTAAGCGTTCGGGAGGGAACTATTCCCATTCCAAAAATTCATCAATTCGGACTATTTTATGTTTAATTCTAATTTACAAGAATCGCACTATCGTTGTATAGAAACAAGGTCATCTGCTAAACCTCCCTGATCTTCAAGACTGCGGGTATCTCTGTAAATCAATGCATTGTTGGTAAAGAAACATACCTCACGGAGTTAAAGCCGTAGTATACGTAATGAAGTAATAAAAGAACTCGGATAAAACATCCCTGGGGAACACCTGGGGTGACTTCTACTTTGTTAGAGCCATCACCTTCTATGACTAGCCTTTGTAGGCGGCCATTTAAAAATCTTTAATCCAACCCAAGGTATATTTATCTAAGCCATTGGCTTCTATCTTTGCGAGTAGTTTACTATTAGAAAATTTATAGACAGAGATAAATATTTCTACAACTTGGCAATCGATGCAAAACCATTAATTTTTTGTCATTCAGCTACCTAACCTGGCATCCATCCAACCATTTTTCATGGTTTGGTTCAGGGTCCACCCCACCCTGAGCGGGATCGAACTACCCGAGGCCTAGTTTGCCGCTCTGGTGGAAACACTGCGAGGCCCTCGCCATCTCGCCGTGAAGAAAGGCCCCATCCGTTGAGTTACTTGGAGGCGGAGCTCGAACGCCACTTGGAAGCAAGTATTTCAGCTCTTCTGCGTTACCTGAAGAAGCGAGCCTTTGAAGACGCATAAATTGACTCCCATTTGACAATATTTTAAAGCCATTAGGTAGTGCCATCGTCGCAAATTTCCACCAAAGTCCCATCTCGAAAATCACCAGGTTGCTCGGGGAACGAAACAGTTAAGCATCTAGAATTGACCGGGGGAAACGAATAGTGGTCAGAGAGTCATTGCGGTTAATTGGAGTTTGATTGCTCTCTCCTTGGCGCTGTATCATTTATCACTTAGCCAAGAGGGAAAAGCTGTGGTGGATGGCGGAGAAAGCGCATGAGAAAACGCAGGGGGTGAATTACAGGGTGCGTTAAAAAGTAATGTAATCATAATTTTTACGTAATTTATTGAAACAGTTTGCACAAACTCATAAAATTCTTCAAAGTACTGTCCTTAGGCGTCTACGCATTTTTTCCAGTGACTCTACCATGACCGATACACGCCCTGGAAGGCGTCTTCGGGGACCTCTCGCAAGGTCTTCGTCACGACTGATTGGATCTCCTCTATGGACGAAAAACGGGTTCCTTTCGCGGCTGCTTTAATTCAAGGGAACAAAGAGAAGCCTGCTGGGGCGACGTCAGGACTATAGGGGGGGTGGGGCAGCGTTGGCACCTGATGATTGGCCAGGAACCCGTTGACTCGTAGCGCGTTGTGGCAAACACCTTGGGCACGAGCTTGGTGCACACCTTCCTCATCGTTAAATCTTCAGTAACATTGCAAAACACAACAGTAGACGACATGTTCAGTTCATTGGCAACCATATTGATAATCAATCGACGGTCAGAGTCCAACAATCGTCGAACACGAGCCACATTGTTGTCGGTTTTGCTGTTTGACGGCCGCCCAAGAGCGTAAGTTTATCGTGAACCTCTTCCCGGCCTTTCTTGAAGGCTTTTAACCACCTCTAAACTTGTGAGTAGGACAGAGTAGAGTCCCAGAGTAAGCCTCACGAATCATTTTGTTAGTCTCCTAAATAGATTTTTTCAGTTTAGCAAAAAACGTAGTAATCGCGTAACGTTGCTCGATCGTCGATTCCATTATTTTCGTGACAGGGTCGGCGCGTAGAGGGTTACAATAACTGGCAATTTGCCATTTTCACAGCTTGGAAGTACTGAGATTGGTTTCGCGGCAAAGATTAGCGTCCCACCACCTAATGCAAGTGGCTTGGTCACACTCCGACCAATAGGAGCGGCGCGGGAAATTTAATTGCATTACTTTTGGAACGCACTCTGTATGATCGAGGCTTCTTTAAATGCAGGTGGAATAAATATGTTACCCTCATCTCTTGGAGACTAAAGAAGAAAGACATGGGAAATTGGCTTGGAGCGCCTTAGTCGCCTACGGCTAACACGAGGAATTCATTTGCTAGTTCTCTATTTTGCCATTCCCGATATTGGTAGTTGGTTGAACGCTTGATGCAACAGAAATAATTGCATACCCGACAATATATACTTGGCTTTCATATTCTACATTCGAGAATAGTACATTAAAAATATAAGTACTCACTGCACATGTAGACTCCACAAGCACTTGTTTGTCCTGGCCGAAGTCTCGGTATCGACATCGTGGAAGGCTAACTAACACCCCCTTAAGTTTTATTGCCGCGATAATACGCTTCAGAACTTTTGGCGCGTTCTTCAAATCAGCAGATTGCATCAAAGTCGAGAAAGCAGGTCAAACAAATATAATATACAATATACATAACTGTATATTTTATATTTCACTTATATTTTAATTGTTTACGTACATCTACATCTACTTAATACCCTGCAAGCCGCCGCAAGGACGTGTGGCGGGGGGTGTTAGAACACCATCCGTAATTAAGAAAGAGAAAAAAACCGCATGCAAAAGACACAAATGTATACCATCCGCAAACTAAACATGGCACACACTCATGCAAGAACACTTACACCTCACGCACATGCAAACACTCAAACCACCAACTAACATACACATGCACCTAGAAATACACCTAACATCTTTGCAATGTCTAATTTTGTTCCGACTTGTAAATTACATTTTTAATATTTCCAAAGTGACTTCGGTTTCTTACTGTTATGATTCATGATTGTTCGGGGAAAGAATGAGTATTTGTATCTATCTGTACTGGAATCTATCTCCCTTGTTTTATCTTTGTGGTCTGATCTACCTAAGTAGTGTGGGACCATTATAATTCCTTTTGTGTCATAGTTAAACTCGTTTGCTCTGAACCTTTCTATAGGTCTAAGCCTCGCTTGTTCTCTCCGTACTTCAAGTGGCTCCCAACCTAAATCCCCTAAGAGATCTGTCACACTTATGTTCTCATCATAACAATTTTTAACGAATCTGGCGGATATTCTCTTGACTTTATTTATTTTTTGCCAAATTTTCTCCCAAGGATCCCAAATACTTGCGGAATATTCCAAATGAGGTCTAACTAGAGCAAAATAACACCTCTCTATAACTTTTTCATTACATTTCCCCACGACCCGTTTTATGAAGCCAAGTTTCTTTAAAGCTGATCCGCATATTGTCCTGATATGTGCTCCCCATGAAAGGCGTGGTGCTAGAACAACCCCCAAATATTTAACTTGATTGGCCGTAGTTAGTAGTCTGAACCCTCTATTTTGCAGCTTATGCCCTGTTCCCCACTTCCTTTCTTCCAAAATTTCAAAACTTCGCATTTGTCAATATTAAGCATTATTCCCCATTTCTTGCACCATTCCGAGATTGTGTCTAAGTCTTTAGAGAGTAGCTCGCGATCTAGTTGGCTCCTTATTTCCCTGTATATCACCGTGTCATCAGCAAATAACCTCAGATTGCTACTAAGGTGAGTACTTGAGTCATAAATGTATATTAAGAACAGAAGAGGCCCTATTACACTTCCCTGGGGGACACCCGAAGTTACATCTCCATCCGTTGAGCACAACCAATCTATGACTACTATTTGTTTGCGATTTAACAAGATGTCTCTAATCCAATTAATTATTTTCTCATTGATTTCATAGTATTTAAGTTTATGTAACAGTTTATTGTGTGGGACTTTATCGAAGGCTTTTTTGAAATCTAGGAATACTGCATCGACCGGTGTCCCGATCTAAGTATATCGTGAATGAAAAGACCCAGTTGTGTTTCACAAGATCTGCTTTTCCTAAATCTTTGCTGATTGTGGGTTAGTATTTTCCTACTATCAAGAAATCTCATAATGTTAGTGACAATAAGGTGTTCTCATATTAAAAAGAGATCGATGTTTAAGAGATGGGTCGGTAATTGGTTAGGGTATGCCCATCGCCGCCTTTATAGATGGGAGTAATGTAGGCTAGCTTCCAGTCTGGAGGTAATGAGCCTTGTTCTATCGATTTTAGAAAAACAATATGTAAAAACGAAGCACTGTGTTCTGCTAATTCCTTTAATATTCTAGCAGGTATTTCTTCCGGACCAGTTGCTTCGTTTGTTTTGATACTACGGAGCAGATGTTCTATTTCCTGGTTGGTCAGTGTTATGTCGCTCATGTGTTCCCCGGGTGGCTGTGGAGGATCGTTTGTTGTGTTTTTATTGTAGACGTTTTGGAAAAAAAATAGTTTAAGATATTTGCCTTTTTCACGCTATCTGTAATGATTTATCCATTTTCCGTCTTCAAAGAATGAACAGTTGGACGTTTACCCTGTATTTCCCTAACATAGGACCAGAATGACTTTGGATTTTCCTCAAGATATTCGCTTAGCATTTTAGATTTAAAAGAGTGTAGTGCTGTGCGCATAATAATTTTCGTCTGACTACGACATTCTTTTAGTTTCCGTTTGGATGTGTTCACATTAACTATATCGTCACTTTTTAAACTCTTTTTGAAATTTGACTGTAGTCTTCTTTGCCTTCTTAACGCCGATCTGACTTACCCGTTGTACCATATAGGTTCCTTACTGTCGCATTTGAGTTTAAATGGGATGTACGTCTTCATTCCTTCGCGTAAAATATTTAAGAAATATTTCCAAGTGTTCTCTGTATCGGTTGTCTGTGTTTTTGTCTTGTATTCTGCTAATTCTATTTTTAAACATTCTCGTAGTCCGTTAAAATTTACCTTGTGGTATAGGTATGCTTTACGCTTTTCTTTGTTTATTTTGAAGAACTTAGTTTTTAACTATACAAAAATAGCCTTATGTTCACTGATTTCATCCATTAATTCAATGTTTGTAATGATTTCGGGCTTAGAATTCGCAAAGATATCTAGGCCCGTGTTGGTGATTTAACAATTTGTTCTAAGGAGTGTTTTGTGAATATATGAAGGAGTTCTTGGCATGAATCTCGGTTTTTGGCAGATTTTCCTACGCAGTACGTGTCCCAGTCATTCGACGGTAGATTTGTGTAACCAGCGATTATAATAATACTGTTGCTATGTCTGCTGCTGAGAGTGGATATTTGTTCGTCGAGCTTGTGTAAGACGTCTGTGTTAGAATCTGGGGGTCTATAAAATGAACACACGAATAGGCTTCTGCCGTTGTGGTCCTTAATGTTGCAACGCTTTCTATGTCATTTACGTCTTATTCATATCGTTGGCTACTAAGATGTGACTTTACAGCAATGAATACTCCCCCACCCAATCTATTTGGTTTTTTTCCTTCTGTAAATTGTGAAACTGCTCGGAAAACCTCATTGTTTGTTATATCTCCCGTGAGCCAACTTTCCGTTCCAACCCATCGTCGTGTACGCGTTATATTAGGCATAAAACTTATAGTTATATTCATGCGTACAAATAAATACATAAAGACAGACACATTCATATAGCACAGATTTGCATATCGAAAAGAAAATGATAAAAAAGTATATATATATATATATATATATATATATATATATATATATATATATATATCCATAGATACATACATGTACATATATAAATTAAGGATACACCTACACATACTCACATACTCGAAGTAAATGACAGTGAAGGAAGAGAAAAATAAAACAAGGAAAGTATAAGCAAAGAATGAGGTTTGTGGGAAAAGCTAGGGAGAACGTGGAATTGCTCACCTTGGAAAAATCCTCGCAGGAAAACACCCACGAAGAGGAGGGGGAAGTGAAAAACCTGCGAAAACCTTATTTAATAGAGGAAGGATACATATATACTGTAACAATCTTTTTTACACAGTATACATGCCATTAATTTGCTGAAATTTAAAGAAATGGTGCACACAAAATAAACTGCAATTATTTCGAAAGGAATTGCCTTCAAAAGGACTCTCAAGGAAAACAACACTTATTCCTTTTCGATTTTTTCCTGCTCCCAGGCCCACTCCTCTGATGTGTATTGATGGACAGGAACACTTCAAAAAATCTTGTTTAGGGGTCGCAGTTGGTTCACGGGGCGGCTAATTAATGGACGCGTGAGCTTAATTACTTATCCTAATATCACCAAGTCCTCGACCATATCTACTATAATAGTTATTTTTGTGCCCATCCATTGATTAATAACTTATTCTCAATAATTTTGCTTTCCGCCTTTATTTTCGGATCTTCTGGTAAGCTCTCTTCTTCCCTTTTGCTGGTTTATTAAGCATTTGGATAAGCTGGCACAAACGCAGATCGATCACTACGCACGAAGACTGCCAAAAGACATTTATTTATTGGACCACGGAAACTGAAGGAGTCCTCAAAATTTGGAATAAATCCGTTTTGTCCCTTTAAAAAGCAAGCAGATCATTAGGGCTTTCATTGGAGCAATTAATAATGAAATTTACATCCTTTTCTAACTTGCCTTCCGTGATCAGAGTAATTCATATCGAGTTCTCCCTTCACATAACCTGCGACCAGAATGGGCCGGATGGAAATACAATCGACCGAAGCTCACCTGCAGCGATGTCTTCATAACATATGTACATCTCGTTGAAATCGTGATAATGTTGAGACTTGCGAGTTTCAAAAAGAGGGTTTATCATTCTTAATTTCCTTTTCTCGTCATGATGAGGGAAAGGGAAGCGTGTGAGGGCAAGATAAAATGTCATGTTTCCTGTGGTGGTCTCGGTTCAATTTCGAAATTTTGACGCAGATAATATCAAAAGGGGTATGAATGGCAAACTGCTATGGGGCTTCCTTTTCATTCTCAGTGCCTACATTTCTCCAAGCCACCTCTTTTCACAAAGGATATCCAATTACGATCCACTTTCTGGTTAACAATCTACATCGTAATCCTGTCAGATTTCATCTCCCTTTTCTTCATCACAAAGACGATAGTTGCGGAAGGATTCAGACCCCACGAGATAGCATGTTTTTTTTTATAGCAAGCAACGTGCGAATTGCATCAGCATACTTTTTCCAGCCCTGAAAAAACCGAACTATATAAAAAAAACAGTTTGGCCGTTATCCTTGCCAAAACGTGGGCACGGAATCAGTATAAAAACAGACCAATCCTAAATTGAAGTTTTGAGTGCGGAAGACGTTAAATCTCATCGAGCCCTCCTATATAATTGGAGAGGTTCGGTGCAGCGACCACCTGTTCCCTTATCTCTCCGCAAACGAATTTATCTGAATGTGATTGACTTTCCTCTTCCAACACGTTGCTATTGTGCAAGTTGGTGGATATTTCTCTGGGAAATGAGCATTAGCTTTTAAGAGCGTCTGAGAAGTTCGCGAAAGGAAATGATTGCGTCTTGTGATACAAGTGGATGCTTTTCTACGTCACTTTGGGTGTTTTTTTGCCCATTATATTATCCCTAGAACTTCATAGGCGAGTTTTATTACCTTCATTAGAGATCCTACGGGGATTGGGAATGTCCGATCCGACTTTGGATTTGAAATTTTCCGTTACTTAGATATGCACTCTTTCCAACGTGTGTTGGAACTGCGGGAAAAAAAACCAAGTCCAATTTTCTCTGCCGCTGGCCGAACACTTGACCCTCGGCCCCCACTAAAATCCACACTCGAACTTGAGGAGCTGTCGAAGGCGCGATTCCTTTGCGGGCCCATTTTCTTTCACTCATTTAGATCTTAATAAAGTGGTCATTAGTGCTCGTAAATAATTTAATTGCGACATACCTATTATTTTGCTGGTTGACTGGTCGCCAATGAGGACCACTACATCCTTTTGAGCTTCGCGCACCGTCGCAAATCCCACTCGCGCCACCGGAGGGCGAACCTCCAGGAGAGTGCACCTCCGTCGCCCGGTTGGGCGGGAAGGACAGCATTGCATGTGGGTCCATCGTAGTGGCCAATTCATAAGAATTCATAAGAAAAGGTGATATTAGATAAGAAAAGGTGACCATAAAAAAGGTATTCTACGCGAAATCCTCTGTACATATGGCTCGAAAGAGCCATAAAGCTAAAAATTTAGGAAGCAGTATCAGAGAATGTCCTGTATCATAGAAATCATTTCGGATTTTGAAAAGGGAAAAGTACAATAGACGATTCTGAAACTATGAAGCAGTAAATAAAAACTCACACGCTTTATCTAATTGCAATATTTGTTGACTTTGAAGCAGCATTTGATTCGGTATGGTGGCCGGTATGCCTTGTTGAACTACTCAACCTGAAACTACCGGCTAACCTAATCAAAAATATCCGAAACTATTTTAAAGATAGGATAACCGTATTGCAAAGTAAGCACCTACAGAAGGAGAAACAAACCACAATGGGACCTCCGTAGGGTTCAATCTTTGAGCCGTTACTTTGGAATACCTTGATGAATGGGTACTTCCTCACAGCCCTTCCCCAGGGATTTAGTTCAATCGCTTAAGCGGATGACGTCGTAATAATCATCAGAGAGAACACGAGGTAGGAAATTGAAGAGAAAGCTAAAGAGTACATGGATCAACATCTACATCAACATAATACCCCGCAAGGGCGTGTAGCGGGGGATGTTAGGCCACTACCCGTAAATAGGAACAATACCAAATGCAAAATCAACAACATTAAAAACTACATCCACAGCGGCGTACACACTCATGCAAAAATCCCTTCATCCAACACTCATGTAAATGAGCCAAAAGTTAACGGAACTCTTAACAAGACATGGGAACTTACGCGTCTATCTTAAACGCTTGGGCAAAACTAACGAAGGGGAATGCAGTTGTAGAAGGGGCGAAGATACGGTCGAATACCGCATTATACATTGCCCATATACACAGAACACCAGAGACAACTGGAGGAAATAAAGAGAGATCCAATAACATCCTTGAAAGAGAATGGGAAACTACTGCCGGCAAATGCAGACACAATTGAAGAATTCCTGAAAGAAAATGTCCAGGACAGTGACGAAGATAACCTTGGAGTAAGAAGAAGACCCAACGCGAACTATTTATGAATCAAGTTAGAGTGACATTGAATTATATTATGTATTGCATTATGACCAATCAATGTGTTATTATGTATATATTAAATATATATGTATAATAATTATGTAATATGTATGCATATGTTTATAATGTATTGATATTCAACTTTGGGGGTTAAGGCAAAGGGACCCGAAAACTATGTAGATGAGTATAATATAATAAATGTGAAACTCCAATAGCCGTAAACAGTTTACCTTTCTAAACAAAGTAAAAATGAAATTAGTTGGCTAGCGCCACAAGTCAAGAAGGGGTAAAAGGTAAAAAAGGATAATGAGGTAACACATACCACACATGTAACACTATATATTCTTCGGATTGCCCTTACCCTTTCTCACTTCGACTTGTGTTGTAGTGACGATTACCCTTCAGTACGCTGAAGAGGGCTACTTTGTGGCCGAAATACGCGTATTCGTATTCACCTTTCTTATCCTCTCCTTTTTTACCTTTTACCCCTTTTACCTACCTCATTATCCTTTTTTACCTTTTACCCCTTCTTGACTTGTGGCGCTAGCCAACTAATTTCATTTTTACTTTGTTTAGAAAGGTAAACTGTTTACGGCTATTGGAGTTTCACATTTATTATATATTACTAGCCGTAAGAGCTCATTTCTATCAATATGCAGATGAGTGAAAAAATAAACTCAAGAGGGATCAACTGGAGGAGACGTGGAAGCGGACTAATCACCTGCTACGTACTACCCTTCAAATCCATATAGTTTATCTCACTCTCTTTTTGTAGCAACACATTTAAACGACAACAACAGTCACGAGTGACAATCGAAATCAGACCATATTCGATTGGTAATCGAAATGGTGGTCAGCAGTAAAATTAGGCATTCTTGTCGGGTCTCGTATGAGTATGCACTGACAAAATATAAGCTCGTAAAGGTGAACAGATATAAACTTATTCTTCTCATTGCCAAGCAAATATCAAGGTTGTACATGAACATTACGACAGCGGTGTGTATTTCATCTCAATAAATATACATTTTTCCGATTATAGTTTGATAAGAATGATCTGGTACTTTCCCGGCGAATAATGTTTTCCAAGATTATTCGGGTCTCCCACCGGGTCCACGTTCGTAGGTTTGCCGATGTTTCGATGGCCGAGTCGTCCATCATCTTCAGGGCACTGCCCTGAAGACGATGGACGACTCGGCCATCGAAACGTCGGCAAACCTACGAACGTGGACCCGGTGGGAGACCCGAATAATCTTGGAAAAAATATAGTTTGATAATTCATTCTTAAATTCCTCCGTTGCACTAAGAGCATTGTTTGGTTGTTGGAATGGTTGCATAATGAAAATGTATCGTCCTATTTTATGTGCTACTAATCTATCAGTACTTCAATCACTGGCATTAATTTTTGGTGTTATCTTAATTGTTATGCTCCGACTGTTGATTTTTAGTGATTGCCTCTCAATGACCGCGATAGAACTACATTTTGTTGCGGGTATTAACAAGAAAGGTACTAACTTAGTAGATATTGCAGAATTAACGACTGAAGTCTTCATAATTTTTCGATAGGCCACATTTAACGTTCCGTTATCTGCTAAGTTTATATTTTGGTGCTTAATTTGTTGCAATAAGTGCAGCATTTACGTGGGTTATTTTTCCCATCGAATCAAATATGTTTACGATGGAAAAGTAATGTGGGCCCAAAAATATTTTTGGTGAGATCTCCTACTTTTTATTGATTTGTAACGATTTGAATCCACGCCAGCCTAGGTGAAAATTGCACCCGCTATGACAAGATAATTTGCTGTAAACTGCTTTGAAAGTTTCATGTAACTTTGAAAACGGATTTACGAAAACCCCGTCATCAATAGTCCATGATGTTAGGTTTGATTGTACGTAAGACCGTCTCTTCATAACTAGGCAATAATTGATGAAAAGCCGATGAAACTGCACTCTCGGATTGGATTGGTAAATTTTTGCGTAACCAGGATAACCGATATCATACGAGTGGTGACTTACCACCCCCCTTTCGGGGTGATATGTAGATGTCTCATATAAGTTGCCCATTTTATTTGTGCACATCACGTACTCCCTGGCTGAATAGGAAATATGCTCTATAACGTCCGGTAAGTTCCTTATTTTGGAATTAACGCCGCATACCCTCCTACCAGACTAGAGAGGGCTAAAGCAAATTCCATGTTAATCGAGGCATTTATGTGCGTACGTGCTGACAGCATGGGCATTTGGAGAACTAGTCCGGAATCGCAGCACGGGCGTCAGCACGGGAGCGGTGACCGCTCACGTGCGCGAAATCCATTTCTACTTGGTTATCATAGCGCTTGTTACGCCAGCATTTTGTAGCTTGGATTAGGCAGCGCCTTTGAACGAGTTATTAGTGGAAAATGACATCATTAATTAATTGCGATTCAATTTCCCCCAAATATCCATCTTTTAACGAAGCCATTTTTATTTTAGTAGCCTGCAGGCTACCGCTATGGAGGCAGGGGGTGAATACACATCAGTGTGCTCTCCGTTTTGTCTTTTAACAAACCAGAAGTAGAGCTTGCCGTCAATTAAAGTGTGAAACTTGTTCCTTGGTGTTGATAATAATATTTTGTTACCATTCTGTAGCAGAGACACCTAAGAAAAACATATAAATGCATAAGGCATTTTAAATAAATACTTTATTGAGTGTATTTGGTTCATAAATCTTAATTTGTCAATTTTATATATCAAGGACGTGATAAAAATACAATTAAATAGGTAAATGAATATAAGAAAATAGAAATACTTGCAAGAATCTTATATCACGAGCTCTTTCAAATAATTTTAAAAATTCAAAACTAGATTTTGAGCGATGATGCATGCAAAATTAAACTTTATTCACTTTCCAAACTAATTCTTTTCGAAGGCTCTTGGGGAGAGTGCTACGAATATCAATGGCTGAAGCAGCGAATGGCCGTTGGTGTATTGTCGTTCTTTTTGCTGGGGTTACTGAAAATAGTCTCTAAAGCCTCGTGTTTGGGCGACTGTCTTGTAAAGGACGAGCGGCGATTTAAATGAGCAGGTAACACGGTCTCTCGTTTATAAACATTGTGTATATAAGTACTCTCGAAAGAGTATTTCCACCATAATGTTGTCGTCAGTCACCCTAGCCAATAAGGGTAAATGTGATCAACTTTTTGAATCGTTGATGGAGCTAGCGCAAGAGTTAATTAAAAGTTGAAGTGATTTTATTGAGGTTCATAGTAATGCCGTCATGAACGACAGAACATTAAACAAAATATCGGAAAAATGAAACTTGGTTCAAGCTTTATACTGATGTCACTCTCAGCGTCTAGGGTATAATTAGTAGATGGCTATTACTAGGGGCATTATGTAGATGTGTAATATACAGAAAGATGCAAGAGTGTAAATTTAAAATAAGTAAAGACAATGTAGATTGGATTTTGTTCGATATATTTTCAACTTGATGGATCAATTAACCATTGTTCTCCTGAAGAGATTGATCACCATAATTACACCGACATTTTGAACTCTGATTAAGCGCAATTTTTCAGCTCTACCAAATGTAATTTGTAATGTAATTTATAGAATTTTGTTTAGATAAGTCAATATTAACACATTGTGTGATCTTTGAATTAGTTAGAATAAAATAGGAGCTCGATTTTTTTTCTTCAGTCTTATCAATATCATTGACCTTACAGTGATGAAGAAATTGTAGGTTATCTATTTATAAAAACTAGTTATACATCTATATCTATATGCACATAATACCCCGCAAGCTGCCGCATTAGTGTGTGGTGGGGGTATTTGGTCATCACACATAAAACAAAATAAAACCACATACGTAACTTACGAATTGTTGCCAATACATGGTCAGGGAAACGTGTATTGTCAGACAAAACCCATTTTAACCTAGATATATGCGAATACAAGTGCTATCAACTGACGCACACACACGCGCACACATGCACGCACGCAAGCACGCCCACACGCACTCACAGACGCACGCACGCACATACGCACACACACAAACACACATAAACACACACACACATACACACACAGACACACACACACACAGACACACACACACACACACACACAAACACCTCAAGGGGCTCCCAGCCTAATTCCTCTTAAAGACCTGTCACACTCGTTTTCTTATCGTAAACATTTTTCACGAATCTGGCGGATTTTAACTTTGTACTTTATCTAATTCTTTTGGCAATACTTTCTGCCAAGGATCCTAAATACTTGCGGCGTATTCCAAATGAGGTCTAACAAGAGCGAAATAACACCTCTCTTTAACTTCCTCATTTCAGGTCCCCAGCACCCGTTTAATGAAGCCGAGTTTCTTTAAAGCAGATACGCATATTGCCCTGATATGTTCTCCCCATGAAAGGCGTGGTGTTAGAAAACCCCCCAAATATTTGGCTTGATCTGGCGTAGTTAGCGCTATGCGGGATTTATCGAAGGTTTCCTTGAATTCCAGAAATACTGCATCAACGTGTTTGCTGCTTTCTCCTGATATAAGTATATCGTGAATTAAAAGGCCCACTTGAAGGTCCCAAGATCTGTTCTTCCTAATGCTCCCAAATATTTAACTTGATCGGCCGTAGTTAGCACTGAACCCTCTATTTCATAATTTAAGTCTTGCTCATCACTTCCTTTGTTTCAAAATTTAAAAACTGCCCATTTTCCTTTGCTAAGTATTAATCTCAATTCCTTGCACCAATCCGATATTGTATCTAAGCCAGTAGAGTGTAGTAGCTCACAACCAGATTGAGGTCCTTATTTCCCTGTATACAACCGCGTCGTCAGCAAATATTCTGAGGTTGCTACTAATGAGTGAGCTTAAGTCATTAATGTATGTTAAGGATTGAAGTGGTGCTATTGCACTTCCCTTGTGGACGCCCGAAGTTAATTTACCTCCGTTGAGAGCACAACCCATCGATGGCTACTATTTGTTAGCGTTATGGCAAAAAGGTCTTTAACCCAATTTATTATTTTCTCATTGATACCATGGCGTTTAAGTTTGGGTCACAATTTATTGTGCGGGACTTAATCGATGGCTTTCTAGAAATCCAGAATTACTGCATTAACTGGTGTGCTGTTTTCTCCCGATTTGAGTATATCGTGAATAAAAAACCCAATTGGGTATCGCAAGATCTACTCATTCGCAATCCGTGCTGGATGTGATTTAGTACTTTATTACTATCGAGAAATCTCAGAACGTTACTGACAGCAATGTGCTCCAATATTTACATAAAATTGATGTTAAAGATATGGGTTGGAAGTGGGTGGGTTTCTTTCCAGCCTGCTCAAGATGATCATTTGAGTGAGTATAAAACTAGTGCCACTGCTAGCAATGAATCTTCTCGAAACTGTCTTGCGAGCATCCAGAAAACCGTCAAACAAAAGGTGATATACCAAATAAATATCCTAGTTTTTAATTTTCGTAGCATTAGAAGCAAAATATCGGATATTGAAAATATTTTTGTCAGTACCAAGGGGGACATTGTACTTGGACGGCGAGTTGGCACACAGAAGGTATAGCAAAAAGTGAGATTTTTCCAAATAGTTTCACGATTTACGAAAGGGATAGGCCTGATTGATTGGGTGGGGGGGTATTTGTCGTAGATACGAAATTTGTTCACAAAGCTTCCGAATTTTTTTATACCAGAAATGGCTTCACTAATACATTATTGGTAAGGGTCCTCTTCAAAGTAGTCTCCTCCCCAAATTATACACTTATCCCAACGGTTTTCCAATTTTTTGGAACAGTCCTGGAACACTTTTTCCGGAATTATCATACTTGTATGCTCCTCCGTCGAACATTTCTCCATCTGTGGAATGGTGGCAAATCTTTTTTCCTTTGAGCGGACGTTTGAGTTTGGGGAACAGGAAAAGCCATACGAGGCCAGGTTTGGTGAGTAAAGTGGATGGGGAAGTACAGAACTATTGTTTTTGGCCAATAATTCAAGAGTTCTGTGAGAAAAATATACCGGCGCGTTGCCGTGATGAAAATACCACTCACTGCTCCTCCGAAATTGGGGCCTGATCATCTCTCTTAGGTGTTTAATAAGCCCAGGTAGCACTCCATGCTGACTGTCTGGCCTTTTGGTAGTTATTCGTGATTCACAACCAAATTTGCATTGAAAAAATCTGTCAACATCACCTTGACATTAGAGCGGACTTGTCGAGCTTTTTTAGCGGGATGTGTCACCAATCACCATTGTGAAAATTACACTTTTGTTTCGATGTAATATTCATAAACCCATGACTCATTACCTGTTTTGGTCCTGAACAAGAAGATTTCATCCACTTCAGCTCGATCAAACAGTTCCTGACATACATGAACTCGATGTTTTTTCTGGTCTGCTGTCATCAGGTCTCTTCCTATCCTGGAATACGGGGCAAATTTGCACAGTAAATAATACATTTCATTTTTTGGCAATAGTTTCACTTTGATATTTTGTTTGTTGATTCGTTTTGTGCCATTTTTAATATCCCTGCCTCAAATCTTTCTTATATGTGCCGATTCTGTGCGCGATATTATCCGCAGCTTTGTATTCTTCAAAATCTTTTTCCTTTTGTTTTTCTGTCTTCGCGAGACAATCTGTAAAGTTCGAGGTTCTGTTAAGAGATGCGATATTTTACAACTATAGAATTAGGAACCTCTGGATTAAGCCAAGGTTCAGGCATATATATCACTACTATGGGCTACAACCTTGACGTGGAGGAAGGGCTTGTACGTTCCGATGACCCCTAGAACTGTGCTGGCGAGAACAATGATAATTACCCCTGGTCGGGTCACCCATGCCAGATAGGTCGAAGGTTAGGAGCCAGACGAAAGGTAGTCCACGCAGCGTCTGTTCCTCAGTGATGCGGCTGCAAATGCGACTGACCCCGGTGGGGCGGCCATTGCGTGCTTATGTCACGCTAAAAACTCTGTCGAGGAAGTCAACGGGAAACCACCTTAATTATCATTCCTAAGATTTTAATGATGGATACTACGGAGAATATGAGTCCTGGCAACTATGGCGCTCGGCCCAATCGGCCGTGTGTCGTGCCCGGCAGCGGGGGAGGCAAGGCTTCCGCGGTCGTTATCCCACGAAACCTTTGCAGCGGAAAATCGACAGCAGCAGAATAGAAGATGCAGAATAAGAAGAGCGAATTAACGCGTCATGCCATTGCAGTAATGAAATCACTAATCGAGAGGAATATAGAATACAATCAGGAAGTATTTGCCTGTTTCGTAGAAATCGAAAAATCGTTTGATAGAGTGAATTGGGAAAATCTAATGGGTATATTGCAGATAATAGGAATAGATTGGAGAGATAGGAGGCTAATCCGTAACTTGTACCTGTCTCAGACTGCTCAGGTGCGAGTGGGGAACGGGGAGTCCGAATGAGCAGTATTAGGAAGAGGTGCAAGGCAGGGTTGCCCATTATCACCGTTGCTGTTCAACGTATATGCGGAGGCAATGATTAAGGAGGCATGGGAAGAACTGGAGGAAGGAATGACAGTCGGCGGGGAATTTGTAAAATCAGTTAGGCTCGCTGATGACCAAGCTTTAGTTTGCCGGTCAGCAAAGGAGTTATAAGCATTGATGAGTGAATGGGAAATTCAGTGCGACAGGTATGGGATGAGAATCAATATTAATAAAAGAAAGGTTATTCGATTTTCTAGAAAGAAAATGATGAGCTAAACATTATAGTGGGAGGGCAAAATCTAGAGCAGGTGGAACAAGTAGTAGGAGCGTAAAGAAGAGAATTGCGCTAGGCAAGGAGGCCTTCACAGGAATGAGGGAGTTGATGACATGGACAATGAGTAAGGGTGTTAGGAAAAGACTCGTTAAAACTTTGATATGGAGCGCAGTTATGTACGGCACAGAAACATGGTCACTGAAGCAGGTGGATAAATGTGCATTGGAGTCTTTTGAAATATGGGTGTGGAGAAGAATGGAAAAGGTGAAATTGACCGAAAGGAAAACAAATGAGGAAGTACTAGGTATGGTGGGTGAAGAGAGGGGTTTGTTGGGAGCAATCCTATTGAGGCAGGAAAAGTGGCTGAAGGGCGTATTGATTAGCAGTGGGATGTTGACGACTGCAATAGAGGGGAGAATATTAAGTGAACGAGGAAAGGTTAGGTACAGGATAGGGATGTTGGACGGGATGAAGGGAGGAAGGAAGTACACCGAGATGAAAAGGAACTTTATGTAGAGTAGATTGCTGGATTATGTTTTGCTCGGAGTCACAAAATATTTATTTGGCAGCTGTGTCCATCAAAAAGCTACCTTAACTGGTAGATTACCTAATTATTTATATATTATATTTATATATATATATATATATATATATATATATGTCATTATAAATTACCTATGCTTTAAATCTGTCACCACTTCCATAATAAATACAAATAATGTAGAAATGAATGCAGGAATGTAGATGCATCCAAGTGCATGCAAGAATATTTAAAATACTTATTAACCTCTGTGGAATGCATGCTATTTTGAAAAGAGCCAAAAGCGAGATTCCCTAGCAGTGTATAAATATTTGATAATTGATTTTTATGCGCAGCATTGAAGTATAATAAAAATCTAAGGCGCGAAGATGATATGAAGGACAGCTCCAAAGAGAACTTTTACAATCTATTTGATATGGTCTGCTTGCCACACTCTAAAAGGTTTCAAAATATAAAACTCTGAGGTGGATGCCAGCACGTCACTGTCTCCGAGCGATTACCTTACAATGATCACTGCTGAGGAGACTATTACTGATTGACGGTACTTCACTGCATAACACAGCTTCATCAAAAGTTTGTCCTTTGTCTCTACAATGGGAAATGAAAGATTAGTCCTTTTTTGAGTAATAAAGTTTTTATGGCAATGACAAAATATAATAATTGTTTTTGTGGCAGTGCCACTAACGCACGTCGAAACAACGTATAAACAGTCACTTCACATTACAAGGTTTTTTGCCAATATTCGATCAGTTTATATACCATCAAAAATATACAATACATGGGAGTTAGTGCCATTGTATCAAGTTAACCGTTTTTGCGTTGTCATGCCCAAAAATTCAGCACCTACATTCAGGCATATCTTAAAATATTATAATAATGTTTAAACCGTACTGATAGGACCTACATACATATGTATCCTATTCGTGAAAATGGCGAAGGCCATGTTATTCATGTGAGGAAATATTGCCCTCTGCTCCGTTATATGGAAGTAAAATGCTGCAATGGAGGCAATTCCCCCCCCCCTCAGCACTGCACAGATATAATCAGTGTGGCGTGATCCCAAATGCGTATTTCGGTCTTCGGAGCATCGGTTTTAATGGTGGGCCTGACTCGGTGGGAGAGGAATCTGCCGGGAGGAGGGGGGGGCAGTAATAATTTGCTCTTCGGGTGATTCGAGAGGTAAGGCCATTGAGCCCCTGTTACTCCTTGAGTTACTTCAATTGATTTCATTGTTAATCTTGTGAATAAAGCGCAATTTTGCGTTTGATTTTTTATTAAGTTGATAATGGACCTGCCGCAGCTATCAAAACCTGCACGGATAGTTTAGATTCACTTTAATTTAAGGTATTAATGCTTCGAAGTCGCAAGATTAGGAGTAGAGAAATGTGAGACACGTAGTTGGGTTCCTCGGAGTTTTAAAACTATTCACGCGGTTCAATAAGACACAACATCTTCTTTTCTTCGAAAACTTTTTAGGTTCCCCTTTTTTGGAGTCACCTTCTATATTGTGTTCTTAATTGCCTCGGGCTTTGGATTTTCATTGCTGATTACGATATTTCCGGCAATTTGACGGGATGAGGTCTCCATTAAGAAGGGAGTCGCACGCCTATCTCTCGCGCGGTTTCTTCTCGGGAGTACTTATACGAAATGATTGGGTTGAGGCCTGTGTCCTCTTCTGAGACAGGTTTTTTCTTCCGTTATTCGGGACAGAGGATTTCTTGGGTCGAGTATACTCTTTGATTATATATGCCAAGATCTGTCGCGAGGCTCGCCAACGCCCTGCATGTTCCCCTTCAAGATGTCCTAATGTTGGGAGGCGGCCCTTTGAGAGTGTTCCCTAAGGGCCGTCTGTCCATTGCCAGAGGGTATCATCCACCTCTTTTGGTCAGAGATATCTTCATCCCTTATTTTCTCTTTCATTGCCACCACATATTTTAATGGCATCCAGATGATCATTGCCAGTATCCCCCTTCATTTCAGTTGGTTTAGATGGGAAAAGGATCACCCTTGAATCTTCTAAAAGATAACTATGTGACCTTCTTAGTAATAAAGTCTCTCCTACAGAGAAGAAAGGAACGTGTGCTGAAGCCGTAAAATCTGCATTAAAACATAACGATGCTCTGCCAATTGGTAATAGTGCCCTCATCAGTGGGCATTAAATGGAAAAAAGCGTGGAGAAAGTGGCGTGCTGGCATCCACCTCAGACTTATACATTTTGATACGTTTTAGAGTATGGCAGGCAGTCGATTTTGAAGAGTTTTAGTAATTTGTAATCTGTAATGCACTTTCTCCCCGGATTTATTCTATTTATGCTTGGAACTAACCCTTTATGTTGGAAGAAATCTTTAGGGCGCTGTCGTAGTTACTCTTCCAGCAATTTGCCAAGGAAGGGCTGAGGTGAATAGCTTCCGAGGTCTCAGTTCTGTATCAATATTCCTTGTTCTCCTCAATGGGCGCTGCGGGAGGGCCTTGCTCCCGAGCAGCGGCGCCATTTGCAAGGGGTGGCAAGGATGCGGAAGCGAGGGAAGGGAGGGACAAGGGTCACGGAAAGCCGTTCAGGGCTGAGGATGGAAAAAGTTAATAATTTAATGATCAATTTGCGCTTGACTGGGATTCGATAATCATTCATGGATGGAATAAGAGTTTTCGAGGGGGGTCAACCACGGTCGCCTAATAAAACCCTTTTCTTCTTACTTTTTTGCTTCATATTTTCTGGTTTCGCCTTTTGTTCGAAGA
Organism: Hetaerina americana; assembly: GCF_022747635.1. Classification (NCBI taxonomy): domain Eukaryota; kingdom Metazoa; phylum Arthropoda; class Insecta; order Odonata; family Calopterygidae; genus Hetaerina; species Hetaerina americana. The sequence goes on along the minus strand of NW_027286069.1, from coordinate 108,752,876 downwards.
AAAAGGCAGGAGGCTTAAATTTCTGACCTTTCTTCCGCTGTGTCTGTTCGTTTCCAGAAGTTTCTTAAGACCGACGTAAAAATAACGCCGGGGAGGCAGTTAATTATGGAATTTCTTTTCATTCTGGAACGACGTAGCTATTATCTCGGCCATCACCACGTTCTGGGAAAGTGACCTTAATTATATTCCGTTGGTGTGTTTTGTACAAAGTCATCCGTAAAATTTTTATTTTTAATCATTCATACTTACGAGGAAACCATTATTCTGTAATGAGAAAAAGTATTTTCATTGATCAAAACTTCTTTTGCATGCTTCCAGTCCTTAGGGACAATTTATTTTGCATGAATAGGAATGGTTACAATTTATAAATTACTAGTAATAAAGATGTAATTGCATTAATTTAGGTAGTAAGCCCACCAAATGCATGTTTGATTATCTAAAACTATTGACCATATGATGGGCTTCTAAGCAATGGCGCAGAACAGAAATATGGGCTGCGTTTTACTGCATGCTTCTTAATTTCTTGAAAACGTGATTTTACGGTATATTATGCCTATGGTATTTCCTCCCTACTCCCGTCACTCGCAATCACCTCTATCCATTCTTTCCTAGAATCAACAGTTCTTTTCTTCTAACTGTTTATTCTATCCACTGTTTCTGACTCCAACGACTTCTCCCAGAAAATAGCTTACTTTTCTCCCCTTATCTAAATCTTTTCAGTTTATTTTAATCTTTGTCCAGGTCATTTTGTATCATTTACGCGTATGAAAAACCCTCATCCTAAGAAACCCTTGTCAACTTTCCCTCTTCCCTCAAATGAAACTTAACGAGGCGAAATAACCTTTTCAGAGTCTTCGCTACCTTCTCTTGGCTCAAGGAGTCATAATTTATTCTCCGAAGGAAGAGTTATTGTCGTAATTAATGTGAAATGGGTCCAAAAAATGTCCCCACCCTGAAAGGATATGGATCAAAGTTTGAATAAAATGCTTCGTCGAGATGATTTCATTGGGACTTCGTAATCATGTAAGACAGGTATCTCCCAAGAAGTGTTTGTTTTTTACCAATAACTAATCAAGCTTATGCCAAGGCTTAGCCAGTTTCTTATTTTTTGCCTGATTACTTAACATAAATCTACTTGAAGTTTGACCTTTTTCCCCTTGATAAAAATGTATGCCTCTCGATCACTCCCTATGGCATATATTCATGTTACCTTAGAAAAGTTTGAAGTTTACGTCGTGCCGTTTTGCATTAAAAATACTTTCAGGCGAGATCGTAATGATAACTCTTCGAGTTAAATATAGTAAACGGAATTTAATTCAAAATATGATTAAAGGAGCATGTAAAAAATAAAATAGCAAGTAACTTATTTGTATAGCTCTGTTAATGCCTATAGCCAATAATAAGAAAATTAGAAGGCTCCAATATAACAGCACACTCATCCAATTCGTTAAAGATTTTAAACAAGCAAAAATTCTGAATACACACACGGACATTTATAAACATCCATCCCCCCACCCACCTCTCCCCCCTCCAAACTTATTATACAAATGCCCTTCGGTTACTTATAAACGACCCGCCAAATTTATCGGACATTTTGAAATCCACCAGGCCTTTATAGCAATAGGCCAAAATACGAACCATGTCCCATTTTCACCGCTCCTTGCCTCCCTCCCATCCCTTACCTATGGCCCTCCCATTCCGCCACTATCCACCACATTTCACAGCCTCCAATTCCAACAATCACTTCACTTCAACAATTTTTCGGGTACCAGATCTTCCTGGGAAACCATAACCGGCACAGGGAAAGGAACTGGCCCCCCTACCCTGATGTGTGAATTATACACGCCGTATAGGGCTTAGTGCTGGGTGAACTCAACCATCACCTACCAAACCGACCTTCGGGTTGATTACTGTGTGATATTATATATATGTATTATATATAATATATATGTGTATATACAAATATATATGTTTTATATTTATGATTTATGCGTTATATATGTGTATTTATATTATTGGTAACATACCGATTAAGTTTTTTTTTGGTTGGGCACAACTTATGGAACAGTACGTTTTCTTGCCTCTCTGGACAAAACACAACCAAATATCCTTTTCTACAACAAGCCCCTCTTCATCTCTGCATGCTCCCTTCCTCCCTTTATTCCATCCAACGTCCATATCCTATTCCTGCCCCTTCCTCGTTTGCCTAAAATTCTCCCCTTTATCTCAGTCTTCAACATTCCCCTACCAATCTATACGACCTTCGTCCATCTTTCCTGCCTCCATAGGATTTCTCCCGAAAATCCCCTTTCCTCCCCCCACACCTAGCACTTCCTCATTTGTTTTCCATTCTGTCCACTTAACTTTCTCCATCCTTCTCGACATCCACATTTCAAAAGCTTCCAATCTACGCCTATCATCCTGCTTCAATGCCAATGTTTCCACGCTGTACATAACCACGCTCCATATCAAAGTGTTGACGAGCCTTTTCTTGAAGAACATCCTTGCTCAAGATCCCTGCTATGAATTCCCTCTTTGTGAAAGCTTCCATACCCAATTCTTCATCTTATGCCCCAATAACTTAGACCATTTAAATACAGAACACTTCCGAGAAATGGAGCTGTTCCACTTGCTCCTTTTATGAATAGCTATTTTTATACTTTATCTAACATTCTTTACTCTTGACAATCGCATCAACATTTTTTCTTTTCCTTCACCTTTTCCGAAGATTATCGCACTGATTTTCCAATGCACTTAACAATGCTTGCAACTCATGCTTGCTGGCAAACTAAATCCTGATCATCAAACCTAAATGATTTAATACATTTTCAACTGAATTCTCTAGTTCTCAATAGTTCTTTCCATGTCTATTTTATCATTTTCTCCACATGTCTTTCGAATAGCAAAGGTCATGATGGGCACTCATATCCTACCGTTCTTCCTAACACTGCCCATCCCGATTCATCCGTCACTCGCACCTGGGAGGAATGAGGCATGTAAAGCCTGCGGATACGTTTCCCATCCCTCCAAAATACTCCAATTTTCTGCAATAATTTCATTATTTATATCCATTTAATTCTACCGAACGCATTTTGAAATACACAGAAAAGGCAAAAAAGGTAAAAACGTATTAACTTTATCCTATGACCCTCTCTCTTAGTGACCTCATTGCTATGGAGCTACATGTGCCTCACCCTTTCTGAATACCAATCGAGCTTCCCTAAATTAATCATTTGTCATGCTCTCCATCCTAATATTGATGATCCTGAGAACCACTTTAGCTGCTAGTGAAGTCAAGCTTATTGTTCTGTAATCCGCAAATATGGCTGCCTTTCCCTTTTTGGGGATTGGAACTAAAACATATATGACGAAGTCTTCCGGCCCAATTCCTTCCTCATAGCTTTTACGAATTGGTCCATACAAATCTTCCTCCCACGTTTTCCTGAATTTTTAAGTAGTCCCGCGGGAATGCTATTCCCCTAAGGCCTTACTCGATTTCAAATCCCTCAATGCCCTTTCTTTCTCGCCAATAATTACGCCTGGACCTATTCTACTTTCCTCTACGTCGTATTCTCTCCGGAAGAAATGCATTATTAATTGCGATCGCGTCCGGGCCACAGCCCTGACCACAAGAGCTGGCTTGTTATTTAAGGAGAATAATCGCAAAAGGGAAAGAAGCTTTAACGTGGAGGAGTGAAGTGATGACAGGGACGCTGAGGAACGAGGTTGACACTAGGATTGTCGAAACTTTGATATGCAGTTTACTTTAGTGCGGCGTGGAAACTTGAGCATTGAGACAGGATGAGAGGCGTTGATTGGTGGCTTTCGAGGCGTGGCTATGGAGATGGATGGAGAAGTGGAGAGAGAGGGAAAAAGCGAAGATGCACAATGAGTGGTTGAGGGGAGGCGGGGCAAGTGCAGCCAGCCGGTTCCGGCGGGGAAGAGAGAGGTGGATGAAGGGGATGGCCGCCCAACGAGTGCATTGGGCAAAGGAATATTATATTTCGTAGTGAGTTGAGTGCGTCGTCGTCATAATCACTGCACCCCGGGATGTGCTCAAAACGCGTTCAGTGTTGGAATGAGCGATTTAAACTTCAGCATTGTAAATAAATGAAAGGACTAACTTTGTAGTTCCACACGAAAACGATTTATTCACACGACCCGGGTTTCGAAGTAAAACTTCATCAGTTTTACTTCGAAACCAGGGTCGTGTGACTAAATCGTTTTCGTGTGGAACTACAAAGTTAGTCCTTTCATTTATTTATAATGAATCGGTTCCATAAAGTTACGCCAGAAACCATTAATTATACTTCAGCATTGTCCAAATCGGCCATTTTCAGACCTCTTAGAAGGGGAGTCTAGTGGCAACTTGTTTGTCGTTGATGTCCCTTCTTTTATGGGTCGACAGAAGCATATTGTTAAGATGCATTTTGTCCGGCAGCCGATAGGAGGTTGTCTCTTCTGGTTGTCTATTTGCTTTAACTTGCGTGCTTGACGTGGACGAAGTTAGCATTCCCAATACACTGTTGACAATTGAAACGTAAAAGAATGTCTGATTAAAAAATTATTTCGAACGAGGAGCACTCGAAGATAATTATTTTTCCCGGTTATCACCCCGCAAGAGGCTTTCGGTCATTCTTCAGTATTTTCAACTTCCGAAAAATCACTCCATTTCGTCAGTAATGCATTTTTAACGCCTGCATTTATGAAATATTTCTTTTCTTCTTGTGTATTGATAATATTCTCTTCTCGCAGCTCTTGCCGTTGTCTCGCATTACTTATGAAAACGACTTTTCGCGCAATATTCGAGGTTTAAGTACGATTTGCGAGTTCATAATGACTCATTTAATCATATTTCCGTGGTTACAAGAAGCGAATGAAAGAAAAATTATAAATGGCACCATGATATGTTTTCGCTGCCTTTGCGAAGAAACTGATGGGTTTAAATGTCTCCCTCTCTCGTTGAACTGTCGCTCTTACTCACTCGTGGAGTTCTGGAATTTTTTTGATATTTTAAAATGTCGCTCACAAGGAAATCATCCCTTAAACTACGAAGTTTTTATATATTTAAAAAAATATGTACAAATTGGAAATATTTCCTCTGAAATAAGCATAATCCAAAATTAATGCTCAAGGAAGGAGCAAAATACTTTGCGTTTCCACAGGATAGAATATATTGCTATCAATTAGTTTTGCACAGTAGCATCATCTGGACTGTATCTTAGGGAGTGAAGAGGAGGCTACTGTGTAGAATAAAATATTTGGAAATTTATTTTTATTCTTGTTTGTGCATTGCAATCGAATTCTAAAAAATATTGGCCTCAAAGGTCTCTCAAATTAATTTAAAATTATTGATAATGGCCTTATCATCCAGGGTACATCTTCATAAATTTTATTTTTAGGATTTATTCCGAAAGTCATTCGAAATAGAGCCATAACTCTGAAAAATTAAAAACTGCCCATTATATTAGGGCCGTGTAAAAACACCTGTATTTTAACACTGTAGCATGCTCACCTTTGTGACGGGCTTACTCTCTCTCTTTCGTGAAATGCCGTATCTTTCTCGGCGAAAGGCGTCCTGCCGAAAGTCCCTCCTCTCCCCCTTTGAGCCTCTGGGCCTCTCGTAATTCATTTGGTTAGCTGCATTATAGGGGCTCGAAAATTTGGACTTAATGGGCCCATTCATTTAAAATGAGTCGTAATGTTTATTGCGGCCGTTATCGAATTCCAATGCTCTTTAAAATAATTAATGAATGTTCAATGTAAATCAAAATAATGGGGAAAAGCCTTGATAAAAACAGTATTCGAATGCATATTAGCATCCATAATTAAGATTAATGTCACTAATTGAATAGTTTATTAGTTGTCCGTTAATTTTGTGGGAAATTGGATTTTATTATATTATATCCTTCCCGAATTTTATTTCAAAATGAAGATCGATCTTTTTTTATTTTACCGAATATGAACTTACGATGGTAATACATAATATTTAATGCGAATATTGGCTACCTTCTTCTTTGGACTCGTGAACAGGCATTTTGGCAATCCATATGTGTAAGGACGGGTAAACGTAAATATTGACAGGAAACGGACGCGAATACTTTCGGAAAGAAGTATTTGGAGAGAATTACTTACTTTTACTGAAATTCCTCTCATCGAGTCTTTCACTAGGTATCTTCATTCTGGCCCTAAAATATTCCCTCCACCCGGGAGAAAGAACCTTAGCCGCAGGAAGAAACGGAGAAGCCGATCACCGGAGTATGCTAGCCACCCTTTTTCTTCCCGGTATCCGGAAAAATTCCCAGAGTTTTGAGCGGACACAACATTTGGGACGGTGTGTTTATCGCCAACCAAACGCAAATATCAACTCGTAGGAGTCAAGGACCCAATAGACCTCAAGACGCCAGTCGCGTTTAGCCAATCTCATTCGAATGCGGAGAAACTTGTGTCGAGATAAGAGTTCATGCCATCGAGATGAAGATGAGCACCATCTGCGGTTGGGACAACCAGAAAAACCGCCATTGATGAAGGGTGCGTCAGCAACGACAATTCCATCCGTTTCGATGAAACGGTACCGCTTCCAAGGCTATTGGGATCGCCTGGGGAAATAATCTATTAAAAATTGATTGGAGAGGAGAAAATTCAATCGGGGCTCCAGATTTCCTCGCGACAATGCCTGGAAACCCGCATCAACTAGATCACGGAAATCACGACAGAACTGCGGATTTGCAAAAGGCACACAACACCCCACGGCGACCATGCGAGGGAACCTGGGTTTCATCATGGCCATCATCACGCGGAAACTTACCTTGAGAAAAACATCTTATGCGGCCAAAACCGAAGTTTATTTACTTGTTATTATTGCGTACTAAATACGAGGGCGATTCGAAAAGTAAGGTCCCCTATTTTTTTCACATAAAATCAAATATATTCTCAACTTTGTGTACATCGTAGGAAAGGCTGAGCACATAGCTACTTTTCTATATAGTCACCTTGACGATCAATCACTTTTTGCATCCTTGTTAGCAGCTTTTTAATACCGGCGTCGTACCTTTCTCCCGCCGCGTCGCGAAGCCAACTGACAACTGCTTCTTGCACTTCCTCATCTGACTTGAATTTCTGTCCTCCGAGGTGTTTTTTGAGAGCGGGAAACAAGTGGTAGTCGCTGGAGGCAACTTCCGGGCTGTAAGGAGGGTGGTCGATGATATCCCAGCCGAATTTATTAAGTATGGTGGTCGTTTGATGTGGCACATATGGACGTGCATTGTCATGATGCAAACATACTCCTTTGGTGAGATACCTTGTTGTAACCGAGGTCCTCCGACACAATATTCTACATGGAGAAGTTGCCACAGCTTCATTGAGGCCTTCCTTTATCTCATGAAGGGTAATTCTCCGGTTATTGCGTACCATCTCGTCAATTGGAGCCACCGTTGATTCCGGCAAACTCGGCCGCCCCGACCGCTGCTCATCGTGGACGTTTTCCCGGCCATCAAAAAACTCCCTGCACCACTTTCGCATGTTTTTGATGCCCATACACTTCTTAACGTACACTTCCACGAAATGGCGATGAATTTATATCGGAGAAGCAGTCGTCAGTTGGCTTCAAGACGCGGTGGGAGAAAGGTACGACGCCGGTATTAAAAAGCTGCTTACAAGGATGCAAAAAGTGATTGATCATCAAGGCAACTATGTAGAAAAATAGAAAAATTCTCAACATCTCCAAAGATACAATCAAAGTTGAGAATAAATTTGATTTTTAATGAAAAAATAGGAAACGTAACTTTTCGAGCTGCCCTCGAATGATCGCGGAAAGAAATACCTTTAAAATCGAAATCGAACGGATACATGGCCACCTTCCGCCCTCCCGCGTCCTTGTCCCAGGGAATACCGCCCTCTTTCCCACGTCGGTGGTGGGGACAAGAGGCAAAGGCGACCCTCGTAAACTTCACCATAAAGACTCCAGTCCCCCAGTGTTCCATATACGGTGACTAGTGTTCGGTGGGCCACAGTACACGCACATTATGTGTTCCAGTGACCAACATCACTTACATTTTATGAACCATTGCATTCTATTTTATTATTCCATTGTTACACTTCCAGAGTATATCCAACTATTGCAATTCCTTTTACTCAAACCTCTTGACCATATTTCTTTCCTTGCCGGCAGTCCGAGCGAGGTTCCGCTCCGTCCACGGGTGACTGCTCCCGCTCCCGACGACAATTTCAAAGGGTATTCCCTCCACCTCTGCGCACTGGATATTTCATATTGTGCGCAGTACCCCGCAAGCCACCACTAGTGTGAGTGGAACACACTTGAACACACACCAGACCAATTGTGACCCGAATATGACCCCACCGCGGTCGGACAATGTTATTCTGATCCCTTATTGTTCGTGAAAAAATTACATCTTAAATCTGTCTGTTCTACACTTAATCTCTCTAATTTTATTAGCATTATAACGATTGGGGTGTTGATTCATTTTCAACATTACTGCTAAAGAGACGTCCTTCCAATTCATGGCAGAGATTTAATCTGTAATTTGACCTTCGCTCCGTTAGTGATTCTCAGCCTAGCTGCTCTAATATTTTTGATGCACTGCTAAGTTTATCATAACAAAGTTTTACAAATAAAGCTCCTATACGCAACACGTGATCTAATTTGGCAATCAATCAAACTTCGTGAGAATCCCATATACTGACTGCATATTTAAATTAGGCCAAACCGACGACACATAACATTTCTCTTTGACCTTTAATCCCATTTATCCAGTACTCCTCTAACTAATCCTATTTTTTTGTTAGCCTGGCAACATAGTCCCAGGAGAGGTCCTATGCCTAGGCATGAAATTGAACCCACATATTCCATCTCAGTGTTCCCGATGCAGTAGGCATTCTGGAGGGACTTGCTCTTTTACCAAAAATTCATCACTACGTACTCTTTTAAGTCTAATCCTAATTTCCAAGTGTCACACCAGTATTAAGGGTCATTTATGTCATCTGATTTGCTTGATTGCTTTTGAATGAAGCTGCTTTGTCCTCGGGATCGCGGTAAAACATTGCATCACCGGCAAATAAACGTATCTTACTAGTGACTACGGAGTCAATGTCGTTAACGTAAAGTAGGAATAGAATAGGTCCGATTACACTTCCTTGGGGAAAACCTGAAGTAGCTATTGCCGCATTTGAGCTGATTCCTTCCATCACCACCTTTCTCTGTACATTGTTCCATTCGGTGATTATTGTTTCTTGGGATGGATCCCATATACTCCCCGAATACTCGATCTAGATTCTCGCTAAACACAAATAATTCGTCTCCTTTTATTTATCATCGCTACATTTGCCAAATATACGTTTGATGAAATCCATTAGATTGAGATTCTTTGTGGCCTCTCGGATAATAGTGCGTATACACGTATGTGCCTTTCCCACATGAGATCGAATGCGCTGGTGACCTTAGCGTTCGAGAGACGATTGCCTTAAAAGCATTGGACGGCAACTTCGACAAAGAGTTCTTCTTTTGTAATCCTTGTGGAATGTATGAATAGTATGAGAGGTCTCGAAATATACCTGTACATCGGGTAGCCAAATGCCACAAAGCAAATAGTACTCGAGGTGAAATATATTTCTTCAAGAGAGTGTCCAGTTTCTTAGGAAAGGGTTTATCAGCAAACGAATTTCCTCCATAACATTTTTGTTCACCCTAGTTTAATTTTTTTGTATATTTCCCCAATATATCCATTTTATGAATCCAGGTTTTTTTAAGTCAGCTATCAAGAAATAATATAATTTTTCTATGTTATTCTAGATACAATGTCTACTCTCAAATATCCCAGTTGGTCTTTTGCTATTACAGTTCTATCTGCCAGGGCATAGGAGTAAAAATATATTTTTTTAAGAGAGAGGTGTTTGGGCAAAAACAGACTAATTTAACTTAAGCGAGTGGTGATAAATTTTTGAGTTATTTAGGTTGTTAAATTCTGACGCATGTCAGAGGCTATGAATGAAAATCCTTCGCACAATAAATCAGACATTTCAGAGTTTTATAATTTTGCGATTGACAGCGAGTATTCAATGTTCTCGGTAGCCATTCTATTTCCCAGCTGCTGTGCCGGGTCTTAATGATTTACTCAGTGCCAGAATTAAATTCAATCGTGAGTTTCTCAAATCGTCCTGCTCCTCAATGCTCTATTGTCGTTTGAAAACTCAGCTCAGTCTCAGAAGCACAAATCATGTCCGCATGAGTCGTCTGTAGAATGATACTTTACTGACGCCAAGCGTGACGGTAACTAGAATGTAGGGATCCGAAATGAGCAAATTTGCGTAACGGCTTGTTCTTGATGACACACAAAAATGGCAGCCCAATAAATAAGGAATACAACATTTTTCTCATAATATTTTAATATTTATTTTAATTCTGAATTATATCTATAAATATGTGGATTCAAACAATAAATAAATTTTGGAATTTAATGGTCTGAGGTTCTACTACTTTGAGGTTCTTCTTCATTTATTCAGTGAACTGCATTTTTATCTCCATGTATCCCTGAAAAGTTTCAAATATTTTAAAAGTGTATGTAAAATATGTAATATTGGGAGGAAATAAAATGAACTGCAATAACTTATTGCGCTATAGGCACCAACATAAGAAAACATGTCATTCAGAACTGGAATACAAGAGGTCGAAAATACTATTAATCCACAACCATGCAAATCATTATCCCCCCCCGGACGTCGCAGGATAGAGCTAATACGTGAAATAACTGACCAGGATTTAATATGATGAATAGTTTATTATGTATCTTTCAGTCTGATGTTGATATTTTATCTTCATTTTTGTCACTAGAAATTTATATGGGCGTAAAACGGTGCAGTTATTACTACCATTAAATTTAGCTGTAGGATTAGAGGACGTTATTTTGGTCTAATAGGATTATTCCTTTGCAACAATTTCAGAGTGTAAAAATTCAAATTCTAAAGAAACTGTGGCATCTCCCGCAGTTTCTTTGGAATTTGAGGATTATTCCTATTCATATTTGGTATGCAAAATTTAACGTATACAATTTTGATCAATGTAAAAGGGCCTGCATTATTACAGGTCGGTCGCCACAGGTGATGAGTCGTGCTGATAACGACCATTCGACCTTGGACTTAAAGGACCGATCGAAGTTATGCATGTTATATCCAACTTCATAATTTAACAAAACCGCATGACAAGAGTGAATTCTAAAGACAAAGAAAATGGTTACATGCTTCTGAGATTGCACCTGGACAGTGAAAATCCTTTTTTGAAATCGCCCCCAAAGAATGCAATTTCTCTTTGATATTTGGGGTTATCATTAGATTGGTTAAAGTTCAATTAGTTTAATTGATTTTCGGATTCCATAAAAACAGACGTTTCAGGCGTGATATGGTGGAAAATGGTAATTAATTACAAATTAATAAAAAAACCTGATGATGATGTAGTTACATCGAAACCGGTCGTATTAAATTTTATTTTGTGGAAAATTGCTATTTTTAATTAATTAGGATTCCATGTTTGGGACAAAATGGTTAGAGCATTGTGGTCTTAAATTTAGTTAAAAAAAATGAATTTTTTGAAGAAAGATCAGCGTGGGTGAATACAGGGGAGGCAATCGCGTTGCCCTGCGCATATGATGCTCATTTGTGTGTGAAATATGGGTGAAATACAACTGCGTTTCACTGTTTCGTAGATTTTCATAAGATGCTTGACATAGCAATTGTGTGCAACTCTAACAAACGTATTTCTGAAGATGGAAGAGAAGCAAAATGAATGAGGAGCTGCGTAAAGGAAGGGATGAGGCTATTTGAAAAAAATCCATGGAGGTAGATCAATAAGAAGTTGTGACTCAAAGAGGCACTCGTGGGCCGAGAGGATTTAAAAATGTGGCCGAGAGGAGATGGCTGAAATGAGCGACGTGGCGCGAGGCATTTTGGGAAGGGAGGGAGGGAAGTGAACGAATGTCTATCTGAAGAATGAGTTGTTGTGATATAACTGATTTTTTAATTGTGCTTGAATGAAATACTTGATTTCCATTGGTGATGAAGTAATTATGGGTGGAATGCCCTCTCCCTCTTTCCCAAGATCTCGATTTAAAGGACAGCGATGAATATTACCCTGCCGTTTACGTCCGACAATTTTATGGAGTCTATTTGGAAAATTCATGCGAAGTAACATCGAAACAATTTAGAGATTTTCACTCAAATATTTAACTAAAAGATCAACGGAAAATGAAGAAAGACCGGTCGGTCGCACTCTCTTGGCGGTTAACTGTTCCACCTCCTGAGCTAGTTCAAAATAAATGAGAACATGATGGCAGAGTGGTCAAGATTTAAAAGTCAAATTTTAACTTGTCCTGCGTCATTAATTTGGCGATTTCACTTCTGTTTTATTTTATGGAGTCGGGGAGATGTAATTGCTGTATCATACTCGCTGTGTTTCAGGTCTCTCGGCCTCTAAGTACAGAGCTAAGTATTAAGACATTACGAAATTGTAAAATACCTCACCCAAAACAGTTACTATTCGCTTAACTAATATGGGTTGGAATATTTTTGTAAAATACTGATCGATATTTTGAGATTCCAACATTATTAATGTGAGTTTGTAGCCGTCTCCTTGGGTCTTCAGAGATAACCCACCACGAACGTTGTGATTAATAATTCAGTCGGAGACTCGAGTCCACACTTTAATTTCCGACTCGTTATTTTTTGATTAACCGATGTTTATCAACGAATAAAACATGTTCGTCTCGGCCAAAGGGATGCATGTAATAGGAATCATTCAGTATATTTTATTTATCAGATATATCCTTTGATAAATTGCAGTAACTACTTGGAAGAAATGTGGTCTGGTTCATTTATGCTTTGGTGAAATTCCCCCGTAATTATAATTTTTCTATCAGCCGCGTGTATTACAATCCACGTGACGCCTGTCATTTGAAAATCATAGAAACATAACTATGTGACGACAAGGATGAATTGTGCCAAAAGATTAATACGATGGCCAATAGTTTATCTGCAACATTTGCAAAGTGTAAAATCCATTATCATAGACCAGAATCCTGGTCAAGGTGAATTAGTTTTGCACTATGAAATTGTTGCATTGTGCGAATGTACATTCGCGGATGGCTCCGTCGAAAGTTAACCGTCGCGGCACCTCTCACAGTTTCTTTGAATAGTTTCTCTAGCCAAAGGATGTCCTCAGGATGAAGACTTCTTCGTTTGGCGTGACCCTTTGCTTTCCCGGGTAATTCGTTCGAGTGGCTCATTGTAACCTTGCCCTTTCAGTGAGTGCTCCTCAACGATACGCCTCTTTCGGGGTGAGCAAGGATTCCTACTGTTTCATTTGAATTCGCCGTTGACTTTTCGAGGGAAGTCCCTAAAACTATGGCTTGAATTTAGGGACAAAAAGGCGATTTAATTAACGGGATTCCTTTACACTCTGGCCCTTCGATTGTCTCCCAGTCGACCCCTCCCCCATGACGGACTGGCGAAAACAGCGGGCAGGGCCCGGAGGATTTATCGCGGCGGATTCCGGCGTCGACCGCGAGCGCATTGGGACCGAAAGCGGAAGAATTAAAACGAGAGGAGGTGAGGGTGGAGTCGAAAAAAACCCGAAAAAGACGCAAAACCTCCGCCCGTATCAAATTTGTATCGGCGAGGCCGCTTTCACAATCACGTTATTCATTTGTCTGCTTTGAAGAGGAGTTAAAAAAAACCGGGTTTGATTTATGGAGAGAGGCTCGACTGTGTTGTCTTTGATCGTTTCCAACCGTAAAATAATATTTACCAGATTATATTTCAACCTTGCAATTGATCTCGTGGCTATAATTGTTAGTACTTGTAGCACTGGATTCATGGACCATTATTTCGATTCTTTATTTAAGCGTAGTCATTTCTTATTTGTATTAGTGAAGCAATGCATTAGTCTATGCATATTAACGATAGAAAATCTCAAATATTTTTGATATTTCATTGAAATGTTAATGGGGATGTTTGAAGTTTCCCGCGCCAAAAACAATTTCTATTTTATTGTTAAGAATACAGGTAATAAGTATTACGTTATGCATAAATATATTTATAATGAGCCCTATTTTATACTTCTAAAATTTTTGTAGCTAGACAAATGAGCTCACTCCTAATTAGATCTCCCAAGGGTTTGCTCGCTTATATTATAAACTGAGTAATAAGTACGTACTTCTGGGGAAGATTCAGATCATGCGATATTAATTTTTGACCTTCAATCTGGAAAGTCGGAAGTGACATTCTCCTGGGATCACGCAAAGGAGAGAAGTTCGGATAAAAGATTGCCAAACACTTCCATTTCGACATTAATTCTGTACTATAACTTCTGTCCTCTTGTCACTGATATTTCATTTAGATGCTGCCGTGTTATTTAATTAGAAGTATTTATTATATGCGAATGAAATAATGCCTTGCCTAACAGTCGATTGCCAGAAGAATCGCAACTTTAGCACCAAGGAATTCGATTGGCACATGGACCACTGAATTGCGGTCGTTGTCGGAGCCTGGCATTCACGTAAATGCAGACATTGAAGAATTTCCTCAAGCGACTTCGTTGGAAGGTGACCCGCTAATGGCAACTATCCGAAGGCATTCGATTAGTCCCCTCCTCACGGCCACCCCCGCTCTCTCTCTCTATCGTCCTATTGGTTCTGCTGACCCTGCGGGGTTGTCGTGGGGGGCGGCAGTGGGCTGGTGGACAAAGAGCATCCGGTCATTACCATCCCTCACTTTCGGCCAAACTTCAGCAGTGTGTCGATCAGGAAATTGTTTGGCGCTACAGACTGCGTGTATTCCAATTCAGGGGTAGTCACTCGGACGTCTCCTCACGGCATGAATTAATTCATGAATCGTCATTGGGACCGGAACTTTCATAAACTATTCTCCAATATCTGAAAACATTTGTTGAGCAATTGCATTTTTTGAAATTTCGGCGATCATCTGTAAAAGTCACTTTGCTAGGGAGACCTATACAAAACAAGCAGTTGCCATACGATATAAGATAAGAGATGTCGGCATAGTTTAAAATTGAGAAAACTTAGGTTCAAGGACGTTAATGTTACAGACGATAAATAGTAAATCAGTTGTATAGTTGTTTTTAATAATGAATCAATTAAAGAGAGAAGTAAATAAATGCACGCGCACAAATAGATACATGTGTGCTTTTGTGTGCATACATTTATTTACTTATTTATATGTGTGTACATATATTTATTAATCTAAAATTATAAGGCTACTTGTACACGACTCTGGTAAAAGCTTTCAGAAAACCGTTTTAAAATTCAGTATTTCGGGTATATTGGTAGTGCTTCTTAGTTCTACGATGGGATTTCTTAAAATTTTAATTATTACTAAAAATAATAGAGATAGAATCTTAATCTTTTTATTTTATTATGCAGATTTTTCGAAATAGCCACCATTCGGGATTGCACTTTTTCCCCAGGGTTTCTTGACCTCTCGAAGGCCGTCATTTTATGTATTATTCATCAGATTACGTCGTAAACTACTGCATAACTCTTGAATGATGTCATTTGTCTTGCTAAATCGCCGACCACGCAATGGTTTTTGAGTAATGAGAATAAGATAATGTCCCTTGGAGTGAGATTGGGAGAAGAGGACGGATATGGCAAAATTTCAAAGCCTTTCAATCCTTTGATAGCCGGTAACGCCGTGGTTGTCACTGTAGGTCGTGCCATTTCTGCTTCTGAGAAGGAGTTGTGGAACCCAAAGTGTTGACGCCTTTGACATGTGCTGTTCTTATTGAATAATTTTTCACACAATACTCTATCTAAGATAAATGCCTCTATTTCCTTCATTGTGGCAGCATCGTCCGTAGGTGATGATCTTCCAATTCTTGGATCGTCTGTGAAGGACAAGCGGCTGATTTCAAAATTAACATTTCGCCTCACAACCGCGTCATATGGCGGGCTATCATTCCCACAAACAGTCTTTATTTCGACGTAGAATTGCCGGACAATGAAGGCGCTTAATCTCACTGCCAGCCTTGATTTTCTCCATATTTCGAGGTAATTTAATCTACGGCTATCTGAAGCAAAACAAATCAACATTAGTAGTTGTAATTAACAATTTTATTTATATTAGGATCAGTTGTTATGCAGAATAAAATTCATCGCGATATCTCGGTCATTCCACGGTAATAATTACTTAAAACCGAAATCCTCATTTATTTGTCGGAAATGTGCTCCAGTTTTGTTAAGTATTGAAGAATGCAACTTTATTTATAATATTAATGATAAATTATATTTAAAATATTAAGTATATAACGCAAAATTTCATACAAATCAAGGAAGAAGAAAATTGGAGGTTACTGTACCTCTAATTTTTAATGAAATACCTAAACATTTAAGAATTTTACATTCAGTAAACGCTGTGAAAGGGAGAATAAAAGATTGGCTATTATACAGAATGGATTGGGATTTGGAACAAAATGTGACACGATAGCTTATAATTGCATACACTTTAAGCTCTCATTTTCGTTTTCGTGGCACCTGCTGTCAAGCTAGAACTGACTGGCTTAGCAGGACCAGAATGAGTACTCCACATTGTGTACATTTTTAATGTATACCACTATTGAATATTATGATGATCACATCACTATGGTATATGATAAAGATTGTCTGTAATTGTACGTTGTATTTATTGTCTTAATTCTTTATATATCATATATGATGAAGATTATACAATTGGAGTCATAAAGAAATAAAAAGAATACACTGTTCATAAAAACAAAAATGAGTCAAGACACAATTGTAGAGAAAAATCAGCGAGCATGTCTTCGATGAGAACCACGAGTTTGACAAATTTTTCCAGGAATTTGCATTTCCACATATTGAGTACTCCCTCAAACATTGCATGCTTGACGTTTGCTTTCAGGTACGTTGGATCTTGGCGTACAGCTGTTTGAGCCCAATTGCTGCTTTTGCTCCCAAGATACGTACCTTTGGAGGACGGGCCGAGCATTTTGGCGTCGGCTAGGCAATCCATTGCCCACAGCCCACTCGTATCCGAAAGGGCGAGGCTGACTCCTATCTGCTACTCGTATTCGTTTGATACGCCACATAAACACTGAAGTTTGACATTTTTCTGTCTTCAGCTATTCTTTCAAAAACTTTTTTTGGCATGAGTTGATATTATATTAATCATTATTAATTGACAGTAATAAGTGCGTAATAGATCATTTAATATTTTCCCATGAAGTCACGGTTGAATTAACTTGAGCTGGTTTTCGTTTCACCGAATGTTGACAAAAGTTTACCTTCGATTTCTCTCAGCTACTCAATATATTTCAATAATAAATTCGGCCCATCACAGCAATTGCCTCTTTGCAATCGAACAGCTCCGTGGCCCCAATAGGCTGCCGAAGCGCCAAAATGGCAAATTTGGAATTAGATGAGGGGCTCTCATTCCGATTGAAAATAAATATTACAACTTCTGGTATACATAGTTGCGGGAAATTGCGTTTTAATTAGGAACGTGCTCCATAGGAAATGAAATGTTAATTTTTTAAGCCGCGCTCTTGTTTCACGCTTCAACTTTGAATGTAATGTTTTAGCTCATAATTTCGAGAACTTCTCAATCTCAATAGTCCGCCGCACACCAGTGCCAAAGGGCGAGCCAACACCGGGCCCCCATCCCAATCCCACCCCACTTCAACTCCCTCTTTCCCCTCTCCTCCTTCCCCTCTCCCCTTCGCCTCTCCACTCCCCTTTACTCGTGACTTGAGAACTTCTGGGGGTCGGGGGGCGCTCTTCATTATTTTTTCCATGTAGCAAAAAAGTTTCTTAAGTCTTACCCGCGGCTCAAAAGTTCATTGTTTTCCGTAATTTCCATCCTTTCTTCTCCACCATTCCTCTGGTCTCAATTAGACGATTTTCTTCCAGCCTTTTTCACTCTGTCGCCGTCATTTCTCCCTCCCCTCCAACTTTTCCACCCCTCTCCTCTTCTTCCTACCTCTCTTTTTCTCTTCCTCCTCTCCACATATACCTCCCCTCTTTTCTTATTTCTCCCACCCTTCTTCTCTTCTTCCCCTCTCCTCTTCACCTATTCCTCCCCTTATTTATTCTTCTTTTTCCCTTCTTTTTATTCTCTTCCTCCTCCCTCCTCTCCCCCTATATCTCCCATCTGATTTTCTTCCTCCCTCTTCTTCTCTTCTTCCTCCTTCCTCTCCACACCCTGGAAAGTCGGTGCGATAAGCATGGAATGAAATGGAAGCGGTTTTTAAGAATGAGAGAGGCTTAGTTAATATTAAAATAGGAGGTGAAGGAAAGAAGAATACTAGGTGTTTTTCACGCCTTTTTACTCGGTACAGCTAGTTTCAACACATGTGCGTCATGTTCAGATCAAAGAAATTTTCGGAACTCACAAGAATATTTATACAATAAAGGGGTTATTATTTTTCGCCAAATTTTCCCATTCTTTCCCTTTCTAATTTCAAACCTGGTCCGCGATATCCCGATCCTCCTATCTTTTAGCTGTAATATTGCCCTTATTTGAATATGCCTTAAGACTTTGTGTATCTGTCACTTCTCCATCTTCTTCATTTCTTACCTTCAACTTTCGTTCTACCACCCATATCTTTTCCGCATGCATAGGTTGTCATAAGCCACTTTTAAAAGCTCTTAAGGGTCAGAATTCAGTTATATTATATCTTAAAGTTCTTCTACAAACAACATTTTCTTTTAAAGATATTATCTTATATTTCAATAAACACTAAACTTTCTCCCTGCCTGAAATAAAATATCACCTTATAAGTTAATATATGGTGATAAAATATTAAATGATTTTAAATAGTTGAATCGGTAGCATGTTCATGACTGCTGGTTAACCTTGAAAGATATTCCTTTGAATTTGGTTTCTGTGACTCTGAGCACTCATCAAATCCCAGTGAGAATGATTCTGTGGAAAGCATATGCAATTATTCTACGGAAACTTGGATATTTTTCATGCATTATCAATTTTATTATCTTAGTCATGTTTAACTTCGTCAAGTGATTGGTTGAAAGATATTTATTTGAAAATTTCTCCATTATTAACTGACCCTTGATTTTCAGTAACTCCATTGAAACGCGATGAAGCTAGACTCACGCGGTAAAAACTTATAAATTGGCCAACATTCTATCAATAGCACTGAATTCAATAAGTATTAGAAAATTATTTTAGGGTTTTTTCAGGAACTACACGAGATCTGTGCACTCACACATTGTGAAGAGGGGCTGAGATGATGTGAAGGAGAATTTACTTCTGCCGATAAGAATTTAAGCTCTTTAGTCTTTGATATCGACTTCGTTTGTCTGTAACCGTAGGGACGTAGAAGAGAGTTCTGCAGGAGACTTTAATCAAAACAAAACACCTGGTTTAGACACTACAAAACTATAGGCTTATATGGAAAATTCACCGGGGTTCAACAAGATTATTTAAAGATTATCTTATAGTTAGAAAGATTCTTAAGTACGGCGTCTTCCGCTCATGAAGGATACTATTACCAGCATATAAATAGCATTTGTATTTGGCGGTGAAAAGAGGTCAATTTATCCACGGATTTACCCGACATTTAATCGATTTCAATGCTCTGTTTTGAAGAAAACCAAAGCTTAGAAGGCAGCTTCCACTTACGCGATTAAACTAAAAGCTTTAATAATCTGGTCACTTTATCAGATAAATGGGCACATATATTTTGGCAGCACAGGCAAAAATAAATCAAGCAGCAGTCATGAAAATTGTCCTTAAAAAATGAGGCATCAGAAAAGTGTTCAATTAATGAATTTATTCAATATAGTTGAAATATTTCTTCAATATCTGTACCTAGAGGTAATTAATGCCCAATCCATATTTTATTGCAGTCAATTTAGAGAATATATTCCTTCAATATGAGATAATATAAAGTAGGAGATGGAGAGAGGTGACATGGAAAGAAAGCGAGGGTAATTCAAATTAACTTTATAACTATTCAAAATAACTTTAAATAATGGTGCATTGCCTAGTGATTGGAAAAAAGCAAGCATGAAACCATTTTCGGGAAAGGGGGTAAAACGATAGCCAACAATTATAGATCGGTAAGTACATTATCAGTTGTTTGCAAAATAATGGAAAAAATAATCGCTGACTACATTCGGGAATGGTGTACCAGAGATAGATGGCTATTCAAATACCAACATGAGTTTAGAACGGGATACTCGTGTGAAACGCAGCTTTTGGGATTAAGCCAATACATCGGTGATGCAATAAATGAAGGAAAGGCTGTTGATGCAGTAATCGCTGACTTTTGGCAGCTTTCGACCGAGTACCTCACCATAAATTATTGTTAAAGTTGGAGTCGTTACCATGGGGTTTGAGGATAAAGCGATGGATAAAAAATTTTCTTACGGGCAGAATTCAAAAAGTAAAAATAGGGGGTGCGTTTTCAAAAGAGGGGAACGTTATAGCGGGAGTTCCACTGGGCAGTGCTCTAGGGCCATTACTCTTCCTAATTTTCGTAAACGATCTACCAAGCAATTTACATTCCCAAATAAGACTCTTCGCTGATGATTGCATTATATGGAGACGGGTAGAGCATGTAAATGACCACGTAATACTACAAAATAACAGCGATCGCCTTGGTGACTGGGTTAAAAATAATGATATGGGCATTAATGTTAGTAAGAGTAAGCATATAAATTTTTCAAATAAAAAGAATGCACAAAAGCATATTTACACCCCCTTTAGAGAAAGAATCCAATATAGCAGTCATTGCAAATATTTAGACATTTACTTAACTAGGGATCTTGGGTGGGGAGCCCAAGGAGATAATGTGACACGGAAGGCATTTAAAGGACTGCTTTGGGTAAAGAGAAATTTAAAAGGAAGTAGCGCAGCCACAAAAGAAAAAGCATATAAAGTACTGGTAAGCCATATCCTAGAATACTCGTCCATAGTATGCCATCCATATGAGGTGGGAAATATTAAAAAGATAGAAAAAGTTCAAAGAAAGGCAGAAAATTATGCACTCGGAAGGCACAAAAGAACAAATAGTGTCATAGAAACGTTGGATACACTGAAATGGGAGAGTTTGAAAAACAGAAGGAAAATGAGTAGGTTAGGCTCGATGTATCGAATTGTTAAAAAGGACGAAGCGTGGAAAGATTTATGGGAAGAAATAGAAAAACCTAACTTTAAGGGAAAAAACGACTACAGATTAAAATTAAAAATAAGTACGCAAAAAACAAATAAGAAAAAAATACAATTTTTTTATCAGAAATATTGTTGAATGGAACCAGCTGCCTGGAGGTTTGTTTGAGCCCTTTTCATCCAATTTTAGGAGTTTTAAGAAAAAGTGTGAAACAGCCACTGGGTGATAAACTTCATTGATCAGTCATATTATACTAATATACTTATTAAAATATTGTTTGTATATAATGTGGACGGCGTTAGAAGTTGTATTGCAAAAAGGAAATATGTGTTAACGGTGCGTGATTTTGAACTCTGTATGAAACTAAAGAGTGCGTGGTTATGGACGAAGTGCGGCGATGGACTGAGCGTTGTAGGTATGGTGTAAACCTAGCCCTTGTGTGTTGGTAAAGGTGCGGTTGGTAATTTGAAAGTTTCATTGTACATATACAGGTATAAGAGCATTTTTTTCATATCTGTTCTTCTTGTGTATGTATGTATGTGGATTGTAAGAGTGACCATTTACCAGAATTGACCGTTGCCACTAGGGCAATGACCTGGTTGCAACGATATAAGTTCTGAAATAAATGAATAATCGGAGCAAAAAAAATAGAGTAATAAAGAGGACAAAGGTGGGAATAGATGTCGGGGACTTCGGCTTAGAAACAAGTAATAACCGAGGGGAGGTAGCCATTATGTCCTACAAGGGACAGGGTTAATTATAACGAGCAGTTAATTCAGGCACCAAAAACAGGTGTTATGGAACCATGCATGGATTAAATGCCAGGAGATGATTCAGGAAGATATCACTTGAACTATTTTCTGGTTAGACACAGATTTAGGATTAGCATCATCAGTTGCCACAGTTGACCAGGAGAGAATGCGGATTCAGATAACAATTTAGCACTAATGAAATGTAAAGTAAGATTCCAGAGGATAAACCATGGGGGAAATGGAACGAGGAAGCATAAGCCGGGTCGAAAAGAAAGGAGCATCAGGGGGCGGTGACCAAAGATACGAGTGAGGTCAGCGATGCGGGCGCAGGAGAAGAAATGTGGGAACGTATCAAGAAAAAGATACCGAAAGACGCAATTGCAACCACAAAGCACAGTTAATGGGAAAAGGGCAAGTAAACTATGGATTACTGATGAGTCGATTAAGAAGATACAGGGAAACTGACAGTTCCTAGAAAAGAATTAGGCCGGATGAAGCAGCTAATTAAAAAACAGAAGCGGGCAATTAATAACCTGGGCAAAGCCAATGAAAGTTAAAAAAGGTAGGGTGAAATTAATGTGCTGTGCAGAAATTTAAATGATCTTTCGTAAATAAAAAGGAACAATTCATGTACACAAACCAATATACGGCATGAAAACTACTAATTGGACCAAGAAAGGCTATGGAGAGATTGAAAATTTCATTTAGGCGAATATGGGAAAGATGTATTAGAGCAGAATGATTAGACACAGAAAGAAAATATAATAGAGATATAGAATATATATATATAAATATAAATATATATATATATATATATATACTCTTGTGTTCGTCCTTTCTGTGTGTTCCTATCCATTTACCTTATATCTGTTTCTATATAAATTAGTATTTGTTTGCCGTTTGGCGGGTTTTCGTGTTTGAATGTATATATATATATATATATATATATATATATATATATATATATATATATATATATATACAGGGTTCGTCCGGAAAATAAGTGTACTGACTCCTGGGCTGGGCGCGCCGCTCCAGGCGCGCCCAGCACCGCTCTGACGGGCTGCGATTGGAGGTGGGTATGTTGCCAAGCGACGCTGAAAAAGGCAGTCGGCTCTGAGCTGTGGTGTGGAGTGAGGAGCTCTGTTAACGCGAACCTCCACGCTCGACCCACGTCACGGAACGCGATGCCGAAGTTTTTGGAGCAGCGTTATTCCATCAAATTTGCGATAAAGCTTGGGAAATCGTCTACCGAAACTGTCGGTATGATTAACCAGACTTACGGGGAGTCAGCCATGTCCAGAAACATGATCTTTGGGTGGCACAAGATGTTCGTGGAGGGCAGAGAAGAGGTCGACGACGAACCACGGCCTGGACACCCATCAACGACACTCACCGACGAAAATGTGCGAAAAGGTCGCGATGTACTGAACTCTGATCGTCGTCTTAGTGTTCGGATGATAGCAGAGCAGTGTAATGTGCCAAAAACAATAGTGCACGAAATTATTAGGCACCAATTACAGATGCGAAAAATTTGTGCAAAGTTGGTGCCGAAAGTGCTCAGTGATGATCAAAGACTCAATCGTTTGGAAATCGCGACACAACTTGCGGATCACTGCAAAAATGATCCACATTTTTTAGAGAACGTTGTTTCGGGTGACGAGACGTGGATCTTTGAGTACGACCCGGAGTCGAAGAGACAAAGTGCGGAGTGGCACACCCCATCATCACCCCGTCAAAAGAAAGCTCGCATGAGCAAATCTCAGATCAAGGCGATGCTCATTGTCTTTTTTGACAAAAGGGGAGTCGTCCGCTACGAATTTGTACCTGAACGACAAACTGTAAATGCTGCATTTTACGTCCAAGTGCTCGACAGGCTTCGAAAACGAGTCGCCCGCGTCCGGCCAGCGATCAAAAACATCTGGCGGCTGCATCACGACAATGCGCCGTCTCACACCGCGCTTGTCGTGTCGGACTTCTTGGCCAAGCACGGCGTGGCAAAGCTGCCGCACCCGCCCTACAGCCCGGACTTGGCACCACCGGACTTCTTTCTGTTCCCGAAGATAAAGAGGAGTTTGAAAGGAACGCGATACGGGACTTTGGACGCCGTCAAAGAGGCCGTGACGATGTGTCTTCGAGAGGTTCCCGACGATGCCTTCGCGGGAGCGTTCCAGGAATGGGAACGCCGCTGGAAAAGTGTATTGACTCACAAGGGTCCTATTTTGAGGAATATTAGCTTAAGATATGTAAAATAAATATTTAATAAATTTTTTTTCCTGAGCTCAGTACACTCATTTTCCGGACGAACCCTGTATATATACATACATTCAAACACGAAATCCCACCAAAAGGGGAAACAAATACTCATTTATATAGAAACAGATACAAGGAAAAGGGATAGGAACACACATAAAGGATGAACACAGGAGAGGTGGGGAAGGCGGAATCAAGCGGATCACGAATGCAAAAATATTTTCTAGACCGGTATTTTATCTCTGGATCTTTCCACTTGCTGGGCGGAGGCTCTTAACCACTTGAGCTATCCAGGAAACGTAATGTACACTGAGATCTGCGATGCTTTATGCAACCAAGTGCCCCGATTCTTTGGCCAAGAGATGGCGTTACGGAGCTGTTTCACCCACCAAAGGAGAAATAGAAAAAACACACAGAGGAAGGGATAGTAGTAGAGAAATCATACGACATCATAAAGGATAACAACAGTGCGTTTCGTGGCACGCATAGCCAGAAGAATAGGCTAGCCACATTGGCCTAATACACATTTAAACACGAAATCCCTTTATATGTGTTCCTATCCCTTTTCCTTATATCTGTTTATATATATATATATATATATATATATATATATATATATATATATATATATATATGCAGAGGGCGTCTTTAGACTAGGCTACTTCATTTCGAAATGAAAAGGGCATAGGTAATTTTAATCAAATAAGGCCAAGGGGATAGACAATATTCCCGTGGAAGTGCGAGGGGGTCCCAAAATAACAGGAAGTTTGTTAAATATTCTTTGATTCTCAGTATATTTACATTAAATTTTTTTACACCTTCAAGTTATTCCCCATCGACCACAGTGCACTACCCCAAACGATGCTTCCATTGTTCGAAATTTTTCGGAAAGTCAATTACAGGATGTCCTTCAGACCCTCTAGCAATTTTTGTTTTACCTCCTCCACAGTGTCATAACGCTTTCCTTTCATGTCCCTTTTGAGTCTGGGGAACAAAAAGAATTCAAAGGTAGCTAAATCCGGTGAGTGGGGGGGTGAACAATCGATGTCATAGTGTTTTTGTTAAAAACCGAATCACGGAGAGGGCGGTATGACCCTTCGAGTGAGTTGGCGGGGACAAATTTGGCTTTTCACTTGCAAATTTTAATCTTAATCCGCCATCACATATTTCGCCGAAATGAAAAAAGTTGTTTCACTGAAACAGCTCTCACGGACGGACCGATCGAGTCACAGTGGCGGCGCTGCGTATACGCATGCGTTTTCAAAGTACATCCTATTATACATCCAAAGTACATACATGAGCGGCGACTTTTTTGCCAGCGGATTTTCCACGGCTTTAAGGCAAGCGGATTCCGGAAGGGACGTAGGAGTAGTCGTGCAAGCTTCTTTGGCGGTCCTTAGGTTCCCATAGTGGAGTCCTTTGGGGGAGGATTTCACTTTTACAGGGAATAGAAAATTGTCTGCTGGTGCCAAGACGGGACCGTAAGGGGGTTGGGGAATCGTCGCAATATCGTTTTTCGTCCGGTAGTCAATTTTCGCAGGCAGACTCGATTCTGCTCTTGGCCGTCTAGTCCTTGGGGATGAATTCAGCTCAGTTCTTTCACAACGCCAAATTTTCAGTCAAAACGCACACGTCAGGAAAAAATTGTTACTGATACTTTTTATACAAACGTTGAATGTACATACCTTGCATAAGTATAATTAATTGCATGTTAAAACTTGAGTGTAAAGAGTTTAAGTATAAGTAGATATTAATAAGGTATAACTTATGAGAGTTTATGGAGCCCTGCCGTTCTTGAAGGAGTTATTAATTGTCCGGCAGCGTTAGGTTCAAGGTCAAGTGATGAGTCCAGTCCATCGGATTGGACGTTAAGCCGTGGACCGCTTGGCGCCTTTCTTTGAGAGTAGGCTAATGCCGACGCCAGGTTTCTCTCCACCCTTCCTTTCCCATTTATCCCTAATGGCGTGAATGACCCCAGCTGTCGGTCGCCTCCCCTAAAACTACTGCTATTTGTTTTTTCAGCATGGAGTGCATCATCGTATTTTTCATTAATTTACATGCAAAAAGTTGTTTCACTTAACGAAAGTTTCGCTTAACGAGAAAGATCGTGGAACGGATTATGCTCGCATTATGGGGTTCCACTGTATTTTGAGTGATTCACATGTTGCGCTGTAGAACTGCAAATCATTACCCTCAGCCATTTACCCAAAGACCAAACGACCAAAATCCTATGACGCTGACTGTCCTTTTAGATCAGGGAGCCCTGTTGGCATCCCCTTTTGAAAGTCCTTCATGGCTAATGGCATCTGTGATGAGAGCCACCTCCTGCACGAAGTAGTGGTGCTTCAAAAAAGGGCAATTCAATCATCAGAATATTTGATAGCACTCCCTGTAAGCACATATCGGAATCCTACGAGTATTCCTGGGGTGGGGTTCCCCCTCGGTAGCGCACCCACCCGCTCGGCCC
Organism: Hetaerina americana; assembly: GCF_022747635.1. Lineage (NCBI taxonomy): Eukaryota > Metazoa > Arthropoda > Insecta > Odonata > Calopterygidae > Hetaerina > Hetaerina americana. The sequence continues at coordinate 108,726,235 of NW_027286069.1, read as the reverse complement.
CCTTACCCTCCGTAACTGCCCTCGACTTCGGGGAAAACAACCCTATTCTTAACACGAGTGGCTTGTCTAGTGGTGAAATGATGTATTGCACCAATATTTGGAGAGTGCTATTTTCTTTAAGAGATAAAAGTTTTTCTACGATAATTGTTGCAAACGGTAAATTACTTACCAGTAATACGTTTTTTTTATAGCTTGTATTCCTGTCGTAATGACATCCACTTCGTCTATTGGGCTCTGCATGTATACCTTGAAGGGTTTTTAGCGAAATTGTGCACTCTTTTATTATCTCTATAAAATTTTGGATCCATTGGATATCAGAATTAAAATATTTGATCAGCCGTTTCGTCATGAAACAACCCACGGAAAATGACTTTCTATCATATTTATACGCTCTAGCCCTTCGATTATTTAATGTGTTTTTGATTTGAACAGTAACTGTAATGAATATTTTTTGCGACTTTCTTGGTGTAAGGTCTATTAATGTTGTCAGAATAGAGGATATCGTCAAGAAGTTTAAGGGAGAGTTTACTATTGGAATTTTTAGTATTTGTGGGTCAGCGGCAAAAACGATGGAGCCCCATTGTTTTAATACAATGTACGTATACCCTTGCTGCCTTATTAAACTTGTTGAATCACACGCGACGTTTTTCAGGAATTGAATTTCACGCTCATTGGTTTACACATCACCAGCCATCATTTGCGCATTTTTAATTCCCATTTAATTTGCCCGTCACTGTAGACTTTCACTCGCTCTTAGTTGGAATTTTTGTCTCGTTGGCATCCCGAGCCAGCGCCCTTTCGGCATGTGCGTGTCACCGTTTGGCTCGATGATCCTCATGACGTTTGAAACGCATAGATAAGCTGGTGCAATGGAATATTAGTTTTGACAAAACTGGAGCAAATAGTATATTATGGATACTAATACTGGATGGTAATATGGATGCTGATACACTGGATGTTAATGTATCAAATTCATTTTGGTCCTGTTTATAATTTCCGGGTTAACTCTCGCTATAATTCATTGAGGCAAATGTTTCCGCATGAGTTAAATCACGGGAATTGTTCATTTTTGGGTTATTTAGAGTGGATAAAGGTTCCTTTTTGAGCATGATATTTACACGGCTTTGTACAGAGGGAAACAAAATTGCCTTATAATAATTACATAATGAATGGAAGCCTTTTCATAATTTAAACGTTGCGTTGGTTCGAACACTTTGGCTAAGAACGAAAACGATGAGTGATTGTGGACAATTGCTGGAGGAATGGACGTAATAATTTTGGATAATATAGCTCACCGTATAGATACGAGTACAAGTGTGAACGCACGCGGCCCTCCAATCAGTCCGTGAATTAGACCGAAAATGCCTGCCAGTCTGAAAATGAGGTCCTCGACCACTTTTTCATGAGTCATAGGCAACGAAAAAATTCTCGGTCTAATTTCGGTTGATAACTAGTATACTTCCATGGTGCTCCATTGTGGTGTACGTATTGGTACCTGCCCCCTTCTACTAGAAATACACGACGGCGTTCAGTTAGGCTCTGTCTCGCGCCCGAAAGGAGGACTTTGACTTGATTTTCTCGGGAGTAGTCAATTTCTTTTGCTGGGAGAACCTAAAAAATTCAAATATGTCTTTAGAAGCATGTCTGAAAACATCATTTTTCATAACCATACTTTCGGTGAATTTCTCCATAGCATACATAATTATGCTCAACCTTTCACTTCCAAACTTTTGTACTGATTATAGAAAATCCTCTATGTGAAATTACTCTTTGTCGATGCAATACAATATACTTCTATTCGGTTATTTTCAAATGACTTACTCATTGAAAGTATTATTTTTGTTGAAATTGTTTTAATTTTGGTACTATGAACGTATTCTCATTTTTATGCGACTTCCAAATTCTTGTTTAACTTAACCCGCTAAATTTTATCTAATTACTGTTTTATGTTGTAAAGTTCTCGTCTTCGTGCGCACAGCGCTAGTCCTCTGGTTAGGGAGTGACGTAATCGAAATAAAAGTACACTCCATCGATTGGAGACAGAATTAGGAACGTTGCATTTTTTTTGACAATGTAAACCATAGTTTATGAATTACTGCTCAAATCTATGGGAGCGTGTTATCAAGTGAAATTTAAATACTGATAATAAACAGTTACACAAATCTAGACAGTCCACGGTATAATTTACTCCTTTTAGATTCAGCGTGGGTGGCGGTGTAGTTGGCTGGCGTTTCGGTGGAGGCAAGGTCATGCAAGTAATAACCGTACCCGACCGACGCGATGCATTGCGATGCACGCTATTGTGCATCGCAATGCATCGCGTGAGGCGAGATTAATGCTTTTCCGCAGTCGTGCGTAACTCTCCCGCTGGCTTCCCCTTTTCCACACCCTTTCTCCCTGGCCTTCAAGGAGACCGCTGCGATTCGGACGCGTTAGGGAATCCCCGCCCCGGGCGCATTTAATGAATCTTGCTCCTCGCGGATTTCAAATCTCTCGAGGGTGCGCTCAGCGATCCTTCTTTGTTCTCCTCTCTCATTCCGTGCACTCGCAGACACGTATCGCGTTTCGCCCGATTTTGAAATTCAAATGCGAGAGCGTGTTTGCGTGCCATCATCTGCCCCATCCCCACCCCTCCTGCCCGTTACATTTGCTCGCTCATTGCACGCTGTTCCGGGGATCGCTTACTCGGCCAGGGGTGGAATTCGAGTATTTACATCCCGGAAATGTAATCGCTCTCCAGGATTTCAAGGCACGCGCGAATTTCTATCGCGTCTGACGTTTTAAAAACGGAATCGCAATTAGCATCCGGTGGCGAATTATACGCATCGAGACTATTAAAGGGGGTTTTAGCAGGGCGCCACCCCGATCGAGGCGGAGGGGGGTGGGGTTTAAGAGTTGAGCGGAGAGGGAGCATTCCGCACCCTCGCCTCGGGGGTGAATTGAGGTCACGGCACGGGCGAGGCTCGATTGTTTCGCAACAGATCCGCAGCGGACCAAGTTACCCGGGAGGGGGTGCTGAGGCCTACATTCTTCGTATCCCTCAGGTATTTTTAGGATAGTTTTAAAAAGTTTTTCTGAATACCTTTCGCCTGACGCCGTCATTCAATTGGAGGATCTAAAATTTCCAATCACTGTCCGGGAAGATTGGAATCAGATGGCTGTAAATTTGGGAAAATTAACCCATGATTGAAATGATGCAGCTTCGTGCAACCACGCACGTATCAGTTTCATTCCCCAATGTTCCGCGAACAGTATGGACTCTTGGAGCTTTCTTTTGTCTAAGATTGATAACGTTATAATCGACAAATGATACATTTTTATGAATTATTAATCTGTAGAATGAGAGTACAGGCCTAGCATCTGGCGACCCTGAGGATTCCTATTACCGAGTTGGAGGGAATCGCGTTGACTCTTTTATCCTAGGTGGAAGGGGAGAGGGCTCGGCGATCGAGGAACTACCCGTGGATCGGTCTGGGCGCGGGGAGGCGATGTCACCCAGCAAACCCGAGGATTGGGTCTCAGAGTAGTGGGCCTATTAAGTAAGCCGCATTGTAACCTGAAGAGGCAAACCCAGTTCCAGTAACGTTTGTTGAAGAAACGTCATCGAATGATAAATAGATGAACGTCTTTATTTGAGCGAAATTGAAACCATAAGGTCCCTTCTTCCATTAAACCCTTCGTCAAGTATTTAACAGTAACAATAATAAAAAGAACTATAAAGCGATATAAGTAAAAAATGAAAGCATGGTAAAGTGCACATGTACATTGATGTATATTATGAAAGAAATAAGGAAACGGTAATTTTGTGTGAGAGAACTTTGGAGTTTCGACATGAAGGTTAAAAAAAACCCACGCAGGAAAACACCTAAGAAGAAGGGGGTGTAAAAAAACCTGCGAAAACCCTGAAAGATATTAAAAAACAGATATAGTTCAATAAATACATACATAACAGTGTGAAATACCGTAAAATACGATATGGTATTACATATACAATACAATATAAAATGGAGTACAGTACAGAAAAACATGTGTATATACAGACATACATTGTATAGTTAAATAAGATATCATACGTGTTTAAGCAACGTGAAGTTGATGGTCAGATATGGAGAAAAGGTGGACAGGAATTGAGTTGATATATGACTGCGTAGGAGTAGATTTATAGAGAATTCGTTTTGGTCATGTTGAATCATTTTGGTGTGTTTTTTTTCTCAATTAAGTGAGTGATTGGAAATAGTTAATGTTCTTAGGCAAAGTGTTCCAGAGTCTACAGGCTGTGCTACATCAAAAGATTCGCTATGTGTTGTATCTAGGTATTAACTAAGTTTTATTTCCCCCAGTGTTGGTACTGGGTGTACTGTTAATAAGGACAAGTTTATCAGATAAGTACTTAAGTAGATACTTATTTTTGTTATGAAAGGGAAGTGAGGGTAGATGAATACTCCGCCTATCCTCAAGTTTTAGCCATCCAAGGTTACAAAAACTTTCAAAGACATGACCTCGCTTCTTCCCAACGATGAGGCCGTGGACTCTACTGCTCCGTCCCTCTGAAATCTCCACCGAGGAGGAGTGGTTGGCCCAGGGGGCAGGGCCCACCTCCCTTCCCTCGCCTCTTCCTGTGCCCGTTTCTTTGTGCTGCTGGCGCAACACTAATGTACCATTTATTCAATACTCATTAACTTAAGAATTTAATTTGTTAAATTACCCCTAATAAATTATCCGAAGAAAAAATTATGATCAACTCCTAATTGATCAGCCCCCATATTTTTAATCCGGTGGTAATATGGGAAATTAGGCTTGTTAGAGGCTGAGAGCGACAATTAAGTAATTACATATGTCTTTTAGTTTCAAATTAAAACATATTTTAAAATAAATAACACATAGCAGGTATCTTAAAATATTTTTCTGATTTGAAGATAAATGATTTAAGCAATGATTACATTTCAAGTGTTTGCCTCATCTATTAGTGCAGCGCTGAAAAATGACTCCGTAATTATTTTTAAGGCCATTTGTACCCTATTAATGAAAATATGCTTTTTCAGGTGGTAAAGATGGATGAAATCCATTGCCTAGATCTGTAAAAATTTATTAATAAGGCCAGACGCCTAACCAAAATAGTTTTACTTTGAAGCTCGTAATTAATTAAGAGAAGTGATGAAATTCAAGCTGCTGACGACGTGAGGAAATCAAAATAGATTAAGTAAGCAACTCAAAAAACATATTTTTATAATTGGTGGGCAGGTTCACGGAGGCCTCTTCTCCACTCATTTGTTTTCCTTTGCTGTGCCCTTCTCTTCACGTCCTCATACCCATCACCTTCTTCCACACCCTCCGCTTTCCTTCTCTTGCCGTTTTCCCACAACCCCTTCCGCCCTGCCTCCTAGCACTCCTCCTTCAAGAGGCTGTCCCTTCTTAGCACGTGCCCAAGCCAATTTCTTTTCCTCGCATTTGCGATGGTTTCCAGCAATATCCTCTCTTCTCCCCGTCTCCTCGGCACCTCCTCATTCCTCACTCGGTCTGTCCATTTTATGTTCAGCATTCTTCTCCGCACCCACATCTCAAACGCCTTCCTCGGTCCCTTTTCAACCCAGTCCATGTTCCACATCCATATAACATAACACTCCTTACGTAACGCTTAACTAGTCCCTTTCTCAGTCCAATGTCCTTTCTACTACATAACACTTTTCCCTTCCGTCGTCCCGTTGCTGAAAGTGATAAAGACAGTCGCGGTGCCACATGATCGAACGAAGGGCCGCGTTTGTCGTTGAATGAAGACTACAAGTATGAAGGCAGCTTTGAGAATGAAGACTACAAGTATGAAGGCAGCTGCGTGACTGGAGGTAACGCAGCTTCATAATTTTGGCTGATGTCTTTGAATAATCCCATTCAAAAGTTCTAGGCCTGCGATTTTATGGTTTTTTACAACTTTGTGGATTGCAAAATGCTGGTAAAGTGGAAACGGAAATCCCTATTATAATTTCACGTTCATTTGTTCATTTAGTTCGGAGTGAGAGTTCTGTCCCCGCGAATCAATGGCAACCTTTCAATTGTCGTGGCAGGTATGATTATGCACTGAATTGATAGGCCACTCAATAGCAAGGTTCAAGGTTCGGACATTAACTTGGCAGCATTTTTTTTAACTGGCATATCGATTAAGATTGTACAGTTTACAAAAATAAATGATAGAAAACTTTTCTTTCAACAAGAAACTACGCTCCGTGGAAGACAATAAGATAAAGTTTTACTATGCATGTCCGGTGCCTTTCTTTTCAAGCACGTCTTCCAAGCTATCCATTTATTTGGTTTAGAAATATGTTCTTTCAGGTTACTCATCCGTTCGTCTTTCACCACAACGACCACTGGAGGTGGTCTAGACAAAGGGTTTCTCGAGGTTAGCGGCATAGACTGGGAAGTTCATTGGACATCAAAGAATCGACGAGAGAGAGAGAGAGAGAGAGAGAGAGAGAGACGGGGAATCCGATTGAATAAAATTGAAATCGCTTGTGCGTTCGTTAGTGGAGAAAGTCCAGTCAGTGGTTTCCCCAAGTAAAATGAATTAAGTTCATTGGAAGGCACTAACTGAAAGTTCAAAATATTGGGTGGCCAATTTAATGACGCGCTGGAGTTAATTGGAGAAAAAAATGAAAAAAAAAATACTGAATTCGTTTATTGAGCGATTAATGAAAGCAAAAAAAAGTAAATGTGAAATAAAATATTTGATTTATATATTCCACGCGATATTTAGTTTATTCTAAAGTATCATTGACAAATGTCTGCTTCTAAGTCAAGTCGAAAAAAGTCGTGCGGGAAATTTAAGCTTAGCTGCTCCTAATTATGGAGAATTTTCATAGAATTATTTTTCAACAGCCCTGTGCGTCGAAAATAATCATATGAAATAAACTCTTTGGTGGAGCTCATTTAAATTGTGGCGCATAACATTTAATTCAACGAAAACTATCAATTTCCTGTCAGTAATATTTATGGAATATAGTTGAGCCTTCGTCCTTGAAAGAAAAAAAACACAAATTCGATCGTGGTGGATGGATTATTAATGCAGTTTATATAATTAATCAGCATTTTCATACAATTTCAATTGAATCGTTCCGTGAATGAAAATGTCAATTAAAAATCATATTGTCGGGGCATTTTTTTGGTTTTTCGACGCGAAACCTTTCTCCTCCGACCCCGCGTCGGAATCAGCTTTTATGAAAGCAAATTTATCTTTTTAGAGATTTTAAATATCGCGAACATATTTTGAAATATATATCCTCTTTTGACAGCGCTTTACGTATTTTTTACTGACATTTTATGATGCTCTTCTTAATAGACCTTAAGCCAAGGAAAATATTTTTGAATTAATAGCTATTATTTTTAAAGTCTAACTATAATGAATGATTTCAAAAAGAAACTATAGCTTTTTATAAATATATTGTGTGGAGTTCATTTTTTGCGTCTGAGTTTTTGCTCAATTTGCTGGAGTGAGTGAGTGACACAAAACATAGGCCGACAGCGAACGTTGATTGCACGCAAAAATCTCAATTGGAGCGACACCTCGTGGGCTCATAGCCGTCCTCCCGCCGCTTGGTCACAGTTCTACATACTGGAGCACTTATTCTGAGAATATGTTGAATATTTTTGAGCAATCATTCAATAAAAATTTTGCATAGCTTTGACAATCCTGGAATGAATTTAATAAACTCACACAAGAGAAAACGATTTGAAGACAGAATCCATTGATTAAAGGGACAATGTATTGTACGAAGAGAGGCTGAAAACTAATGCACACATGCTGGGCGATCGCAAAAAAAAATCTTCAGAGGCACTCCTTGTGACATGTGGAAGTAACATTCCCCCTCAACACACATTGGCAGATTTGAGGTCATCACATTCATCCAGTGCATTTTGAGAAGCGGCAGTGTGGAGACGTGTTCTAGTGCTATGTCAACGCCAGTTAAACAGCATGCTGTTGTCGAATTTTTAACTGCTGAAAAAGTGACTCCTACTGAGATTCATCGTCGTTTAAAGATTCTTTATGGTGACGATGCTGTTGATAGGTCTAATGTAGATCGATGGGTAGTAAAATTTCGTGGTTGCGAGCCTGGAAAAGCCATAATTGCTGATGAAACTTCTTTTTACTGTGTTTTGGGATGCTCACCGAGTTTATGTGACCGATTTTCTGGAACGAGGGGCAACGGTAAAACTTTCTCAGTATATACAGATTAAAATACCTCCGACGTCGTGTTTGTCGTGTTAAAGGCAGCCTGGCGCCAATAATCTTGCAACATGACAACGCCCGTCCCCAAACCTCCGGCGCGAGTGGAGAGGCTTAGCGAAACCTGAAATTTGAAGCGATTCCACCCCCTCCTTATTCCCCAGGTCTTGCGCCTTGCGATTTTTATTTTTTGTCCCCAGCTGAAGAGATACCTCATATTATATTTTACAACTGCCTAGCATTCTTACTGTAAACAATTTCTTCATAAGGAGATAATACATTTCAATCAGGGGTTATGTTTGTTCCAAATTTATGATTGTGGCAAAATGAAAATGTGTTGTTGAGATTCGCAATCGAGAAGAGTGTGGAAACAACTGCGTTAAATGAGCGGTGAGTGGAAAACACGAGTGTGCGCTTGTGATACTCCACTTATGATGCTTATCGAACCAACCGCGAGCTTCGTACATTAATCTCAGAGGAAATATTTCTTATGTTTGCAGTACGAGAGAAAAGGACGGAGCGACCTGAGGGAGGACGGGAGAGAGGAAATAATAGCGACATTGAATGGTCGAAACGCCAGTTCACTGGATAGCCTTTTGCAAACTCCCCTCGGCGAAACGCCTTGGGTTGAAACTGTAGAAACATATAAATGTGTTAAAATAAAAATAAAATATGACATACACACACAGGCACATATGTACGCACGCACACACACACATGCACACTCATATAGACACATACACACACACATGCACACACACGTACATCTACATCTGCATAATGCCCCGAAAGCCACCGCAAGGACGTGTGGTGGGGGGTGTTAGGTCACCACGCGTAAATAGAAACAATACTACTTGCAAAATCAACAGCATGGAAAAATACAACCACAGCGGCGCACATACTCATGCAAAAATCCCTACGCCCAATACGCATGCAAACACATATACCATAAACCAACAAACAACTGCACCCCAAGATGCAGCACGAAAGCCATCCAACAACGTGCAAGCCAGAATACAAAAAGTAAGAAGGCGAAACTCCACCACCACATGAACATGTAACGCACTCCCCCCAAGGAGTCTGTGAAAGGCAGGGAATGCGACCAAACGTTGCAAGTAGCGGGCGGGTCCCCCCGCGGAGAGGGACGAGGGATTGAAGGGGAACCTTAAAAACATATGAACAGAACACTAATGAGGTCATTTAAACACAAAAACACACGCACACGAATACACACACATGTACATACACATGCACGTGCTACATTGGTTGGTCACTCGGCCCCTGTAGCATCTAATGCTACAAGTGACCCCAAACCGAAGGAAGCAGAAATGTCTTTTAACCGGTTAAAAGAGAAGGTGCAGTTGTTACTGGATTTCGTTCTCCCTAGGAACAACATCCACAAGGAAATCAAAATCATGGCTAGGTCTATGGACAGGGCTCTTAACGACTGCGACAAGGGACTCCTTGCAGATGAAGACACAAGGGACTCCTTGCCAAAATGTGACGGTTCAAACATCCCCAACCATCCTTTCGGAAGTAACACAACAGAGGACGGCAGGCCATGACGCGCCTTCACCACGGTCAGGCCCGACCCATAAAAGGAAGAGGGGAAAGGAGAGCAATGAGGCCCCGACTCATGTCCAAGCAGGTGACTGGGTCACCGTCGTGAAGAAGGGCGTAGGAAGCAAGAAGAAGGAGAAAGAAAAGCAGCAGCTGTCGATCAAGGACAGCGAAAACCTGAAGGTGGCTGAAGAAATGCAGAGGCCCAGGTTAAAGCCACCCCGACCTGACGCCATTAAGATCAAAGCAATGGAGGAGAATTCTTATGCAGAGATACTGCGGCGGGTGAAGATGACACCTGAATTAAAGGTGCTCGGCGAGATGGTAACACGCATAAGGCGTACCAGGACAGGAGAGCTTCTCCTAGAGCTTGGACGATCTGGTGCGGATTCGCTGGGGCTGCAGTCGGCGGTCTCGTCAGTGCTGAATGGAGTAGCAGAAGTACAGTTACTTACTCACATGGAGAGCCTGAATATAAGGGACTTGGATGAGACGACTACTGCTGATGATGTGGTGGAGGCCATAAGTCCAGAAGTAGGTCCAGGAGCAGTGAAACCTGAGGGTGTTGCATTGCGGGAAGCGTACAGCGGTACACAGGTTGCCAACGTCCGAATCTCGGTGGAGATAGCGGAGAAGCTTCTCCAAAGAGGGAAAATTCGAATCGGTTGGGTGAGCTGTAGGGTCCGACTACGGCAGTTACCAAGGCGGTGCTAAAGGTGTCAGGAGGTGGGACACTTGGCCCGAGAATGTACGAGCCTTGTAGACCGGACGAACCAGTGCTTCCGATGTGGACAGGAGGGCCATAAGGCTTCTAATTGTAATGGCAAACCATCTGACTTAGAGGCAACAATACGGAAGGAAAATGGTCAAGGTTCTCCAAATTAACCTAAACCATTGTGCAGTGGCCCAAGATCTGCTCTTACAATCTGTAGTAGAAGAGAGAGCAGATATAGCCATCATCAGTGAGGTCTACAAGGGATTAGACAATACAAACTGGGTAACAGACTCCATGGGCATGACGGCAGTCTGGGTGTGTGGCAACCTGCACATATCTAGGCGAGCGGCAGTTCAAGTTAGGGGTTTCACTTGGGTGGAGGTGGCTGGTATACGTATCTATAGCTGCTACCTCCCACCAAGTGATACCATGGAAGAGTTCGTAAGATCGCTGGAGGCTATTGTCACCAGTGCGCAGTCATCCAGACTACCAGTGCTCATTGCCGGAGATTTCAATTCATGGGCGACGGAGTGGGGAAGCGCGAGGACTAACGCCAGGGGTCGGGCACTGCTCGAAGCGGATGCGACGCTAGAGTTGGAGCTAGCCAATATGGGAGCAGCCCCTACCTTTATCAAGGATGGCAAGTCATCTATAGTCGACCTGACCTTCATCGATCCTAAATTGATGGGGGAAGGTTACGGCTGGACAGTGAGCGATCGTTAAACAGGAAGAGACCACCAAGATCTTTTGTGCAGGCTGCAAATTGGCAATGGGAAAGTTGAGATGAAGCCGAGGTGGTTTAAGAAGTGGGCTACGAACACTTACGATGAGGAGGTATTCCTTTATATACTGCGGGAAACTAAGGTCCATGGTACTGCAGAAGAGAGAGCCCGACATCTGAACCAGGTACTGAAAACAGCTTGTGATGGCTCAATGGCTACAAAAACTAACGCACACGTACATTCTTCAGTTTACTGGTGGAATGAAGATATTGCTAGCCTACGACGAGCATGTCTGCGATCCAGGAGGAATCAGCAACGAGCGAAGAAAAGACCGCGATTTCATGAGTTTCATGCCATCTATGAGACACATCGAAGAGAACTAAAAAGAGCCATAAAACAGCCAAAAGAAAGTGTTGGCACGAGTTATGTGAGGAAGTTGAGCACGATCCATGGGGCAGACCATACAAAATGGTCATGAACAAGATCAAGCCCAGGACTGTTACAAGTCCATCTAGTCTAGACTTCCTCAATCAGGTCGTAGGACACTTATTTCCGAAGCAGCAGGAGAGGGCGGCTGGAACAGGCTTGAAAAAGGCTCCAGGATACAGCAGAGGTACCCGAGGTAGGTGAAGCCGAACAGAGAGCGGCAGCCTCCAGAATAGCAGTGGGCAAATGCCCAGGACTGGACGGTGTGCCGGGTCTGGCCATAAAGGCAGCTGCTCTTAAAACTCCAGAACCATTCAGAGCAACAGTTAGCGAGTGTCTGAGGGAAGGATACTTTCCGTTAATGTGGAGGAGGCAGAGGTTGGTACTTCTCCCGAAGGGAGATAAACCGCCTGGAGAGCCGTCCTCTTACCGACCGCTATGCATGCTCGACATAGCTGGTAAGCTTTTCGAGCGAATACTTTCCGTTAGACTGGAGGCGGCTGTTGCACAAGCCGGGGGCTTCTCCCATAATCAGTTTGGTTTCAGGAGAGGTAGATCAACTATTGACGCTATAGACCGTGTTGTAAATCTGGCCAAGGATGCCACTGAGGGGAGTAGAAGCGCAAGACGAATATGTGCCATTATTTCGTTGGACATTCGTAATGCCTTCAACTTGGCTAGATGGAAAGATATAATGGAGGCATTGGAGTGCCTCAAAGTGCCGCTCTACCTACGAAGGATTATCTCTAGCTATCTTTGTGACCGGACACTAGTCTACGACACCGACGAGGGAGCCAACTCGTACAATATCACGGGAGGAGTGCCGCAGGGCTCTGTTCTGGGACCCCTGCTGTGGATCATCATATATGACCAGACTGCGGTTCCAAGAGGGGGTGTCGATCGTGGCCTTCGTTGATGATGCGGCACTGGTCGTGAGTGCTAAGAGCGTGGAAGAGATTCAATACCTGGCGGATCAATCCATTGAACAGGTATCTCATTGGCTAAAGGACCACGGTTTGAGTCTCGCAGCAGAAAAAACGGAAGCGGTACTTATAGGACGCACCAAGGCCAGAAGTAATGCCACCTTCCTAGTACAAGGGCAGGAAATCCGAACAGCAGATACGATAAGATATCTGGGAATGACTCTTGATGGAAGGCTTCTATTAAAGGAGCACCTCCAGAAGGTGGGTTCAAAGGCATCGAAGGTGGCTGGAGCGTTGGCAGGAATTATGCCCAACATTGGAGGTCCAAGAGAACCTAGGTGGCGACTACTCGCTACTGTGGTCACTTCTGTGATTTTGTATGCGGCACCAGTATGGTCCAGTGCACTGAACAAGAATAAAAGTTATGGAGCAACCTGCCATCGAGCTTATAGGACGGTGACCCTAAGGGTTACACGAGCCTATCGCTCAGTACCCGGCATTGCCCTTTCCGTGATTGGGGGACTTCCTCCAATAGATCTCCTGGCAAATGAACGCGCCAAGAGCTACCTAAGAGGCCGGCGAAATACGACACATGAGGAAGCTCAGTGGAGCAGTCGATATCAATGGTCGTCCGAAATGATGGAGGAGTGACAGCAGAGGTGGGATGCAGCCAAGGAGGGTCGACGGACCCATAGAATTGTCCCGGACATCTTAGCATGGATTGACAGACGACATGGCAATGTAACGTTCCAGCTCACCCAGGTACTTACCGGCCACGGAAACTTCCGTAGCTTCCTACATCGCATTGGGGTGTATAGTAGCGCGGAGGGGATCGAGATGGTGCGGGGGCTAACGTACTGGCTTCCCACCCTGAGGGCGCGGGTTCAAATCCCGGCGGTGTTGAATATTTTTCAGAGGTATCTCGATCCCTACTTGAGGTGCATTGTGGAGGGCACTTTGAGTGAGTACGCCGTCCGCCGTCCGTCGGATGGGACGTTACACTGCGGACCCCTTGGCGCCTTTCGTAAAGAGTAGGCTAATGCCGACGCCGGGTTTCTCTCCACCCTTCATCCTTTCCTGTCCATCCCCTATGGCGCAAATGACCTTAGCTGTCGGTCGCCTCCCCTCAAAACTACTACTACTACTAGTAGCGCGGAGTACCCGGTCTGCCTTGGTGAGGACGAGGATGTGGAGCACGTTTTGTTTCAATGTCCAAGATTCACTGAGGCAAGAGAAGCGTTTCATAGCACATGGCAAGGTCCCATGACTCTGGAAGTTTTGGGGTCCTGTCTGCTTAGATCAGAGGCAGACTGGAATGCTGCGGTTACTTTGGCGACAACCGTGGTAGAGGAGCTGAGCCGCATCAGGCGAGTTGAAGTAGGGAGAATCGCAGCAGCGTCATTAGAGGACTGAATCAACACCAGAAGTGGCCTAAGAGGCATGACTGCCCTACCGAAGTAATGCCTAACGGCGGTTTCCGGGGGGCAGGCACAAATAAGAGTTGGAGTTTAGTGGGTAGGCCGAGGGATGGGCAACTGGTGGAAAAGTGCCCACCCTGGGAGAGTCCCACACACCGCGAGTCCCGATGGCTCGTGATGGTGCGTAAAGCATTCTCCAGCTCTTCGGAAAAAAAACATACACATGCACACACACACATAAATACACACACATACACATACGTGTATACATATGAGTGTGTATGTGCCTGTATATATACTAAGTTTTGGCGAATGAATTTTAATTTGATGTAGCCAAAGCCCTCGTAACTGAGCTTTAAGTCCTCGAGACTGTCCGCCGGGTTGCGGATGGTGGGTCGAAGTCTGTACACGTGTTACCTAATAATAACTCTGTTTACTCGACACATAATTAGCGTGAATGGTTGGCAACGGAACTCGGAGGACCTGAGGGAATAGCTTTGGGCGTCGTATCGTATGGCCCTTTTAAGCAAGGTATCATTCGCTTTTGTAGTCGAGCCAGCACTGTGAAGAGACATAGGTGAGGCGAATGCCGGAAGCGACGTAATTACAAGGGAGCAGAATCGTAAGACGCATTTCTCCAAAATATAAGTCACACATAAGTAAAGGGGTGGTGGATTGGGCCGGTCCCTCTCCTCCCGACAGCGCCCCCTAAGGCGCCGACGGCCCTCCGGCCATCTGGACACCCTCTCCGACTGCCATCCCTCGAGATGCAGGGCGCTGCAGTCTTTGCCCTGTCTCCGCTCCAGCCAGGCCCTGGGCCTCTCCGAGTGTTGCGACCCCTCGGGGCATTGGATGGAGTTTCCTTTGAGGTATTATTAACGAGCGAGTTCCATTTTCATTATTAATTATGCGAAAGATTCAGTTGGATGTACACATGTGCCTGGGTGCTGGTCTTCCAGGAACGGGGAAATTCGACTTGGGCTGCCGAGACCACAAGGAGTAACTTGTTAGTTGAGCGCGAGGCGAGGCAAATGGTTTCACATTACTCTGGTTTTCAATTAGTGAAAATAGCTGTGCCAAACGCTTTCAGTTTAAGTAGCCATGGCTTTTGTGAATAGAGATAAAAAATTTCTCGAATCGCTTAGATCATCTCTCTGGCGTCTCTTGATGTAACTCAGAGATCTACCCGTAGTGCTGTGATGAGATTGAAATTGAAGATGAGAATTATTCCCCCGGTAAGTATCGCGTTTGATAGATGGCGATACTGCTTCATGTCTCCTCGGATCTCCTGGAGTATCGTGTTCCGACTTTTATCTTTCACACCATTCGTGGTAAGTAAGGAAATTTTCCTTTTCCCTTTGATTTGTTGAGAAATCAATTTTTACGCGAGTCGGGATTTTGGACCGTGTTCCGAGGCGTTCGGAGAGGGATGGGGGACTGCCCCTCACGATCTCCATGCAGAGTCACTCGTCGGGTCAACCGATTCTCCCCTCCGCCCTATCCTCTTCCCTGCCACGTCATCCATCCCTGGGCCTCCCTGACCCCCCTCCGAGGCGGTAGGGGGTCGCGGGTGGGTGCCCTACGTGAAGGAGCCATCGATTAGCAAACGCATGATGGCGGAATGCGTCGCTCGAAACGTTCTTTTGACCGCATTTCTTTGCAAATCTCTCAGAAGTCGGCAAAAGAGGCTACATTTTAACCAATAATTATATTAACTATTAAAATTAATTGCATTATACATGTACGTTACATTATAACCTGAAGATCGTTTGGAAAATGTTGCCCATTTCTAAAGGTGCCATTGAAAATGATAGCCTCTGCTAACGGTAAAGATTTTGATGGATAAATATCTGAACAATGAAGCACAAAAAATTACATAGGCTAAGAATCTTAACCAAATTTTTACGCATGTAGTATTTATATTTGCAGTCAAGCTATACAACCTATAATTGGAATTTTATGTGGAAGCGTATAGTAAAGACATTAAGGATGTATAACTGTAAGAACTTTATGTGTTTTGAACGTTGTCGTATAAATTTTGCATTTAAAAGAGTCAACACGTATTATTGTAACTTTAGCTGCAATGGATTGGCATAGTAGCTTTTGCTTGTTATTAGGAAAAACGAGCGTGTATGTGCATAGCACCGTCTTTTAATAACGTTGCATAGCTAACCCTTGGCTGTCTATTGTCTAATGCTCAATGGAATGCATTTTTTTTCAATTCTCCATGTTTTGGAATCATAGTGTTACAAGTAGGGGTGAAAAATTTGAACCTTGACAGGGATTCGGGTTCGAATCTCGGTCAACCTAAATGGTTTTTTTCACTGTGAAATGTTTGCTCTTTTCAATGCACATCATCCAGTGACTTTATTAAATAATTATCACGCGATCTCGAGCAGTTATTCGAATTAGTCAAAGTGAAACACCTCCGCATTCAAACGTTGGCTTTCACCCCGAGCGCTTAGACGCAATGCGCACGGCTGCATTTGCTTGGGACTTGAATCCACGGTAATTCGTCGCAGTATCTTGTTCATTGAAATCATTTGAAGGCCGTTGTATTTATCTGTGGACGAGTATGACCCGGTAGCTTAAGTAGGTAGAAATAAACTAAGCGTCGAAAATAATTTGTCATTGCACTCGGCCGGAGATCGAAGGATCTGGGTTCAAATTCCGATCAAGGTGAATGATATATGCTCAGTCAAATATTTTTAATGTGTTTATTAGGTAAATATCCGAGGCCTCTTTGAACATAATATCACTTTAAATGGTTGATCAAGCCACTAAATTTTTCATAATAAAATCCTTTATGACATAAAATTTAGGCTTAGGTTTGGTTTGATTTAAACGTTAAAGGTAACGTAGTAGCAAGTTCTTTAATTCAGACGGCGTCGAAATTTATTCATCATATTTCTCCAGGTAAACAGTTGTAGAGATTTAATAGCATTAAATATTAACACTCAAAGTGTCATATCTACATATGCACAAACCGCCACTAGGACGTTTGGCGGGGGGTGTTAGGTCACCATCCGTTAAAGAGAATAAAACCTCATGCAAAACCCACAAATTAAAGCCAATCTACACCAAAAAAATCGAATACATTCAAGCCTTAATTCAAGAAAACCCTTATAACTCACACGCTTGTGAATACATCTACCATCAACTAACATACACATGCACCTAGGAATACCAAGTGTCTACGCAACGTT
The DNA here is from genome assembly GCF_022747635.1 of Hetaerina americana. NCBI lineage: Eukaryota > Metazoa > Arthropoda > Insecta > Odonata > Calopterygidae > Hetaerina > Hetaerina americana. The sequence continues at coordinate 108,709,053 of NW_027286069.1, read as the reverse complement.
TAATCTTGTCCTGACTTGCAAATGGAATGTCTTTACTGCTTCTATAATGACTTTGGTTTCTCAATATTATGATTCCTGTTCATCCGGGCAAAGAAAGAGTATTTGTATGTCATCTGTACTGGAATCTATCTCCCTTATCTAATAATTATGGTCTGATAACCTTGGTAAACTCTAAGTCTCGCTTGTTATAAGTAAACGACTGGTATAAAAATAAAAACTATCATACTCTAATATATTCATTTTCAAGTTATATGTAGTTTGATACTCAACCGTATAAAGCAGATTTTGAATGGTCACACCGTGAACATACGCGCACACGTCATCTTCTGCCTCTACTCCTAGTGAAACATTTCCTTCTTTGTGGAAAAATGCATTAATTCATCCATTCCCAAAAACATTAAAAACCACAACTCCAGATAACCGACCAATAAGCTTCCTACCTATCTTATCCAAAGCGCTAGAGAAACTTGTTCATGAACAAATAACAGATTGTGCGTCTTGGCATAATATTTTGCATGTATTCCAGTCTGTCTTCCGCGAGGCTCAAAGTACTTCTACAGCTTTGGTGAGAATAGCAGATGACCTACGACGAGCTATGGATAAAAAGATGGTCACAATTCTTGTCGTACTTGACTTTAGCAAAGTATTTGAGTCTATTGACAAAGATGTACTACTGGCTAAATTAACTTGCCTTGGATTTTTAAGAACTGCCACTACATGGATTTCCTCTTGCCTCTCAGGTCGCCGTCAAAGAGTAGTGGCTGGTGAGACTTACTCTTTACATGGCTCGATATAACGCCCGGTGTTCCACAGGGCTCAATCCTGGGATCACTGCTATTATCGTTGTACATTAATGATATTTCTTTAATACTCTAAATATCACCTGTATGGAAAAAAACTTCCAGATACATCAAAACACCACAATCAAAAACCTTACTCTCGCTGTATAACAAATTAAGGCTGACCACAATAACATAAGATGCAACACGCAAAACTTCATTAGCCAAAAATTCGTATAAAACACAAGCGATAGTGATTAGATATCCTAAACTGCTCAAATCTATCGCCGTATTTGCTTGTATACCACTCAACTTGTATCTTAAAGTCACACTCATTCCATTTAAGATTGTTGTGATAAATTTAGGCCTCATTATAGATGGAAATTTCTCATGCCCTTCACTAGTTTTTGAAACTTGCCAAACTGTCAATCCCTTCACTCCCTTAGCAAATAACAGCATGTTATGCCGATCACATTAAAAGATAGTTTCATCTGTCATTATTCCTCACTTTGATCCTCGTGACAAAGCGTATTAAGACCTTTCAAACTAATGTCGGTAAAACTACAAAGGTAATTTCACTCATGTATACGCTTTATTTACAATTTGAAAATTACAGATCAAATTACAGGATATTTCAACAAACTTAACTCGCTGTTTCTGGATTCTCGCAGGAAACTCCTCATGCTGCCCTTACTCTATCAAATACTAATAAAATAAAACCCCTTCAGTATTTTACCAATGACTTCAATAGCCTTGATAGAATACATAAAGTAAATACCAGAGGTGATCATAAACTCGTTATTCCTCATCACATCTGTCAAATCATTCAATCAAATATATCACTAATTCCCCAGCAAACCAACCAATGAAACTAAAGCTTTAAACAAACATTGAGATGAATATAACAGTTCCAGGCTTGAATTTGTGGAATTCCTTTATGATGAGGGTAGAAAAAGAAACTTTGCACTTCCACCTAAACATTTAATGCTTCACACGACCATAGTTACTGCAGCACCGAAACCGTGGTTTTGTGAAGTATTAAATGTCTATGTGGGAGTGCAAAGTTTCTGTTCTACCATCAAACTTCGAGGTATTTTCTTTTTGTTTCGTAGGAACATCATACTTCGTACTGGCGTTTGCAAATATCTAGAAATATTGTTTTATTAGTATTGTTTAAATGTGTTGGTAATTGTATGTATAGTATTTGTATGTATTGTATGCGTGTATGTTGTACATATTGTGTTATAGTTATTAATTTACTAGTCAACTAATGTATTATGTTGTTGTATGTTAGTCCTAAGATATTATACGTATTAATTTCATTGCTATTATTAAATATTTTGTTTGATTTATCTGTAAGTTTAATATTGTAAATGTTTGACAAGGGATTAGTTGAAAGAAGAGAATCGATAGTCTCAATCTCAAAACAAAGGCGACTATTTATGTCTTCTCAATACCCCACCTTCTTAATGTTCTCCCTTTTCTCGCGTTTTTCAATATGCTTTCCCGGAACAAAATTCATTCCATCCACCTTTCCTGCTTTCCAACTTTGGATTTCTCATAATAAACCCTAATCCCTCTCCATTATGCCAATCTTGTTTGTTTTCCTTTTCGTTCAGTTTACCTAAGCTATCCTTCTCCAATCATCCATTTCAGAAGTTTCTATGACACGTTTATCATATTGTTCCTATGACCACGTTTCCGGGTCACACAAAACCATGCTCCGTGTCAAAATACCAAAGAGCCTTTTCTTAACCTCAGTGCTTAGCAACCCCATCCCACATTAACTCATTCTTGGGAAACAATCCTTGTCCAATGAAATTCTTCTTCTTATACCGCTACCACTGTGAACATCTGGGTCATATCGAAAACCTCATGACCGTTGTTTTACTAACATTGATTCTCATCCCATATCTATCACACTGGTTTTCCAATGCCTGGAACCCCTTGACTGACTTGCTGAGAGCAAATATTACACATCCATAATCTACTTATCAGATTTTACGACTTCCCACCGACTTTCATCCCTATCTCCTGTTCTACACCAGGTAATTATTACATCTCCTCTACACATTCCTGCAAGTGGAAAGGTAAGGATAATGGACTCCATGGCCTCACCCTCTTTCTTCTTACCCTCTTTCTGACACTTTCCAATCCCACTGTCCATCCGCCATGCGCACCTTGGCAGCCTTGAGGCGAACAAGAACAGGGTGCGAGTTAGTTGCCTATCCCTCCAATCTAATCCTATTTTCTGCAATAAATACATTGATTCTACCCAATTTATTCTATCGGACGCCCTCTTGAAATATACGAAACAAACAAATACATCCTGATTGCACTGTATTCTCCTTAGTAGTCTTCACGAATGGCGACCAATAGGATAGGAACTAGCACTGATCTGATGAAATACTGCGGCCGAAGTCTTCCCTTAAAATCCAACCTAAAGACTCTTCCCTTTACGCTTTCCTACACCATCAAATGCGAAAGGGGACCCAAAGTAACGGAAATTGGGCTGCTGTGGGGAGCGACATTGGGCGAAGCCTTTGTTCGGCCTATCGTACGTCAGGCTCACGCCACCTGCGTCAGTAGGCGCAGCGCCGTCGCTGTGACTGGATCGGTCCGTCCGAGAGAGTTGTTTCAGTGAAACAACTTTTTTCATTTCGGCGAAAAATGTGACGGCGGGTTAAGATTAAGATTTGAAAGTGAAAAAGGTTGCAGCCAAATTTGTCCCTCGCCATCTCACTCGAAGGCTCATACCGCCCTCTCCGTGATGCGGTTTTTGACAAAAACAGTATGACATCGATTGTTCACCCCCCCACTCACCGAATTTAGCTCCCTGTGACTTCTTTTTGGTCCACAGACTCAAAAGGGACATGATAGGAAAGCGTCATGACACTGTGGAGGAGGTAAAACAAAAATTGCTAGAAGGCCTGACGGGCATCCCGATAAATGAGTTTTAGAAATGTTTCGAACCTTGGAAGCATCGTTTGGGGAAGTGCATTGTGGTCGATGGGGAATTCTTTGAAGGTGTACAAAATGTAATGTAAATATATTGAGAACCAAAGAATCTTTAACAAAATTCCTGTTATTTTGGGCCCCCCTCCCACTTCCGCGGGAATGTTGTCTATCCCCTTGGCCTTATTTGATTAAAATTTCCTATGCCCTTTTCATTTCGCAATGAAGAAGCCTGGTCTTATGACGCCCTCTTCATATATATATATATATATATATATATATATATATATATATATATATATATATATATATATATATATATATATATATATGTATATATGTATGTATATGTATAATTATATATATATATAATCTATATCTCTATTATATTTTCTTTCTGTTTCTAAACATGTTGATATAATATATCTTTCCCATGTAGATCCCCTTTATGAAATTTTCAATCTCTCCAGAGCCTTTCTTGGTTCAATTAGTAGTTTTCATGCCGTATATTGGTTTGTGTACATGAAAAGTTCCTTTTTATTTACGAAGGAGCATTCAAATTTCTGCGCAGTACATCAATTTCACCTTACCTTTTTTAACTTTTATTGGCTTTGCCCAGTTTATTAATTGCCCGCTTCTGTTTAATAATTAGCTGCTTCATCCGGCCTAATTATTTTCTAGGAACTGTCCGTTTTCCTGTATCTTCTTAATCGACTCATCAGTAATTCATAGTTTACTTGCCCTTTTCCCATTAACTGTGCCTTGTGGTTGCAATTGCGTCTTTCGGTATCTTTTTCTTGATACGTTCCCACATTTCTTCTCCTGCGCCCGCATCGCTGACCTCACTCGTATCTTTGGTCACCGCCCCCTGGTGCTCCTTTCTTTCCGACCCGGCTTATGCTTCCTCGTTCCATTTCCTCCGTGGTTTATCCTCTGGAATCTTACTTTACACTTCATTAGTGCTAAATTGTTATCTGAATCCGCATTCTCTCCTGGTCAACTGGTGCAACTGATGATGCTAATCCTAAATCTGTGTCTAACCAGAAAATAGTTCAAGTGATATCTTCCTGAATCATCTCCTGGCATTTGATCCATGCATGGTTCCATAACACCTGTTTTTGGTGCCTGAATTAACTGCTCGTTATAATTAACCCTGTCCCTTGTAGGGCGTAATGGCTCCCTCCCCTCGGTCATTACTTGTCCCTAAGCCGAAGTCCCCGACATCTATTCCCACCTTCGTTCTCTTTATCACTCCACTATTTCCCCGCTGTATTTCAATCTCACCTCACCAAACCCTGCCTTCGATGCTTTACTTTCATTCAAAAGCGAGCATTAGGATAGATTAAATGTTGAGTAAATCTGTGGATAAATTCAAATCTTCTCACCCGGGTATATTAAATTTATTTGATTACTGATAGCAGTGTAATTAAGAATAACGTTTTCTCTTCTCTTCTATTAATCGTTTTACAAGATTGACTTTCTACTGCAAAATTACCTAAAAATTTAAATGGAATGATCTGCAATAAATAGCAAATCAAATTAAATTGATTTTTTTCGATTACATGGTTTTAAATATATTCATGTGAAATATATTTTATGTGTTTCTTGGTGAGATTACATCGTATCTGTAAGCATAGCACTTCTATTTACGAATTTTCTCTAAAGAAATTTTTTCTGAGCGTACTACGTTGAGACGCAAATACTTGTTAATTAATTATTCGTACCCGAAGTCTGCAAAGTTTGTAATGACCGGACCCCACAACTCCTAAGTTTAGGAAACGCTGCTGTATTACTTTGTTCATAATGAGTAGATTGAATCAGGTAGGAAGAGCATTCCTTTATTCTCGATACACACACACACACACACACAAACACACAAACACACAAACACACATATATATTTTTTTTATACTACATATATGTATATACTTCTCCCACGCTATTCGGCATCGCTTTCGCTAATAGCACTGCAGGCTATACTTTCCGCAAATTTAGAGCTTGCGTAGGAATCGGCAACAATGAAGGGGTCGGAGTCAACCCTACTATACCTTGCAGTGTGGGCGTCGCGGGAACCCTGTTGTGCCTACCGATGAGTTCGTTGGAATGGCAGTGAGTTAGAAGGGCTTTGTTGGTTGCCCCTCGTTGGTTTTCATGTAGCATTCGGTTTGGTGATGCTTAATTGACAGTAATTTTGTGAGTGAATTTGCTGTGGCTCGGTGCGTACTGAACACATGCTCGCAAAATTGTGTTAAAAAGTGCATTTTCCACTGCTCGTTCTTGCGCATGGCTCACCGCTACGAACTGTGCCCTGAGGTCATTTATTTTGATTTTGTTCATAAAAAAGCATGTTTGGGTAAACGGATGCTCGTGTCCTCTCACTCTTGACTTATGTTCGAGAGTGCGTTTTGTTGGACTTTGATAATCAATCTATTTAAAAAACCGCATTGAAATGGAATAAGATAGAATGTAATGACATTTCGAAATTAATTTATGTTGGGTAAAGATAATTTATTTAAAGTTCACTGAAACCATTTTAATTGTAGCTGTGATTTGATAATAAATAATGTTAGAATAATTCCAAGAAACTGCGGGAGACGCCGCAACAGTAGCTTTTAACGGAGTCACCCGCTATATGCATTTCAATGCAACAACTTCATGGTGTAAAAATAATTCACCTTGACCGGGATCCCGCTCAAGACTCAAGAATAGATTTGTTACGAAAAAGTAAGAGAAACTGACCATCCCAGCATTATTATGCCCTGAAAGCCTGTTTGTTGTTTCCGTTTGGAAGTGGAACTATATCTGGGAAAATATGATTGGCTGTTTCATGATGGCTGGCTAATAAATAAAGTCAGGACTCAGATTTTACATATTAGGTACCGGAAGAGAATACTCGAGTCCATGAAAAAGATGACTCGCGAAGATTGGCCAGGGACTTGTTTGTTTATTTAGAATGGCTCAAGGGTATTCAGAGTGGAGGAGGTGAAAGGGCGCGTCCGTCTCGGGGTTGCAGAGATGGCTCGAGGGGCGGGGGTGGGGGGTGACGTTCGGCACGGAAGGGGATGAGGGCGGCGCTCTGACACTCTACTTATGCCTACATCTGAGGTAATGGGACGGTGGCAGCTTATTCCAACTCATGGAATCCAAGAATATTATTTCGCTGACGTAGGATCATGAGAAATATAGAACGTATGCGTGCGTAGCAATTTTACGACTGGAGTCTTCTTCCGCCGCTGACGGCAGTCGTTTTGCGATACTGGAGTCGAATCAATGAAACTTGTTCGGTGTATGAAGTGCACGCTGAAAAAATATTCTAGCAAAATTTAATTTTTGTTGAATTCATTCTGCGAATAATATAGTTCTGCGATCACTCAATACTGGGAAAGTCGTCGAGGGGCTGCACCGGGGTGGACGGCCACGTCTCGACCGGCGAGCGTTCCCTCCTCCGTCCCCACTCTCCCCCGGGCCACCCTCGCCGCGAGCCAGCGGCAGTGGAGGCCCTATCGCAAGGGGTTATGGGCGTCGGCGAGGGTGGAGAGGGACGCGGGGGTGGAGAGCCTGCCCCTTCTTTGCGATTGTGGGCACGTGTGACTGCCCAAGTGCATTTCCACCCCGCCTGCTCCGCAATTTGTCCTCGTAGGGGGTGCCTTGCATGTGTGCAAGGACGCACCTTTCCCGTCTGTTTCACTCTCTCTCTCCCGGCAGTCCCAGGCGTGTGTTATTTTGTTGAAGACATTGACATCTCACCATGCTCCCCTTCCTGTTTATTCTAGGTGGAAAACTTGAGTCTTGAGTATACGGTTCCTTTCCCCAAGGCTCTCCGCCGGGGATACAAGACAGCCGACGCGTCCTCACTCGCCGACACGGGTTGTGATTTAGGAAGGTCAGCTGTGAAGAATTGAAAGATATTTCATCTCTGCCTGAACTTGGCTCTACCGTTTATTTTGTTTTCAAAAAATTTTAATAGCGTTTGGATGTGAGTCAGGTTGCTTTCCGGTTGAGAAAGCTGAAGTTCTAAATAGTGTTCTCTACGAGAAATCTGAACGGTCTACTTTTCTTAATAAATAGGACAAACCGGCAATAAATTAGAATGGGAAAAGCAGGAAGAATATCAACTAGTCCGAGGCTCCAGAGGGAGTTTAAATATTTAAAAATGTTTATGAAGACGCATTGATTACTGCTGACATTTCCTAAGAAGTAGTTAAGAAGACCTTGCGAGTGCGTTAGACGGCTAAGGACGGGGTGGCGAACCTATGGCACACGTGTCAAAATGACACTTGGAGCAATTATTTTGATACGCAGAACTGTGAGGGCACTTCGGGCTTTATTATACGGTGAGTTTGGATTATATTGTCGAAATAACAAATAAAATTGACCTGAATAAGGTGTTGACTAATGACGGGCGACAAAGAAAAAAACGTTAGCGGTAATCGGAGCAATTCCTTTGACTGCGAGTCACCGAACATTTTCTGCGCCGTATGCTTTATTTCCATTTGCATCAAAACACGCTCAGTATTGTTATTTCGTATGTGACGTTCGACATTACAGTGCGACAGAGAAAGACAAAGAAAGAACGCCCGCGTCAGTCAGTACATGTCCATCGCTTCATTACCATTACTCTGGAGGACTCTCTTTCATTGAATTCGTTTTATTTACTTGTAAAGATTGAGTACTCTTTGAGAATAATTTATCTATTTTTCTCTAAACTCGAGGAGAACAAACCAGATTAATTGTAAATGTTACTTGATTCCTCTAAAAAAAGGCAATTTTATGTCCCAAGGAGAAGAATTTTTCATTAATGATTGATAGAGATTTTCTATAGCATTTAATTTATATAATTATCTAGGGTTGAATATGCATTATGAGTTGAATACAAATATCAGTAGAACGGTGTAAAGTATTATTGTAAAATGGTGTGAATAGTATTGAGTTTAATATTTCATTACAGCGATAAGTTTTTACTCAACAAATTATATCTAAAATTTTCTTTGCTATCACACACACTAATGTGAATGTATTACTCCCATCCCTCGTACGAGTATATTTACTTTTGCCAGTGTTAATTTACAAGTATAAGTATAATTACTTGGTGTTGACACGTAATTCTAAGTTTAGCGTAGAGAAAATGTGCAAGATTCGCATTCAAAGATGTGTATATCCCTTCGAATACGACGCAATTTCGCCGCCATATTTTGCTGCAGAAATAATCGAAATAATGCTTCATTTGTTTAAATAAGAGTTTAAGTTAAGCTATTTTCAGTGGAAGTACTCTCAAATGCCATGCATTCTTATGAGCGATTTTTACAATGATGTAAAACGTTTATTTGCAATTACTATTAAATTTCTCTTTAATCGTTTATGACCAGAAGATGATAACGAATTCACAAAGCATTGGATTTTAAAACCAAATAGTCATCTTTGGAATATGAAACGGATAAACATTCCAATGCAGCTATCATTTTGTGCGTCGCTCTCCAAGAATAGAATAGAAGGGAGTATTGTGTCATGAGGTATACTTCAGTTGGTATTTTTTTCACTCATTTGTTGTATGGTGTTTGCTCTCATGTGGGGCGAGTCATCACGCCTCCTGGTGGGCTCCTTCAGAGTATGCGTGGATTATAAAAAGGTATATCTCTTCTTCGTAAATACCGTGAAAACAAGTTCAAAATGAACATTCGAAGTCTTTGTGTATCAATAGGTTCGCAATTGAAATATTAATTGAACTTCGTAGTTTCTGGTTGGCTATTGTGTCTTAGGCTAAGATTTTGCACACGTGATTTTTTCGAGCAGACAAGTGAATAATACCTTCCCTTTCCACCCCTCATCTCTCTCTGTGGGGGGACCCTCCCGATACCTGCAGCGTTGGATCGCATTCCCTACCTGTGTCCTTGGGGAGGAGGCCGTTGCATGTTGCGTGTCCATGGGGTAGTGGAATTTCGCCTGCTTACTTATCAAATTCTACCTTGCACGTTATTGGATAAATTTCTTACTGCATCCTAAAGTGCAATCATTTGTTATATGATAGTACATCTATTTGAATGTGTGTAGAATGAAAGGTTTTTTGCATGAATGTATACACCACTGTGGGTATAGTTTTGCATGTATGTGTTGATTTTGCATGTGGTCGTAGTGGTGACCTAACACCCCCCACAACACGCCTTACTTTCGCGTAAGTTACATCTTTTGGATGACATCATACATATTTATGGAAAATCATATAAATTTATTTGGAAAATCTATGAATTTCATTTGAACATAATTTCTTTCATGGGAAACGGTGAAGAAGAGAGCACGGGGCTCTTGAAAACATATTAAGCTCAGTCCATACTTAGTGATGTGCTCTACGGTTAGAAGGTTGTATTTCTGCGTCAACGTCTCATTCTCGAATCTAATCACGATTAAGCGGACGTTGTTTGCGACGACGCACTTTCGTGGAAGTGACGCTCGTGATGACGTTGTCTCCACCTCGCACGAAATTTAACCTCTAAACTCAATCATTGCCGGGTCGATGAATCCATTTGTCCCTCTGCATTCTTTTTGTCAATTGGAGCAAATATCAAGTCGGAGCCTTTTAATCATCCTGTCCTCATTGTGACGCATGTTACTGATTTCTTCTTTTCCATTCTGTTCTCGCATTATCAGGCGCACAATAAATAATTGTCCCCGTGCCGCACGTGTTTCCATAGGGCTCATTAAAAATACAAGGTCTGTCCAATAAATACGCGAAGTGATGCCATTAAAAATTTATTTTGCAAAATTCAGTCTACTTCGATTTTGTCCCCTTCAAAGTACTCTCCATTCGTTGCTAGATACTTATTCCATCTTATTGTGCACTGTTTAAAGCACCCTTGAAAGTCGTCGGCAGTTAGGCTTTTTAGTTTTCTCGTCGTTTCTTGCTTTATTGTGCCTACATTTTCCCAGTGATGTCCCCTCATCACATTTTTGCATTTTGAGAATAGAAAAAAGTCGCAGGGGGCGAGATCTGGCGAATAAGGAGGATGATCAAGGATGGTGATTGAATTTTTTACCAGAAACTGGTGGACAATCAATGCTGAATGTGCAGGTGTATTGTCATGGTGAAGGATTCATCCATCGCCTTGAGTCAAATTTGGTCGCACACGACGCACGCGATCTCTCAAACGCTTGAGAAGTGTAAGGTAGAACTTAGCATTTAATGTTTGTCCTCCAAGAAGAAATTCATAATGAACAACACCTTCGACATCAAAGAAAACCAGGAGCGTGACTTTGATTTTTTATCGGCTTTTTCTTGATTTTTGGTTTGATTTAATCCCCTTGAAAACGGATGTTTTCTTCAGAACATTATCACCGTAAACAGCTGTCAACATTCCAGTAATTTTTTGATTACTTTTACCGCACTTCACCAAAAACTTGATGTTGATTCGTTGTTCCGTGATTTCGTCAATTTCCATTTTTGACCAAGAGTAAAAACAAAGACAACAGAAACTAACATAATTGGCTCCATACTCACAGCACGACGATCCGCCAAGCACAGACGGTTCATTGGGTCTCAGGAAACTGTGGGCGTGGCTATAGTCACCAGATTTAACCAGTTCACGCATTTATTGGATAGACCTCGTATGCTATCAGACTAGCCCTGCTTACTGGGTTCTTAGCAGGCGTTTAATTTACACCTTGTCAAAAAATGAGTTCTTCTTTGAGGCCTGTGGAATAGTTACAAGCAACACAACGATTGTACTGGGCTTTGCAAGAGGGGTATGTTGAGTCGCCCCCATTCCACGCGCCAAGATTTTAATTAACTATAATGAACAACTAAATTTTTTGCATAGGATCAAATGATTTTATTCGCCGAATTATTATGTATTAATAATAATCTAATTTTTGTTTATACGTCACTTCAAAACAAATTAAAATAAAGTACGTTTTTGTAATTACCATTCGAAAGAGAATCTATTTTGCACAATTGCAATTTTATTAATCGCAGCGGATTTGGCAGTCTTTTTCTTCGGGTGAACATTGATGGAACACTACAGCCATTGCACCTCGAGCGTCGTGAGTTCACTTTTGAAATGACCCAGACTCGCGGTTGTAAGTGAAAGGCGACCCCTACATGCAGAAAATGCTCTCTACTAATGCGGCTGTGCAGTCGAAACTTGGAAAATGGAAAAATTTTCGGGTGGGAGGGATTTGGCCACTTAATGTGTCTTTCATAACACAGCGCATCCTTGCGGCGGATTGAGGAATGACATGTGCTTGTGGATGTACTGGATTAGATACAGTATGGCTGGTGGCCTAACACCCCCTGCCACACATCCTTGCGATGTCTTGTGGGGTAGTGTATGGATACAGGAGAGTGAACCTTGCGATAAATATTCGCTCGCTTAGGAGAATGATTAGGTTTGGAGTCGCGGCCACTTTATGGCCATGTTTCAGATCAAGTGATTAACTTTTGGTGACTTTTCCCCGTAGGTATCCAACTCGCAGCTTAACCAGCTGATTATCGTTCTGACACTGGACCACATACTCCAGAGTGGAGTTCTGTCGGAGTCGATGTCGAAAATTCGATGTGTTTGGTGTGTGACAATTTATATGCACATGTTTCTCGGGGATGTATCTTACTTGGAATTGATTGTGTCGGCCTCTGGCGAGAGACTACGCGTTGGCGAATGTTCCGGGCCGGAAAATAAAATAAACTGACGTAATCATCGTTCATATATTATGTTGTTTTTCATCTTATTATTTGCCAATTCACTTGCAGTGGCAGAATATTTTAATCAAGAGAATTCATATAAATTGGATATATATTCCTCATTGTTTGGGTTAATTTTATGGGATTCGTGCCAAAAGTTATGCGCAAGTTTAAAAAGCAGTTATGTTATCTCCTCGTTTTAATCTTTGTAGCAGTCATTTTAAAGCGTATTTTTTCGTATTATAATCGAAAAAATGAATGAATATGACTTCTCAATTTAATTTTCCTCTGATTATTGATTTGAAAGAAGTGTTTATTTTGGTATGTGTATGTAATTAAATAATGTTTTAGTAAATAGGCTGACAAAATCAGCGGTTAATTACGTCATTATCTTATTGCAAAATCCGTCATTGAAACAGTTTTGAGCACACGTGTTTCAAGAATGCATATTAATCCGTCGCTAAAACAATACTCATCTACTTAGATACGTGATCAGGTCACGGTTTTTCCATAAGTGGTGCATTCTAATCCGCTATCATGCCATTCATGCCGCTTGTGGCGATAAGTAGTCGTAGAGTTGCTATCGACTGAACTGGTTTCTCTTTGCAAAAGAACAAACGCGGAAGTAATTGTGTTTTCCATTTGTATCTGAAGTATTGATCCAAGCATTAATATTGAATTTTGTGGAGATTGATCTGCTCAAATGCATCTGTAAAATTCTGCCTTTCAAATGTCATTTATGAGGTGAAAAATGTGTTCATCGCCCTTGCGACTCAAAGATCTACGCCGTCTTGCGGAGAACAGCATTGTCACTGTGAGTGTAGCCTGTCGAAACATATTCCCGGAGTGCGCCGACAGAAAAATCAGTGACCAGAGAAGTTGATTAGTTGGTCAGAGAAGACCTGTTCATTTTCACTTTTGTTATAGAGTGCATTACCTGCCCTCAGATATTTTATCTAGTACCTTGATATGACGAAATTGCGGATTAGTGATCTGGTAAATCCATATGCAAATATCGTACGTTGGTAACAACTGACAGCCCGTCTGTGATGAATTTAATTTTAACACTCAGAAAATGTAATGAACATTACCTCACTACACTTCACGCTAAATTGCAATTGTGAGCGGAAGCAAAATAGCGAAAGAAAAAGCTTCGCCAGATAATTGATGGGGAAGTGTTAATCTGGTTCCTACTTGTTACTAGTTTGAATTGTGAGCATTAAAAGATTCATTATACGTTCTACTAAGAGTAATGATGTTATTTAAAGCATATATCTATCGCCGGTTTTAGTTATCTTTTTATCTTGGCCTCCGAATTATTTTAACTTCCATTTTGTTTTGACCCCTGGAAAAATGTGATTTTTTTGCATTAAAAACCTTCAATAAAATACGCGCTGCGATGGTTTTTCATTTGAGTCGACGACGAACGATTATTAATTTATCGAAATCAGTGATGTTTCTCTTTCAATCAAATATATGTTGCGCCTTTCTTCTGTTACAAATAATTTACGTATTTATATTTTTATTGTTATTTTTTTCTAGCGTTACGCGCATGATTAAGTACGATTACAATGGAAAAATATTTAGAGGGAGTGAATTTTGAATGGTCTTTTTTTCATTAATCTTTTAGTTATTTAATGACGTGTATGTACGGGACGCGGAATTCGCGATGAAATATAATGACATATTTTCATGGGGACATCGATTCGCTCGAGCTGAGGTTTTTAGATTAATAGTAGGCGAGCGATGGCCTCGATTAACTCTGGTGCTTGGCGTTGATCCATTGTGACCCCTCGTGCCTCCTCCCATTGTCGGTCTCCTCCCCGCTCTGCTCCGACTCGCATCGCATTCCCTCTTGTGTTCGCGTGGTGCAACTGGGCGGGGCGCGGTTATTACCCGGATACGACGAGCATCCTCCTCACTACCGATTGTTTTATAGCCATTCCGCGAGGTGATGTCAATCCTTTAGTCTTCCCGTTCTGTGGAAGATGACTGATGACTTGCCTAATTAGCATCATATTAGTCGATTCTATCCAGTTGTCATTGAATCAATCCACTTCAAATCAAATTGAGCGAAGCTTTCAAATTTCCACTTCACGCGGTGACACGTGAGCGATGGATAGGGGCGTGAATCACGTGGAGCGTCACGGAGTTACCGCTTCCAAGCGGGCCGGGACTAGGATCAACGAGAGGTTTCATCCGTCGCGGTAGTCAATATCAATTGCGCATTCCTCTTCTCCTTCTCGGCCGTGGACGAGTTTTTGTCGTCCAAGTAAAAACGCAGACGCAGACAAAAACGTTCTATTGAGAAACTGGCAGACAGATCGCCGCGGCTTACTGTTATTTCAAGGATTTTTTGCCTGTGTAAGACTCAAGAAATCTTTGAGTAACGAGCAAGAATTGCAAAAGTTAATGTATTTTTAATGGAGTGTCAGTGGCAGTGATTGAGTGGGTTAATATATAATTGGTTCGTGATTCTTATTGGGGATCGAAGTAGCGACAGCGCTGAATGCATGTTAGCCCTGCTCAATGGAAAAAGAGTCTATATACCTTGATATTCCCGTGCCACAGTATGCTATACCTAAAACGTCTAATGGGAGTCAAGCGTTATTGTGTGACAGTGTTTAGGAGCGGCATTCCGAAACAGTGACAGAAAGGGTCGTAGATTCATGGGTCATCGGCAAATTCAAAATTTTGTATCACCCTTCCTTATGATGTAAATTGTTACAAAGTAGCCAAGGTAGTAAGGAGATCAGGAGAAATAAATGCCTTTGAAAAGACGGTCGTGGAGTCAATCGCTTTCTGATTAAAAATATGAGGAACAGATGGGTACTTGGAGTAAACTTCATATGGTTTCGAAACGTGGACTGACAAAAGATTTCGAGATCAGAGGCTCTTGAAGTGTCGATATGGAATAGGGATAGTAAAATAACAGATGATATTAGGCCAAAGAATCAGTTATTTTTGGGTTCGTTACAAATGATTCACTCACCGATTGATTAGGTTGCGAATATTTTTGGAAGTTTAGTTTTGGTTAATTTTTCTTGAAGATCAGCTTAAAAAGAAATTTGGGCTGAAATAATTAAATTGGTAAACGTTATTGGGGTGCATAAATATCTAAATAATGAAAACATTTGAAGAAATGAGAAAAATAGAATTGATATTTTTCCAAAGATTTATTTGTAATGCACAACGCGTTTCAGTTCATCGAACCATCTTCAGGTACAAGACAAGATTCAGCATGTGATAGATCGTATTTATATCCGTTTGAGGAAGGGAGGGGGAGAGAAGAGTGAGGAGTAAGGTACGCGGGAACAAGGAAGAGAAACATTTGAACTATTAATTAGGTATAAAATATGTAGCCAAATTTTTGTGTAACAAATGTACTACAAATCGTTTCTTTGGATAATTATTCATATAGTGCCACAGTGGAAATATCACTATTTTATTCATTTTTGTTTCTCTATATTCTAGAGTTGTTTGTATAAAATATGCACCTGAATTCATTCTAATTATTATGAATGAGCTGCAATTTCACAGAACGCATCAATAGACAATGTGTTGGAGGCATGGTGTCGTAAGTAGGAATTCTGCAGCGATTGAGTCTTAAAGTGGACTTTACATTTTATCGCATTCGCACCGAAGTTTTTATGCTAAAGCCCTGGATAGCTTTTATTTTGTGATAATATAATAGGGAGAGTTCTCTTTCCATTTTGGTACGTTTGATAAATGTTCTCTTTAGATTGGAGAAATAATAAGAAATCAAGGAAATGAGTCTCCCTAGGCTGCTTGTATATTTGCTCTTGAATGTAGTTATGCTTCTCATTATTCTTTATCATACTCTTGTGTCAAATGCCGGTGAAGCACTCTATGTGTAGATCCCATGGATTAATGCATTCGTTTATGAAAGGAATATTAAATTTTTTCATCAGAAATGACTTCGCGCCGGTTAGTTCTCGCATCGAGAAAGTATTGAAAATTAATTATGATAGGGGCATAATTATTTTTCCATTAGATTAAATGAAATAAGGGACTATTAAGTTTCCGTTTGTTTTTTCATAACAATTATTCTATTGCAATTCGAAGTTACTTAAAATTCTTACAGTACGTTTTTGGTTCTTCGAAAATATCATAATCGCTAAAATGGTGACGGACAGAATTCTTGAAAACACGGTGAATGATAAATAAAAAATCTGATGTGAAAAGCGTATTAATTCCTCATTATTCTTATTTATGACTAAAAATAAAGATATGATGACAAATCGGTGGTAATTTATGGCACCACTCAGGTCTATTGAAAGTTTTTCCTTGGGCTACTGCAAGGCAAAATGACGGAGCAGTCATAGAATAATCTCGGCATCTTACTCTCCGGGGTGGGGTGGATTCCTCATTTGCCACCCTCCCCCCCCCCCCTGCGGGGAAGTGAGACAGAACCAGCGATGGGCGATGGGATGTCAGAGGTGACCTGAGTGATTTGGTTCAAAACGTATTTGAAAAATCTGCATTTGAATGGGTTTTCAAAGATATTGTTGTCAGATAATATAAATAGCGAATATGTTACGATAAATACGATCTTTTATCCGCATCGTGGATTACGAGTTCCTCACCAGTAATTCAGATGTCATATTATAATGAGTATAATAATACGGAAGTGCTTCAGAGACACTTATGTTTTATGAATTAGTTCAAATAATTACTACTACGTTTCGACGGTTGCTTGGCGGTGGTGCCCCTGGTACTAGTTGAAAAGAGGGCGAAATACTCACTTCTTGTCGAAAGCCCGAAATTTAATCCGCTGATCTACCGTAATGTGAGTGAATAAAAGGAACGGTAACTACGGCCGTATGAATATTATGGGAAGAGTAAACAAAAACATCAATCAAAATTACCGTAGTGTACCATTCAAATGCAAACATTGTATCAACAAAAATAAAATTGTAAAAATCATTCGTCTTGACCGGCATTCGAACCCTGATTCCTCAATACCCCTAACGCCTCGGTAGCTTAAACGGCTAAAGCACTCGGTCGGGCATCGAGGGGTCCGGGTAAATTTCTGCATTTTTATGCAGATTAGCGGATGATTCCGTTAAAAGTTACCATCGCGGCATCTCCCGAAGTTCTCGGTATGTACCATCTAAAATCAAATAAAAATATGATGAACATGGCATTTTGCACTGCTCACGTTTACAATTTTAGAGTCATCGGGCCAACAAAAAAATATCACACACACAGACCGACTACGTTCGGAAAATGGTCAATACGTATCCAAGAGACTTGCATTTCCGGAAAAAATCTCGAAGTCGATTTTTTACGCGTTACCTCTTCCCTATTATTCAAATAGAGAAAGTACTCGTAAAGATGAGATGATTTGGAAAAAATTCTACTTATTAATTATTTAAGTATAATTAATTGATACAGTCCACTACTGATGTTTTAATTCAATTCCAAATATTCAATATGGAGGTTCAGAGTAGCAATCCTTGTATGAAGGAGGTTGAGTATGCAAATTCGATACGATGGATAGCAAATTAAGAGAATTAGGCACGGCCGAGGAGGAGAGAAAATTATTTAACTGGATTCTCAGGGAACTAAGCATTGAATAGACCAGGTTTTGAAGGGTGGAGGTCTCGATAGATAGGGTATCCAAAATATTAGAGCAGATAGGCCGGGAATCACTCACGGAGCGAAGTTTAAATTACAAATTGAACCTCTTGCATAAATTGGAAGAGCGTCTCTTTAGAAGTGATGTTGAAAATAAATTATTACCCCCATCGTACTACGGTAGGAGAGATAGATCATGTCAATAAACTTAGAGGGATTAAGTGTAGAACAGACAGATTTAAGATGTCATTTTTTCCTCGAACGATAAGGGATCATAATAACATTGTTTGACCCCGGTAGGGTGATGTTTGGGTAGAGATTATTCTGGGGTGTGTTCACCCCCTACCACACACCCTGGCGGTGGCTTGTCGGGTATATAAATAAATAACAAAAATAAGTGGTATCGTGTTCGGAAATTCAATTAGATGGAAGAAAGGAGTATGAGTTATCTTTGACGTAAGCGTTAGAAGGCAAGAGAAACTTGTGGAAAGTAGGAATGATATGAGGCAAAATGTATAGTGGAGCACTCCTCGAGGATTTCGCGGCAATAGACGTTGTTATGGTGGAAACCCAATCGGCTGAGTGCCTTGTCGAAGCAATAATGTTTGTCCTCCACACTCCATGGTTTCTCTTCGTGAACCCATGACAAATGCCCTGCGGATGTGTGGGGCCAGTGGAACACTGTGCTTAGCAGAGGTTCGGAGAAGAAAGAGGTACTGCGTCTGATACGAGATGAGTAATTTGAGTTTGAGTCAATAGCCGTATTCGCCGTGGATACCCACCATTTACTCAATTTCCGTCCCGAGCGATGCGGGACTCACTGGACCCATCTTCGCGTTTCTACTGCACGCTTTTAGTCGAGAGAGGCTTCAGCAGTGATCATTGCGGCAGCTTTTGGTCAATTGTCTGTACGATGCCGTCCTTCGTCATTTAGAAATAAATATAATTTTTTCACCTAAAGAGATAAATACTTTGAATGAGTTCCACAGTAATCCTACTGCTCCCCTCGACATTGGTCTTTGGAAGTAGGACCATCTTATTCCCTCCTTGTTAAAGTATGCAGCAATTTTGGACTCGATTTGTTTAGCCATGACCGCTAAATCTATTAACATTTTAACGAAATGAGGTTTACGTGAAGTGAAAGAAAAAGTCACATTTTGATTATCGAAAGCAGTATCCGAATTCTAATTAGATGAAATTTTTTAAACGAGTATACAGGGTCGCACCCAAAAGTGGTAGGACTGATTTTTTTACAAGAATTTTATTGACGATATAATTACATCGACATAATAATCTTCAAAGTATGCTCCTTGAGCTGCTACACACTTAATATAACGTTGCTTCCATTCCCCGTTCGCCCGATGGAAATTTTCTTTGGGGATGCCGTTGATGACCCTCGTCGAAGCCTCTTGAACGGCCTTTATCGAGTCAAAACGTCGTCCCTTGAGCTGTCTTTTCACCAGGGGGAAGAAGAAGAAGTCCGGTGGTGCCAGATCGGGAGAATAGGGCGGGTGCGGCGACGTGGCTACGCCGTATTCGGCCAGGAGCTGTTGGTCGACACTCAGAATTTTCGGCACCATCTTGGCGCACACCTTGCGCATGGCCAAATCCTGTGAAATAATGCGTTGGACGTTGGATGCAGACAGACCCAACTGGTCTGCAATTTCTTCACTGGTTAAGCGTCGGTCTGGGTTCAGCAGTGTCCTCACTCTGTCCACATTCGTGTCGGTTCTTGCCGTCGACGGCCGTCCGGAGCGATGGTCGTCTTCAACGAGCTCCCTACCCTCTATAAACAACTTGTGCCACTCAAATACTGTGGAACGGCTTAAGGCAGTGTCCCCATAAGCCTGCTTGATCATATCGAGGGTCTCAGTTGCCGTCTTCCCGAGTTTCGCACAAAACTTCACGGAATAACGTTGCTCTAAATTCAGATTCATTTTGTTTTTCGACGCGGACAAAAAACTTGCTTCACTAAAAACGGTGTTCTCACTCAATGACAGCCCGCAGGCGACTGAGGTTGGCGTCGGTCTGGTGCTAAGAGCCCCCTCCACCTTACCCTGCCAAGCAGACCCCACTCCACCGCTCCGTTCGCGCCAGAGAAAATCAGTCCTACCACTTTTGGGTCTGACCCTGTACAATTTAAGTGTTGCCAATTGACGTGCAGAAAATGATAAAAAATGCCATTTAGTTGTCATTTCATGTTCCTGTGGACAAAGAATATTATTAGCTTCAAAAAATTCGGTTTTACTCTGCAAGATTCGGTTGGGAAACCTCGCAGAAAATTTTTTCTCTTTTTCTGTTTTCTGGACACCCAACAACCACCGCTCGCGAGTGTGGCAGAGAGTGATTACACTCCAGGCATGCAGCATCAAAAATGAAGTTTTTCCTAATTGTTAGTTGGAATGTATTTCTGGAATTCAAATAATGAAGATCATCAAAACCACAGGAACATGTACTATGGAATGAAAGTGAAATAAACATCTGTACGCATATAAGAAGAGCTGAAGGGAGCAAAAAGGGTCATGGCTAAAGCTAGAAGAGATAAAGGTAACACGCACTGGGATACTAAGTTGAAATAATAAAATTAAATTCTCATAGCGCAATCAGACAATGTTATTCTGACCCCTTATTGTCCGTGGGCCAAATGACATCTTACAGAAATCTTTTCTGCACATAATCTCTCTCAATTTATATACATTATCTCTTCTACCATATTAATACATATTAACACATAATAATATATAATTATATATAGTAATATATAATAATATATAATAATATATAATAATATATAATAATATATAATAATATATAATAATATATAATAATATATAATAATATATAATAATATATTATAATATATTATAATACATGATAACACGTGATAACACGTGATAACACGTGATAACACGTGATAATACATGATAATACCCGATAATGCATGATAATGCTTGACAATGTATGAAAATGCATTAAAAAGCACGAAAATGCATTATCATGCATGAAAATGCATGACAATGTATTACAATGCATGACGATGCATTATCATGCATTGTCTCTTCTCTGTAAGTATTTGGGCGCGCCCATTTGTAATACATGCATTGCAAATTGATTTCATATTATGAATCTACATCGAAATATTTGTGACTTGAGGTGAAAGTTATAAACATAAATGCCACATCGCAACAGAATCAATTAAGCCTTTAAAAATACCTTCAACCTGAAGGCGTAGGTCGGATGGCCAGCGAAACTCTCTTCACCAATTGACAACCGTCGTGGATGGAGGACCCGGAAATGCAAGGACAAGCAACATCAATTACGTGTTGCCTCGAAGAAGTTGTCTTTTGTGCACATACTCTGCAGTCGCGCCTCACTCTTCGGGTTAAATCGGTCACATAGCGGAAGGAAAAGATTCAAGCTCAAGTGTCTGAATTGAAAAATGAAATTATGATGAAGTCTTTCAAATTAATGAAATCACCTCTATAAGTTGTCACTTTAATTTAAATTCCCATAGTAAATTTCAGACAATTCCTATTTTACCCTTATTCCGATTTGATTGCGGATTCTCTCTTCAGCAAATACCCATTGGTACATTCTTAATACCGTGCATACCTGTTCAACATGGTCTCGATTCTATGCTGCCACAAATGAATACTAATCCATGTTTATCTTTTTACTGCTCATCTTCTCTTTCCAAAACTTAACCAAAGATCCACTGGTAAATACATTACGGCTGTCGGCGACGAAGCAACCAGATGTCCCTCGTAAGATTTGGTGTTTTCCATCCGCATGATTTTATTAAAGCTCCGGAGGGTGGTCAGGGTGTCGGCCAGCTGCCCACGCTTAGATGACTGGCTCCGTCATCGTCCTCAGGGCGTTGATTCTGGGTCACCAGTTCTTGGCTCTGGGTTCTTTAATTCGTAACTCACTCACGGCGGGAGACTAGCTAACCGACCTAACTCACCGACGGCCTTTTATGCTTTACTGCTCTTTACAGCTTGTGAGTACTTATCCAATAATCATGTATTTTTTAGCGTTGACGCCGAATCTCGCGTCAACTATTACAGTACTCATT
This sequence comes from Hetaerina americana, assembly GCF_022747635.1. Lineage (NCBI taxonomy): Eukaryota > Metazoa > Arthropoda > Insecta > Odonata > Calopterygidae > Hetaerina > Hetaerina americana. The sequence continues at coordinate 108,686,975 of NW_027286069.1, read as the reverse complement.
AGGAATATTATAGGAATTTACAAGCTTTGTCTGACTACAGCCCTTAAAAAATTTCTGATTATTTTATCATTTTTTTGTTTAGTTATGGTAATATTTTATTAAGCCGAAGTTTATTAATGGAATCAGCATTTAAAATAATTATTTCAAAAACTTGCTCTACTCATAAAAATTGTGAAGTGCGAGGGATGATCAAATAAGAGTTGATCATAAAACTTTTATCCTTATAATTACTATGCAAAAAATTAATTTCATGTTAAATATTAAAATGATCTTTCTATATACAAGGTAGTAATTTTATTAGTTTGCATAAGTCAACTGTTTATTCACTCTAAAATGATAAGGGCGAAAGAGTTGTTATTGGGAAAGAGCTAGAGTTGGGAAAGGCTAATTTATGTAATTCCTTCTTTCAAAGCGTCTCCGGCAATATCTTGTCGTAAAGACATGGGAAGGACGACCCGACTTTGGGTAAGAGTGAAGCCAGCAAGACACTCTGCGATCCTCAGCCGTTTATTAGAGGGGTCAGATTGGTAATGTTGACTCGATCAAGCACCGGAACGGGTAAGGCAGGGAACTTACAGGGGAAAGGAAGTATTCGGGCGGGAATCATCCGCAGACGTGCTGGCAGCCGACTGATGAACGCGGGGCTTCGTCGATGGCGGTTTCCTAGCGGGGAGTCCGATGTCGGTGGTCTAGCGGGGAGTCCCTCGGATACTCCGATGCGGCGGCGACCAACGGGCGAACACAGGGTCTCGGCAGCAGGTTATATCAGTAGACTGACCCTCTATCGCGTCGGTCCGGATCGCCTCCCTGGTCCTCTCTTTCTCCGCCCCCGCACCACACTCCGACCCAAGCTGGTCCGCGCGCGGCGGTACCCCTCCCTAGGGCCTTCCCCGTGACGTTGGTCACTGGCCCGGTAGCCCCTCCTCCCACCTGGGATTCCCTCCCTGGAGGCGTAGGAAGGATCATTGCCCCCGAGGCCCTTTGGCGGTGCCCAAGAAACCGCTAGGGTTATAGAAACCCTTCCTACGACCTCGCCGAGGCTTTCCCGCTTTAGGTCTTCCGGGCCTTTCCCGTGACGTCAAAGAGTCCGTCGCCTATCACAGGCATTGTCTGGTCATGCCCCAAAAGCTTACAACGGCGAGAACAGAGCCCTCACCACAATCTCACCGAATGTCTCCAATTGCTTACCAAATCGTGCCGGTAAAGCGATGCCCAAAATTGAAATCTCATACGGTATAATGGAATAGAACGTTTGCTGCAAAATAATAACCCTAATAAATCATTCGGGCTCAATGAAATACCCGCTCGTATATTTAAGGATCTAGCTTCGGAAATTGCGCCGTATCTAGAAATAATATTTAAGAAGTCGTTGGTAGATCACAAGGTTCCCATAGATTGAAAAACGGCTAACTAAACACTAATATTTAAAAATGGAGACCATCAAGTGCATTTTAAGTAATATGAATGTAAGTACGCATACCTAAGTTTTAAAATAATTTATTACTTAAGGTTTATCCAGTTATTTTGATGTTGGATTATGTTATGCAGTGCAAACAATGCATATTAGTGATACGATACCGATGACTGTATAAGGCCGTAACCTCTACTTGGTTTTCTATTTTTTTGAGAACATCAGACAGCTCTGCTTCGTCGTTATTTCAAACACCAGAAAAGCTATAAAATGATACTTAAATGCTATTGAAATTACCCAGCTGTCCAGTGAGGTCTGAGACGTCGGAAAATATTTTATCTGTAATTAAGTATTCCAGTCTCCCAGATTCTCTCCCTATTTTCCAATTTAACTTTCTCACCCAAAAGGGGATATCGGCGCTTTGGATTCCGCGGTGGTTTTTTGTAAAAAAATCCTGTGGGAACGATAAACTGCCCGGGAAATCATTGAAGTGCTGGAAAGTTTGTATCTCTCATGCCGCAAAAGTACCAAAATCACAGAATTCTCTCTTCTCCTTCTCTTCCTTATTCATTTGCTTCAAAAGTTTCTCCATGTTCAGCTCTGATAGTCCACGCCTAATCACCATGAGATTCATGCTCCAGATACAAGTTTTATGGAAGTGTTCCCTGACTTGTGATTGTGCTCTCGGCTATCAATGATCTTTGTTTTGGTGGGAGAATTGATCCAAAGTGGATATTCTACTGTTCATGTCCTTTAAGCTGCGTTAATTACTGCTGATTCCGCCTCCCAATGAAAACGCTCAAACTTCTTTGGGGGAAGTTGCCATTTCTGAAACGTGAAAGGTCATCGATACGGATACAGAGGCCTTTGGATTAGGAAAGAGGAGGAACCGGATGAATTTCACGAAAGAAAATTCATTTTGAAGACGAAGAGGAGAGACTGGAAAGGGAATAGGACAGAGCAGTCCCAAAAGTGCGTCTAGTGGCCAAAGCGGAAGGGCAGGGCAGAGTGGTAGGGGCGTTTTGGAAGGGTTTTGAGACATGTCGTTGGCATTTAAAAGATCTAGCTACGATCCAGTATATTTTAATCAATTAATTTGTGAGTATTTCATGCAATGGGAAGCGCCTGGCCCTATTCTCGCTTGTTACCGTTAGGTCAACGAATTTAAATGGTGTTGGGCTCGGCCGGCAGTGGGATGTGTGACCTTCCAACCTTGACCGTGGCGCTCCTGCCTGCATGTGGGCTTGAACAATGGACCAAGAGGTCTGAAGTTCCCAGGGCACTCGTTGAAGTTCCCCCCCCCCCTACCGACAATCATCGCTCCAAATCCAAAGCAGTGCGCAAATGATAGCATCATTAAGGTTGCTATTGAGTTTAAAAGGAATCCAATTCAAAATATAAAATCAATTGTAATGTTTGGAATACCGCACTTTGCATCGCTAACGTTTGAACCGCCGAGGGAGGGGGCGGATTTAAGTTTCGCTCCCCCCACCCCCCCTTCCACAGCGCACCAGGGTGGCACACGCTTGGCCCTGCCGCCATCCATCTCGGTCCTATCCTATTCCTTCCCCCCCTCTCTCCCCCCTGCGGAATTTAATCTCGCTCGTGCGACAATCAATCAAAGCGCCCTTTGACAGCGCTGTCAAAAGTTTCCCGCGCTCTCTGTCCGCCGGCCCACAATTCCCCTCTTGTTACTGCCAATGCTTGGCAATAGTTTTGCCATTGCTAGTCGGAGGCGTGGACACTTTTCAGGATCAGCAGCACTATTGCAACTGCCTATTTTGTATGCAAGGAAACACAAACTTGCGTCAGTGAAGCCGATTTTCCGGGATGGCGTCTCATTGAAATGGGACAGCGATTAATTGATAAATATTAGGGAGATATGCTGAATTTTCGTGTTGAGTCACGCAAATTTTTTCGATTAAAAAGTTTCCCTTGACAGTTTCATGAAATTCAATACCTACGAGTATGCATATGTTCTCTCACTTGGCCTCTCACGTTGGTCGTTGAAAATGAGGATTACTATGTATTCGTATGATGAAAAATTAGGTCGGATTCTTATTTAAATAATTACCTAAATTAGATGTTACAAATTTCAGTCATAAATCGTATTTCCCTGTAAACAGTTTGAGAATCTTCTGCAGCATGGATTCCTCGAATCCCCAGCATTAATTACTGCCCGTTCCGGTGGAGGGTTATATTGGATCCCTTACATATGCTGAGCTAATTTGCTGCAATTCGCTTCCTGTTATTTCCCAGAATACAGGTCGTTTATCTGACAGAAGGTGTTTTGTTCCAGGAGAGGAAGGTAAACATATTTATCATTGGTGTCATGGGTAAAATTCGAATTGTGCGAGAGCAGGTGAATTCGATGCAATATAATTATGTGAATTATGACAAATTAGAATACGAGAAGATGTATCATAATCATGAATTCTAATTTATTAATTTTTCGTTTTCAGCGTAACTAGTGCTTGGCTTTCTTTTCGCCATTGACCATCTTATACAAGTATTAAATACGGCAATGTTATCATTTAGATGCTGCAAATGGATTGGTGCTTTTAAATGTGAATTTTTTAACTTTGAAGGTATTCTCTTAAATGAAGTCTATACCTGGTCGTGTCTTCCACGTAAATAAATGCCCCGCGAACCATCGAAAGGTGTGTGGCAGGGGGTACAATTACCAGATGTGAAGGGTGAGTGATAAGGAAAGATATGGGAAAGGAAGGAGAAAGGGAAAAATATTCGGTGAAGAAATATTTGAATAACGTGCATATTTAAGTGCATATAAATCTGCATAAATATCCGCGACCAACCAAAAACGTGTTTGGCAGGGAGTGCAAGCATTAGGTGGTAAGGGTAAGTGCTAAGGCAGTAAATGGGAGAGGAGGGGAAACAATATTCAGTAAAAAAGCTCAAATAACGAGCAAATTTGTATACATGCTGGAGGAAGACTTAATTAAAACATGTGTTAATTTTACTTAATAAATTAGTTCTCTGTTACCCTAAAAAAGGGAATAGAAATGAAACACGACCTTTTATACGACAGGCCTTAATAGGACAGGTCATGCAGAATTGAAAAGTAAAATGCTACCATCATATGGACATTCAACTCATAGTCTCCACCCCTAAAGTCTCAGGTAGGGAATCTGACACACCGCAGCCTCCCTCCCCGCTTAGAGTGACGAGGGGTGGAAGGAGAAGCTTAAAACAGCAAAGAAAGGTTGGCAGTATTGTACCGGGCGCTACATATATTCATTGCATGACTGTCGCATGCGGTCATGCGGAAAGCTATATACCAACAAAACACACGAGATTAGTGGAAGTGAATACATTTGAGTAAAACTAATTATTGCGCAGACGCTATGAGCGGTAATTGGTACTTTTGCTATCTTCAACCATGCAGTTACTATCGAAAAAATCAGTTCTGTGGTGTAGGTGTAATAGTTGCTCTCACCATTTAGATGAACAATAGAAAATTGTTTTTTTCCTATGTACTCTTTCATACCATATCGTTCAATTGCAGGTCAGTATCGTGACAATACTGTCGTGTTTCGCTAGACTTATCCTGGAGCTGTAGGGGATTTAGCTTAGCATTAAATATTTCTCCCTTTGCTTTTTTAGTTAAGGGTTGCTCTGTTAATGCCGGCTTACTTTTCAAGCTGATGTATTTTAATGTGTTTAACTTCAGATTATATTCGGGACAACAGGCTAAATGGAAGAGTGGTAGTTGTCAGTAGCTCTTGGGTATTTATTCGCTCTCATGGTTGTTCTCGAACCCGCGACCGCCGAGTTGCGCATACAATCGTTTTGTGCTTTTGCTGAGGGCGTCCGTAATGGAGGAACTCGGGGGAGTATTATGTCTTTAGTTTCGGCGAAGTTTTTACTTGTTCTCTTGTGTTTCTCCTCCTCGCTACCGAAGCATGTAGCCTCTCCGGCAATAGTGCGGGAGCGCCCCTGTCTCCACTCCGCTTCCCCCTCTCGGGCCCTCAGGGGGGGGGGCAAGGGGGTACTTGCACCTTTTTTCCACCGGCGTCCCATTCGCCCTCGGCCCGGGGCGACGCGGCGTCACTCACTCGGCGGAGTCTGCAATCGGGAGACACGGGGAAGGGGAAAGGGAGGGGGGAAGGGGCGGATCCTGCCCGGCTGCGGGATTTGCGGCCCCAAGGTGTGGGGGGGAGGGGTGGTGTTAGTGGGAAGGGAGGGAGGGAGAGAGAGAGGGAGTTTATATAGAGTTCACGGGTCAAAGGGATGTGTGCGGTTGGTTTAACGTCGGAGTGCCCTCCTGATGTAAGGGGGAGGGCGAGAGAGGGGTTTTCGGGTGCGGAAATGGAATTAAGCGAATCTCTCCCTCCCCCCTCGCTCTCTGGGCGGACGTTTGCCCCTGGAGCGAGGGCGCCGCTGAATTAAGGGCCGGCGGAGGCGGGGCGAGGGGACGCAGCAGCGGTACAGGAAGAGTTTTTGTTCGGGGATTTCGTTTTGGGCGAGTGGGAGGTTCTGGTCTGGCCGCACCCCAGAGCGAGGGGGTGACCGTTGCTTCCCTTGTCTCGCCGACCCCCGCTCCTCTCTTCTCCTCTCCGCCCGCGCGCATTCCCTTCTCTATTTTCACACACATTGTGTCAATCGGGAGCGCTCTCGTGTGTCGAAGGATCCAGAGGAAAAACGCGTCCAGCGGCGAGAGGCCCTCTTTATTCAGCTCCCAGACAAAATAAAGATCACGGAACACCACAGTGTTTTTCATTTTACAAGTATTATGGTTTAAATATTATGGATGCAAAAATACTTTTTAGTTAACCACACCTATTTGTTTCTAGAACCCTTTCGTCCTTCCCCATTCATTAGTTTGGTTCTTCATCTCTCCTCTTGACTCTGTTGTATCCCGTTCGCTTTTTGCAGGACACGCATTTTTAGCCGCTTCATTTTCCATTTGCGAATAGTAGTTTTTAGGGGAGACGGCCGACAGCTAAGGTCATTTGCGCCATAGGGGATGGACAGGAAAGGATGAAGGGTGGAGAGAAACCCGGCGTCGGCATTTGCCAACTCTTTACGAAAGGCGCCAAGGGGTCCGCAGCTTAACGTCCCATCCGACGGACGGCGTACTCACTCAAAGTGCCCTCCACAAAGCACCTCAAGTAAGGATCGAGATACCTCTGAAAAATATTCAACAGCGCCGGGATTTGAACCCGGGCTCTCTGGGTGGGAAGCCAGTACGTCAGCTCCCGCACCCTCTCGAACCCCCTACACTTGCTAGTATTTGTTTCTTCGCCACAAAGATTTTGGTGTCATTACATGCATCCCGAGCACCTTTGTCGATCTCTTTACACTGGAATGTTTCTATACTATATTTCCCTCGTTTAATGTGAACGAGGGAATATTGCATACATATGTATATCATCTGACCCTCTTAATGGACTGCGACCTATATTTGATGGAAGAGCCTGTGTATACTGACGTCCGGATGAAACAGCTCCCGAACGCCATCTCTTGGGCAAATAATCGTGGCTTTTGGTTGAATGAAACACCGCGGATTTCAGCGACTAACCTTCCATGGTAGCTTAATGGGTAGAAAGTCGATCCGACAAGATATAAATCCTTGAATACCTGAAAACACCGTCATTGATGAAGGAATTTCAGCAACATATATTTCCTCATATGCCCCCTCTAATCCGACATTTTGCCATTCAATCTCCTCCAAAAATGTTCTGAGATGGAGCCCTCAATCAGCTTTAACAGAAATTCTCCCTCCGTGCGCGTTCTCCCCATTCACAGACTACCACCCCTGGACCCACAGCTCTCTCTTTACCAGCAGAATTCATGCTCTTCCTAAAAGTCCTCAAGTACACAGAAATATTCCGGGGAAAATCATCGGGACTGCGGTGGGCGTGAAGCTTCCATCCCTCTGCACGTACGCCCGCCGAGAAGCGTGATTACATGCGTCATCTCGACGTCCTACGAAAACCGAATCATTTCGAGGCGGAATGCCGTCTCCTTCAACGACAAAAGTTTTGCAAACGAAAGGTGGGAACGTGATGTAGTCTAATCTTACGTCAACGTGTCCATGGGGCAGCTGGAGTTCCTCGCAGCATCCCAGTTCCTTCATCTGGGAATATGGCTCACGAGTATTGATGGTATCGTTTTGCACACCAAACGTTTCCTGGGATACAGGATAAAAGTGTCCTCTTCGAAGAATGCTTACCCGGGTTTAGGATAAAGTAACAAATCAACTACCACAAACCTGCTCCCAGAACGTCCCACATTATTCTGTAATTCACCAGCCTTCTTGAAGGCAATCCTTTCATCGCCAAGGAACCCGAGACGCGCCGACGCACCTCTGCCCGGCCGGCACCCGAGACTGCTGCGAAAGGCACTGCTGCATGGGACGTGCCGCAGTTTCCGCACCAAGGAACCGTAAACACAGCGGCCGCCGTTCGAGCCCCTCGTCCGGGATGCAATCCCCAGGACGTAGTTCCCCTCCCACAATCCACCACTCCAATCACATTGATAGCCACCGGTCGTCCGTCAAAGTCCTCTCTCCCAGTTACAGATTCGTTCTCATCTGCGCCGGACACCTTAATAGTGTGAGTAGTATTTGCATGCAAGTAAGTCAAAAAACTTCCACATGAATATCGCATTCACCTCTATGGGTGTATATTTACATGAATTAGTTGGTTTTGCATGTAACTTTATACTCTTTTACGGGTGGGGACCTGACACCCCCCAACCACGCGTCCTAGCGGCGTCTTGCGGTGTATTGTGTGGATGTAGACGCGCTAAACACATTTGGACTGAGAATTGCTTCGGAGTCTCTTAATATTACGATCCCCACCACTGGATTCAACGTCCCATCGAGGTCGCTAGGTTAGAAATAATTCTAATGCGATTTATTACTTTCAATTTTTGTATTCCAAATTTCGATTAAAATTTTTTTTTTAAATTCGAATGTGGATATTTAATGAATGCGCCTGGCTGCACGTAGGTATGTGCCCACAAACGTGTATATTTATTTTGCATTTATTTAGAATCTTCACGTGTTTTTATTTTATAACTACATTATATGAGATAAAAGAAAATGACACATTATGTCCCTCACTATACGTAATACACGTAACACGCTAGTTTTCGCAAGGAGCCTTTTAAATCAATTTTAAACGTTGCCGCATGACCTCGGATATCGGTGCGCCAAAAACATTTATGATTTACTAACAAGCCGTCGAGCCCATACTCCTCCGCATCATCATCCTACTGCACGCTTCCCTGGTCACTGCATGCATCCAAATCCCAGCACCACCAGAGTCGTGGCGAGAGACTGGTGCCTGCGTCGAGAGCGAGCCGCGCGTGACCTCGCTCTCTCTCACACACACACACATCGAAGCACTCACGGGCACAGGGGACCCCGCAGGGGGTGGGGGGGGGTGTCTGCTACGTGACGGGATCTGCAGTCATCCCGCTCGCAATGGGAGGGGAGAGGGATCGTCCTAAAAGGCGAGGGAAAGCGGGAAAGGGATACCGTTGATGCCCTCGCTCCCCCGCAAATGGCATCAGCGGAGGGGATACCCTTTGCCCAAAGGTTTAAGAGGGTTAAACATCGCGAGAGGGGTTTGTGGGTGCGTGGTCGGGGATGGGTGGGTGTGGGTGGTGCCCGAACGGGTGCATTCCTCGCACCTTTTGGCCGTCCAGGGGTGCGGACGAGGAGAGACATAGAGAGAGAGAGACGGAGCCCGTTCGGTTGTGCACCAAAGGGAACTCGGGGCACGCGTTCCGACCCCGAGGTCATCTTTGACGGGTGATTTCTTCAGGCGGGTGAAGCAATCAGGGGAACTGTCGCACTATAAAGAGTGGCGGAGGATGTATTCCGAATATTTTATGATTTCACAGTCACCGTTCATCGCTTCAAACTGGCGTTACTGATAATGAACTCGCCATTCGCATCGCTCTAGTGAGCAGATGTGCATCTACGTTATTCTCTGCGAACCGCCATGGAGATGTGTGGCAGGTAATGTGAGGATACCAGCCGTTGTCAAGGCAATGCGCGAGATTGTGTTGAGATAGTGATAGGAATTTTAGGTTGCATTTATGCCCTTTGTGTATTATTCTTCAACGATTAACCTCATTCCCTTTGTTATCACGACATTTTCGAGGAATGGATAAATACCTGAACTTACCCGTGTAGAAGTTGTCGCTCGTTTATCGTTCGGGTGGTGATGTTCTAACCCCATCGGCGGTGACCGTGCAATTGATCGCAATTACCTTTTTAGGTTGTTATCGCTAAGGCTAATACAGGGAGCGACAACATTACTTCCTTTTTTAAATTCAATTTGTATGGGAAAAAAAGAAGTTACGTTGCCGCACCGTGTATAGAGGATTGGGGAACATTTGTAGGTCACGGTCGTCTCATCTCGAGTTTTGAGATGAATGCGACGAGCTTTCATCCAGAGATTTTTATTGAAGGGTCAGCGAAACGGGCGTTTCAATTTTTCCTAGGGAATTCCTAGCTGCTTAGGAAATACCATCTCTATAAGCGTGTATCAAGGCAACATCTGTCCATATATTTGTACCAAATATTTATTTAATATAAGCATAAACCATTTTTTAAAAATCAGGGACAGCCAAACCGGAGGGTAACTAATATTCTATTTGGGACAAGTCAGCAGCGCACGCATTTAGTCTTTCGCGTAGCTGACAGGCTGCCGAAGGTTCTTTGGTATAACAGCAAAAATTTGTCCTAGTGATAGTCCTAGTGGTAAGTTAACCACCGTCATATTGCACGCATTTAGGAAAAGAAATATTGGTTTCTATGGTTGAACTCAGGATTTGAATGGAAAAAATACTCATTGCTCACGGGCATCGCTGTTATTTCGGTCTAAACCTTTGCGCAGTTTTACTTTTGCTATCACTGAAATAATTTTTCATATTTCCTCTGCTGTCGATCCAGTGCCCTAAGCATTACTATTGTTCATCATGTTTAACTGTTTTAGCCCCATAACTGCACCTCCGTAGTAAATTGTATGTCTTGCTTATATGCAACCGATTTTTGCTTCCGAGACCTCTTTCAGATATGCCCGATTTAAGTGACAAGAGCAGGAGGGGCCCGCTACTCTTCGGCGCTTCGAATTTTCGTTGGAGCGGAGACGGGCGCTCCCTCGGACGCCCTCTGATGAAGAGCCTCTCTCGCAGTAGGGGGGGAGGAGGGGGAAAAGGGGAGGGGAATCCTCTCTGAATGGCAGGTCTGAATGAGTGGATGAGTGTGTCCAATTGGAGTAATGATACTCATTCATGCAAATTCCCCCTTTCAATACCAAATATGGTACAATTTTGCGTCTTTCATATCCAACTGATGTAATCTCCTCGAGGGATATATTATAGCTGCGCTTAAAAATATTTTATAGTCGAATATTTACTTAAAAATGTTTCGAATTCGACGCGTGTTACATATCAACGAAGAATGTGTTTCATCTACATCTGCATGATACCCCGCAAGCCACCGCAAGGGCGTATGACGGGGGTTGTGTTTTGCGTTTCCTTTTAACAGAAAAGTAAGTTTCGCAGCAAATTAACATTCAAAGAACAGTATCAATATTATTTATATTTCTTAAAAATATATATACAGGTATATATATTTTTAAGAAATCATAAAAAAATCTTTGTAATTCATAATTATTTCTGTTTAATTATTAATATACCTCATAACCACAACTGGTATTGACAAAGTTGTATATAATGTTTAAATTTCTTTATTTTAATCAAAATTTAATCTTCATAGTTTTGCTTATGAATATGCGGAAAGGGGATATCATGAAGGGGTGAAATACTGAATGCCAAACAAAAGCTAAGAGTAGGGAAAGTCAAGATGGTATTTAATTAGCGTTTGGATATAATAGAAAAATCCTTTCACAGAAAAAAGATTGAATCTAATTTATTGACTCTTAAGTATTAATCAATAATGTCGGGAGACATTATAACAGTTAATATAAGATACTTCATCACCAGTAAGGTATTTTAATTTTTAAAAAGAAAGAACAAGAAGTTTTACAGTTAAAAATTTGGTACTAAATTAAATTAAGAAAATTGTTTACTTAAAATAACACCTTTACAACGATAAAATAAAGACTAATGTCTTAATTGCTTTAATTGCAATTAAGAAAAATGTCTTAATTGCTTAATTAAAGTGTGCTTAACGGCTCTGTCAAAAATTCATTATTTTTTGAGGTAATACTCGTATTAATATAAAATATCACAATTGATAACGGGATGCAAAAATATTTATACTGTGATGTGATAAACAGTGAAAAATTCATTTCAGAGTCATTAAAAAATATTAAATGCACAAAATTCGATAAAAGGTTTTGATAAAATATCGATACTAAAGTTTTTTCCTTTAACAGATTGGTCTTCAGTATTGAAAATGCAACCTGTAAATCGTTATAGGTCTCTTAATGAAAACTGTTTGCACGATCATCTTTGTAAAAATATTGTTATGACATACAACTGACCTTACTACCAGAAACACAGACGACAGCAATGATGGCATAAAGTAAGGAGCAATTTGAAGCATTCTCTTTGGTTGTCAGCTTTTTGTTTAAATTAGATGACAGTACCCATCCTCGATTGAACTATAACCGCGAGAGAAAATCTCTCTATCATACCATTTCCTTCTCTCCTTCTTTATTCAGATTTTCACCTTTCTTACTCACACCACTTGTGGAGACGTATCTGCAGAACCTGTGTTCTAATATTGATGTTGTATTGATAACTTTTCTAAAAAGGCACGCAAAGTCAGCAATCGGAATAATAGTTACAATGATAAGTTTATTGGCATGTACAGATTAAAAAATATGACGTTTATGCTGGCAATTTTTTGAGTACTATGTGTTTTTTTTATTAATAGGGAATTATTTTCAGGAAGAAATATTTTAATGCCGCTAATGCACGCCCCCAGAAATGTGCGTGTCCGCAGTTAGGCTTCCGTTTTTATTCGTTTGCTATCAAACGCCGAAGAAGTTATCCCCACAAGTTGACCCGGAATGACCTAGAGCCCTTTCCTCCATACCACCTCGTGATGAATGACTCAAAGGATATCCCCATCCCCGATTCCACTCTATGCTTCACTTTTTCGTTTTAGTAAATAAAAAACTTTCAGATCAGGCTGGAATTCATGTTTTCAATTTCGGGTTTTATATAATGTGAGCATTGCTTGAATAATATGAATACACGACAAAAATAAGTTAGATATATCTCTTGGACTGTACATTACAGACGTCAAAGTATTTTTTCCTCATTTGTATGCGCGGAACGGATCTGGAATTCAGCCCACGCATCTTTTCTGCCGAGGAATATTTCGTTTCGGATCGTTTCAGGTAGCACCGCTATTCATGAAACATCCCCGTTAGAATTTTCATGATGGCAGAGCGTTACGACGGTCATGAAACAACGACTGATATCAATGCCCTTGGCCATAGTAATTTTTGGGGAGTGGCAAGAGGAATGCGGAAAAGGAAAAAGAAGTGGGTTGGAAAAGCAATTACAGACAGCACACTACCCCACTCGGGTTTGTGGGTCATGGTGATCTTCGTGAGTCGAAATTACACATGCACTCCTGGCTTGCTGTGAAGAACCTTCACGACTATTGTCTGCAATTCACACTGAAGCTAATGAGGAAATAATTGTGCAATTCAAGAAAGGAGTAACTTAGTTACTGGGACAGGCGCACTTCTTGAGTTTGCGAGAACAGTCCTTCAACAGTGACTTGCCATCCATTATTCCGTCAGTGGAAATAACAAATGCACGCAATCTCAAGGGGAGTGTACAAAGAGGATTAATACAAAAATTGGCAATTTTCCACAAGATGAAATTTAATGCGACCGGTTTCAATGTAACTACATCATCATCTGGTGATTAAATTTTATTTTGCGGAAAAGTGCCAATTTTTAATTAATCATGATATTCCACCATCTGATTCCTCTCTATTTCGCGAAGGGGAGTGCTTAAATTTCCTAAAAAGGTAAAACGGACTGCGCAAAATTTGTCAGACATCGAAGACGTGTCCCAATATTTGCATCGTCTCATCGAGATGCCCCACAACGCCTTGAGTGCATCCATTTTGCATGAGAAACATGCATGTTAACAAAACGTAATTTATTTTTTGTTTCTTCCGACTCCTAACTTTAGATACCTGCGGCTTCTGGGTGCAAGTGATTTTATTGGCACAATAGGTCATCACGCGTTCAATGAAAAACATTTAAACATCATAGGAAATTGAATATACTTAGGTGATAAGGCCTGGATTATATTAAATATTGACGCCGTATTGGTAATGTGGGGAACGAATACATGATCTGATAATTAATCTGGTGATAAATGTTGAGCATTAATGAAAATTGGTTCAAACTCGAGGCGCCGGGTGATTCGTTCGCGGTTGTTGACTCTGCTAACGAATTGATAATGGAGCGAAAAATAAACCTGGGGCGCTGCGCTGCTGCGGGGCGGCGTCGAATGAATATCACGGGAGTAACGGTGGGCGTTGTGATGCATGCATTAAGGATGTTTCGCCACCCTCGTGCACACAAAATTCACTGAACATCTAGTATTTCTTATTGTATTGGTTTCTTACTCCTGATAGATATGTTTTACCATCACACCCAAGAACACCAGCAACAGAAACTTGATGTAACTAAAGTCCAATACTTGCTCCGTAGGTGGTAATTAAGTTGAAATTGAGTCCTTTTTCCAGATTAGTCGTCGACGCCTTCGTTTGATTCTACGACATACTGTCACGAAACGATGCACTCGAGTATAAGCAAGCAAGCTCACATCAGACAATCGCCATACAAACACCTTCCATGCGACACGCGCGATCACCTCTTCGCAGCTTCGTAGCTGGTAGCTTCAAAACAGTTTCCACCTGTGACCGAGTCCTCCACAAATTCATTTTTATTGGCTCAAATTTACAGTTTACGTGATTTTCTAGGAGGCCTAAGGAAACTAATGATCTAGCTCGTAAGCTCGTGGGTGAGAAAGGATAACTCATGGAGATGACTGGTGAAAGGACATCCACGCTGATTGGACAGCTGGTAGAACTAAATAAAGATATTTAAAACGTTATTTGACGGATGCGCACGATACTATTCGTACATAGGCGTAGAACATCTTATTTCGAGAGAGTGGTCAAGTGGGTGAAATTTGAACCTTCTGCAGGAATGAAAGGTTTTCAGATGGGTAAAAGGAATAATGGTAAATGGCTTGCCATTTCATTTATGGCAATCGCCCTGACGATGCGATAAGCCCAGTTTGGAATGTTAATGTCTTCTGTGACGATGCGACATTCGAATTTCCCGTTGGCTCTATTTTAGCACCCATTTTTTTGAAAGGCTTTAAACTATTTATGATTAATTGCGTAATTGCGCAAACGCATTTGCAAATTTTAACGCTGTTCACGATGCTGCAAGGAGTTAACCACCAAAGAGGTCACGCCTGACTTTTATTTTATTTTTGGAGTTAATTATATTTAAAAAATAAATCAGGCCGAACATTTAATTTCCAATGGCACCCGGGCAGGCGATATATTCCTCGCGACCCGCTCGCTCTGGGCGGAGAGAGAGATTCGGCGCCCGCGGGGTGTGTTGAGTGTGGGGGGGATCGTAGGGAGGGGGGGGATCGTAGGGAGGGGGGGGAGGATAATTCCTCACCACCCCTCCCTCCCTCTATCTCGTGCGTGAATGTCGCTCTCCTCCCGCCCGCGACTCAGCTCACGTCGCAGTTTGACGAAATTGAAAGCTAATACCCGTGCCCACCGCACGTCCCTCCGTCCCCCAGGGGCCACCCCCCTGGCGTTAGAGCGCCGGGGAACGGAGGTGCTTGCATTCGAGGAGCTGCTCATTCATTTTGTAACGGCAATGAATACTGGAGTTGCGGTGCGCACGGGGAATCCGATAAGGAGCGTGGGTGCGGCCCTCGGTGCGGTGCGCCGACGATTTGGAAAGCGCACTCTCTCGGAGCGGGGCGCAATGGGATTTTCCCGACTCGCCCTCGCCGCCGAGGCTCGCGGGGTATTTAATCCTTGCATGCCGGTCACTTATTTAGATGACAGCCCTTTTTGCTCCATCTCATGGTGCCCCGGTTTAGGAATTTCAAATCCCACAGCCTTTGGATTTTTGAGTGATACTGCATCTTTTTTCGCTCTGGTTAGGTCCCAGAATGCGCTACGATGGTAGCGGACAAGTTTTTATCAATTTTGAAGAAAAAGGCGCGACAGTTAGCGGAGTGTTAAAAAGGTATCACGCACAAGGTATGCCCCAAAAATAGGACTGAGTCGATTAAAAAAAATATATCGCCATCATTAATGCATTCACTCAAAATTCTTCGAAGTAGCACCCTTTTGCGTTCACGCACCGCTGCCAGCGGGGTTTCCACGCATCGTACGCCTTCTGGAAGGCGGCGCCTGGAATGTTCCTAAGCCCCTTCGTCACGGTCTTTCGTAACGCTTCCAAGTCGTTGTGGCGTCCTTCCAGCACGGATTTGAGGTAGGAAAGAGAAGTCTGGTGGGGCAACGCGGCTGAGGCAGGATCGAGAAGCTCTTGGCATATCCGCGTGCGAGCCTCCTTTCGTTCGTCAAGAGAGTACTCACGGCACCAACTTCGCGTACACCTTTCTCATGGCCATGCTTTTGGTCACGAGTCGATGCATTTCACAACAGAGCCTTGCAAGATTTTCGTTCCTTTTTGAAGCCGAAGGGCGCCATGAAAGTTCGGCGTCTTCAACATCTTCTCAACCCTCCGGAAACAACTTGTACGTACCACTCAAAAACACCCGATCTACCAATGGCGTTATCCCCATAAGCCTCCTTGAGCATTACATGAGTCTATTTTCCGGTTTGGTGCTCTTTCACGCAAAATTTGATGGCATAGCGCTCATCCAATAACCGGTTTATGACGGATCGTAACGAGGTCACGTTACAGAGGTTTCGCAAAAGAACGATCGGTTCTTCGAAGAGGCAGGAGCTAAACACCACCGAAATTTAGCCTTTCTGGAGACGCCCCCCCCCCTCGAACCAAGTCAGAGAAAGTCCGTCCGTTCGCTATCCGAGGAAAAAATAAGTCCTATTACTTTTGGGACAGAATTTGTTTTGCTTCAGATTAAACTTTTCAATATTGATAAAGTTTCATTTTCAGATTATTTTTCATATCAGACAATGTATAGAACTAAACATATTACAATAATGCCTATGCTCATTTAGTAAGTTAATAGGGTCGAATTGCCAATACTCAATGCTCATCGTATAAGTTAATAGGGTCGTGAATATCAAAGGGTTAGAGCGCCGGAATACTGACCGGAGGGCCCGAGTTCGATTCCCGGGCAAGCCTCCATGGGTACCCTCAGCTCCACCCGAGCTGTGTGATTTTTCGGGTACCAGATCTTCCAGGGAAACCATAACCGGCACAGGGAAAGGAACTGGCTCCCATTATTACTTTGATGCGTGAATGTCACTCGCCGTTGGGTTTAGTGCTGGGTGAACTCTACCATTAACTATCAAACGGTCCTTCGGGTTGGGAGTTGTGGTTTGGTTTTGAATAAGGGAGAAGAGAGTGCGTATGAGGCGAGAATGGATAGATGGGAAAGGCAGGAATTGGAATTCCTTTCAACTGAAGTAGGTTCACCTCTATAGGGAAATTAACCAGAACTACTGTACTGCCTCTTTGCTTCGGATATCGCACTTAGCTAACCAACGATGTTTTGGAAATACGAGTGAGGGAAATGAGAGAGGTTTCTCGACCGAATTCAAACTTCTTCCCCAAGGAATGCATGTGCATGCACGAGTTAAGGACAAATATATGAATCCTTCCTAATTAAAGGAAATAATAATTTTTTACATGCGTGAAAAGCAAGTAAAGTGTTTATGGCATTGGACATTATTATTATTATGGGTGAGTTCAAGGAAAGTTGTCGATGGAACCTGGAGGGCTAAGCCCAGCTACGCTTTCGATCCCCACCCAACTTGAACCCTGAACACCCCAACATGCCTCTCATTAGAGGAAACCATTTTTTAACTCCACCTAACTACTTTCCGCCTTTCTTTTTTTTTCCATCCAACTCGCTTATATTTGCCTCCCTCTATTCTGCTTCCCCAATATTCTCACTCACATTCTTCCAACATTCCCGGGCCAATCGATAGCCGAGCTCTCATTCCCGCCTGCCTTTCTTCTGCTAACCGCATTGCCTCCCCCTTCATTTTCTCGCTCATTTTCCTTTTTCCAAAAATTTATTTCTCCCAATATTCTCCACGCCCACATCCAATAGGCCTCCCATAGGCGATTCTTCTCATACTTCAATAACCAGTGTCCAAATAACCAAAAACTAAAATGAAATATAATTTACGGATGAAAAATAATTAAATATGAAATCGCTCATTTACTGACAAATTTTATGTGAAATTTCGCTGAATTTTGGATTTAATATTGTCATAGTTGGACATTAAAAATAGTTCAGTTTTTAAACACGTGACATCTGGACTCCTTCGCAGTTCGAGTCGCATAATGTAGCCGTGGAGTACTTAGACTCGACGGGAGCCCCCCCCCCCCAACCTGTGTTTTGGAAGAATGTAGCACACATTTTTGCCGAGTATTGGGAATATTTTGAAAAAGAATTTTCGAGTTCTTTCTGGAGGTTTCGAAAATTGACATGGGTCGAAAAATCGTTCGGGCATTCTAAAAGAAGTTTTTCGGAATATCGGTACGTGAACGTGGTAGGCGTCAGTCTCAATGGAGTGCATTATGCTAGTTTTTGTAGCCCGAGTATTTCAAAATGCTCTGAAATAAAGCATGAACAATATAAGCTCTAAAAAAAACCTGGGACATAGTGCTCAGGTCACGAGGAGGAAGAGACTTGATGGGTCGGAGACGACACTTGGGAAGGAGATGCAGTCGAGAAGATTTATTTGTAGCGGCCTTTCGCGTTGAATCCTTACTTGATAAGCGAGGCACGACGAGAGTTCTCTCGGATCCACGGAGCACGGGAAATGTAGGATCAAGTGAACCAACTATGAACGGACATGCCTTGTCGGTAAACATCGCTACTCTCGGTGGGCAGGCATCCCCAAGGGAATTCCAGGTGGCGTTGGTGAAGAGGGGAGAGGGCCACAGAGAAACACTTCGCCATTCGTCAGGGCAGTTACTCTCTGGACATGCCAGGTTTTCTATCTATTTTTTCCTCCCTTGGATTTGCAAATTTTTTTAGCATGTACAGCATAATGCACGATGTATTTCATTTTGCGTCAAAGTAAATGCAAATGACGTTTCCCATTCTTCTTCTTTGGTGTATCCTACATCTGAAAATCAGTAATGAGGGAATATCTGAATGGATCTCCTAATATCATTGGTAAGTCAGGATGTTGTTACACCTGATAGATTTTGGGTGTGTGTGTGTGTGGTTTCAAAATATTTTTGGTTCCTTTTTGGTAATTGATTTCATTATTTGATGGAAAAACTTGGGTATTCTGTTGTTTGTCCACAAAGCTTGGGCATTGTGTTCAGAATAACATCATCCCACCGCAATAGAGCCATATTTGGGTCAAAATCAGTCTACTACACATGCCCCAGCCACGCCCTCTAGCGGTGGCTTGCAGAGTACTATAATATTCACCGATTATCACGTGATACTTGGCGGACCTAGCATTCAGAAAAAACAGTGGCCGGCCTAACTTCCGACGAAACTCAGTGCTAATGATTATCGGATGGAGTCTCTTTAGCCGAGAGCCTGCACGAAACAATGTCAGATTTGATGGCAAGAAGACTTCCCTCGGCCCACGTACGTACATATGGCTTCCTCCAAACCTCACATCGTTTTATGTTGCGGGGGCCAAAAAATGTTCCCAAGGACTCAAATGATGACGACATCAACAAATCCGGTGACATTCACATAAATTTTTCACGACTATTCGCCTCCCAGATTGTTGGAGATAGTTAATGCCTTTTGGTGTTTCTCCGTCAGAAACACTTTGATCAATTGGAGAGAAATGATAATTTACACTATGATATTTTTATTCACACGACCCGAGTGCAAGCACTTTGTGTCATCCTCAGGTGAAAATTACATGCATGCTGGCAAATATAAACCCTTGTTGATGAGAGGAAGGAGGGGGGCGGTTTGGGGGGGTTGGGGGTGTTTTGGTGGGTGGGAAGTGGAGGCTGATTGGCTGGGTGACAGAGCCAAAAGGGGCCAAGTGGGGGAGGGTGAAGGAAGCACTGTATGCGATGGTCTACATTGTGACAATTCATGATCACTGAAGCCTCGCAATACCTCACAAAAACGCCCCTACACCACCACTTTAATCAATGTTGGGGCATAATTTTATTTTCCCATGGTCAAACAGAGAGGGAAGAATCTGGTGCAAATTTTGATTGATGGTCTGCTTTCGCTTTGAGAATGCTACTTCAAGTGAAATGACGTTTTTATGAGGCTAAAATTTAGATATATAACATTATATATTGGATATTATTCAAGCAGAAAATATATTTTATTTGATGTATTCATCTGGTATCCTATGTCGCCAAAGAATGAAATTGTTCAAGTCCAAGATGCATGTACTATGCAATTAATTTCCTTGACTTGCCATACTTGATATAGATGAATGCATCCATAATATATATTATCATATCATATATCATATTTGTATATATTATAATTATGCATTGATATATTAATATATCAATGCATAATTTCTCTCATGCAATTAATTTACACAACTTTAGATTTTAAATTGGATTAAAAATAAAATCTTGGAAAGCGAATTTCGGCACTGAGGTCCCTTCGTTTCGACGGTTTGAAACCGATGGATGCCTTTTTCCCCTTTCCGCACGAAGAAGGCTCAATCTCAGTAAAGAAAGGCGAAGGAGTCCTTAGGTACGCGACTCTCGGTACGGGCCTTACGAGTATATTTAGGTCTAAAAATAAGAAATAAAATACCAATTTGAATAACTTATTATTGCGGTATTTGAAATATTTTAATGCTGAAACGTGGCCGATTTTAAAGGAGCAATATGTGGGAGTGAGGCAGAAGGAAGGGCTCATTTCAAACATGAAAGCTCCTGATCACAATAGCAGGGAATTTCTCAAACGATGAGACCTCAATTCCATTGACGTCCATTTCGAAGTATTTGACTTCTTCTTTGTCGATGATATCTCTTGATTTCACCTGCATTCAGTGGAGATAAATAAAAAGAACAGTTGCTTAAGCTGATGGAACTCAATGAAATGAAACTTGTGAAAGAACACTGCGTGCGTTTGTAAAACTGGATGACGTCATCGTCTTTGGGGACATTTTTTGAGCACCGCATCATAAAACGACGAGATGGATTGGGGAGGTCATATGTGCGTGCGTGCGTAGAGGGAAACCCTCTGACAGCCCATCGTAGAATTTTCTGAAGAGTCGCAAGTAGTGCCTTCGCCACTCATTCTTATTGAGGTCAGCAAATTGACGTAGACGTGGAAAGAGGAAATTCTTTTCCTTTGGTCCTTTCGCAAATATTTCATTATGATTTTTTAAGTTCACAATCGCCATTCAAGAGCTACCGTTCAATGCAGCATCTATGAGCATGTAGCTTAAAAATGCTGACATTCTTCACGGTTTATTAATTTGATTCTTGTTAATGAAATTTTCTGAGTCTATATTCTTTCCTTTGAAATTTTATTTGAAATATAATAAATAGCTAAAACTCCGTGCTCTTTCAGTGAGCTCAGATGTGATGAAATTGAAAATTTATTTGCAAATTTTTAACGCGAGCTGTGTGCTATGATGTAATTCTTAGCATTTATTGAGAAAGTTGTGAATCGCATTTGATTTCGTCATTTACTCCTTATTGTTTACATTCACGTGCATTTCCAATCCGGTGGCTATGCAAATAAAATGTGTATTGCATCGTGGAGTCATCTCGCAATGTTTCCTGTATTCGTGAATCCGTTCGTAGACATTACTATGAATGCTTTTCTACTATCATAAACCATAAATTAAAAGTGAAAATGTCTCGAAGTGTACTACCAATATCCACTGCAGTAGTAAACGAGGTGAATGCCATTTTACGGTATTATGTACGAACCTACAGCCATTGTTTTCTTGGTAACACGTTGAAGAGCGCAAGAGGCTACAATTCCCTAGCCATGGTTCGCAGTAGGGAGGTGAATTGCTTTCATCACAAACCGTTCGAATGTTATTTTAGCACTTAACCTTATGTAAATGGAAAAATCTATTTTAAAACTTTTTCTAGGGGAACGGAAATCTAATATGTATGGTCACGAGCATGTACCCCAATTGTAGTGTATATATAGGTCACTTCTTGTATTTTGGGTAGTAGAATGACTAGACTGATGGGAAAAAATGGTGGTGGATTCCACCATTGCGTGTTACATCCACTGGCATGTGTCGGCCATACTGACGTTCAAGTTGATTGCTTGATACCTTCATGTCACATCACTGAAGGCTTTTAAACAAGCATACTTGAGGAAAAGGGGCATTATGAAAAAAATAGTAAGCATGTTTCGATGACAAGAGAAGATAAGGATAAGGTAGACATGACAGGGAATATTGGCCAATGATAGCGACGTACGTAATAACTCCACCTTATGAAACGGAGACCCAAGCTAACGTATTAACTGCGAGGACGAATATTTTGGATTCTCTTGAATAATTTGAAGAGTTTCTCTAATATGTCTGAGTGATATATGGCAAACCATAGGCGGCACAAGGAAAGGATCCTAACCTGATGAGTGAATTACACTCGCCGTTGGGCTTAAGCATTGAGTGACCTCTACCATCATCTGCCAAACCGACATTCGGGTTGATTACTGTGTTTATAGTTTATCTCATGCAAATGTTTTTCAACGGTATCGCATTTAATAGTCCGTAATGATGTTTGGAACGCTAAGAAGAATCATTTAACCAAAAATACATCATAAGTTGTTGCGGTTAACGTAGATTTCGGTTTTGTTTTATTCGCAAAGTGGAAGCAACTAATCGGCAAAGATGAAAACTCTTCTAATAATTAAATTAAACCCGTTTTTACACCTAAAATATGTTCTTTCCACGTACTACCCTAAGTATCTGTAATCTAGCTGTTTTTCAACATTGAGAAATGTTTATAAATCCTTTTCATTATGTCCCTGAATGCGTAACGAATTGGCACGGCAGACAGATGTTGCAGAGTTGCGTTGGACATTAATATGTGTATAACGCGTTGCCCCTCTGCGACACAAATCGATCGCCGTTGGAAAATTAAGCCCCGTGGACCGAGGGCCGATACTCTTGGGGGAAAATGTGATAACAAATCAAATTTTGATTTGTTAAATAATTCGAAATATAGAGTTATTAAAATTTTTTAGCGTTGTTTTCTCTATTTCCAACGTGCAGGAATTCCACTGGCGCCGGGAACAAGAATCGGCGCAGTTCTGAACAAGCGAGGCGTTTAATGCGCAAAAGCGTGAGAAAACCGTTAATTACCCCATAAATGAAAATTCAATTCTCTTCGAAAAATTGCTGATTCAGTTAAATGCGTGTTGATTTTTCAAATGCTTTAATTATCCTCGCATTTGGCGTAAGATAGAAATAATTACGTTTTTCCGCCCAAATCACTCTCCACACTGCCAGGCACCGAAAGCCTGTTTTCATTCTGCATGTATGATTCGTAAATAAATTTCATTGATATTTGTGATTACTCAGTTTTAAGCAATAATTGTTTATTTGTGATTTCGCTTATATCAATCTGTAATTTAGCTTGTATGCTGATGTGAACGTATTTTCCGTGTCCATATTCCCGAAGATATCACTCTTTCCTGATAATAGTTTTAATTTTTTGGATTCAGTACCTAATGAATGCACTGAAGGATACATTAAAATCCTTCCGTTATTTCAGTGCGGTATTGAAATAGAGATCACTAATTTTGTGGGTATACTCCGTGGCATGTTATCCCTATTTTAGATAACCACAACGCCCGATAAATAAATACTAGCATTCCGCACTCCAATCATGTTTGTTTATCTTACAGAATCATAATATATACAAAACAACATATAAAGAAACCAAGAGTAAATACTATTCAATCATTAATATTTCAACCTGTAGAGTTCAGCTATCTAATTCTTCTCTAGTCAGTGTTATTTTCCTCGCTTCCCGATGGATTTTCTAATTTGTTTCCTATACCCTTGTCTCTTCGTCTGCCTTTACGTGGTCCTTCCTACAATTGTCCCTTCTATTATGGTCCCAACTAATCCATTGCACTTCAAAGAGTGTTCATTCCATCCAAGTCTTCTTTGCTGAAGATATCTCCATTTGGCCCGTCCCTTCTCTATTCTTTTGCCTGTTTCCTCATTCCTCCCTTTGCCCGTCCGTGTAATCTTTACCATTCTCCTCCAGCACCTTGTTTCAAAGGTTTCTGTTCTTTGCTGTTCCACCATTTAAAATGTTCCAGGTCTCTGATTCATACAATGCCATGTTCCATGAGAACGCCTTGACGAACTGCTTCCTTGACCCTTGCACCCTTGGGTTCTTTTAGCGTAGTACAGGGTTCGTCCGGAAAATAAGTGTACTGAGCTCAGGAAAAAAAATTTATTACACTTTTACATATCTTAAGCTAATATTCCTCAAAATAGGACCCTTGTGAGTCGATGCACTTGTTCCAGCGGCGTTCCCATTCCTGGAACGCTCCCGCGAAGGCATCATCGGGAACCTCTCGAAGACTCGTCGTCGACCTCTTCTCTGCCCTCCACGAACATCTTGTGCCACCGAAAGATCATGTTTCTGGACATGGCTGACTCCCCGTAAGCCTGGTTAATCATACCGACAGTTTCGGTAGACGATTTCCCAAGCTTTACCGCAAATTTGATGGAATAACGCTGCTCCAAAAACTTCGGCATCGCGTTCCGTGACGTGGGTCGAAGCGTGGAGGTTCGCGTTAACAGAGCTCCTCACTACACCACAGCTCAGAGCCGACTGCCTTTTTCAGCGTCGCTTGCCAACATACCGCCCTCCAATCGCAGCCCGTCAGAGCGGTGCTGGGCGCGCCTGGAGCGGCGCGCCCAGCCCAGGAGTCAGTACACTTATTTTCCGGACGAACCCTGTAGTTGCCTCTTCTTCATGGATGCCTCCTTAGCTTTCGCTGTTTTTCGGATATTATCGGTCGAACTTTTTTCATCTCAAGTTACTAGTGCTTCTCAGGCAGATGAAGGAATTCCAATCACTCTAGTTTCATTCATCAAATTGTGATATCTTACTTTAGCTTCTCTCTTCTGCACTCAAGGATTAAAGTATTCCTCTTGTTGAAACCCTTGTCTTATTCCTTGGTCTTTTGAATTCAGAGTTGCTTGGAGGTCATCTCGCGTTTCTGCTGCCACTGCAAATTCATCTGTGAACAGGATCGAGGTAATTTTTTCCTCATTCACCCTGACACATTTGATGCCTAATTATTGCGCTTCTTTTATAACCTCTTCTAGATATATGCTGAACGCTGCTGGCGACTGGTTGAATTCTTTTGCCACTGGTTGCATTCTTTTCTAATTCCTTTGCATATTTTGGCTTCCATTTTCCTTTCATGTTTCAGTCCCATGGTTGTTGCCTGATTCTTATAGAAGTGATGGATTACCCTAGTGACTCGAGTCTCTCGTTCTTGTCGTTTGAAGTTGCCAAAGACCTTCTCCAAGTTCACCAGTGTCACAAATAATACACGTGGCTTTTTTCCCTTCATCATTTTTTCGTCCAATACCTCGAAGCTGAGTATAACCCCTCTTGTTCCTCGGTTTTCCTAATTCCGCATTGATTTTCCGTGAGACTTTCTTTTACCTTTCCTTCCATTTTTCGTGTAATATCCATGTAAGCATTTTGGTGCATAAAACATCTGGCGAAATGTTCCTTATTCCTCGCATTCACCTGCTCTTTTTTCTTCGATGTCATACTTTTCGAAGACAAATCTAGTTTTCAAACTGTCGTAGCTTTCCAAAGAAACTGCGGGAGATGCCGCAACAGTAACTTTTAACGGAGTCATCCGCTAATGTGCATTTCAATGCAACAATTTCAGAGCGTAAAAATCATTCGCCTTGACTGGGACTCGAACCCAATTGTTGCATTGAAATGCACATTAGCGGATGACTCCGTTAAAAGTTACTGTTGCGGCATCTCCCGCAGTTTCTTTGGAATTTGTCAAAGGGAAAACACCATACGTGTTTAAAGTTGGCTTTAACCTCGTGGACAGTGGCGCCTCGCGCACGACTACGAATACATGTGACATTGTATGTACGGTATTTCGTCATAACATCTAGTTCCTTTAAAAGCCCCAAAATTTCAGAGTTTAAGAGGACGCCTCGGTAGCTTAAGTGGCTAAAGCACTCGACCGGATATTGAGGGATCTGGGTTCGAGTCCCAGTCAAGGCGAATGATTTTTACGCTCTGAAATTGTTGCACTGTCGTAGCTTTAATTAATTATTCCACAGAGGTTATCTTTCGCTTTGACTCCGAGGCCATTCATCATTTCTTTGTTTGTTTTTTCGAACTCTTGGTGCTTTGTTGTTCTAATTGTCTTTCACGGCTCCATTGAATGCGTTTCTCAATATCTCGGGGATCAGCGCTTCTCCTTATCTCTAGATTTTTCTTTAAATAAGTCACCTTACCGTTATTTGGATTCTTGGTAAATTTATTCAGCCCTTCTCTCTCTTCCTAATGCCTTCATCCTCTATTAGAACATTTCCATGAGTGTCTAGGCCATTGTGATATTTTGTTTTTCTTCCTCCCCGTTGTGTCTTTACTAATTAATTAGTCGTTTTTCTCCTTTCTGCTTTATGTTGTCACTGACTTCGTCGTTGTGGCTTTACATCCACTCTTTCTTAGTATCCTTACGTTCGGATACAACTCGGTTCCGCATCTTCTTACAGTTAGTTTATTTAATGTCATTTCTTAGATTCTTGTATTTTCTTCTTGCCTCTATGTCGACTCCTATTTGAGCTGCTTTCCGGCGCCACCTTTCACCTCCTTACTCACGAGTTACTCATCTGCTACTTAGGCAATGAAATTCTTTATTTTCTTCAATCTGTTCTTTCTTTTTAATTCCTTCGATTTTCCTGTCGTTAGTCGATATGTAGTTTTCTCTTGGTTCCTTCTCTTAGAATATCTTTGTTCTCCATTTGGTTTCCTTTGTCAATTTCCTCCTCTTCTTCTACCGCGGTCGGCTGTCCATTGCCTCCGGTTCGTGACCGCTATTTATATCCGCGCCGAGATGTTTCTTACACTCCTCTTCCTGGTTCTAGTGTCTCGTTCTGGCAAGGATGCACTCAAATTGATATCTTCTTCCCCTCTCCCCCGTTGTCTTCCATGCGTATCTCTCCTCCGGCGTTGTGCGTAGAGAGTGCTTATCAATGCGCAACGTATATTTCTCGTTACAAAATCAAATCAGTCTTCTCCCTGCCATTTTGTCCTTCCAATCCGCACCGTGTCCAGCCACACCCCTCTGGGCCGTGTCCAATCGCAGCCTTCCACTCTCTCACATTGCGATTAGCTTCTCCCTTCCTTCCGCCACTCCCAGAACCCCTTCCAGTTGCTCGCATCCATTTTCTATTACTTCTTTTATGACTGGATGCTGGAATATGCATATGAAATAGCACTGTGTCCGTAGTCTTTCCCCTTTATCACCAGAATCCTCATAAGTTATATTGCCAGCACGGTTTGACTCTTCTTGCCCATTCATTTCTTGAGAGCGATGCTCACTCCTATAATATTCTGGTCGTCTCCAGAGTTCATCGTAGACCGCCACTCCCCGTTGGGCCCGGCTCGCGTAATCTCGCTCCCTCCTAGGAAGTCCATGCCCGGTCTGACCATCGAGTCATCGAGCTATCGTACTGGCTTCCCACCCAGAAGACCCGGATTCGATTCCCGGCGGGGGTGAATATTTTCAGTGGTATCTCGATCCCTAATTGAGGTTTTTTGTGGAGGGCACTTTAAGTGGCTGCGCCGTCCATCGGATGGGACTTTAAGCTGCGAACCCATTGGCGCCTTTCGTTAAGAGCAGGCTAATGCCGACGCCGGGTTTCTTCACACCCTTTATCGTTTCCCTAATGGCGCAAATGACCTCAGCTGCCGGTAACCTCCCATAGATACTACTACTACAGGTTGACTGGGTTGGAGTCGCCTGGTAAACATTAACCGGCTCAGGGAAGGGGTCTGGCCCTCCTTACCCCCCTGATATGTGAATTTCGCCCGCCGTTGAGCCTAGTACTAGACGAACTCCAACTATCAACCCGACCTAAGGGTTGATTACTGTGGTTCACATTTCGAGCCTGACATCCAAAGGATATCAAGATATTGCTTCCCAGCAACAGCCCTATGCATTCTTTATAAGCATACATTTCCCCCAACCCTATTGTATCCCTTTCTCCCCCTCTCTCCTCCACCCTTACACTCAACGCCTCCCCCACCGTAGCATTCTGCGCAACTTCTCCTTCCTCTTTCTTCCTTAGTGTCTCAGCCCCACCTTCCACTCGGGGGCCATGCCAAACTCAAGACTCATTTTGTGTTATTGTGCCTTCTATGGTGATTCAGCCCTCTATGGTGAATTCAGAATAGCGATCAAACCTTGAAACACAAACCTACCAGTTGCACGATCCCATGTCGACTTCTTAAATATGTATGAGTGTGTGTGTGAATGTGATATCGGCTATTCCTGTTTTATTTTAGCTTCGTAGTTTTTTATACATATTATTTTTTATCTTTTCCTGTAGCTGTACTAAATGTATTAATAATATACTTGACCTCTATCAGGACGTTATCACGTTTATAAACCATTTATTCAGTTTCCCTCAAATTTTCTTTGATGCATTCATTATATTTCATTTTATGCATACTTTTTGAGATTTCCTTATCGTTAATGATTGTTCTGTTTTCTCTCCACCCTGATGAAATATTAGCTCGGTTAGTTACGCGTCTGCACTCTAGCAGTGGTTGCGGGCACTGAACCCGCCTCGGGAATTGATTCTACGCCGCGATGTTTTGTTTCTTGCCTGCGTGTGCCAAATTATGCCGCATACTTATGTAGCAATGAGTCATCTTAAGAGCCACAAAAACGTATCCGGGAACCTCTGCTACTACGACGCTATGAGGGTGAAAAGAAACATTTCCACCATAAAGATTTAATATTTCACAACCATGGTTTCGATGTTGCGCATTATTATCGGGTAACATACATCAACATTTTTCAACTTATATAGTCTGGCTCGAAGAGAGGAGTAAGGGAGAGGAGAGGGGGTAAGGTAGGGGGAGTAAGGGGGAGAGGGGGTAAGTTGAGTTTAGGTGAAGCAGCCTATTAGTGGTCTAGCGGAGGGGGAGGCTGTGTATTGGAAGAAAACTGGCTCAAATTTGTGAAAGTTTATATCAATTAAGTGATCATTAAATGAAAAACACAATGGAACACTCCATCGTTATTAGAAATAGCGGGGAAAAAAACCAGCAGACTGTGTTCTACATTTAATTAGGGGGGGTGTTTGTCTACAATGGTTTGACCTTTAATTAAGGGACGGTCGATGATCGACGACGCATTCAATTTTGGAATGTAGCTCGGATCGGGGAATTCACGTTTTTATCTTCAAAGCTAATAAATTTATTATAAATGACACCACCCAAGAAGATTGACAAATTAATATGCATTTCAAAAAATGTAATTATAATACAAGAGTCATTCATAATATATTCTTCGAGGAATATACGTATATTATAGGACCCAACTCTATAGAGGTTAAGTGTCCCGTGAAGTCGCAAGTGAATGCCATTGACGAATCCTAAAGGATAGGCAGTGCGATCCAGTTAGAGTATTCGTTGGACGTATATCTGCAACTTTGGTCGTAGCTATTTCTCATAACAGCAAGCGCCCAAGCATGCGCCACAAGTGCAAAGACTAAACAAGTTGCATTATCCTGGACACGTTTTGGAAATGTAAACCAAGGATTGTCCATTGATCTTCACGCATGCGTATTTCAGCACTGGACGGTATCGCTTTCGTCGAGAGCGCAGTGAATGTTCGATTCCCACGCAAGATGTTGGAACTCAGCATCTTGTGTGGGAATCACAGACCCAGCAGTCAAAGATTCAAATCCATAACTTTGATTTGAACCTATATGGAGGACTTCGTTCATCGACTCGTGACCGAAAGCATGGGCAAGAGAAAAGTGTGTGCGAAATTGGTGTCGCGAGTGCTCTCGGACGAGCGAAAGAAAACTCGCTCGTGTATCTGCCAAGATCATCTCGACCATGTAAGGAGTGAGGATCCAAATTTTGAAAACATTGCCCCGCCAAACTTTTTCATCTACCCCTGCCTCAAATCCGTGCTGAAAGGACGTCACCACGGCTCGGTGGAGCCGTTACACCAGGCTGTGACGAGAGAGCTTAGCATAATTCCGAGTGCCGCCTTCCAGAAGGCGCACGACGCGTGGATAACCCGCCGGCAGCGGTGCGTGGACGCACAAGGGTGCTACTTTGAAGAATTTTGAGTGAATGTATTAATTCTGGCAATGAAAATTGTCAATCGACTCCGTCCTACTACTTTTGGGACAGACCTTGTATTCTTTGTCCACAATTAATACGAGATGCGATCTAGTCTTGTGGTTGTCGTTTTATATGAAGTATATGTACTTCATCATGCACAGGAATGAGGCCTTAAGGGATCCATTTTTTTCGGCACGCTATTCATTCACGTGCATTCAATATTTACTCTCTGTTAATTTATTTAAGGTGCCCCGGGAATACCCATAGCTATCTATAACAGATAAGGCATTAAAAAATATTCCTATTTATCAGGAGATAATTAGAGATTTAATAAAACCTCTGACTATAAGTCGTTTCACTTGCGTCATCACCCGTGGCTCAGGGACCTTGTCGATTGGTCCGGGCCCGTCACAGGGAGCGGTGCGGCCGTCCGCCGCGGCGTCGCCCCTTAAGAGTGTTCGATGCGAAGGTATTTAGATACTCGGGTTGCCAAGGAGACATGCTTCCCGTGGAAATAGGCTGATTCGTGGACATTGTTCCTCTTTTCATTCTTCGAGAGGACGGATGAATGAATGAATTCCTGCTCGCAGCCAAGGAAACACTCCCTCGCGTCCCCCCGATGACTTCTTAAATATGTCCGTGCCCATCCCGAAGAGGAAGCCCTTGTTTCTTCCCCCGTGAAAGCATCACCTGTGTCAAGCAGGCTTGGGGGCCGCGCGCCCTAAGGGCTCTTGCCTTAATTATCGCTCCCCTCCGACGACGAAGAATAAGGCCTCGCTTTATTTATTCCTGCTCCGCTCCTAATATTCGAATCGCATGCTTCTCCCTCGTTTGGGCTGAAATCATCCAAGCCTTTAGAAATAACAAGAGGAGTTTTCAAGAATTATTCGCTCATAAAATGAGGAGAATCATTTTGCATTGCTTAATATTCAAGGCTTTCGTTCTTTCTTATCCCTATTTAGCTTTGATACTCTTCGCTTTTTTAATCGTAACTGCTTCTTCTAAAGTTAAACTGCGGAAAGTTTCCGTAAGGCTATGTTCCCCTCCTTCTCCAGAAATGACTTTTATCTTTTTAGGATATGAACTCCACTCTGGATATTCGTTCTTCTATAATTAATTTGAAGCAATTTAATTATTTACTTCATGCTTTTCAATTTCTTGCCAATTAAATAAATCTATTAAATGAAACGTTTTCGTCTTTCTTCTTCAGATTATTTTGATTTTAGACCTGTCTAGTCACGTGGAAGTGATTTAAGACTCGGGAATACATTCTCTCGCGAGTATTTGTGCCTTTCAGAATTTCAATTTCAGAATTCTCCGCTGCCATAATCCTAGTCTATTGTCTATTAATATTACGTGCACATTCAACCAGCATGTATAGATCATGGCGAAGGAGACTCACCATGGGTTTGAGTGAATTGTGGTTCTCATGCGTGGAATTGAGAACAAAATAAGGTAAAATATACCAAAAATATATTTTTAAATGAATTTCTTTGGCAACAGTTTACAATTGATGTTTTCCGGTGTAACCTTATGAAGTCGATTCATATTGGAAATGAAAAACAGTAACATAGTGATTCCACTGAAAATAGTTATTACGAGGTGACCGGGGAGACGATAGTGACGGTACGGTAAATGGTAGTGATTTTAAATTTGAAATTTTTCATGTAGAAAAGAAAGGACTTAGACTAGACGCTTTAGAGCAGCTTGATATTTTAAAAAGTGTACGCTCCAAAAAGAATATTGTTAATGACCATTTGTACACCTCCCTTTCCCCCTCCTAAACTTATCACTTCTCGATACCTGAGTTTATGTGGGTAAGAACCCCTCTACTTACCCCACACCCTTCCTTGACCTCAGAGATATGTAAAAGATGTTTGTTTTTATGTCTATGAACCGTTAAAACCCACTCACTTTCCTCCGCCAATAGGAGGAACGCTCCTCATAAGGTGCCTCATATTTCTACCCTTCCCTCGAACTATCATTGCTCGATTCCCTCCCTTAACCACCCTCCGACCCTCTCACCATCCCATGACCCTACCGGAGTGTAATATTTATATATATATATATATATATATATAAATATATATATATATATATATATATATATATACGAGGGTCATCCGGAAAGTAGTACCCGTTCGTGAAATAAAGACACAAAAGTAAATATTAACAAACATAAAAATTTTTATTTGAAAGAGGATACTTTAAACTACTTCTCAACATAATCTCCAAGCAAATTAAGGCATTTGTCATAACGTGTGACAAGTTTCTGTATTCCTGCTGCATAGTCCTTCGCCGCCAGCTCATTGAGATACGCGAGGGACCCATCTTGCACAAATTTTTGCATAATGCAGATGGTGTTTAACAATTTCATGAACAATTGTTCGAGAAACATTGGGAAAATGCTCACAGATGTCATCAATTGTGACGCGCCGATCGTTCCTCACGAATTCGTCAACTGAGCTCACCAGTTGGTCTGTAATGACAGACGATCTACCCGAACGCTCATCGTCGTGTGTG
Source organism: Hetaerina americana (assembly GCF_022747635.1). Taxonomy (NCBI): domain Eukaryota; kingdom Metazoa; phylum Arthropoda; class Insecta; order Odonata; family Calopterygidae; genus Hetaerina; species Hetaerina americana. Next base: position 108,654,545 of record NW_027286069.1, on the reverse strand, counting down.
TTCCCCCTCCCCATGTTGAAGTTGCGACACCACCGCCGAACAGACGACTCGTCCATTACATTGTCTCCATACACCTCCTTTAATTGGCGATGAATATCACATGGGCGAACGTTTCTTGCATTGGGGAATTTAATCACTGCCCTCACTTCACAACTGGCGGCGTTCTCAATTTTTTTAAACATTGTAAACAATCACAGAAACAACACAGGCAATGCTAGCGTCACGCAACTTGGCTCAGAGAAGGCAGACAAGCCACTGAAGCTATCTGACCTCGTCCAGCGGCTACTCGCGTCGTCAGCACTTCATGCGGCACGAACGGGTACTACTTTCCGGATGACCCTCGTATATATATATATATGGATGTCTACCAGAGTTGTCACCTGAAGATGACGTTGAACGTCGAAAGCCGGGTCGTCTCGTAATAAAAATTTTTCAGTGGAATCACAAAGTTACTGTTTTTCATTTCTAACAGTTTACAAATAATAGTCAAAGAATAGTGAACGTTAGTACTAAAATTAAAATCTGCCGTTGGTAATGATAAAACGACGAGAAAACTATTACCAGTTATATTCGTGAGCATTTAGAAATCAGTTTAGTCCATTTAATTTCTCTACGTGTAAGAAACAAATTTCAGGATCTTGGATTTTAGGTAATGCATGATTGGAAATTACCAAATAATGCAAGCATTAATTCATAAAGTGCTTGGGGAAAGGACATGCGATGGTATTAACCTGTTAGAAATGTAGAAAACAGTGGGTTTCTGAGGTTGATCAGGCTCCGAAGAAGGCGAAGCTGGTGAAATCGCCCGAAAAGGTGATGGCCACATTTTCTTAGGAGGCTCGCTTCTCTCATTTGCGTCGATTACTTGGAGAAAGGACAAACCATTAATGTAGAGCATTGTGTATTATTAAAACACCGTTTGAGCGGAGAAATCAAGAGAGAACGTCCTTATCATTTGGCAAAAAAAATAATTCTCTTTCATAAAAAAATGTACGAGTACCCACCAGTGAAGTTTCGATGGCGAATCATGTAATTAAAGTTCAAATTATTACAACATCCAAATATATTCACCAGATTTGGCTCTCAGTGACTTTCTTCCAAACTTGAAAGGCTGTCTCGGCGGAAAACGATTCACGTCGAACGATGGGTCCATCACCACCAACACAGATCCATATTTTGAGGATTTTCGGAAATCCTACTTTTTGGACGGTTTTGAAAGTTGGAGAAACGCTGAGAAAAGTGTATCTAGTTGGAAGGAGATTATATTAAAAAGCGAAGAAAAATCTAAAACGAAATAACTCACTTTTCTATTTTTTCCTATGGACTTATTGAAAGATTTGCTATTAGATTTTCGTTGTTCAGGACAAAATGTGGGACTTCAAAAGAAAAGTTGAATGAGTTAAAGAAGCTGCAGAGAAAGCCAAAATTGAGATGTTCAAGTAAGAAGATAAAATCGAAGAGCGATGGTTCCTAATGAATCCAATGCCGAAGTTAAAGTGAGTCGTTGAATTAAAGGGCTTTTTTTTCTCGCGTTGCCGCTAACTGCATGGCGCGCCCATTTTCTTTTATCTCTAAACTTCCGATATTCTTGTATTGATCTTTCCACCACGCGTCCCTTGCCATATTAGTTTCTTGCCTCAGTTAGTTATTTTTGTCTTTGCGATATCTTCTCCATTACTAGTTCACGTGCTTCTTCTTTCAACCGTAACCAATGATTGCAGACATATTAAAAAAGTAAGGGTCGTCTGATCATAAAAATATATTTCTTAGAAAATGTTGTGATTGATTTATCGATTATTTAAAAAACTTGTTATTTTATATTATTTATTACAAATGATAAATTATTTTATTGATTATTATCTTAAAAACCAACTTTACTTTTCCATGTAAACGCCATTAACTTCTAAGTAATTTTCGTAGAATGCATTTGCTTATTTAATACCTCAGCATAGACGTTCGCCGCCTTGGCATTGGAACAGTCTTGAGATTATCACCGTCTCAAAACCGCTTTCCATCAAAAAAACTGTTTCAAGTGGGAGAAGGGTAAATATTCGTTAGTTGTCAGGTCAATTCATCTTCATCTTACCGATAGAGGTTCAAACACGGTCGTCCATTCAACACTCTTTTTATTGAGCAACCCAACTTGCACACAATTTGTGGCATCCGAGATTCTCCGTAGCAATTGTTCAAGCATTGGTGCGTCCAACAAGAGGAAATCTATCAGCCAGTGCACTAATCGTCAATCGTTGATCTGATCGCAATTATTGGTTCACTTGTCGAACGATTTTATTGGCATGGATACTGGGCCAGCCACTCCGCTCGTCGCCAAGACCACTTGTGCCGCCATTTTTGAAGTAATCTCGACACCATTGTCTAACCAACATTCTTTTCTCTTAGTACCGGTCGGTAAGCATTGGCACTACCACTCCACTCTTCATCATGCACATTTGTGCGGCCATTTTTTAAGTATCGACACCATTACCTGACCTTTCATTAACTCATCACACTGTAGCCCCTTCAATTGAATGGGAACAAATCTCGATTTGGGCATATGATGATCCTTTTGCACGCAAAAATGGAATATCATCGAGCACGCACCTTGCAACTGGCAGGAGGAGGGATTTCGCCGATATTGTTTCCTGCATTCATCAACTGGCAAAGGACTACTGGATCATAAAAACAGGCGTCGAAAACATTCATTGGAGGACGCTACCTGCACACGGCCATGTCCGTACCAATCAACATATACTCTCCGCACCTCCACTCAAATTGAAGACAATAAAACAGGCATACTTGTAAATTGAAGAAAATGGCACTTCATTTTCGAAAATGCCTCGTATATTCAATAGCTTTCTAATCCATTTTCTCTTTGCGGCTCCAATTTATCGTTCGCCGCGTTCTTTATTTATATTGTTTGGGATATTCTAATTTTTACTGTTCTGTGTCAGCCTCGTTATCCTTTATCATTGCCCAGAACTTTATTCACTGATTCCTCGTACCATTTCTTTTCACTCTAACTCATTCTTCTTCATTCCACTATCTGATAACTCATGACATCAATACTTACATGGATACATTAATTGCCTACTTTCAAAGAGTATGTAATTACATTTCTATTTGAAACCAACCGTACTTTATCACTGCGAATGCCATTTGCCCACGCAAACAAGTCGCAACTTTGAAGATGCCCAGCAGTGGTCAATACTAAAATGCTATCCCAATTCGACTCCTTCCATTGAGAGCCAAAATTTGGTAATTATATTTTTCTAGTGCACCACTACAGGTTCGTGTAAGTGAACTGATTCTGGACATTAACGCTTTTCCCATCAGAGAAGGAAGAAAAGGAAAAGACCAACTGATTGATATTTCCTCCATGAGATATTATGCTAGGACCAACACCTCATCTACTATCATTTTAGTTTATTACATTGAGAGAATCTATGTTTTTTCGTACTCCATTGTATTCATAAAAATCTGTTTTTACTCGATATCTCAGTATCGCAGAAACAATTCGTATTAACCTTAGAAATTCGATGCAATTCATTCAAAATCACGCCATTGCCTATTTTCAATACATCAATATCTTATTGGTCAATTTTTTATTATAGTCGGGTTAGAATTTATATGGTCTCCTTTCTAACTCATGCGTATTATTTATATTCCTTTTTAGGTTTTTACAATCACCTCATCAATAACACTGCATTAAGATAGAAAACAACTTTTATTGATCATAAACTGAATCCATTGCATGTAATCAGTTATACCCCACGCAGTGACAACATTGTGCCAACTGATAAATTACAATTGCAAGTATTTTCTTGACGCATCTTTTATGGCGAAACAAACCACAATTCGAGCATTAACGAATTTTTAGGCTGAAGTATACGATGGGTGAATTTCCTCGCCCTTTTGAAAATCTGTTATTACCGTATATTTTAGGTCCTCTTTGCGAAGACATCAAGGTCAACGGTGAAACGAATATAAAAATATACCTGTGATATGGATTGATCATATTTCATAAAAAAAACCATCGCCAAAGGGTTTCTTTCTATAGAGTTCAGGCTCCCAAAGCCTCAGAAACGCGAAAAGTGGTGGAAGGGTGTGCCTTAAAAGGATTAGTATATAAGGACGCTAAGGTCAGTTCAGTCATTAACTTCTTTCTAGGGTTTCACCAAGAAAGAGCTAAAGAGTTTTTAACAATTATAATCAAAGGCGTTTATTCTTGGTAAACAAGTTAGGATTATAAGTGTGTTTCTAAAAGTATTCGAAGGATTTAACGATTAAAATAAATGATTAGTAATGAAACAGAACTGGGAATGATATCGAGCTTGACATGTTTCATGTTAGTAATAAAAATAATTCTACGTGAAATATGTTCATTAATTATGTATTTAGGTCCTTCGTGAATGGTTATGAAATGTGTACATGCAAATCTATTAATTTCAAATTAAGCACGTGATAAACATGATGGAAAAAAATGTCTGCATATGTTTATCATTATATTCAATCAATTGTCCACTCCCAAACTTCATTCACAAGATATTGATACTATATCCTGGAAACACTAAAACCAACCTCCCTCCCTCCAGATTCCGAGATTACTATGGCCACCATTGAAGCCACATCCCTTTATGCATCCATTCACCACTCAGAGGGTCTCTCCACTCACCACATCATCCTGTCCGCAGAAGAAGGTGGTTGGGTCACCAAAAGTTTAGGAATACTGTCGGTGCCTTTTTTTATGTCTATCTATATTTGTGTTGGCTAACACCATGTCGCTCTTTCATTTGATTTATGTATATATATATATATATATATATATATATATATATATATATATATATATATATAATACGCACACATACGCATGCCCGCACACACTCACAAGGTCACGCTCACGGGTTCGCGCACACACACACTCATATTTAAAAAAATATGCATGTAGTTTTTCAACACCAGATATTCCCAGGGAAATCACAACTCAGGAAAGCAAAGAGTAGTTTTAAGATAGAATATTATTGTTGTAACTAACATGTGAACCAATGAAAAGGGTCATTATTCATGTCCAAAGGCCAATAAGTAAACAAATAGATGCGTATACGATCAATTGAATGATATAAATGAGTCCATCTCTGGTAGGAATATTTAATAACCATAGGGAATTGGAATGCGGTGGGGACGAAGAGATAGATTGGAGTGTCGATACGGTTTATGAGCAAGGAACGACCGCGTGGAGGAAGCCATTAAGTTATGCAGGAGATAGGGTTCAATCATAAGGACACCTCGTTTTAACCCCACACTAGATGTAGATAAACGTGAAAAATGCCCGGGGACTCAGAGAGAGGCGTTGAATAATAGACAGGATTGGAGTATGCATATAGTATGCCGGTCACTAGCCTTCCCTCGTGAACTCTAAACTTTTCCCATTTCTTCCAATTAATCGGAGTGATGAGATATATGTCCTACTTTTTTACACCCCATGTGTTGAATATGATGCTATCCATTTTAAAAAATATTTGGTATCCCCATGCAAACTCAGCAGGGGCTGTAATTCATAATTAAAATTTCAATAGATTGTTAATTTTTTTCTGCTCTACTTGCCTCTTTCTACAAAATCGTGGACTTGACGATTATCGCAAACTGTTGCCAAAGGCTTAACCATAAATGCAAAAAATATCCTCTTAAACCAAAATGGTCCATCAAATGTTTTCGCCATATTTGGAAATCACGTAAGTCATCAAATGAAAATATTACTTTCAAAACGATCTCCTCTTATTCCGTACCTTCTCTTTGTCTCCATATTTAATAATATTCCAGCCTTCAATTGCTTTTTCCGCGAAGAATTCATATTTTTCGTACCTCGACGCCGAGTTTCTTGCCTCACATCCTCTGAATTATTAATATCGTTCCAACTATTACTTTTTCCGTAAATTGCATCACCGCAAACTTCGAGAGACCTTCACTAAGTGCATTCAGAAGGCGTGACTCCGTCAAATGTCGTTATTACTGATCAATTTTTTAGTACTTGCTCCTCGGGAGACAAGCGAATTGGGGAGGAAGGCGTGCGACGCGAGCGCCCCTCCGACATCGGTGCACGTGATCCCTTCTAATTCGCGCTCTCACCGACAGGGGGGCTTTCTCGAACGCCCCCCCCCGCCCGCGCCCCCTAACAACCCTCCCTTCACACAAGAGCAGCAGGAAAAAGGAGCATTCCAGGCATCTGGCCTCCCACTCCTAGGCGAGGGATAGACCAGCTGCGTCTGGGGAAGCGAGATAAGAAGGCACTGCTCTCACTCAATGCGGCCTCTAGCGGGTCGCGGATCGGATTTGTGGCGCGAGCGAGTGTTTTCGATGCTCTCTTGTCTTTCCTTCCCGCCGGCTCAAAAGTCCGCGTGCACCAACTCCCCTCGTGCACGGCTCAATCGAATGGCGAAATATGCGATCAGAGTCTTAGAGGACGGATTTAGAACAGATTACACCACTGCAGCCAAGCTTGTTTCTACCAGAGCCTTGGCGATTCACTCTTTCGCAGGGACCTCTTCTATGCAATACCGTAACTACCGAGCGACTGGATCGTGGAATGGCGCTCTTTTCCACCATCGCTTCCCCGGAATGGAAACACGTATCATCGTGTAGAGCCTCGCTCAGGAATGTCCGAGTATGCAGTAATGTATTAGTTGTCTAATCTCCGCCGCTGATACTTTATGAATGGGGTTTCAAAAAGTGCAATATGAAGACGATAAAGAAACCTAGCGTTTTGCTGACATTTTTCATGACCATGAGACTTGTATATGACGCAGGATTATGCTATGGGTAAACGAATCGTATCTCTGCTAAGTTGGTTTCATTATATTTTTTAAACTGAAAATTCGTTTAAATTATTGACGCGTTCCATTCCATACCTGACTCGCGTAACCTTTTTCCGAATTACGTTTTAGGTGCGAGGGAGATCACACGCCTCATCCGAGCACGATCCTCGCAACCGACCCTCCGCGTTGTGAATTCACTTCTTTTTTTGGAAATTCGTGGAAGTATTAATGAAATAACTTCTTAATATGTACCTGCATTTACTAATTGCATTTTAAAATGCGTATAGAACTACCGAAGAAGAAATAAGAATAAAATATTTAAAAATTCAAGGGTTCAGAAATTACTGATACAGAAAATAATATTTCGGTATCGATATTGAGTTCCTCAGCTGACCGACTACTGTTTGAAAAGGCAAGAGTAACACCGGCTCATTCGCCTGTTTGGCGGGGCGTCAAGAACTGCAGGGAACGGGCGACCGGAGATGTGAGCGCCGGTGGGCACTCGGGATCCTGGGCTGAAATTGGGTTTCGAACCGCACTCCGCCGAGTGGCCGCGGGAGCGCTCGTCATTGGCGCACGCTCTTTTGCTTCTCTTGCGAATTTAGTGATGTCGGGGGATCCTTCCTTTATTCCCATTTGCCTTTTTCCTTCGTCAGTCCCGTCTGTTTTTTTACTAAGCCAGATTTAATGCTTCAATCCCCACCCAGATCTTAGAACTTTATCGTTCGATTTGAGTATAAACCCTCATTCTCCTTGCAGTCAAACCTGCAATTTTGCACCATGCTTTCCTTATTAGTTCTTTTAGGTTTAAATTTCTCATCATGGGAACTTTATTATGATCTGAATCTTATTTCCCATCCACTCCCTGAATACTACGACCTCAATACGACAAACTACATGCAGCACTTACCATAATATTTGATACGGAGTGTATCGTAGCATTTTCAAAGAAAACCTATGAATAAGACCTCGTACAAAATGTTAGTGTATGACGCTACATCAACTAAAGAATTTAACTTGGAAAAATTATTACCTGTCTGTTTTCGCCCCGTGCCTGAATCCCCTGAACTGAGAGTTTTGGGGCATTGTAGAGTTGCTACAATCCTTGCAAACGATTTTTTTCTGCAAATTTTACAATCAATTTTCCATGACTAAAAATATGTCATCTCCAGATCTGATTCCTGTTGCTACATTCCACCCGCACGAATGGTTGAATTTAATTATACATTCTTCTATCACGTAAATATTCTCTTTCGTATGCATTATATATTTTCCTTTTCTGTAGTTTCATTTTCGCTTGTGTCACCTGGACATGACCACTCTCATCCGATAAAATTGCTCCCTGACTAAGGATAAAGTAATCTCAACCGCAATTACGAATTCTTTCTCAAAACAAAGAGTAAATATGTAAATATATATATATATATATATATATATATATATATGTATATGCATATATATATATATGTATATGTACATATATATATATATATACATCTACATCTACATAATACCCCGCAAGCCGCCGCAAGGGCGTGTGGCGGGGGGTGTTAGGTCGCCAACCGTAAAAAAGAAAAATACCACATGCAAAAAAAAAACACGGAAAATTACACCCACAGCAGCGCACACACTCATGCAAAAATCCCTTCATCCAATACTCATGCAAACACATGTACCGCAAAACAACTAAAAAACTGCACCCCATGATGCAGCACGAAAGCCATCCTACAACACGGAAGCCAGGACACAACAAGCAAGAAATTGAAACATCACTACCACATGAAAATGCACCACGAAACACTCTACCCCCAAAGAGTCTCTAAATGGCAGGGAATGCGACCCAACGTTGCAGGTAGCAGGAATTTGCCCCCGCGGAGAGGGACGAGGGATTGAAAGGGAAACTTAAAAACAGATGAACAGAACATGAATGAGGTCATTCGGAAAGAATGGGTTATTATAGCAAAACACATAAGGTTAGTGGAAGAGCATGCATTTAAATACAACTAATTATTTTTTAGACGCTGAGGGTGGCAAGTAGAATTTTTGCTATCTATAACCCTGCAGTTGCTATCCCGTATTGTCCGTGGGAAGAAGGAGTCCTTGAGTCGGCTAGTTCTGGCATCTATTTCCCGAATTTTATATGCATGATCCAAGCGACTAATGTATGTAGGAGTACGAATAATTTGCGAGACCTCGGTGCTGAAACATGCGGATCTAAATTTATTTAATAATTTCAATCTTGCATTGAATCGTCTCTCAGCCAATGATTCCCACCCCAAATCCATGAGCATTTCGGTGACGCTTTGCGTTTTATCGTAGGATTTTTTTACAAAACGGGCTGCCCGGCGTTGAACCTTCTCAATTTCCCGAATGAGACCTTTTTCACTCGGATCCCACACGCTGCATGCGTATTCTAAATGAGGCCTTACAAGAGCGTGTTAACAACGTTCCTTGACCTTCGAGTCACTTTTGCCGACAATGCGTCTAATGAATCCCAATTTTTTATATGCTTGACCGCAGACTTTACGTATGTGAGTCCCCCAAGTTAAGTCTTTTGTGAATGTGACACCTAGGTATTTTACCGTATCAACTACTGCTAGGTCGTCTCCAGCTAATTTGTAAGCAAATCCCGTTGATCTTTTAAAGAAATTTACCACTGAACATTTATTATAATTTAGAGTCAATCCCCAGTTAGAACACCATTTAGTAATGCAATCTAAATCCTGCGCTAGAATAAAACGATCCTCATCCCCAGATATCTCCCGATAGATCACCGTGTCATCCGCGAACATCCTAATTTTACTTTTCACTTCGCGGTTCAAATCGTTAACAAAAATCAAGAAAAGCCACGGCCCGATCACACTTCCCTGAGGTACCCCCGACGTGACTCGAACGCTGTCGGAACTAGCGCCATCAAGGACTACCCTCTGTTCCCGCTCTGAAAGAAAATCTTTAACCCAACTTATGGCGCCCTTGTTTACACCCGCGACCTTTAATTTATGAATGAGTTTACCGTGTGGGACCTTATCAAATGCCTTTTGAAAATCTAAGAAGATGGCATCCACTTGCCTACCTCTCTCACCCGATAAAGTAAATCATGTGTAAATAATCCTAATTGGGTTTCGCAGGAGCGGGTTTTCCTGAATCCGTGTTGATTGTCACTTAAAAAGTTAATATTGTCAAGGTGTCTCATTATTGAACTGACAATTATGTGCTCTAAGATTTTGCAACAGATAGAAGTGAGAGATATAGGTCTGTAATTACTGGGATCCTCCCTGTCACCACTTTTAAAAATAGGCGTTATTTGCGCGGTTTTCCAAATCTTAGGTACTTTGCACTCTGTGAGGGATTTTTTAAATATAAACTCAAGGTACGGGGCAATGTTTGGAGCTCAATGTTTTATCACCCTAGCTGGTATATTTTCGGGACCCGGGGATTTGTTGGGTTTAATCTCGTTAAGCAATTTTAGAATTCCTTGTTGGTCCACTGTTATTTTTTCCATGGGTGGAGTATGTATTGTTTCTTGGAGATATGCGGTGGCAACATCATTCGAGAAAACGCTTTGGAAGAATGAATTTAGGATGTTAGCTTTACCCTCACTGTCTATATTGCTACAATCCCTTAAGCAAGCCACGGTTTGTTTACTCCCATTTACTTCCCTAACATATGACCAGAAAGCTTTGGGGTCAGTGTCCAAGTGCTCGCAAAGTACATTGCGTTTAAAGTCCAGTAAAGCGCTACGTAATTGTGTTTTGGTTTCAATTTTAGAGGATCTATAGTATATGTGTCCCATAATTGTTTATTCTCAGGGGATGATGTGTTCACGCCTGCCCTCTTTACCCGAGAGTGTAGCATTATTCTCTGCTTTCGAAGGGCTTTTCTAACGTCTTTATTGTACCACCTGGGGTCGCGATTTGCTTTAACGTATTTTATAGGTATGAAATCTACGATTCCTTTTTGCATAATATTGACAAATTGTGTCCAAGTATCTTCCACGTTGGCATGACTTAAGCGAGTTATGAACTCGGGTAGTGAAGAGTTTAATTGATTGGCAAAAGATTCAAAGTCTGCTTTATGGTAATTATAAATTTTTCTTTTTGGTTTAACAATCATTTTTATTTCTATGTCCAAGTGGACATTAATTGCTTTATGGTCACTCAAGCCCTCATCAGTTGATACACTAATAATACGTTCAGGCGTGTTTGTAAGAAATAGATCCAATATGTTCTTTCCACGGGTGGGCATGCGTACTGCTTGATGGAGGGAGTTTCTTTGAACCAATTTTATCATGGAATTGCAAGATTCGCGATCGCGGGTCCCAGATTTAACGATATTGTTGTCCCAATCTATACCAGGGAGATTAAAGTCGCCACCAATTATGTTTATGCTGTTATTATATTTACGTGTAAAATTGTAAATTTGATCGTTGAGGGTGTTAAGTGTTTTCAAATCTGAGTCTGGAGGTCTGTAGAAAGAGCATAAATTTATGTTGGGTTGATTGGTCCGTATTAAGGTGCACCAAACACTTTCTATGTTATTATTTTAAAATGAAACTTGCCTGATTTCAAAATTACTTTTAACTGCCACGAAAACCCCTCCTCCGGGTCTTGTATCTCTATCGTGTCGGTAAACTTTGAAATCTATTGGGCTAATTTCTTGGTCGTTGATGTCATCACACAGCCAACTCTCTGTGCCTAATACTATATCAGCGGAATGAGTTTGGATTATGTGTTCGAGGTCCTCTGATTTGTTCTTGAGGCTTCTGCAATTTATAACAAGTATAGTTAAATTAAATTGATGTTGAATAACGTCCTTATTTGTGCCTGACTGTAGTTTAGGACGCCTTTGTGGGGAAGTGCGTGCCACATGTCTTTCTAAATCAATGCCAGTTTTGTCGGTGACTTTTATATTTTTATTAATAATATTATACGCGCTATCCCCAGATGTTACTGACTCACTAAGTGACCTGACCTCTATCCTAAAAAAGGCCTACAGTGGTCGAGTATCCTATCCGCTACCTTGCTCGCCGCTTCCGCCGTGTAATGGACCCCAGATCGGTTAAGGGGAGTCCTGCAAGATCGGAGGGTTGGTCTCAGGTCGACGAAGGAGGCTCCTATGTCCGAGCAGAATCTCGATAGTCTCTGGTTTATGCCTTCCACTCGGCTCCAAACCAGAGACCCGCGATCCTCCCTCGGAACGATGCTGCAGACCGTTAGTCCCAGCCGAACCCCCTCGACGCCCTGGACGCGCTTCACCTCGGAGCTCAGTTCCCTAAGGGAACGGAGGACCTCCTCGGATCCACGGTCCGTACGTCGTTGGTGCCCACATGGGCCACGACCTGCAGCCTAGAGCACTTCGTGCCTTTGACCGCCGCCCCGATTGCCTTCGTCACCTGAGGGACTCCTCCGCCTGGTATACACCAGGCGGTCACCCGTTGATCGGCGCCTACGCGGCGCGCCCTTTCCCTCAATGGAACCATTACACGACGGACATTCGAGCTACCTATTACTACAACTCCCTCCCTTCCCGTTCCCTGACGTCTTACCCTAGGCAGTGCCCTCGGAGTAGGGATAGGGGCTGCAGGTACGGTGGTGCTGTCATCCGACAGCACCAGGTACCTGTTGGAGACGGGGATGGTATCTGCCTCCGCAGAGTCCAATCCACGCCGCAGCGTTACCTTCCCCTTGCCCCGAGAGACGACCCTCCAATCGTCCGACCTACGGACGTGAGACACTCCCTCGTTGGGAGATGGGACACGGGGTAGGTCTCTAATCGCCCAGCCACGTGTTGCATTCGGACGAATCCGTGCACCCATATGGGCGTGGCGGGTTTTCGTATTCCCACCCCGAGCACCATCTCTCCTGAGGGGAGTCCTCCGGCCAGCGATCTCCGATCGAAGCTCCCGCACCATTCTCTCCAGCATGACGATACGGGCCCTTAAAGCCGCGCATTCACCAGTGCCTTTGAGCATGGCAACAGGGGACCTAGATGAAGCCATCTTAAATAACAAACGAGTTCCCAACAAAAGCTAACTTGTATACGCTACGCTAAAATTTCTAAGAGGGGTTAGTTAAATTTACCTCAATCAATAAGTTACGCTTTGGAAGATAGTAAAGAAAGGAAAGAAAAAAGATGGTAAAGAAAATAAAGCACTCACCGATAACCAATTAGATTCGACGGACAAAAACCACCGCAAGCCACTACGAGTACCCACTAGGAATACCACCAAACTATTAAAAACTAATAACAAGCAACAAAAAAACTAAATAAACTTAACTATTTCACAAAATTAAAGCTAACACTAAACTACACTTCACTAGGGAAGAACAAACACAGAGGTACAGAAGTATCAGCAGGCACGCAGGTAGTCTCAGGTAGGGTCGAACCGGTTCTAGGGAGCGAGCTCGAGCACGTCTGTTCTCGGCAGAAGCCAGGCAGAAAATGATGATCATATATATATACATATATATATATATATATATAGGAGAAATAGACAAGACACACAGAGGAAGGGATAGTAGTAAAGGAGGGTTTCCTTCGGTGGGTGAAACAGCTCCCTAACGCTATCTCTTGGCCAAAGAATCGGGGCACTTGCTTATATAAAGCATTGCAGATCTCAGGTTAAATTAAGTAACCTGGATAGCTCAAGTGGTTTAGAGCCTCCGCCCGGCAAGTGGAAAGACCCGGAGTTCAAGTCCCGGTCTAGGAAATATTTTTACTCTCGTGATCTGCTTGATTCCACCTTCCCCACCTCTCCTGTGTTCGTCCTTTATATGTGTTCCTACCCCTTTTCATTATATCTTTTTCTATATAAATGTATATATATACATATATATATATAAATATATACACACACACACACACACACACACACACATATATATATATATATATATATACACACACACACATATATATATGTAAAAACACAGATTTAGATTTTTAGAATATAGAAACACAAAGAAAGGACACTCACAATTTGTTATTTGACGTTTCGACCGCACGGCTGTCGTCTTTAGAATCATTCTGAAGACGACAGCCGTGCTGTCGAAACGTCAAATAACAAATTGTGAGTGTCCTTTCTTTGTGTTTCTATATTCTAAAAATCTAAATCTGTGTTTTTACATATTTGTGCGTCGCCGAAGAGCGTTCCATTTCGAAGATATCATATATATATATATATATATATATATATATATATATATATATATATATATATATATATATGTATATATATACATATATCAATAAAACATAAGTATGATACCTATTCTCCTCGTCTATCTTTAATTTAACAAATTTTTGTTCTGAAAGTCGTTCCCTATCCCTTTTCTATATGTTGCAGTGCATCCCTGTCATTTTCTATTTTTATTGACTGTGTCGTGAAAGATTTTGCGTGATAACCGCTGTAAGGCACTTACACATGGTCCCGACATAAGGTGAACATGGGTCATTTATCTTCTCGCGGCAATCGCTAAAATTATGGGAAGAGAAGCCTCAAATTCTTCCTAGTCTTAGTTTTGTGTTCAACGCCTTCACTTTAATGGCTCTCCTCGCTGGGGTCAGTGACAATCGCAATCGCTATTAAATTAAGGATGCAGCGCAATTCGTCTTCCCTCTTGTTTATTGCTCAACACTTTTCTGATATTTGTGACCCTATAAGTATACCGCGACGATACGATTTAGGAGGTCATCGAACGTCCCCCCGCTATGCCAAAGAGGAACATCACGAGGAGGGGTTCAATCGTATAGCGGCAATTTAAAGGGTACATTTGTGTAGTCGGGGAAATATACAAAATTTCAGAAAAAGGTTTAGAAAAAAAATTGTACTCTGTGAATGCACTGAAAATATGAGAAAATCGCTCGGATTCCAAAAGTTCAATTTGGAATGATGGAGGTAGATGCACTGAATGAAACCGACACGGAGATGTTGAACTTCGGAATTTATGATACAAAAATGGTTTTCCATCGATAGTGTGCTCAACTCTCAATGTTTGCATCCCTCGCCTACCTGTCGAAGCGGAAATGTCTTCCACTTGAATTTGAATTTCTATTTCAAAGATTAAAATGTAAATATCTGATGTTACACGTTGGGAACTATCGATCCTCAGAAAGTTCCCGTTAATATAAGCATAAATACATGTATAAATGATAATGCATAAGCATAAATAAGTCATATTTTTAGATCCGAAAGAGCATACCAATAGATTATATAGAAAATGAATTAATAATGGCGTTTTAAATAAAGATTTCTAAAATGCAGTTTAAAATTTACCATTCCGTAGAGTTTATCTAATGGAAAGAGAAAATAAAAATAAAATATCCTGTCTACAAATTTATGAGGCTACAAAGTCCTGGAAGTAAATGAATGATATTATCAAATAAGTAAGGCATTAGTTTTAGAAGTCATGATTTTCATTGCGTTTTTATTTTCTAGATATATTTTAAATGGCTACAAATACACCAGCCACGGTGTGCATTAAAAATTTCCAAAAATATAAAGGAAAAGGAAGATGGGGAAATTGAAGCAAATAATTATTTAAAATCTAGTTTAAACGTAATACCACCTGTAGTATATAACCCTTAATAATTGAGTAATACACGTATTTAGTATACTTATGAAACTTTTTTGATCGATCTGGATAGCATAAGTAATTTTTTCAATGTCAATCGATTTTCGTATACTACAATACCATATAAGAGCTTCTCAAATGTTCCCAATATCATTAAATATATAATATTTTAAGGAACCCAACGGAATAATAACGAATAAATGGTTAATACATTTGCCGTTATTTACAGGATGGAAGATATTGCATATTGGTGATACTATTAAGAGTTTTTACGGAATAAATAGAGAGCCAATACGAAATAATTACAAAAATTGAATAAAATTAAAGCATTTCTTTCTTCATTTGCGCGTCAAATAATGTTTTTAACTGGAAGGGTATGAAAAGGTTTAGATATGGAATACTAAGGGATTAATGGAAAAAGTCAAAACTAAATTTTAAGGCCGCATTGATTATTCTGGTAGAATCGGGATATTTTACTGATAGTCCATGTTGACAGTTTCTGTTGAAATCGCCGAAAGATTTTGAATCGGAGAAATGGTTTGCAGCAGAAAACACAAGTTTAGTGGAGAAGGTGAAAATATTCCTGGATTCAAATAAATAAAACGCTCCCTTCACTGGATATTGAACCTCGGACCATCGACAAGGTAGCATTGAAATTGTTTAAATTTCGAATTGTTACCTAAATAATCCCAAAATTCCTGATCTAAACTAAAATTAAATTTTGTGGAAATGAGAAATCATTCGATTTCCATTTTTTGTAACGCTTCTCTTGACTTCGCACGACCTTTACATCGAATATAATTTCGCTCAAGAAAAAACGATGACAATTACGATCACATGCATTTCTTGTGGAAAAAGGTTTTGATGACCCGGTGCCGAAGCTAAGATTGTGTATGTGCAAAAGTCTGCGTATTATCTGTGCGGGTGGGGGGGCGACATAGCAAGTATCGTAAGCAAAGTTTGAAAATTTCTGAACTTCTACTTCTTGAAAGAGAAATAGCTTTGCAGTTTTAGGAACATCTTTTTCATCGGATATGTTTGTATATTTGTATGCATGAATGGAAATGGAACTTTTTATTAATCAAATCGAAAAAAGGATTAAAAAAAAGAGTGCCCATTTGACCGGAAGATGATCGAAGTGGGATGGGAGTGGCAGTGCGGGTATAATGGTAATGGGCCAGAGGTCGTTCTTGTGAAAAAGAATTCTCTGAAGAGCGCACGGTAAATAAAGAATATGAACGTTAGGAGTGCGGGGAGGAGCGCGAGGGGAGAGGCGATAGTAATCACCGTAATGGCTTATCGGTGACCGCGGTGCCCTGCTTCATTCCCTTCGCCCCACCGCCGCCTCTCCTCCCGCACACTTCCACCAATCATCGTCCTCTCCGGGGCATTTTATTGTTGCAAGTACGCGGGGACACTCCCGCCCCCGGCACAATCCTCAGCCCCCTCGTTATCGCCTCTTCTAGGGGGTCGCGGACCGAACGGGTCGTCGGGGGAGGGGGGGGCCGGCGGAAACGGGGTCACGCCCTCGGGGACGCGATGGGTTCTCGGGGGCGGGTGCGGCGGGCGTTTCGTTCGGACGCCGGGGAGGGAAGAGGGCGCTCGAGGCGGGGAGCGATGGATGCCGAGAGGGATGCGCGGAAACGTACGTATTCGATGTGACTTTGAGGTTCGGGTGAACCTTCGACGGTCGCTCTCTTTAATAACGCGACGAGCTGGCGAAGCTTTGCGTCGACCCCTCCTAACGTGGATTTGTGCCGGGCCTATTGTGACCTTGTCACGGGTGATCTGTTTGACTCCACAACTGTTTGTTTCTATGCACGTGATCTTCCTGATAAACCGGAGAAGGTGAAGGGTCACCCTCGTTAAATCTGGTGGCGTGCGTGGTTTTTCGAGGAGGTGAAATCGAGCGCCGCCCGTAAAGTGAGGAGGAAAACAAGTAATGGTGTTTTCGATGTCTTTGCGGAAGATGTTGTCGAGACCATTATTGACAGAGGTCACTCAAGGAATCATGCTATGTGAATAAGTGTTGCAGTAATGGGGTTGATGTTGTGCGGCAGTGGTTAAAAAGTTAACCGCACACTGTAAGTGAATACCGTATTGGCCACTCGGAACTTTTTTGTGGACTGCGTGAAGTTCATAGAGGACTCCCAAACCAAATCCCCGGGTACTTCTTTTGGCTTCTGCTTTTGTATCGGTGTTTCGTGTTCCTCTCTGCAGGTTTGTTGGCAAGTGCAGTTCAATGCCATCTGTGCGATGCGGTGCCCCGCACGCCGACCACCGGCGACCGATTAATCGCCGCTCTTCCCCTTCTCGGCTCGTCCTTACTCGTTCCAACCCTTATCCGTCATGAACGCACGAGTCCACTATGTAGGGGCAGCAGGGTGTTTCCCACATGAATTTTACAAATTGGTTTCCCCAACTAACTCATGATTTTTCGCAGTGGTGATGTCAGCATAAAAAATTCAGAATGCCATGACAATTGCATTCTGTGATGGTTGAAGATCCACGATACAATCTCCACTTTTATTGTAAAAGAACTTCCCTTCCCTTCACTGCATCGCTTTTGGAATAAAAGTCCAATCTTGTTCATGTGTGGGCTTTGTTCAAGCGTTATTTTTTCAAAAGTGTCTGATTACCCACGCAGTACACTTTTGGAGCGTTCACCACCATTTTTGGTGTGATATTATTTGCTCCAAAGGTATTTCATTATACTTGAATCATGTCTGGTTTTTCCAGTACCTGCGTATGGGCCACCGTTTCGAAAATATGTGTCGGTTATAATAATGCATTGTACAGGAGAGTTCGAATGAAATGTGGTTAAATATTGAATCTTTTAGTTAAATGAACAGGAGTGGATAGAAGCTTCAATAATCAATATTGATGGCAGAACATTTAGAACAAGGACCTGGAAAACTTCAAGGGTGATGTTTCAATATACGGCTTCAATGATCAGCAGACTGAATGTCTGGTGAAACTGTTGACATACGAGCCCGTATAATAAAATGAAGCTCTAATACATATCAGAAGTCGGTCGTTCAGGAATTTCTTAGGAAATCTAAGACATGAAACTCTTTGTATCGGAAAAGGTTTGCTTTTTGTTGACCTCATCTCTCCCTAGAATAAACTGCAATTAACTTTTAAGTAGAAAAATGCAAAAAAATGAGTTTCGTGCGGTGATTAAACCCTTCTATTAAAAAGACCTAACACAAAGAGAGACCAAAGCAGAGTTGGATGAAGTTCATGATATATTTGCTCCTGTGCCAACCACCGCTTGCAATTGGATAAATGAGGTTAAACATGGCCGTACATCTACAAATGATGAACATCGTTCGGGAATTCTAGCGGAAGCGAAGGATTCTAGCAAAGTGCTTTCGTATTTGCGCGAAAATTTGAGTGTATATAAAATTCGCGCCAATATGGGCTCCGTGTTTACTTTAAGCGGAAATAAACGCAATCGTTCAGTCAATTCGGAAGCTAGTTTGGCGATTTTACGTCACAATCCTGAGGACTTCCTCAGTCGATACATAACCGGGGACGAGCTATGAATATACCACTACACTTCAGAGACAAAGAAACGGTCGAAGCAGAGGGTATCTAAAGGTCGATGCTACTCTGATGAGGATGATGAACTTGGACGGCAAGGTGATGCCCACGGTTTTTTTGGTATTCACGTACAACTATCTACATCTCTTACTTATGATGATGACAAACAATAAATGGAGATTAGTATGCACTGTTATTGCATCAGTTGAGCGAAGAAACCAAGAAGGGACATTTTCATTAGGAAAATAAGAAAATTCCCTTCCATCAAGAAAATGCACGTGTGCGCATTTGCGCAGTTTCAACGGCGAAAAGTATGGAATTAAAGTTTGAATTTTTACCAAAACCGCCGTATTCACCAGATTTGACCTAAAATGACTATTTTATTGAAATGGATGGCTCCCATTTGATGCTTACGAATACTAGAATTGTTCACTGTGCTGCATTTGAAGTCTGCTAAATCTTCTTAGAATCTGAATCAAGTCTTGAATCAGCACAAATCGCCGTTTTAAAATGAATCACTGCGCGTGAGCAAACTCCAGCGAGACAATGGAAGCCTTAAGCGTCCATCGAGTTGTTTGTATTAGTAAGGGCACGTTCTGTCCTATTAATGACAATTAATTTGTTTCAATATGGATTAATAGTTCATTTGTTCCCCTGCATTATGTCAACGGGGAATGAAGTAAATGGTTTAAAGGTGTACAACTTATGAATGGAAGGGCCACATAGAGATGACCCATTTGAAAAGGGGACAGTAATTAGTTTATTGCAATTCTTTATTATTTTAATGCTAATTTTTAACTATTTTCAAGTGTCGCATTCTGATATGATTTACCACCCATCACACGCATTATTCGCAATATTCACCCTATGGTTACTCCCCAATGAATGAATAAATCAAAAATGTACTCGATGTCAATGTGTCCGTAGAAATAAGGTCAATATGAATGCGATTATAGGTAAAGACAACCTGATGCATGCAACTGTTACCTTGAATAGAGAAGTGTGGTTTCCAATTGATGAGAAAAAAGATGGATCGGATATTTGTCATTAATACCCTAAAAAGAGAATTGATATATAAAAATATAAAACCTTAATCGGATTGGTTCCGATTTGTGTGCCCGTTCTTATGCTCAAGTATTTACTGTCGTTCTTTCATTTTATTGCGTTTTCACTTTTCTTCCGTCCGCTCTCTTCCATCTTGCGCTCTCTCTCGCTCTCCTCTAAGCCCCGGGGAGCTCCCGCCACTAACGCCATCTCTTGGGAGCGGCCGAGTGCCCGACTCGATCTCGGCTTACTCAGAAAAATGAAATGGTAACAGAAACCTTTCACCCTAGATCAACGTAAATGCTTTCACCGTGTCGATGAAAGAATATGAAAGGAAGCAAAGAGATGAAATGTTTAAGACCATCGATAATGCATTGAGCACCTGAAAGAAGGAATTCACCAGAAATTCCACAGATATATACATATTGTAACTAAAAATTAAAAAATGACATTTCTTTTGATGTCGCTTGTAAAATGTGTAATCACCCCTGCCACACACCCTATCGGTGGCGGGAAGTTACCATGAAGATAGATAGAGCCGAAGGTGCCCAGTGGCGTCACTAGGAACCTAAACCCATGCCCGTCGGTTAGTAGATTAGAGATACGGTAATACTGCCCCGGAATTTAGAATTATTTTGAAAGCAATAACTGCATATGATTCTTAAAAATACTGACAATTTTATTGAGCAATTCTCTCTCCAGAACATGGAATCCTAGCTATCAATATAAAACATTTAAAGTCGTTGATTAATGACGTAAATACGTTATTAGCTATTTAAAACAAACGTGAGCATAAGAACAGAATCTGTGTAGCCTTTTAATAAAATAAATGAAGAAAAAGGATATAACACCAATATTGCAATTGCATAAAAAAGTTTTGGAAAGTCTCGGAACATTCAACCCAATCTTTAATTTTTAATTATCTCCTATTAATTTGAAATTAATATGATCTAAAGCTAAATTTAGTTTGGCTTTGCCCTATCAATCTCCTTTCAATCACCGTAGCGGCGCCTTGTGGGCACTAGGTAGAATGATTTTGCAAGGCATATTGGACGCTGAGTTAAAGAAACCATGTGGTTCACTTAAAAAAGTTATCACTTAAGGAAATAATTTAAGAACACCGAATCGCGCAGTGGTAATTAATCAAAAAAAAATATGAACTTTTAAAAAACTATTGCGAGACTATCGAATTTTTTCGGCGGCAGCTGTTCACAATGTTCCTAGCGTCTTAACAGCTGTCGGCGTAAATCATAATGCACGTTTGTAAATGTTACAATAGCCAAGATAAAAGATGCGACAGTTTCAATTGTTCGTCCTCATTGAAGTGGATTAATCTTAATTATGAATCAAACATGTGCTGTCATCTGCGTAAAGGAAGAATTTTTTTCCAAAATATTGATTTTTTGACGTATCTTTCATAAGCGTCAAACTAACTAAGAGGACTAGGTGCCCTTTGGTGAATTGTTGACTACTCACATTAATTTCAGTTTATCTACGAACGCGAAGCAAATATCCTGTTTGTAATGATGAAATATTATTCTGCAGGGATCCTTCAACTCCCTGAAAATTTCATCAATATTATTGTAGCCTTTTCTTCTCATTTTTGAGGACAACAATTTTAATGAACTCTTAAATAATTTGTGTTATCTTTGAACTTTCAAAAACATTTATCAGTTAACCTTCAAGTGATTTATAGGTGTGGTTTTCACTCAAGACTTGCGGACTTTTGGGGGAAGGGGCATTTTTTTTGTTGATGAATGGGTGAACACCGAGACATCTTGAGGAGAGAGTTATTTCAATTGTCAAATTAGAGAATGTTAACCTACGGGATTCTGTTTGAGGAAATAGAACTTGAATATTATTCATACATAAGAGCATGGATAAAATTTAACTAACCGGATACGGAGTTTTCTGGATAACATTTATAGCCAATATTCGCATGACGGGACATCTCTGTGTGCTTGTTTATATGTTTACAGATTTAATAATCACCACTCAATCGTCCTCTCTTCAGCCAACGATGGAATAACCTTTCCATGGATTACGTAGGCAATCAATTTGGGTGGTAATATTCTACACTCTCCAGTCACTGAATAACAGGTGAAAAGGTGAAGGAGCTGTGCTATGCTGTGTTATTTCATATACCAGTAAACCAGCACATTTGATGTAATATTAGTTACAACAGTTAACCATCGTACGCGGAAGTGAGCGTCATAACTTCCAGAACAATTGAAATAGGCGAAGTTTGGCGAAGTCCAAAATCTCTCCATCCCTTGTGTTTTCTTTATTGGACTCTAACCACCACCATTTCAGCCTTTTCTCTGTGTAAGGATTCTCTGATCTGTAATCAACATGCTTTTATTATCAAACTCTACTCTAGACGGTGTTTCCTTTGCATTTTTCCAATCAAATCCATCCGGTGTCATTTCCTTTCTTCCTTTACACCACCGTATTTTTGTTTGCACATTTTGATGAAACTACCCCTCAATTGAGAACTTTTTTTAAAGATGATCCTATGTCTATCTCTTCCACTAAATGCCTTACTTGTGGGTGGTAAGTTGCAAAATATGAATCTATTTGAGGGTGGTTTCAATTACGTCATTTCTAATGTTTCCTTGTGCTGACAAACTATCTTAACTCCTGGGTATCATATTCTTTGTTTTTATCATTACAAACTTTATTTCATTTAAGGGAAAAAGCAGTGCCATAAAGTTGTCATGACTTTATATACGTTCTGACCACTAACACCCTATTTCAGTTGGCTTTTACAAATTTCCTCAATGAAATTATCTGAAATTTACCTCTTTGTCGCTTCAAAATTTAAATTAAAACTTCTTGCTTTTTGCGCTAAAATATATTTACCATCACCAAATGCAGTTATGTTATCAAATTTTGAAGTAACGTTACCATCCTTAAAATATCATGGCTGTGTTCATCAGTCTCATTATATAATCAATTGCATGCATTCTCAGAGCTTTCTTCTTAATGGTTTCACAAATGTCCATCACTTTATAATGAGCTAGAGCTTCCCTCGTCAATGTATTCATTGCAATTTTCACTTTTTTGTGCTCCTAAAGTAACAATTACATATATATTATTTCTGTATATTTTCTATCTATATTTTATCATTTACACACACACACACATACACATACATATATACATACATATATATATATGTATATATATATATATATATATATATATATATATATATATATATATATATATATATATATATATATATATATATAACTAGTGAACACAGACAAAAACACACAGAAACACAAAAAAGAGACTCACTATCTATACTATACTATAGTGAGTCTCTTTTTTGTGTGTTTCTGTGTGTTTTTGTCTGTGCCACTAATGCTAAGTGTTATGCATTATTATTCACGTCCGTGTGAATTTCAAAAAGTGTGTATTTATATATATATATATATATATATATATATATATATATATATATATATATATATATATATATATATATATACCTGTATATACACATTCTGGCAGAATTGCAGAAAAACGCAAAAAATGAGACAAAAACCTACCTTGCCACAAGTTAAAATGGCTGGAATGTCAGCGGTTACAAATTGAACGGAGAAATAGCCCAATCAGGAATATCAACTGGTTTACTACAAGTGCATTGCCGCGATGTCTACACTCCAGGCATATTGCATTGTTAACCTTCTAATTAAAGTTCAAATAGAAAAAAAAAACAGTTCCTGGTGACGAAAGTAGGGGTTAGTCGAAATTGAAAGGTGAATGGGAAAATTTCCTCGGGATTTGGAAATGACTCGTGTAAACCGCACCTCCGCTGCTGTGTAGGCTCTCGAGTTATGAGTGGAATTGGGTCGTGACACGCACATATAAACCTTTCGCATTGACATCGACGGATTGTAATGTATAGAAGGTGGTGAAAAGAAAACGTTTCACCACCATTTCCAAAACAATTATAGCATTAATTTATCATTGCATCTAACATTCCTGTGGCTATCGAAGTTAACCAAATCTACAGGTACACAGGTACTACATTACTACATTGGACGTACTAATCTGTATGTTTAATCAAAGCACTCGTGCTCTTTATTCGACATGTATTTGAACTGAATAGCAGCCCTAAATTAAACTTCAATTAAATGGAATTGCACAATTTGGCATTAACTCCTATTTCAGATTTTTAAAGTTTATTCCCTCCCGAAGATACAGCCATGTTTTTTGCCTTATTTTGCCTTATCGATTTTCCAAATTGCCATTTGCACAAACATTTTTATTTCTCCTTGAAGTAACGTAAATATTTTTACTCTTGCATGAAAAACGAGATCTACGAGTGTTTTTTTATACTTTCTGATGAAAGCCTTCAACCGTTGGAGTTTGTTCCGATTCAAGGAACCACCTCCCGATGCTGCTCTTGCCATGCCAAACTTCACTGCATCGCGTTGTGAGTCGCTTAACTCATCATGCACTCTATAAAAACATGGCAAAGACTGTTAGGCCGATTATATTTTGCCTTCCGTGTCTCACAACGCAGACGTTTGCGGCCAATCGTGTCTGTCCTCAGAGTATATCCGTTAAATGGCGAATAGCACATATTATACCGATCCAGTGTTTGAGTCTTCCCTCTCTGAAATATTCGGACTTTTGCGCCAGTGTACTTCTTGGGCTTTCGCGGCACGGTGTTTTGTTTTTGCTGAGGTGATATTTGATTGGCGTGCGATCCTTTTCTCGAGCGAAGGCCCTCGCCTTGCGTGTGGCGACGCGGGGACTTGATCCCGAACTCTCTAAGCTATCCAACTACGGTTTAGCCTGGAGGTGGCGCGCCTGAGAGAAAATTTGAAGTCGGGTATTCACTCAGGAGAGAATCGACCCAGGAATCGATGCCCCCCCCCAAGGGAGCAAGTCCCCCGGGGGGAACAGCAACGCCCTACGCACGGAAATGATTCCTTTCTTCAAAGTGCAAAGTCTTGCCGATATTGCTTCCACTGATATACTGTGACACTGGAAGGCATCTTCCCCTTTACACTTCAAAAATGTTGAGAGACATATCATGAAGCTAGTTTAAAACCGTTATATCATTTAATATTGCTTTAATTGTCTTAATCTTTGCGAATTGCAGATCGCCCAGAAAGGAAACGAGGGCCCGCTAGCTCTCGTGATGATTCCTCAGGGCCTGTGGCCCATGGGGTTGCTAGCACTCTGATGTTGGTTTAAAAAGGAAAGTGTATTTTCCTGCGAAGGGTAGTCGTGGGAACAGAGGGGTTGCTGGAGCATCTCGAGGTACGTCGTGGTAGTTTGGTCGATTGGGTGCTGGAAGCAGGGATCACAGTTCAAACGCTTCATTCGTTGCGTTTTCCCTGGCCAGCGCCATCATCATGACGGCTGTGTGATTTCTTGGCAGCCGAATTTATTGGGAAAGCAATTTTGACAATTTGGCACATTAGATACCACCAACGTTTGACATTCTGTGATACTGATGAATGCAATTCATATTTTCCGCATTCAAACAGTAAGAGCGTTTGTGGTATGTGTACTCTTACTCTGTGCAATGTTAAACTGGTTGATGAATAGTACATTGTACCGTATATTTAATGAGAACGGTTTTTCGGTGAATTTTTACACTATTTCGAATCGTTATCTTAAAAAAAAACCAAATAAAATTCGGCTACAAAATGAAACAACGAAAAATAAGGGTTTTGGAGGCTATTTTCAATATTACGTACTAATGAAATATAATCGAGACGATCAGGAGTGATCAAATTTTAGTGCCAATTCTATCGAGTTGGGTCCACAACTGCCTAGAGACGAGAAATCCATCGCAAGTGTGTTTAGAAAGAGAGGATCACCAACGAAGCGTTCATGGCCGATTTTGCAATCTGCTAAAAGCCTATCTTTATTGATATACTTTGTAGCATTTACGGAAGAAAATACCCCTGGCCATTTGTATCGATCATATGAGGCGTGCGATTGTGGGGGTCAAAAGGGTTAAGGGCATGGAAACAATGCGTATTCCCTTCTGTAATGGCTTTGATTTCTTACTATTATGATTCCTGAATGTCCGCGGAAAGAGCGAATATTCATGCATGACCGTAATGGAATCTTCCTTATCTCATCTTTGCGGTCTAAAAAATCTAAATTGTGCGGAACCATAATAATTTTTTAAGTGCCATTGTTAAACAAGTTTGTTCTAAATTTTTATACAAGTCTAAGTCTCGCTTGCTCCCTTCGCATCTCAAGTGACTCTCAGCCTTATTCCTCTAAAAGGCCTCTGACACTCGTCTTCTTATCGTAAAAATATATGACGAATTTAGGTATTTTCTCTGGATCGTATTTAATGCATTTAGCAACACTTTCTCCCAAGGATCCAAATATTTTGCGGCATATTCTAAATGGGGCTTAACTAGAGTGGAATATCACCCCTAATTTACGTTCTCATTACGTTTCCCCAGCACCCATTTAATGAAGCCGAGTTTCCTAAGGCAGATCCGCATATTGTCCTGATATGTGCTCCCCATGAAAGGCGTGGTGTTAGAACCTACCCCAAAAATATAATTTGAGCGGGTGTAGTTGCCACTGAACCCTCTATTTCATAATTTATGTCTTGCTCATCACCTCATATACTCGAAAATTTTAAAACTGTGCATTTTTCTAAATTAAGTACTTATCTCAACTCCTTGCACAAATGCAATGGTGCACTTAATTGGAGTCTCTAGAGAGTAGCTCGCAATCTGATTGGTCCCTTATTTCCCTGTATGCCACCGTGTCGTCAGCAAATAATCTGAGGTTGCCACTAGCGTATGTGCTTAAGTCATTAATTTATATTAAGAATAGAAGGGGCACCATTACACTTCTCTGGGGGATATCCGAAGTTACATCTACCTCCGTGGAGCACAGCTGATCAATGTCTGCCATCTGCTTGCAATTTGGCAAAAATAAATAAATAATAAATCCTGGAATCTAATCTAGTTTATGATTTTCTCATTGATACCGTAGCGTTTCAGTTTGTGTAACAATTTATTATGCGGGACTTTATCGAAGGCTTTCTTAAAATCCAGAAATACCACGTCAACTTGTGTGTCGTTTTCTTCCGATTTACGAAAGTACGGTTTGAATAAAAAGGCTCCATTGGTTTTCGCGAAATCTGCTTACCAATATTCTAAATCCATTCTGGTTGCGGCTTAGCATCTTCCTGCTTACGTGAAATCTCATTATATTACTGACAATAATGCGTTCAATAATGTTACAAGAGATCAATGTTAAAAAAACGCCTCCGACATTGGTTGGTTTCGCTCTATCGCCGCCTTTATAGATGGGAGTTATATGGACTAGCTTCCAGTCGCGAGGAACTCAACCTTCTTCTGTCGATTTTAGAAAATCACTTTCTAAAAACGGAGCAGTATCTTTAGCTATTTCCTTCAATATACTGTCAGGTATGTCTTCCAAAATTGGTGCTTTTTTGGCTTTTGGAGCTGATGTTCTCTGTCTTTCTTGGTCAGTATAATGTCGTAAATCGGGAAACCGTTCGAAAAAACCACACTGTTTTCTATGGTAACATTAGAAATAGTTTTATATTTACTCATATGGCTATCTTTACCATTTATAGAGGAGCTAATTTTATTGATTCTACATGAGTTATCTGTCGTTTTAACGCTAGTGCTAAACTATTTTAATATTTTGTGGTACTGAGCCTGATCTAAAGTGTTAAAAAGCGTTGCATCTTACTTTATTTTCCAGAATGGGCGACCTTCGCTCTTTCCGACCAACTTAGCTAAACCCTCCCAACTTGTTTGTGTATCCTACAAGTCCTCTTTGAAAAATGCTCCACTGCTTATGTATTAGAGGCTAATTATTTAATAAAAATCATAGGAAACGTGCTCATTGCATATAAATATATTGAATTTTAAAGAAATAATAGTGAAAATGCTTGTGTCGAAAAGGTAAATTCGTGACACCTCCATCTTTTCCCGCCTCCCACACCTCGCTCCTCTCCGCGGCGTTGCTGCCTCACGCGGTCTCCTCTTCCAAATGGAGGTGACCTTTATTTCTACAAATCACTTGTCACAATGGGATATTGAAGACCGTATGTAGTGGGGGCATACCGGATAAGCGATAGGTGTGAAGGGTTATATTTTGAAAGAAAAAAGTTAATAGGCAAAAATACTGTCTAATAAATTTATATTCCCATATTTAGATGAATGCGAATTGCCAATTAGACCCTTAAGATTTCACCAAGTGTTTCACATAAATATTTTGTGCGAATGAAGTGGGAGAGTTAATAAGAGGCAGATATAGGGAGCGCGTCAAATCTTACTCTCTAATAAGCCAGGCAGGTGACTGGACGGGCGGTATCATTTTTGGTTTTTACAAAGGGTCTCCCTTTTCTGTTTTCATCAATCTGGGGCCCGGTTAGAAGCGGCGCGCGGCCGAAGGGCAGTTGCTGGGAATTTAAGGCAGAAGAGTGTGGATTGTATATGAGGGGGCTGGGGTGGGTCGTATCAGCCCACTCACTCTCTTTAACCCTTCCCGCTCCGTTCCCACCTCTCTGCCCTTCCCCTTTCCCTTTGTCTTCCCTTTTGGAGTCTCGACCCCCCTTTCAATCTGCAAGAGTGCACCTCTCCTCGCTCTCCTGCTTTTTACTTTTATTTTTACACCCGAGTGCCGAGAGAGAAAGTGATAAAAATGAAGACGCAGCGAAAGAAATAAAATGTACCATTGAAAAGAAAACTAAACGGAAATCTCGAATCGCGAAGGCGACGGTAGAGTCGTGGAATGGACAGAAGAAAATACAAGGAATGGAGAGTAGAGAATAAAGAGCAAAGAGGGAAATAAATATTGGTGAAAGAAGGGAAGGTAAGAAAAAGAAGAAGGGAAGTCGAGTAGAGTGACGTATGAAATGGACGAAGGAGAAAGCGAAAGAAGGCACAAAAAGAGAGAAAAAAAGACCGTCTTCCGTCAGCATAAATGCATACGCGAGACGCGGTTTAGAAATACATCTCATATATATACATTGAAAAGAGGTGAAGAGAGCAAAAGGAGAGGAAAAGGATGAGAAGCTGGGGGGGGGGGACGCGTTGATCACCCTCGATAAAGCTGTCCGAGAGCCCTCTCGAGTGTGCTCATAGGGCATGGTGGCGTTGAACGACGCGTGACGAAGAGGGCGGGTGAGGGAGGGCGGCAGGCGGAGGCGGGATCAACGGGGGAGGGAACAAGGGCAGAAAAGGAATAAGAATGAGCCACGGGCCAGGGTATGGGAGCAAGCGCATTTAATTTTATATATATATATATATATATATATATATATATATTTAGTACTGGGTGAACTCTACCATCACCTACCAAACCGACCTTCTGGTTGATTACTGTGTTTATAGTTTTATATATATATATATATATATATATATATATATATATATATATATATATAACTTTGGTCCAGGCATACTCGACGATGAGATAGAGAGAGCATTAAGAGAGATGAAACCAAATAAGGCCGTGGGGGTGGATGGCATTCCTGCAGAGCTACTAAAAAGCTTAAGAAAATATGGAAGAACCTCTATACGGACTGATTCGTAGCATAAAGTATGAGGAAGGAATCTGGCCAGAAGACGGTGAGGCCAGTGCTAGTTCCTGTTCCAAAAAAGGTAAAGTCTACATCATGTGAGGACTACAGAACAATAAGTTTGATATCCCACGCAGCTAACGTTGTCCTCAGGATCACCAATAAAAGGATATAGAGTAGGGAAAATGATTACTTAAAGGGTTACCAAGCACGCGCGATGCCATTTCAGTAATGAGATTACTAATCAAGAGGAATATAGAATACAACCAAATATATACATATATACATACTGGGTGACCTCTACCGATAGCTACTAAACCGAGATCCGGTTATTTACAGTGTTTATGGTATACACACGCACACGCGCACAATCTGTAGTATGCAGGTGGCATATACAGGTATGTATATGGATGGTGGCATATACCTGTATGTAGGTGGATGTTGCAACAACTAGACCTTCAATTCTATAATTTTTTCTTCAAAACTTTGGAAGCGAGTCTTGATGGAAGAGAATTTTTTCTTTTCCAAGGGAGGACATTTTTCCTTGATTTCTTCGCTTTAACGATGCAATAACGAGGTATAATACCTGTAATTTCAATTTACCATTCGGTTTTTTTGCAATTAATTGATGTTGGTCATTCTGTGTGTATCCCAAAAATCCGTAACCATCACCTGCCGGACGATTTCACCACCTTCGCCTTCTTCGGAGACGGTTCGATCTTTAGAAACCCACTGTTTCGACTGTTCCATTATCTCTGGAGTGTAGTACTGTGCGTGCTCATGTTTTGTCTACAATTATGTGTGGGCAAGAAAACTTACCAGAATTTCCCCGAAAAATCACTGAACTAGCCTCCGAATCGACGACACGATTGCATTTATCTCTCCTCAAAACTAACGCGGAAGCCATGTCACGGGTTTTTTTACACTCAATATTTCGTGAAAAATTGAAAACGCTGTGCCTGGTGATATACCTATGGCCTCAAATAATTCAAGAACTTTGGTTTGTAGTTCACTTAAACCGTATCGTGGAATCTGTCAACCATTTCGGAGGATATCGCTTCCACGTGACGTCCCGAAAGATTCTAACCATTTGCGGATGCATGGTCACCTTTAAACTCATTAACCCGATTCCTTAACAGGCGCAAACACAGGAACAAATGTGCTACGGATTTCATCCAACGCGGCTTTGATCTTTTTTGATTTTAGTTCTTATAAATAGAAGTCTAGAAGTGTTTCATCGCCGCACGAAACTCAATTTTGCCTATTTTTCTAAATAAACAATATTTTGTTGTTCCAACTTACTATGAAACCACATGATGGATATATGTGTCCCATTTGCATGGAAACCCATGAATATCTATTCAGAAATAACTCTATTCAAGAAATTGATAACGAAGAGTCTACAGTCTACTTGAAACTTGACTGAAGTTCTCAGTTTTTCCAAATAAAATGATCCTTGCATACATTTGATGCACATCTATCGTATGGTGGTTTTAACGAGACATGAGTGAGTGATCCTTTCATGAGTTTTAATGAGGTGTCTAATAGAAATAACAATTAGATACACTCATTTAGGGATAATTGCTTGGCTCATTTTGCTTCAAGCCACATATTCTGGAGACTCTTATAGGTTTCGTTACTAACAATTACAAGTCTAAATTATGACTTAAATGATATAAAAATATGATGCAAGCTAAAATAACCGTATTGCAATCTTTTGAATATAATTTGTTAAAACCTTTACCTGAATGATGGACACGTTAGCTGCTGTTGTGTTTAATCGATATGCATATAATGATTTATGAAATAGAAAAAATATAAGTATATTTGATTTAGCATTTTACAATTCGCCGATGCAATGAATGCGAAGTATTATTCTCGTCCATTGGGTTCACGATTCCTACTACACTTTTAAAGGTCCCTCTGAGCACAAGGATTACGAAGGCTTCTTGTTATTTTCCGGAGGATCGATGAGCAAATATTTGATGAGTCCTCGAGTCCCAAGGGACAGTCCACTGGCTGGCAGTCAACGAGTGTGTGGATAGGTTGATTGTGGCTGCTCACACCGGATTGAATTTCAAAGCGCCTCTGGCTCCCAGTGGGGAGTCCACGATTCCGAGAGACCCATTAGTTCCTCTCCGCTGTGCTCCAGAAGTGCGTGCACTGCTTTCAAACCCTCCCCAGCCAAAAATTTCAAAATTACAATTTATATACCAAGGCAAGCGAAGATCGAGTTGATTGCACGCAGGAAAACGCGCAGATTGTTGGCGACTTATATAGGCAGAGCAGTCTATTATGCTTTGTTACCTCTTAATTGATATATCATTTAACTTCATACCACTACTTTATATATTCGAAAAATAGTATACATTAATACAGTATATATTAAATGAGAAGGGAAGGGAGGTTAATGCCTCCAGTTGAGACGTATAAGGAAAGAGATTAAAATGTAATAGCTGATACCATATACAGTTTTGTTGTAAAAATTGTATTCGAGGATGACTTAGATTTCTAGTAGAAGTTAAAAACAATTTAGTATCTTAACTTGAGCGCATTAATGAATTGATGAGAAAAACGACTTTTGAAATGAAAAAAATACTCCAATGACAATAATTATAAACTACCCGGCGGGAAGATGAAACGTAATGACTAAATGGATACATTTTGCCACACAAAAACCTGGCCATTCCACACAAAGTAATCAGCTGTGACCACGGTTTCAAAATGAAACCTCACAAACGGATTCATGTCAATTAAGTAAATATTGGGGAATGGCTACGTTTTCTTGTATAGATTAATGGCTAATTTATTCTACGGAGTTTGGACTGAAATCAGAAATGCCGGTACATTGGCGCATGTTAAACAAGTCTCATCAATTTAGAAAATATCTAAAGGCAAAAAAGGGGAAATTGCTGAGAATAATAGAAGACCCATGCAAAGTATGTGAAAAAATTAATGTAAACCTAGAGTCAGCGACATATTGCACAGAAATTTGAGAGGTGAGGAACAGAGATGAGCACTTATGGGATGTGACCCAGCGGTGGTGACGATAATATTGGAACTATTTTGGACGAAATAATTATGATCCATGAATTATAAGTTGTGTTTGGGAAATGGGAGCAGTTGAGTACATTATAAAATGGTAAGAAAGGCCAATCGTTAAGAGAAATTGCTTGAACATTGTATATACCCTTGTAATGAGAGGAGCAGGACTAAGAGAAAGGGGAATTCCTGGCGAAAAAGGTCGATTGAGGATTAGACAAGCATTTCGGATCAGTTAAGAGGGAGATTGTGAGGTAACAAGTATGGCCATATAAATGTGGGATTGGCATGAGGTAAGTTTATGTAGTGCTTCCAGTGCTTTGTAAGTTACTGACAACGTGGAAAGGCAACGTAATGTTAAGGTTTGGCAAAAACCCTACCTCTAATTTGTAGGCTACTGATTGAAACAATTACCCGCCTCTAACCTCACCTCCCCGAGTTTATAAACAACGCTTTCCCCCACCACTGCTCCTCCACCCCCCCCCCCAGACCAGAGAAGAGGCAATTTATTTCCTCTCTTCGGGACATGGGTCCGTGAGACGCCAGGGCCATCACACTTATGTTACCCTTTTTTGCTTTACGGCCAGAGAAGCGAACATTCACTGTCCTGAATAATGATTTGAATAATTCTCTTCTTTCCTCCGCTCCCCCCGACATCCATCCGGGCTCCCCGAAAATTATTCCTCCAAGTGAACCATAAAAAAAGGGAGGGTGTGTATGTATATATATACATATATATATATATATATATATATATATATATATATATATATATATATATATATATACATATATACATATATGTGTGTATCACGAAACCTCCATGCGGCGAACATCCTTTGCGTGGAAACTCATTTACGTGAAATAGTTACAAGGAAAAGATAGAAAACACATATAAAGGGCGAACACAGGAGTAGTGGGGTAGGCGGAATCGAGCAGATCACTAGTGCAAAACGTTTTCCTTGACTGGAACCACTTAAGCTATCGAGGAACGGTGATTGACAGCATCGGCCCGGATGCTAGCATGGCAAGTCGAAAGATCCGGTATGAAAGTCCCGGTCAAGAAAATATTTTTGCACTTGTGATCTGCTCCATTCCGCCTTCCCCACCTCTCCTATGTCCGTCTTTTGTATGTGTTTCTATCTCTTTTTTACAATTTCTTTTCTTTGCAGTTTGCTCTAAAGATCTGATAACTTCACCGTTGTAATTACTATCGTGGTTTGATGCCTTTGTATTTTGTTTTGCTAGGATTATACATATGTATCTCTCTCGTGTCTAGGCAAATCTAAGATATACTTACTTGTGATTTCAGTTCCATCGATGTGTATTTTCGTAATATGTAGCTGTAGCTTTCTCTTGAGATAGTCGGAAATATTGTTGAAGATCCTCTTCTCGAAAAGGTGCATTTTTATTCTTGCTTTTATAATTTTATTTACCGACGCATGGAATTTGGTAGCAATGGCTTCGTGGTCATGCGGTAACATCTATATTCGTCATTATTTCGGGGTAGTAAATCAAACAGATATTTAGAATATTCTTATATTTGTAATGGAATACTAGTGCCATATTTATGCCATGCGAATCTCTGTGGTCTCATTTCCAGAGAGGATATTTCGATTTGGAAAGTGTA
The DNA here is from genome assembly GCF_022747635.1 of Hetaerina americana. Taxonomy (NCBI): domain Eukaryota; kingdom Metazoa; phylum Arthropoda; class Insecta; order Odonata; family Calopterygidae; genus Hetaerina; species Hetaerina americana. The sequence goes on along the minus strand of NW_027286069.1, from coordinate 108,620,339 downwards.
CCGAGAAGCAGGCGCATCGAGGGCATTGCCCACGACGGATACCCTTGGCCACCCACGCACACCCACTGTCACTAACCCCCCCCCCCCCCCACCACACGCCAACACGGCACACCCGTCTCTATTCGACGCCGGTTCTTCGACTATCCTCCCTATTCAACCTCATCTAAATCTACTTTGTTATCGTAGGTTACCCTTTGGAAAATCAAAGGCAGAAAAATATCCGAGATATTAGAATGTTTTTATTACTTAAGTGATCGCTGATCTTCGAGGCAGCGGAAACTACTCTTCCTTAATCCTTGGGGGAGGGGAGTCGCTACAATTCAGGGACAGGGCACCCACGCACACGAGAGGAGTGAGAGGAGGAGGGAGTGGGTACTAGCGAGATAAACCCCCACCCCCCGCCCCAACCCCGCCAAGCCATTCCGAAATATTTCTAAAAGAGACCCGGCACACAACCTCTGCTTCGACTGGTGCCGCCAAAAAGTATCGATGACCCCCAGCGTCCTGCGCAACTACGACTGCTCTGACCGCCACTGCAAACGAGAGAGAGAGAGGTCCGCCCCACACCTCTCCGCTCAGTAAACACGCGCGAACCAGAGAAAACACTTTGTTCCCTTAGCCTCGCTTTTAAAAGGACCGGAAGTGACTCCATCAAGAGCTTTGAGATCACCCTCGCCACTGTGGGAATGTCAGAAAACATGGTCATTAAATGAAACTCTCCGTCTATTCTTTCTCTCTCTCCGTCTGACTGAGAAGGAGGGAGCCGTATCAGAGACCCCTCCAAATCAACCTTTTTGATCTGTGGCGGAAAACCGGTGGGGACACTCCCCCTGGCCCCTTGCGCCCCCTGGTCCACACCCGTGCCTCACTGATGCTTCCTGCCCGCCCTCGTCCGCCGCGGTAGAGGCATATTGTTTTCAGAAGAAACGGTGATACACATGGAAATAAGAACCCATTCAGGTTTCGGGCTGCTAGCTGTTTAGAAAAAATATCGCATTGGTGCCAGAAATTAAAAATAAATAAAAGTAATTACGCAGTTTTGACATTCTGGAGCAAAGGAAGTGATGAGGTGGTAATAAATTATTCAATAGAGGGTTCAGTGCTAACTACGGCAGCTGAAGTTAAATACCCGTATATAGGGGTTGTCCTAACACCACGCCATTTATGGATCACATATACCGGAAGAATATTAATACTCGCCTTCATTTAACGGGTGGTGGGTAAATTTAATGCAAATGTTGGCTTCTTTATGCTGCACGCGTTCTGATCCGGCAATCAATCCAACTTCATGAGGACCCTACATGGTAGGAGTGTATTGTAAATTAGGCCTAATCTGTAAGAGATAACGTTGCTCTTTGACCTTTTCGTCACATATCCCCAATAACCTTCATATAAATCTTAATTTTTGGTTGCTTATTCACATATTTCCCGCATATGTTTCACCCAGGGTATTGAGTGAGGGTTACGCCGAAGTAAGGAGCCTCCATTTTCTATTTTGGCATTTCTAATGCAGTAGGCGTTCGGGAGGGAATTTATTTTTTTCAAAGTTTCAACTACGCCTTTTAAATTTGCGTAATTCTAATTGCAAGTGTTGCACCAGCATTGAATTTCATTTAAATCATCTGCCCTTCCGCGGAGAGAAAGCAATTGAGTTCTGTGGGAGACAGGTAATCGTCAAAAACACCTGGTTTAGACACCACAAAAGGCATAGATATACATGGAAAATGCCAGGAGACTCAAAAAGGAATAATTAATATTATATTATAGTTAGGCACAGATTTCGGAACAGTGTGATCAATTCGCACAGCTTCCCGAGAACGGATGCGGACTTTGATAACAGTTTACTAGTTACGAAGTGTAGAGTGAGATTCAAAAGGATAAGGTATGGGAAGTAAATTAGAAAATGGTGTTTAGAACCAAACTATAATTACAAGGAAGTAGTATCAGGAGGCTATAGAGAGTATCATGAGTGAGGGAAAGGAGCTGATTAATATCGAGGAAAAATGCTATCATATCAAAAAAGGGATATCAAAACCACAACAGAAACAATAGGAACTGTTAACAGGAAAACCAAGGATTAGGGATGAGATATATGCTAAAATAAATGAGAGAAGGAAATAGAAGAATGTAAATAAAGGGTTAGGCATAGGAAAGTACAGAGAGTTGAATAATAATTTGAGACGGATAACGAATGGGGCAAAAGAAGCGTGGTGGAATACGTAGGGCGAATGGAAAGTTTACAGAAAAAGGGTGAAATTAAAGCGCTATATACTTGAAGGTTAAAGCATTATTAGTAAATAAGAAGGGAAAAGAGTTCGTTACCCAGAAATTAACATGCAAATAAAGTTGAAACAGAGAAAATCCCAGAGAAATGGAAGGAATACATAGAGGTACTGCGTGGTAAAGAACTTAGGCCAGCAAGGTTAGACATAGTAAGAGAACATGGCGTAGAGGACGATAGCTTAGTTCCTGGCATAATCGACGGTGAGATAGAAAGGGCATTAGGGATATTAAATGAAGCCGTGGGGGTAGACAACATTTCTGCGGAACTACTTAGAGGTTTAAGAAAATTTGGGAGGTTTCTAGGGACTGATCGGTGGTATCTATGAGGAAGAAATCTGGCCGGAAGACTTTGTGAGATCAGTGTTAGTTCCCTCCTAGAATAAGATAAATGCTATTGTGAGGACTACAGAACAATACATTTCATTTCCCACGCAGCTAAAGTTTTTCTCAGGATTATCCACAAAAGAATGGAGAGCAAGGCAAATGATTATTTAGAGGATGACCAGTTTGGGTTTAGGAAGGGGAGAGGTACACGTGATGCTATTGCAGTAATGAGGTCACTAATCGATAGGAATATAGATTGGGAAAATTAATGAGTATATTGCCTCAAATGACAATCGGCTGGAGGCAAAGGAGGCTAATTCGCAACCTGCGGATGTCTCAAACTATACTTGTTCGTTTGGGGGATGTCCGGATAGGCTGTGTTAGGAAGAGAGGTAAGGTAGGTTTGTTCATCATCATGTCTGCTGCTCAACGTATATATGGAGGAAATGATTAAAGAGGCGTGGGTAGAACTGGAGGTAGGAGTGTAAGTCGGCAGATAATTCATAAATCAGTTAAGTTTTGTGATGGCCAAGCTCTAATTTGTCAGTCAACCAAGGGGTTGCAAGTATTGCTGAGTGAATTGGTATTGTGCTATTGTGCGATTGATTTGAATATATATATATATATATATATATATATATATATATATATATATCAAAGTTTAAATGGTTTATCAGAAAGAGAAAGGCTGAGTTGAACATTAAAACAGGGGGGAAAAACTATATGTTTTGCAGATCAGTTGGATCAGTGTTTATTTACAGCGGGGGAACATGGCCACTGAAGCACGAGGATAGACGTAGACTGGAGGCTTTTGAATATTGGGCGTGGAGAATGATAGAGAAGGTGAAATGGACAGAGAAGAAAACAAATGAAGAAGTGCTAGGTTAGGTGGGGGAGGAGAGGGGAATTGTTTGGAAAAGCCTAAGGAGAGAGGAAAATAAATGGATGCAAAGCGTGTTGATTGGCATTTGGATGTTGAAGACTTTGATAGAGAGAGAATAATAGGAAAACGAGGAAGGATAATGAATAGGAAAAGCATATTCTGGTCAAGGTGAATGATTTTTACAATAAAAAATTATTGCATTGGAATAGAATAGGCTTGTTGGATGGAATTAAGCACAGGTACATGGATTTGAATTAGGGCTTGTTGTAGAGTAGGTTGTTGGAGTTTGTTTTGTTTGGAGAAACAAGGTATTTATATGATAGTAGTGTCCATCCGAGCCAGCCTACCTTAAACGGTAGATTCTTTAGAATAATAATAATAATAGTTATTGTATATATATTTTTTGTAGTTCACCTGATCACTAAATATCAGTTTGAAGTGAGTTTACTCTTAGTTCAAGACTTTCGAGGCGCTTATGGTGATCGGATATCCGTAAGTTTCCTCTTCACTAGTCTCTTTAGTGTCTATATATGAAGTGTGTGGACACTAAAGTTACACAAAGCGGAAATTATCGAGGATTTCACGATCATGCCTCCCTCGAAAGATTGGGGCCAACTAATTAGAGATAATGCATTTGGAGCCCTCCGTATCGGTCGTCTCGTCGATTATTTTTCGTCTCTTTTTCGCGTCGTCGGAGGATGTGGAATTATGAAATGGAAGCTGCCTGCGAACGCCGAACCCCCTCCGCCTCCTGCCCGTGAATCGAATGTATTCGTCCCCCGGGGTGGCGCTTTCCTCCCCCGGGGGGGGGGGTACGCTGTGAAACGGTTAGGAGGGGGCGATGGGGAGGGCACATGTGTGCATGCGCATGTATCAGTTTTGTGAAATCAGGGCGTCATTAACTTGAGTGCTGAAAGTGATATTTGATACGTAAAAGATGAAAGTATAGCCAGAAATTAAATTTATATCTTCTGAATGACTCCAGGTTAGCCCTTGAGGAAAAATAAAATTAATCCCCCGCACATGTTTGCATTACACGTTTCATTCAAGTCAAGTTTAGATAAAAATAACTAGCGCCATTAGCGATATTGTTTTGTTTCCCCCTATAGTTGCCATGCCCTCTTTGCTTGGGAATGCTTTCGCTAAAATGAATCGTATTTATCCCTAAGTATTTGATAATTTACAGTGGTTTAACTTTATTATAATTATGATAATTTAACTTTATTTTATCGCGTTTTGATTACTTTAAATCGCGGTGAAGATTCCGAAGACTCTAGCGATAAGATTAACTGGTAACGTCAGCCATTATCGAAAGGGCTTTGCTGTCGCGACTCTGTGGAGTTTGAGTGCAACGTAACGATTACTTAGGGAATGATCAGTTAGGGTTTCGGAAGGGGAGAGGCACGCGTGATGCCATTGCAGTAATGAGATCACCAATAGAGACGAATATAGAATACAATCAGTATGTATTGGATTGGATGAAGAAGAGGCTAAACCGCAACCACGAGTACATGTCTTAGCCTGCTCAAATGAGAGTGGGGGACGGAAATCCGGATGGACAGTGTTGAGAGGTTGGCCAAGCCAAGTGAATTGTAAGCATTGCTGAGTGAATTGGAAATTCAGTGCGATGGATATGGGATGACAATAAATATTAATAAAACTAAGGTGATGCGATTTTCTAGAAAGAAAAGGGCTAAGCTAAATATTAAAATAGGAGGGCAAAACCAGAGCAGGTAAAATAGTTTACGTATCTTGGAAAGGTTTTAGATCAAAATGGTCAAAGCAGTAGGGACGTAAGGAGAAGAATTGCGCTAAGCCAAGAGGCGTTCACAAAGAGGAGGGAGTTGATGATAGGGACGTTGAGTAAGGATGTTAAGAAAAGACTCGTCAAAACGTTTATATGGAGCATAGTTATGTACGGTGTGGAAACATAGTCACTGAAGCAGGATGATAGACTTACATTGGAGATTTTTAAAAAGTGGGCTTGGAGAATGATAAAGAAGATGAAATGGACCGTAAGAAAAACAAATGAGGAATTGCTAGGCATGGTGGGTGAGGAGAGGGGTCTGTGCGGAGAAATCATAAGGAGGCAGGAACAAAATGGATAAAAAAGCATAATGGTCGGTATTGAGAAGTTAAAGACTGTAATTGAGGGGAGAATGTTCGGCAAACGAGGAAAGGGCAGGAATAGGATTGGGATACTGGACGGGATGAAAGGAGGAAGGAAGTACTCAGAGATGAAAGGGGACTTGAAGTAAAGTAGGTTGTTGGATTGTATTTTGCTTGGATTCATAAAATATTTATCTAGTATTTGTGTTAATCCAAATCCTACATTATCATGTAAGCTACCTAATTATAAAACTGTAAAAGTTCTAGGTAGGATTTAAATTTATTTTATTAATTTTTAATTATATTCATAATTATAAAATTTCTCGTAGGTGAGGTTTTTAAGGAAAGCAAATAGCATCCGTTTAAAACTTTTTTATAATCACCCTCCTTAATTTATTTAGTTCAAGAATAAGATGAATGTCAAGTAAGTGTTTAGAGCCTTTTTTAAAAACACGTGGGTTTACGAAAACTATCCACAGAAATATGAGGATTATCGTGCGACAGTAAGTAAATGTATTGTAAAGTTATAAACGTGATGACGTTTAAGTCATAACAAGACCATAGTTTTTAGACTAGCTTGCAGTGTAGCATGTTCTTTTAGTTGTTTTAGGTGGACATTCAATTTCACCCAATAGTCGTGATGTTTTGAACGATTTTCGTCAATTCCCAGGTAAACTGTTGATGGGCCATGAGCCACGGTGTGAATTTATCTCTTTTCGAAATTTTAATTGCTGTTGAGAAGGATTTTGGACCAATTAAGCTTGAGTAAAATGTCTGAGGGAGATCGCTGCCGCTGATTTTCTTGATAGTAAAGAGGCGACTGAAAGCGAATTTACCTCACTCGATAGCGCGGAGGGTACTCGGTAGATGTGGGGTGCTTCGATATCTAAGGGGAGGGTGGAAAGAGACGTCCGGTATCGGAAATCCCCATCACTCTCCGAGATACGCTTAGGGCTCAGAGAACTCATCTTACATAATCGACCGAACGCTTTTCGACGTGATTTTAATCCTAATTAATACGCATTAAAAATGGTTATAATCCTGAAATTTTCTGGACATAAATATCAAATCTCTGGCTATGTCTTTAATTTTCTCAAATTTTTTCATTACTTTTCTGCCGAAAATTATAATACGGAAAATTAATTATAATGGAATGGATATTTCATAGTAAACCACAAACGATTTTGAAAAATCTAAAAGGCAGAATTATCTATCATTACCTCTTATACAGTATGTATACAGTACAGTATACAGTATATGTAGTATCATGCCCAATGATGTTTGTAATATGTGCTTGATATGTAATCTCCATCTTGTTCTCTAACGCAAAGCATACTGCAAAAATTCGGTGACAGAATGGTGGGGCATTAGTTCAACCTTTTCTCTCATTCCTTTGTGGGCGCTGCTCGTACGTGCGTCGTGAGGATATGGCAACGGCTAGCTTTCTCCGCTAAAGGGGAAAAAAGGAAATCAAAAGAAACTTGATCTCTGCGATAAAAAAATCAATAGAAAGGTACCGAGATGACGAGCACGATGATAGGTGAGGAGGAAGGGTAGAGAAGATGACCTGTGTCAGAGCATTATGGTGTGCCGTAGGAAGCCAATGGGAGATTAAACCATCACCATCCTAAACACTGATACTTTATCAAATTTGTCTTGAATGATATTTAAGAGTACTACTGGTTTTATAATGTGTCATTATAACTTACTCTTTTTTGCATGGAAGAATACACGCAAATACGCCATCAAGTCGCTACCGGAAATGCAATGACTCATTAAAACTGCAGCTGAGCCCTCGGCGGAAGCAAAACAAGACGGCACTACTTGCTGAAACAGGGCATGTCTTGCTGAAATGGACGAAATAAGTGCTTTTAGACTTCAATATCCGAGTAATGCACTTAATTATTTTTCCACTCTGGAAATGAGTTTGAACTTTTTTGGGACAGAAAAAGTATTCCACGGGTAATAAAAATTGAACATGATGAAATAGGTGTTGAAACGCTTATAAATTTTCTTAGGCAATAAATAACATTTACTGTAAACTCGAAACTTAATATATCTAGGGAAAAATATCATACCATTAGGGAGGGAGGCATGTTATACTGCTTTTCTAAACTCCAGTGTTTAGTATTTTTTTCATTTTATTTTTTCATTTAATTTAAGTTTATTATTTTTAATAATTCTAAATCAAGCATTTATTTAATATTTGAAACCAACGTTGACATAGTTGAAAACGCTCATGAACATTCAAGATATGATATGACATTCTCGTTCAGGGAGCTCAGAGGGAGGGGAAATCCTAAGAGCGGGCATCCTCCTCCCTCGCTTGGCTCAGAAAAAATTCCTCCAAGGTAGCACAAAACAAACATCCACTAGCCCTCAATTCCGAGTAAACACAAGTCCCTTCTCTACTTAGTTTCCAGAGTAATAAAGCGGGCGAGTTTCCGGAACTAATGCACGAATACCACCCAGGCATTGATATCAGTTTACATCAGGTGTCCGAGAAAAGTGCTGGGCAAGAACTGCCGTAAGATTCTCTTTCGAGTTGGCTGGGTGAGCATGGTATGGAATGGGAGTCCGGAAGGGGTTTCTAACTTGCTGCTATAGTCAGGAGAAGGAGATCATCTCGCGGGATGTCTGCCCCGTCGCCGATTAGTCTCCTCTAGCTGGGAATCGTAGCTAAACCTTCATATGGTTTTCAGTCCTCGACAAAGACGCCACGATCGAATGCGATCAGTCGCCTCTGATGGATTAAGTCAGTAACTAATGCCCCACTCCATGGCTCTATCACTTCCTCATAAACGTCCAATCCACGGATGGTAAGCTTAACTTAAAGAGGTCTACACTTTAAGAACAAATTGGGTCGGATTGCTGCGAATAAAGGCACTACGGTTGGGATTCAAACCGTTGATTAAATGCCAGATGAGTAATGGCCACGCTCCCTCGAATATCCGAGAGGCTCATGCCTGCAACTGAAATACACTGGATTTCCGAAAGTCTAATTTCAGGCTTAATATGCGTGCATCCCGCCATGTAACGACCAAAGCGTTATACTGTTGGTATTTTTGCAGAAAACTCTAATCTGAATCTTGAACGAGAGTATTATAATTAGTTTATCAAAATAAGTCAGCGCCAAGGGTAATGCGAATGGTACTTGTTTTGAAGTGAAGCCTTTACGTCACAAGAATTCAGAATTTGATGTGAAAGTTGATGAAATATCGCAATTCAGTCAAACCTTTGGTTCATTCGAGCAATCCAGCGGGCGTAAAGTTAGATCATGTAGGCAACGGAAACTCTAGCAACATGAATTCGTTTCATAATGTCTGAATGAAATTTTGCGGGGTGCTCGGAATTGACATAGATCGGCCATAAATTGAACTTAGGTAAAAGAACCTATCCGCCTAACAGGAAGGAGACGCGGCTATTCCTCATCAACAAATACATTTGGAGAGGAAAAAAGGGTCTTCGATAGGGTGGAAATTCCGCGCAGTATCAGCATCTATTATTTAACTCTTATCATATCCTCATGAATGTACAAAAAACTGCATATGAGGGAATTTTGACAAACAAGAACGATATGACCTATTAAAAAAATATGAACGTAAATATACCCATAATTTTTTACCACTATGAAACGCCGTAGTTCTAAAGAGAAACCACCAGTCTGAATTTCCTCAGAGAATGGTATCGGGGACTTTACGAGGGTGATCCCATAAGTACCCGGCCTGACCTAGAGATGGCGGTAGCTGTTTCATAAATATCACTGTATTAGAAAGTACGCAATCTATACAGCACATGTTTAAAGTTTGAAGATGCCACGTCGTTTAGTATTTGTTTGGCAGCCATCAATAGTGAACGCTTTCAGGGAATTCGTGAAAATGGAGAAAATTTGTCATGGTTATGTGATGCAATACTTTCATTTGAAAGGCCTCAGCCCAAACGATATAAAAGCTGAACTGGATTCTACTCTGGGTGAGTCTGATCTTTCGTTTACAACAGTAAAATATTGGGTAGCAGAGTTGAAACGCGGCCGCACGAGCTGTCAAGACGAGCATCGCATTGGTCGACCAAATGAGGTGACGACTCCAGAAACGGTGAAGAAAGCCCACAAAGTGATACTGCACGATCATCGACTGAAAATGTTTTGAGTGTTTAGCAAAGTTTCACAGCAAAAAAACAAAATTTATGCGCCATTTCATCACCATGGTTGAAACAAGGGTTCATTACTTCACACCTGAGACAACAGAACAATCACACAATGGATTCAAAAGGGAGAAGTCTCCAAAGAAGGCGAAGACCGGTTCATCTGCGGGCAACGTCATGGCGTCGGCTTTTTCAGATGCGCATGGAGCAGATTTACCCCCCTAGGATAATTTTCAGTACTCAAACTAGAAAAAATGGCTCGTTGGTCGAAGATTTTCCAATTGGGAAGAAGTGATGTTGGCAGTTGTTGGCTATTTTGAGGATCGAGACAGTTCTTATTATTAAAAAGGTGCCGAACTTATTAAACGCCGCTGATAAAAGGGAATAGAGATGAAAGGAGATTATGTTGAAGAATGAATACATTTTTCTAAACTTTTGTTTTCTTTGTTAGGTCGGGTACTTCTGGGACCACCCTCGTATATATGTATAGCTAGATACCAGATTTTGCGTCCACGTTTCAAAAAACTCTCATCACCTTAATGTCATGGACGCCATTGATATTTAAGTTTTTGGAGAATCTAAAATAGTTACATCGTGAACTATAAATTAAGACCAATGTACAACTATTCAGTATAATTCAAGTTATTCAGTACACTTCAAGTAATCCAAACCTTCGCGACCGCACCTTTTTTGTGCATCAACATACCACAAATTCTGACATCCGTCCAATCCAATCAGGCGTCCTTCAAGGAGAATTCTTTCCCAGACCCTCTGCAACCTTTTTTTTCCAATGATATTCCTTCACTCCCCAAATCCCACCTTCTTCTGCAGGAAGATGATACGGCCGTCCTGACCCAATGTGCAGACCTCGAGGGAACAGCAATTCCCCTACAGGATTAACTTCTATTCGATAACTGGGCGGAAGCTAAAGATCAACGCCTAAAAATTACACCATGTTATCTTTTCGAGTCCCCGAAGGCTGACAACGGATCAGGAATTTACTTCGGGGATAAAATATTGCTGAAATGCCAAACAGCGAAATTCCTCGAGGTAATCTTGAATAGGAAACTGTGGGTATCGTACACAAAATCCGCCACCGCAAAAGCGACCGCCGCCGTTGCAGCCCGGTGCCCACTTCTTCCACCCAGGCCTTCCCTCGACTCCTGGAGCAAATTTCACCCGAACACCGTGGTGATCAGCCCCCCCCCTATTCTTATGCCTTACTATCTTGACTCCACGCCGCAAAACCCTACCTCAATGGCATCCAGTCCACCGTAAATAAGATTGCAAGAGAACTCGTGGGCGTCCTAAGGAACAAAGAAATTCCCCACGGCCTGACTGTTTCCTACAGGTCTCCTGTATACTACACTGGATGAAATACTAACTGATAAACTTCCGCGAAATCTTCCGGCCACGGTAAATTCCCCATTAGAAAGCCTTTGGGGCCCCACGAATACCAGCCGACGACGCAAAAAGGACCAGCAACTGAACTGCTCCCTTTCCACATATCGCTACCCTAACCTAACCTCCTGATTGCCACGAATACTCCACTAGAAACCACCGTCGTTGTCGGAGGTAATCAAAGTGGCCAGGGATGGCTAGGAACCAACCGACGTGAAAATGTAGGCTTGGCAAGGCGTTATAGACCGATGTGAGAACGTGATCCGCCTACACCTGCGCTGCCACGGGTCCGGAGGGCTGTAGGGGCTGATACTCCTCTGGCCCGAGATGAGGTGACTGGGAGTCTAATCTGAGGTGGCTGAGAAACTAATATGATCAAGCATGCTTATGAGGACACTGCCTTAAGCCGTTCCACAGTATTTGAGTGGCACAAGTTGTTTAAAGAGGGTAGGGAGCTCGTTGAAGACGACCATCGCTCCGGACGGCCGTCGACGGCAAGAACCGACACGAATCTGGACAGAGTGAGGACACTGCTGAACACAGACCGACGCTTAACCAGTGAAGAAATTGCAGACCAGTTGGGTCTGTCTGCATCCTACATCCACGCATTATTTCACAGGATTTGGCCAAGCGCAAGGTGTGCGCCAAGATGGTGCCAAAAATTCTGCCATAGCGCGCTCGTCGTCAGACAGCTCCTGGCCAAATACAGCGTTGCCACGTTGCCGCACCCACCCTATTCTCCCGATCTGGCACCACCGGACTTCTTCTTCTTCCCCCTCATGAAAAAACAGCTCGACAGCTCAAGGGACGACGTTCTGACTCGATAAAGGCCGTTCAAGAGGCTTCGACGAGGGTCATCAACGGCATCCCCAAAGAAAATTTCCAGCGGGCAGCTCAAGGAGCATACTTTGAAGATTATTAAGTCGATGTAAGTATATCGTCAATAAAATTCTTGTAAAAAAATCAGTCCTACCACTTTTGGGTGCGACCCTGTATAAGGAGGTGACATCGATAGTAGCCATAGTAATATGGGTAATAATAATATGGGTGATAGTAATTACATAGTAATAATAATATGGGTGCCGAAAATTCATTCATCATGACAACGTGCTGTGCCATGGCGCGCTCGTCGTCAGACAGCTCCTGGCCAAATACAGCGCTGCTACGTTGCCACACCCGCCCTATTCTCCCGATCTTGCACCACCGGACTTCTTCTTCTTCCTCCTGATGAAAAGACAGCTCAAGGGACGACGTTTTGACTCGATAAAGGTCGTTCAAGAGGCTTCGACGAGGGTCATCAACGGCATCCCAAAAGAAAATTTCCAGCGGGCGTACGGGGAATGGGAGCAACGTTATACTAAGTGTGTAGCAGCACAAGGAGCATACTTTGAAGATTATTAAGTCGATGTAAGTATATCTTCAATAAAATTCTTGTAAAAAAATCAGTCCTACCACTTTTGGGTGCGAACCTGTAAGTGCATAATTATAAAAAATATTTCAAGCGTTACCGTTTAAAATTAATGTGGGAAACATTTCGATATTACGGCACGCTTGAGAGTTTTTCTACATCTATAAGCCTCCGACACCATGACATGGCTATTGCAATGAAAATGGCACACTTTCGGTGCCCATTGAGTCACTTATAATAGATCATCCAGAGAGGGCTCTCTAAATAAAAACTAATATTCTCCTATATTTAAACATAAAATGCAACTTTAAATTTTATGAATTCTAAAACCTCATTGAATTTTATCATTTTTCCTTGAATTTTTCCCAATAAACCTTCATTTTTATGTTTTTGGATTTTGGCAAAGTAGCAACGCCGCCCAAATTTACAACAACGCAGAAGACAAGAAGGAAACATGCATATCATATTTTTCATGATATTGCCAATTTTTTTTATCGTATAACTAACTCTTTTTAATTATTATATAATTATATCTTCAGCAACTTCAAACGCATAAAATAATGAGATCCGTAATAACTTTGACAGGAGCTAAAGAATCAAATTTTCAATAATCGATTTCACGTCTGTTCCTCAGTGAGGCGGCTGCAAAGGCGTTTAACCCCAGAGGGACGTCCATTGAGTGATGGTGACACGTTTAAGGTGGTTACGGAGAAATCACATCAATTACGTATGCATAGACTCTTAGAAAGAACACTAGAATGGGCATGAGTCCTGAAAATACATGATCCAATTGCCCGTATATCGTGCCCGGCAACGAAAGAGGCAGGGCTTCCGCGGTCGTTATTTCACGAAAACTTTTCAAAGCTAAAACAACAGCAGCAGAAGAATAAGACCGAATTAGTCAGAAAAGGAACTTGGAATGTTAGGAATACGCTAAGAACAAAGAAGTACACAATATTTACTAATTTACAAATAAGTACTAATATTTACAGCGAGAAATGAGAAGAGGAAATATACATGTGCGAGGTGAGATGGAAGGATAGCGGGGATTATTGGAGTGATAGTTACAGAATAATATACAGCAGTGAGGACGAGATCCAACGAGAGGTTGCCGTAATATTAAAAAAAATAAGACGGAGCGTAGACAGTATAGAGCAAGCATAGGATAAAATATTACTGGTAGATTGAAAAGCAGAAACGACAAACTTGGTCATTGTTCAGGTATACATGCCATTAAAAAATCATTTGGAAGAATAAGTCAATAAGACAAAGGATCAGTTAGATGACATAATCGCGTGTGTTCTTGCAGGGAAAAATTTGATAGTGATGGGGGATTGAAATGCGATAGTACGCAAAGAAATGGGATTATGAACAAGAAATGACCGCGGGGAGAAAGCAATTAAATTCTGTAGGACACGGGTTAGCCATCAGCAACAATTGGTTTGTACGCCACTAAAGGCGCAGATATGAATTGAATGCCAAAATGCCAGATGACTCCGAAAGTTATCAGTTAGATTATATTATGGCTGCGCAAAGGTTTAGGAACATTGTGATTAATTCGCACAACTTACTGGGAGCGGATTCAAAAAGATAAGGCAGGGGCAGCAGGTTAAGAAATGGAATATAGAAACATTAAATGAATTGCCAAGGAAGGAATATCAGCATGCTATAGAGAGAATCATGAATTTGGGAAAATAGGCGAGCATTATCGAGGGAAAATCGAAATATATCAAAAAAGGGATATCGAATGCGGAAAAAGAAACTATAGGACCTGTTCAAGGAAAAAGGATGAGGGAACTATGGATAATGGAAAGTTTGCCGGGATAGGATGAAACAGGTGCGCTATACAGAAATGTTTAAACACTATCAGGACGAAGGAAGAAAAAATATATGTTAAAAATAAAAAATAAGTCAGGGTAAATATCAGTTGAAACAGAAAATACCCAAGAGAGATGGAAGGGATGAATAGAAGAACTGTATGATAAAGAAATAACGCCAGCATGGTTGTAGGAAGAGAATATGACGTGCTTGAAGATAGTTCACCTATAGGTCTGGACCTTTTTAATGGTGGTGAGATATAAAGGACAAGGGATATGAAATCAAATAGGGCCATGATAGGGGTCAAAATTTCTGCGAAACTACTGAAAGGTTTAAAAAGTGTGCGAGGAATAGCTTTTATGGACATGTTCATGGCATTTATGAGATATAAATCTGTAAATCTGGCCATAAAATCTTATCAAATCAATATAAGTCCCTATTCCCAAATAGGTAAAGGCTACGAGATGTGAAGACTAGATAACAATAAGTTTGGTTTCCCACATAGCTAAAGTGGTTTTCAGGATCATCTTTAAAAGGGTAGAGAGTAAGGAAAATGATTACTTTGGGGATGATCAGTTTGGGTTCAGGAAAGGGAAAGGCACGCACGATGCCATTGCAGTTGTGGCATCACTAATAGAGAGGAATATGGAATGCAATGAAGATGTATTTACCTGTTTTGTAGATTGCGAAAAGGTTTTATTTAGAGTGAATTAGAAAAGGCTAATGAGTATATTGCATCAAATGAAAACTGATCAAAGGGACAGGAGGCTAATCCGCAACCTGTACATATAGTATCTCAGACTGCTCCGTTTCGAGTGGGGAACGGAGAGTCCGGATGGGCAGTGTGAGGAGAGGAGTATAGTTGGGGTGCCCATTATCACCGGTGCAGTTCAACGTATGTGTGAAGAATAAATTGAGTACTACTGCTTTTATGAAACTTATCTAGTGGAAAATTGTGACCATTTTTTCTTCATTTATTTATAGTATATTTATATATATCTATAGTATGTTTGGGGGTATTGATTTAAGAGGCATGGGAAGAACTGTAGAAAGAATGAAAATCGGTGGAAAATTTATAAAATCGAAAACGTTTTAACTTTTTACTTGTTGGATTTGCTGATGATCAAGCTTTATACTAAATACAATTTGAATTTTTTGGACCAAAACTGCATGAGTATTATTGACAGATGAAATATATTTACATTACTAGGGCAAAAGGGCTTTCACAAGGAAGAAGGAATTGATGACAGGAACGTAACTTAAGGATGCTAAGAAAGGGCTCGGTAAAACTTAGATATGGGGCGTAGTTATTCAGGGCGAGAAAACATAGTCACTGAAGCAAGATGATAGGCGTAGATTGGAGGCTTTTGAAATGTGGGTGTGAGGAGTGATGGAGAAGATGAAGTGGGCAGAAAGGAAACCAAATGAGGAAATGATGGGTCTGTCGGGGGAGGAAAGCGAATTGCTTGAAGAAATCATAAGTAGGCATGAAAAAATGGATGCAAAGCACATTGGTTACCAATTGAGTGTTGATGAGAGGAGATTGTAAGGCAAGCTAGTAATGAACAGGAATAGGATAAGGTTGTTGGAACAAACGAAGGGAGAAGGAAGTATAGAGAGATGAAGAGAGGTTATTTATTTAGTGGAATGAACGCTTGTGTATTGCTAGGATAGACAAGAGACCTATTTGGTAGCTTTTGTCCATCCAAAACCTGCAGAAACTGGTAATTCACAATCATATATATATATATATATATATATATATATATATATATATATATATATATATGTATAAATATATATAGCGAGTGTACGGAAAAACTCACACGAGCGGCACAATCATGGGACGGCACAATAGAACACAAATAAAATAGCAACATTGAAAAGGACACTCACACGGTAAATTGTTCGAGCTTTCGGCCCTCTCAGAGGCCTTCTTCAAGTGAGACATTATATATATATATATATATATATATATATATATATATATATATATATATATATATATATATATCTTCGAAATGGAACGCTCTTCGGCGACGCACAAATAAAAAAAAACACAGATGTAGATTTTTAGAATATAGAGACACAAAGAAAGGACACTCATAATTTGTTATTTGACGTTTCGACAGCTCGGGTGTCGTCTTCAGAATGGCATTCTCGGGGGAGAGCGGAGAGGACATATGCGGGGGAGAGGTGGGGGAAGGGGAGGTAGGGGACCAATAGGAAATGAACAAGGGGGTGGGGGGATATGTAGGCAGCCATATGATACATTCAGTGGGCTTGGTTCAGCCCGGGCGGTTTAAATGATTGGGCCACCCAGATATGCGCCATCTCGCAGGTTCTCATCTGGGTGGCCCAATCATTTAAACCGCCCAGGCTGAACCAAGCCCACTGAATGCATCATATGGCTGCCTAAATATCCCCCCACCCCCTTGTTCATTTCCTATTGGTCCCTTA
The DNA here is from genome assembly GCF_022747635.1 of Hetaerina americana. Taxonomy (NCBI): domain Eukaryota; kingdom Metazoa; phylum Arthropoda; class Insecta; order Odonata; family Calopterygidae; genus Hetaerina; species Hetaerina americana. The sequence continues at coordinate 108,603,510 of NW_027286069.1, read as the reverse complement.
CCTCTCCCCCGCACATGTCCTCTCCGCTCTTCCCCGAAAACGCCATTCTGAAGACGATAGTCGAGCTGTCGAAACGTCAAATAACAAATTGTGAGTGTCCTTTCTTTGTGTCTCTATATTCTAAAAATCTACATCTGTTTATATATATATATAGGGTGGTGCTCCAGATCAAGAAGTTTGTAACAATGAAACACATGTGGCAACACTATCGGCACAAGCTTCGCGCAGACCTTGCGCAATTCCAGATCACAATTCCATGTTCCGCAAAAGACGACATGGGTCAGTAATTTGCTGGATTCTGAATCGATGGTGGTAAAGTGAAACTTCGCGCACAAGATTCACGTTTTCGGCGGTTCGGGCTGTTGTTGTTGGCATTGTCGGCAACCTCCTCCCGGCCCTTCTTGAACGCTTTGTGCGACCCCCCGGAATGTGACCTTGAAATGCAGTCGTCCTTGAAGGCTTCTTGAAGCATGTGGAATGTTTTGGTTGCATTCTTTCTAAGCTGCACGCAAAACTTGATGGTGAATCGCTGTTCAAGCGAACGCTCCATCGCACCGTGCTAAAAAGTCGAAAAACATATTTCACGCAAGGGCTCATCTTTCCACTTAGACTGCTCGGAGCAAAATGGCGACGGTCTTCGACGTCAGAATGGCTTTGATCACATTTTCCGACCGGTTTTACCGTCAATTAAATGGATAGTAACTTAACAAATAAAATCATACGCATTTCTTTTATAATGGTCCTTGTAAGCGTGTAAATATGTGTGTGTGTATATATATATATACATATATTCTTTCCAAAAAGTCATTAGATATATATATATATATAGAAACGTTTATTAATCGTAGACGCCCAGAAATTCGTCATTAATGGTGCTAAATTTCCGCAATTACTTTCTCTGCGGTTGACAGTTACTTCTTGCACAATGTTATCTTGTCATCGATGAAGCGCATTGCCAATTTCACAGTTTTAAGCAGACTTTATAATAGTTTCACTTTTAACTATTTGTCAAGTTCTTGCTACTTACAAATTCTAGGAATCGCCGGCCTTTTCATTATTTCCTCCGGTTTAACGCCATGTGTTGGCTCTTCATAAAGTTTTGTGGAAACAATAATCCTTTTCTTCCTGTGAATTATTATCCAGTTCCTTAAACTCTTTTAAGATTTGGCAACTTAAGATCACATGGTCTTAAATTTGTTTACTCTTATTTGCATTTAAATCCATTTTCTGCTTCCTTCATTCTCGATTCATCATCTCGGTCGGAGGTGGACCAAAATGCCTTTCAGCTCCCTTGTTTCCGTGTCCTGAAGCGTAATACGTATTTTCACGTTTTGACGAAACACTGTTAAACAATCTTCTCTCTTAAGATTCCATTAGGCTATTCTAATTTTACTTTTTCATTCAATGAATAGTTTCTGTTGGCACGTTGATATTATCGAAATTTGTGTTAAAAGCAACCATATTCTATGCATTTACGAAACTTTCATGCTACCTAAGATTGAATGCCTGTGGTCTCCAAGTGTATCGCGGGAGGCACCATGCATGTGTGCATTAGCAGAATCAAGTTTCACAGCATCACCACGTGAGATTAAACTAGAAGCGCTGCATCGTAAAATGTTATGATTTATTTCGGAATTATTTTATGACATAATTTCAACAAAATATTAAAATTATGTTGCTTACCACTGACTCTAAGAAGACATATTATCGAAATTTTCACAAAGAACAATCATTTCATATCCCTGATGTAGGATAATATACTTAGTAACAAGTATTTTTCCGGCGGATCATCTTGGTCAATGTTATACCCGTGAGCCCCAAACCCACGAGACGCGAGCTGATTACATGTAGAATGTATTTTAGAGTAAAAGACGTGTGCCTTATTGGTCGGGAAATTCGGTGCGTTGAAAGCATGATACGATGGAGTGCGGTGTATTTTGTTCCCAAATGAAATCAAGCAACGAATTTCCAGTTTATCCTTGATGTTATGCAACGTTTGTATTCCCACATGTACCGCAGGTTTGCATCATTTTCGAAAACGGGGGTCAGCTGTTAAGGCGCTGAAATGAAGCACATCAGATGGTGTGGGGCGCGAAGGGGAGTGAGGGTATCGGTGGGATTGGAAGAGAGAGAGAAAGGGACAAACCTGTTTCCTTCAGGGATTAGATATTCTCTCAAGGCCACTGCTACTGGGAAAGCTAAGAAAATCGGAAAGGTTATTACATTCGGGGAATCTCTATCTCCATCTCAATGCTTAGTTTACGCAGGAATGTGGATAATCCTGATCCTGAATCTACTCACTTCGGATACTCAAACCGAGAGCCCAAAAGAGCTGTTTTTCCCGAATTCCTGGGTAAAGTCTAAATCTGGGCCCTAAATTGGTCCCAATATCAGGGTGGACATTTTATACCCACATCGACGGAATGAAGTACGAGGTCAGTTTTCAATGTTCCCGAAATTTATTTATTTTTAAAATATACTGTCTAACAAGTTATTGGTTAGGGTACCCTTGAAAGAATTCTCCCATACAACGTATAGAATCATCTCAAAGGCGTTTCCTCTTTTGATCCAGAAACGCTTCCTCCTGTGGGCTGATCCACTCACGGAGAGTGTTTGGGTAGCAGATGTAGATTCATGTAGCATTGATCAGGCGGGGAAGAGTATAATTAGATTAGGAAAAAAGGTAATAAGATTAGAAAAAAGCGGTACTAGGAGGAAATTATTTGAATTCGGAGGGGGATGAGGTGAAAGAGTACTATAGATGAACCATCAGACTGCCTAGAACAAGATATAATGAAATTGGTGAAGTACACTTTAGTACCAGTGTATTGATAGATTTAGAAAGCCATTGATTACATAAAATACAATAAAAAAGATAGATCATAGAAATATACGAAAAATCGGAATTTAGTATTGAGAAGAAGAATGAATGTACAGGGAGCTAAACGGGTATTTGAGGCGAGAAACGTAGACAACGAGACAGCAATACAAGGGAATGCTTAGTTTACAAAGCAGAATGAAATTAGCGCGATATTTAGAATAGCGAGAGAACTGTCAAGATCTTACATAGTAAATCTGGGTGCACCCTTAGACTTCTGGATAATGGGTTAAATATTAATCAATGATGATGGGGTTCAGGGATAATGAAAGAATCTATGGAATGATCATATTGTGAAGATTCCAAAGAAACTGCAGGAGATGCCGCGACAGTAACTTTTAACGTAGTCATCCGCTAATGTGCATTTCAATGCAACAATTTCAGAGTGTAGTAAAAAATTTCAGAGTTTAAGAGGACGCCTCGGTAGCTTAAGTGGCTAAAGCACTCGACCGGATATTGAGGGATCTGGGTTAAAATCCCAGTCAAGGTGAATGATTTTTACACTCTGAAATTGTTGTACTTTTATTGTGAAGATAATTGGCCAGCATAATTTGGGTTTAGGAAGAAAAAATATGATACCGAAACCGGAAAGTTTGTGATCATGAGTACCTGATGGCGAGAGAGGAAAAGCATGAAAGGGGAGGCACTGGAAAATGTCTGTGGGATTAGAAAAATTTTGTCCAGAATTACTCAAGAAATTTGGGAAAAAGTTTCTTTTTTGAGGAAGAAACGTGGCCAGAAGACTTACAATAAGTCCCGGGACTAGTAATAAAACAATATTTGTTTCAGAAAATGAATTTTTATTCATCAACATAATAACCTTGGAGAGCAATAAAATCATTCCAAAACTTTTCTAACTTTTCGTTACCATGCTTGTAAAACGATTTGTATACTTGCCCTCAAAATAAGCTACAGTTGCAGCGATGACTTCTTCATTCGAGGCAAATCTTTTTCCCTTGAGCATCTTTTTGAGATCAGCGAACAGTTAGTAGTCGCTGGGAGTTAGATCTGGAGAGTAGCGTGGGTGGGGCAGCAGATTGAAACCCAACTCGTTCAATTTGGCCATTGTTTTCATTGACTTGTTGCACGGTGCATTTTCTTGATACAAGATGATTTTTTCTTGTTCATGTGCGGTCATTTTTTTGGGATTTCGTCTTTCAAAAGCGCCAATGACTCAATTTGATATTCGCTTTCGATAGTTTTTTCCTTTCCAAGGTAGTCTATGTAAATTATACCTTGCGCATCCCAAAATATGTACATCCCGTTCAATAAGTCCCGGACTTTTTGAATGATTGTTTAAAATTATGTTAGGGCTAAAAAACTTAAGGCTTAATTTCACCCGTGGAAAAGGTACTAGTTGGGATAATTGACAAAAATATGGAGAAGAGAGTAAATGATTTCTGGAAAGAAGATCATTGGTGGCCTAGAAAAGAATGGGGTGCGAATGATGCTATAGCAATGATTGTGTCAATAGAAGAAAGGAACATATAAAGTAAAGAGGATGTATTTGATTTCTTTGTGAGTTCTTAGATGCCTGTTGACAGATTGAAATGGGCTCAATTTATGAACGTGCTGCAAAAACCTGAAATGAACTGGAGGAAAAAAGACTTATTCAGAACCTGAATATTTCCCAGACTGCACTGCTAACGATAACGAATTGAGGCAGGGGATGGGGAATGTTAGCCAAGGCATTAACACAGCGATGTCTAAAATGGTCTGTTTTATTTAGTACACGTATATAAGGCGGTACTGTTAAAGGTTATACTATGGATTGGGTGTTTGAGAAAAGGTAGTTGCTGAACTTTCATATAAGTTATATTTGCAGAAGCACAGACGCTGATTAGCTAATTAGCTTAAGGGTTTCATCTACACCTACTTAATAACCCACACGCCCCCGCAAGGGCGAGTGACGGGGGTTGTTAGGTCCTCACTCTTAAAAGGGAAAACATCACATGCAAACCCATGCCCACAGTATCGTATACATTTATGCAAACATCCTTTCCACTTACACACACGCAAATACATATACTATTAACTAACCAACAATTGCACCTTAGGATATGGTAAAAAATATATCCAGTAACGTGCAAGCTAGAATATGAAAAGTAAGAAGGCAAAATTCCACTACCACATGGAGATGCAACATACAACGGTCTCCTCCCCAAGGAAACAAGTAGGGAATGTGACACGACGCTGCAGGTAGCGAGAGGGTCCCCCCATGGAGAGAGACGAGGGATGGAAGGGGAATCTAAATAAGAGATAAAGTAGGGTAAACAGTACGATGAAATTCTAATGCGTTCATGTGGGAATGGTTTTGACAAAAAACTTTCGAGGTTTGTGAAAGTGCACGTAATTGAGTATAACTAATTATCCCTTGAAGCCGAGGGTGACAAGTAGATTTTTGCTATCTATAACCCCACACTTGGTACATATATACTGTATAAGGGTTTCAATCATTACTCCACATATTTTAGAATCAGTGTGGTAGGTTTAGAATGAGAAGTAATAATACGAAAACGATATTAAGGAGATTATAAAAAAATACGAAGACTTAGACACATACAGGACATAGAGCGTTAGAGCAACCAAGGAGAAGGCTTATCAGACCCTAGTAAGACCAATTTTAGAGTACGATTCTCTTGTATGGGACCCTCATGAAGAAGGTCATATTAAAAAACTGGAAAAGGTGCCAAGAAAGGCTGCCCGATTAGTACTGGGGAAGCATAGGAGGATGGAGAGTGTGTCTGACATGCTAGAAACGCTGGGCTGGGAACCTCTAGAAACTAGAAGGAAAGTAAGCAGACTTTGTGGAATGTTCCGAATTCTGAAGGGGGAGAAAGCTTGGGCAGATCTTAGGAAAGAGGCGGGGAACCCAAATTTTATAGGCAGAAATGATCACAAATTTAAGGTAAAATGCCGTGCACAGAGAACAAATAAAAAAAATTTCTTTTCTAAATAGAACAATTGTTGATTGGAACACCTTACCTGCAAAAATATTCGAGCCCTTTCCTAACAGAGTGTATACTTTTAAGAATAGATGTAAGGTATGTATGTAATAATTTGATTGATGTGTGGGGCATGGTATTATATGTAATAGCTTAATTTTTTTTAATCTATCTTTTTTTTTCTTGCTGATTAATGGTTGTAAATGGGATGGGGATTCGCTTGTTTTGTTAAAGAGATTTGTGTTTTGAAGTCTAATTTTATATATTATCTTTTGCGATTATTTCGGACTTGTGTACCCCCGGATATCTATCAGCATATGTGTATTTTTAATAATAATAATATTTAGATTCTGAGTCAAATACTAGAATTGGTAGAACGGCCCACATAAAGAAGACTTTTAAGAAGGTCAGTCATTGCTTATTCCCAAAGAGACAAACATTTTCCACAGAAGTGTTCGAAGCCATTTATGGACCTACATCTGATTGGTGGACTATTACTGCAAATAATTCTTCAAAATACCATGGATACTTAAAGGGCCTGTATTCTCAAATTATTTCCTCGAATTCTGATAAGACGCTGCATCTTCCATCATCGGATAATGCTTGCATTCCTCCTCCATCCTTGTCTGAGAATAACGCGGCGGCAGGTCTTTACGACCCACCGCCACCCGAGGCGATTTCTTCACATTTCCTGCAGAATCAGAGAACGCCACTCGCCGCCTCCAACCTACGCCTCCTCTCAAACAAGCCTGATCTTCTGCTTTCTCTCTCTTCGGCCTTCTTGCGTAAACCGCGTACGGTGATGTGGTACTTCTGGCTTTTTACTGGCGGACCTCTCCCCGCAATCAGCGCTGAAGAGTCGTTTTAATGACGGGGTCGTTAGGAATTTGAAAGTGGGCGAGTGCCGGCCTGGCTCTCATTTGTGCCGAGCCGGTTTCCTTCGAGCCCCCTGCTTCCGGGTCCTATCTTCCCCACATAAAAGCATCCCTCCCGGTCTTATTGTCCACCCCCTGAGTTCCCACCAACCCGTTTGTCTTTGAAGAGCTCAGCCGAGGTTTCATCTGTGGTCCAGTATGAAGCAAAAAATAATTAATTGGGATGATCGAATACGATAAATTGTTTTCTTTAAACATTTTGCGGTTCTGATTAGGGCCATTAGGATACCCACGTTCGTCAAGTCTGCGAGCAAGCATAGACAAATAGGGATTTATTAGACGAATTGTCGGCAGAAGTGACTCCAAGGTCAAGGAAGTTGTTACTACGCTATTTTAAGGCCTCATTTAGAATATGCATGCAGCGAATGGGGTCTGAGTGAAAAAGGCGTCATTCGGGAAATTGAAAAGGTCCAACGCCGGGCCATTTCGTTGAAAACTCTGGTGATAAAACGAAAAGCGTTAGTGAAATATTTTTGAAGTTGGGGTGGGAATCATTGGAAGAAAGATGATTCAATTCCAGGTAGAACTTACTAAATAAATTCAGATCCGCATGCTTCAGCACCGAGGTCTGGCAAATTATTCGCTCTCCAGCATACGTTGGTCGCTTGGATAATGTATTTTAAATTCGGAAAATAGATGCCAGAACTAGCCGACTCAGGGACTCCTTCCCACGGAAAATACGAGATCGCAACTGTAGGGTTATGGATAGTAAAAATTCCACTTTCCATCCTCAGTGTCTAGGTTATAAATATTTCTACTCAATTGCGTGCACTTTCACTAACCTCATGTGTTTTTTTTTGTCAAAATCCTTTCCTTCCGTATGACCTCATTAGAATACCTTTAAATAGTATAGTGCTCTGTACAGAATTGTTTGCTCTGGCTTTCCTGTATTTAAGTTTCCCCTTCCATCCCTCGCCTCTCTCCGTGGGGGGACCCTCCCGCTACCTGCAGAGTTGGGTCACATTCCCTACTTGTATTCTTGGTGGAGGAGACCATTGTATGGTTTGCATTGATGATAGGTTTGCATTAGTGTGTTGAGTTTGCAAGTGGTTTAGTTCCCTTTTAGGAAGAGTAGTGATCTAAAACCCCCCACCACAAGCCCTTCCGGCGGCTTGCGGGGTCTTGTGTAGATCTACATGTAAGGTTCGGATTCGGGATTGGGGAAGCTATGCAGCTACGTATTCTGGGGTTGTATTTGTATCGCTGTCTGTTGTTCACTCGGCAGAAAAATACGAGTCACTATCTGCTTTGACCGACTGGGGGAAGCTACGTAATCCATAGGTACGTGCTCTAGTATTTGCTGTCATGATCGTCTCTATCGCCTCCAGGAAGCTCCCGACTGGGATAGTGGTTTAATAGAGCTGTCATTACGTTTTCTGTTGATAGAGAGTACTAATAGTTCAATGCCATCTACTTATCAAATCGGCCAGGGGAATCGGGGCATTGAAGCTGCTTGTTGGTGTCGGCATTCAATACAATTCGCTTTTGAGTATTTTTATGCTCAGGAGTTACTTAAAATTAAATTGTAATATAAATTTGATGTCATTACCAAAAATTTAGTTTTTATTGGCGGAATGTTACTTACTCACCTCTTGAGACTGAAATTTTCTTTCTGCTGATTTATTTTCGAGGGCTGCCATGAAAGTAACCTCCATTTTCGTGCAGAGTGAGAATTAGTGGTGGGATCCGAATGGTCGCTCTAATGACGCAAACAATAGTTTAGTAAGCCTCGATCTGCAGTGGGGTGGAAGGTCGCACAGCTTGTCGTTTGTTTACAATAGCGAGTCAAAATGAACAGCAGAATTGAAATTCCCGCCATTTCCTCTGCCCAGAAAGGGACTTCCGTTATACAAGGTACCTAGTAGCCTAACTTTTCAGTGGTTTTTTCATGCAACAGAGTCCTAGTAATCTGTGAAAAACTCTCTAAGGATTTCAGTTATCGCAAAACGATTTTCACGAACTTTTTCATCAATTTGCAGGTGCAGTTCATTGTTGACCACGGCCTATCATAGACATTTGTGTTCATTCTTAATCGAACGACAACACTGACGCACAAATCTTGTCACTCATCACATATGACCCGTACTGAGAGCAATCATTTTCCAATGAATTTTAGCAGTTTTGAAGTATTTTTTATCAGAGAAAACCTTATCACGGAACGAACTTCAAATTCGGCGGGAACTAAAGTTGCATTATCCATTTTGACTTGCTATCGTAAACAAATAACAGACGACGTGACCTTTCAACAACTGCAGCTCGAAGCGTACTGACCTACTGTGTGTGTCAAATACAACCACCATTCGGCTCCCTCTTCCACTACTTCTCACGCTTAATGAAAACGGAGGCTACTTTCTGGTTTACCCTCGTATTTAGTTTTGGCAGATTGGCTATTTACAGCCTGTATGATGCAATTGAAGATATTATTGAATATCCGTGATCTGATATATTTAAAATAGCGAATATATTCAATTTAAGTTGTTTTCATTCGATATTGTCAAATAAAATTAGTAATGATTTTTTTGTGACTGATATACGGTGATGCAGATAACGAGTTAAAAATGATGCATGATTGACTCTCTAATGTTGGCTCAAAATCGGCTTTTTGATACCTTTATTTGAACAACATTTTTTTATTCAGTAAATTTTCCCTTTACCGTGTCCGTACAATGACTTTGTTATACGAGTGTTCATTTTCTACTTTTTGGACATTTTTTGTGACCACTTGCTATTTCTTGATTAGTAACTTGCATCTACATAATACCCCGCAAGCCGTCGCAAGGGTGTGTGGCGGGGGGTGTTAGATTACCACCCTTAAAAGGGAACAAAACCACATTCAAAACCAACACGTATATGTAAAGCCATACTTGCTGTGGCGCACACATTCATGTAAAACTCCTTTCATTTTGCACGCATGCAAATGCATATACTATCATCTAACAAATATTGAGTCAAGTGAAAATCGTTCATTTGTTTGAAATAATACTGTCCTCCAGTGTCCCGTAAATGTTTTCCTATGTCACGAATAGTGTGCGGAAGATATTTATGTTTATAGTTTTTCATAGTCTTTGATTTCCATGTTCCTACGCTCGGATCATACTCTTAGGTAGTAAATGCGCTCTAGGCATGACAAAACCCGCGGAGAAGATCAAATTCGCTTCGGTAACAAGAAATGTATGCAAAAATAATCATAAAATACATTTTGTCATGCGGAATCTAGTATTGGCTGGTAAGCATGTAATGCTAAGTTTTAAAGTAAAATTCAACTGCCTACTTTTTGAGTGAATATTATCGACTGTAGGAGAGGAACTGGCCCCCCTACCCTGAAGTGTGAATAACACACACCGTTGGGCTTAGTACTGGGTGAGTTCTATCATCACCAACCCAACCGATCTAAAGGCTGATTACTGCGTTTTTATTATTGTGTAGAACACTCTAAAGCGGCGATTATTGTATAACTTTAATCCATGCTTTTAATTGCTGTGTTTATTCGTCGAGTTTTAAATGAAAGAATTCATGTCACTACAAAACATAAATTAGGCTCGTTTTTAAAAAACATTTAAATTTGTGGTTTTGAAATGACTGCCATTGAAAGCACAAAAATCGTGCAACTCTTTATTGAAGAAATATTTTTGGAAAATAATCTAATTTTTGTCACGTTATTTCATATTCTCAAATTCATGTACGTCTATAAAAAGCGGAAATTCTATAAACAACTTTATTCGGCAATATTTTGTTTAATTAACCGATGCCTTTATACGTTTTGATCGAATTGTAACGTGTGTTTCTGGGGTAATTGACAAATTCCAAAAGTGAACACGTTTGGTATGATCAACGGTGGGTTCCCGTGAACTGTGGCAACTTCGAGACCAAGCTTTTGGCAAGAAAACCTTCAATTTTAAAGAGCCAACCGCCTTTCTTTGAGCCATCCGTCTTTAAGAGAGAAAATCTTAGTTTAGGCGTAAATCGAAGAATCCTTTATTTTGGCAAGTTCTAGAAAGAGATCGTGATCCATCATTCCAAATAAGAAACACATTTTAATGTTTCCTGTTGTTTTCATTGGAATAAATGAGTTAGTAGATAATTTCTAAAATTATTTTCATATATTTTGCAACGCACCTATTTTTAATGTTCGCCAAACGCAGAGAAAGTTATCGAAAAACTTTTCAATCGCTTCGGTCCGTCCGATCCAATCAATAATAATTGGGCACTGTACTTACGAGGATGGCCACATATGTACCCGGCCTGACCTAGAGATGGTGTTAGCTGTTTCAAAAATATCACTGTATTAGAAAGTACACAATCTATAGAGTACATGTTTCAAGTTTGAAGACGCCAAGTCGTTTAGTATTTGTTTGGCAGCCATCAATAGTGAACGCTTTCAGTGAATTTGTGAAAATGGAGAAAATTTGTCATGGTTATGTGGTGCAATACTTTCATTTGAAAGGCCTCCGCCCAACCAATATTAAAGCTGAACTGGATCCTACTCTGGGTGAGTCTGATCTTTCGTTTACAACAGTAAAATATTGGGTAGCAGAGTTTAAACGCAGCCGCACGAGCTGTCAAGACGAGCATCGCATTGGTCGACCAAATAAGGTGATGACTCCAGAAACGGTGAAGAAAGCCCACAAAGTGATACTGCACGATCGTCGACTGAAAATGTTTTGAGTGTTTAGCAAAGTTTCACAGGAAAAAAGCAGAATTTCTGCGCCATTTTATCACCATGGTTGAAACAAGGGTTCATTACTTCACGCCTGAGACAACAGAACAATTAAAACAATGGTCAAAAGGGAGAACCGTCTCCAAAGAAGGCTAAGACCGGTTCATCTGCGGGCAACGTCATGGCGTCGGCTTTTTTGGATGCGCGTGGAATAATTTTCATTGACTATCTTGAAAGAGGAAAACTATCAACGGCGATTATTGTGCGAACTTTTTGCAACGTTTGATCGAAGAAATCAAATAAAAGCAGCCACATTTGCCTAAGAAGAAGGTGTTGTTCCATCAAGAAAATGTACCAGCTCACAAATCCGTCATTGCAATGGCCATAATTCATGAAGTAAAGTTTGAATTGCTACCTCCTGCAGCCTATTCACCAGATTTTTCCCCCAGGATGATTTTCAGTACTCAAACTTGAAAAAATGGCTCGTTGGTCGAAGATTTTCCAATTGGGAAGAAGTGATGTCGGCAGTTGATGGCTATTTTGAGGATCGAGACAGTTCTTATTATTAAAAAGGTGCCGAACTTATTAAACGCCGCTGATAAAAGGGAATAGAGATGAAAGGAGATTATGTTGAAGAATGAATACATTTTATCTAAACTTTTGTTTTCTTTGTTGGGTCGGGTACTTCTGGGACCACCCTCGTATATATGTATAGCTAGATACCAGATTTTGCGTCCACGTGTCAAAAAACTGTCATTACCTTAATGTCATGGACGCCATTGATATTTAAGTTTTTGGAGAATCTAAAATAGTTACATCGTGAACTATAAATTAAGACCAATGTACAACTATTCAGTACACTTCAAGTTATCGCAGCATACTCCATATAGTATAGTAGTATACTTGCAGCATACTCTATACTGGGGTCTTATTAAGGACCGCCTCATTCCTCTCTTCCACTTCAACAATAATGCTCATCAGTACTCTACCGAGAGAGTACAATGCTGAAGTATTTTCATGTCTTGCTATTTTTTAGGAAGTGTAACACCATAAAAGTTTTAGAATTGAAATCTAATTCCCTTTGTTATTATTATTTATACATGTTATTTCATTAATGTTTAGTATTTGATGATCCTTAATGAAGAGAGTGGCTACTTCTTCGTGCAGAATATTGTTTCGAAGATCCTCGGTTACAACAAGGTATCTCACCAAAGGAGTGTGTTTGTATCATCGCAATGCATGTCCACATATGCCACATCAAACGACCACCCTACTCAATGAATTCGGCTGGAATATCATTGACCACCCTTCTTACAGCCAGGATGTTGCCCCCAGTGACTACCACTTGTTTCCCGCTCTCATAAAACACCTTGGAGGACAGAATTTTAAGTCAGACGAGGAAGTGCAAGAAGCAGTCGTCAGTTGGCTTCGCGACGCGGCGGGAGAAAGGTACGACGCCGGTATTAAAAAGCTGGTTACAAGGGTGCAAAAAGTGATTAATCGTCAAGGTAACTTTTTAGAAAAATAGCTAAATGCTCAATCTTTCCAACGATGCACATAAAGTTTAGAATAATTTGATTTTTCATGAAAAAATAGCAGACCTTACTTTTCGAATCACCCTCGTATATGCATAAATCTTGAGACATGTATTGACAGATTTTGCTTCTTGTTTGCCTTTACTTTAGCAGTTCTGAATCCATTTTATTTCGTTATCCTTTATTCCGTATCACAGCCTCTAATATATGAATAACGCATGTGAAGTTGTTCATGTATGACATATTTTTTAAATCAAAGAAAATCGCATATAAGAACATTTTGTTCCTTCCAACCGACTGCAGCACATCGTTTAAGAAAAGCACCAATTGCTTCACACATGTTCTCTTCTTCATTAATCAGTGTTGTTGTTGAAGGAGACCGGTCTGTAATTACTAGTTTCTTGGTTTTTTTCTGTATATCTGAAAAGGTTTTACTTAAGCTACTTTTCAGTCAAGAGAAAATACGTCTAAACACATTGATTGGTACAATAAAGGGTGCGTTCCAAAAGTAATGCAATTATTTTTTAACGTAAATAATGGAACAGATTTGCATAACTACTTAAAATTCTTCAAAGTACTGTGCTTGCTCCTCTACACATTTTTCCAGCCACTATTTCATGACCGGTACGCGCCCTGAAATGTGTCTTCCCAGACCTTTCGCAAGGTCTTTGGTACGGCTGATTGTATCTCTTCAATGGGCGGAAAGAGGATTCCTTTTAGGGCTGCCTTAATCCGAGGGAATATATACGTAGATGTCTACTGGGGTGACGTTCGGATTATTTGGGGGTTGGGCCCCAGTTGGCACCTGGTGTTTGGCCAGGAACTCGTTGACTCGTAGCGCGTTGTGGAGAACACCTTGGGCACGAGTTTGGAGCACACTTTACCTATGGCTAAATCTTCAGTAACAATGCGAAACACAACAGTAGACGACAGGTTCAGTTCGTTGGCAGCCATCATGGTACTCAATCGACGGTCAAAGTCCAACAGTTGTCGAAAACGAGCCACATTGTTGTCGGTTTGTCTGTTTGACGGCCACCCAGAGCGTAGTTCATAGTAAACCTCTTCCCGGCCCTCCTTGAAAGGCCTTTAACCACCTCTAAACTTGTGAGTAGGACAGAGTAGAGTCCCAGAGTAAGCCTCAAGAATCATTCTGTTCGTCTCCTCAAGAGAATTTTTCAGTTTAGCACAACAATTAGTAATCGCGTAACGTTGCTCGATCGTCGATTCCATTTTTTTCGTGACATGGCAGAGGTTTACAATAACTAACGTCCTGCCGCTTCCACTGCTTGGAGATCACCGAGACCGGTTTTGTGGCAAGGCTTAGCGTCTCCCTCACTTACTCCAAGCATCGTAATTTGATCCCACTCCAATTAATAAAAGCGGCGCGAGAAATTCAGTTGCATTACTTTCGGAATGCTCCATGTACGTACTCAACGGCGGGCGCATACTAGGGTTTAGTTAATAGATGCAAATGCACATTTTTTCTTCAACAAGTGTTATTTCTACTCAATTGAGATATTTTCTAGTATATTAATTAGGAGGAAATAAAAATGAGCGTAATACACTGACATACGTCTTATGAGTCTTGTGAAGCAGAATGGTAAGCAGTAAGGAAAAAACATTAAGTACTCTGTGGTCAAGGACCACGATGTCTAACCAAAACACCGCTCAATGAAATAGATAGATATAAGCTATAGCGTCTTAAAGATTCTATTATTCTAAAAGTGACCAATAAGTTATATGAATACATCATTAAAGATGAACCTTTTACGACTTTTACGACTGTGGAAATGCGCGGCGAATATCCCAGTAGTTGTATAAGTATGCAATATAATTTCCTCAGTTCGCGAAAAAAATACGGAAGACTCAAAATTAATTTTTATTGATTTAATTATTTAAATGGGCCATTGGATTTTGCGAGGCTAATATAAAATACATCTCAGCTAAGAGGGACTTGGCTTTCCAATATTCATTGGCTAATTATGCATCTTTATAAAGGGCGCATATTCAGGCCCGAGCCCTTTAGGTTCTCCGGCGGGAATGTCCCCTGGTCCGGGATATCTGTTTCTTTAAAGTAGGAGGTGCTGCTTCGTCCCGTAACTCGTAATTTTAACGTCTTTCATCTTCCTATTGGTTCTACCTACAGCTTCAATGTGCACAATTGTGTCGCGAATATAGACGCTTTGAGAAATGTAATTTGAGCATTCGCTTTTCGGATGTTGTCTCTAAATATTTTCCAATCGCCACTTTTGGAGTGACTCTATGCCTTTATCTTTTAACTTATAATCAAAAGTACTCGGGATCCACCTGAATTTTGATTTGCATCACTATTTTGTTTCCTTGCGATATGGTGAATGTTTTTCTGCTTTTTAAATTTCTTGTTTGCTGTTTTAAATACGTACTTGCATTACAAATGCAATGCCCTTCGTTGCTTTCAACCTCATCTAACCTCCCCACTGTGTCTCTACCGCTTCTAATTGAATAAGGGAAACATTTCCATGTTGTTTCAGTTCCATAATGTGAGTTTGGCAATAATTCATTGTAGATACTTCTTCAGATGGTCAGCAAAATCCTTAAAATTACCCTTTTGGAATAAGTAAGTCCCTCTTTTGGGTTTTGCGACTTTATTTACCGACGCATGCAATACGGCAAAGCATTGTCTAGTGGTCACGTATCCCATTATTTGCCCACAATGCATCCAGTGATCTCACTTAAATTTTTCTGGGTTATTTTCCCCATTTCCTTGCCCCTTGAATACACTTCCTTTCGACCTGCTGCTTGAGGCCCCCAACACGAGGCTTTTTGCTAGATCGCGTAGTATTTTTACGTAGACGTACATAAAAGCTCTCCCCAAGTACGTGAAATTGTACACAAATTGTTGGCTTATTTCATCCATGTTTTATGATTAAATAAAATCATTCACTCTTATTACTTTACATTCCCTCGCTATTTACTCTTCTTATTGAATGCTGTGCTCAACAGTGACTCAGTCCCATTGGTTGACTAACGTATGTTTATATTAAAATTTCATTTAAATTGAGCCCAGGAAAACTCCCTTGCTGCCTACAGTTTTTCTAATGCAATTCATGGATTTTCCTTTGAGTTCGGATTGAAAAGCATAACAATTAAAGTTTTGTAGGAAATTTTTATCATCACTATCACTGTGCTCCAATTCACCACTCTTTTCGCTCTATTTTGCAATGATTTCGTATCTTGCTATTTAAGGTTAGACACCGGCCTATACATACATCTGGTTGCCTCATGCATCCTGAAGGATAATTATTTACCTCCCCTAATCTGTGTGCGTATTCTCAAAAGCCCATTCAATACAAAGAAAATGCATCACAATGCTAAACATTAATTACCACTTATATCATGATTATTGATTTATCGTGACGCAAACCTCGTTTCACTTCTAAAGCCTATCTTGTTACACCTTCTAAATATTAGCTTAGGAAAATATTAACTTGGTTTGTCTGAGGGTTGGTGCGAAGGAGAGTCCTTTATTTAATGCTGTCGCGAGTCCTCTCTCATCCGAGAGAGAGAGAGAGAGATGGGGGGGGAGGTACCCCGGGTCGTGGTCAGCTGTGTGCAGTGGTAACAGGGGCACTCGCAGCTGGGGTGTGGGCTCGGGTGAGGCGCGCGGGGCGGGGGGTGAGGTGAAGGGCCTTTTCGGGGTGGGGGCAGAGGTATCGGCACTGGTGGCGGCGAAGGGACCGCGTGCGTATAATAATTAGGAGCCGCAAGGTGGAAAAAGGATACAGGAAGGGCGGAAGACTTGTTCAAATGCGTACTGCGTCTTCGAGGAAGGCCCCAAAGTGCTGAGGTGGATTGATGGAATTGATTGAGGTGAGGGAAGAGCGATAATTACGATGAGTGAGGGAATGAGCTCGAATTGGCGTTTGTTAGGAGGAGGGAGGTGTTGATGGGGGAGGATTGTTTGTGTTTGTCGTTAAATAGAGACTTGGAACTAAGAATGAAGACGAGCGGAATACCAAAATAGGGAAGGTACATAGGCCGTTGGAAATAATTAGACCGATTATTTCGGAGATCAAGATGGTGTGGTGGCTATCGTACTGGCTTCCCACCCAGAGGGCCCGGGTTCAAATCCCGGCGGTGTTGAATATTTTCAGAGGTGTCCCTGCTTGAAGTGCTTTGTGGAGGGCACTTTGAGTGAGTACGCCGTCCGACGGATGGAACTTAATAAATAATACTACTACTACGACCGATTATTTCGACTCATTTTTTTAGGAATTATACTAAACGGTCTTTTTATATAATTTTATTTCCTCTTTCGAAGAGAGAATGAGGATCTCCCTTTTTCTCCAATCTTTCCTCCACTATTTATATTAACTGGTCATCATTTATAATTTTCTTAATTGCGCTTGTTGGCATGCCTTCCTTTTATACAAGATAAACCATTCCACTCTCCCTCCCGTAATATTGCCATTGAATATTTATACCCGGTGCCCCGTGTCACTTCGATGTGCCTCCAGTGCGAATCCCATGCAAAGTGGAGTCACGTCCCGCCCGGTGGCTGAGGTGGGCGGGAAGTCCCAGTTGCCACGGTCGCTTTGGGGGAGTGAGCACACCGGCGGCAGGAAGACCCACAGCGGGTTGCCCCCGCGGGGGGAGGGGAAGCGGGATGAGCAAGCGCAAATATTAATGCCCATCGCGAGGGAGACTCCCGAACGAGGAATCGGTCGAAAGAGAGAGCGGACCTCTCGGGGAAGAGGTAATGCCATTCGACGACGCCGACTGTTCTTTTTTTTCGGCGTGGTTATTTTTTGATGCGTGCTACGTATTTCGTTTGAATTCGACGTGAGCACGCTTCCGTTCGCACCTCGAGTCCCTCGGAGGAACACGGGAGTGGTTCCAAATGAGCGAGTGCAGTGTGTTGAGTGCTGCTCACGGCTCAGGGGCAATCCTCGAGGGGATGTTAAAGGAAAGCTACATACAAAAAGGGAAGCTGGACATTCACTGATGGACGAGGACTCCTGATATGTGAGCGTTTGAATAAAGAGTGACGCACTGAATGATCCTGTCGGGGGCTCCCATGATTCGAAGTTTTATAAAGAAGGCGGCCTGCGCTCACTAAGAATACTCGCCATTCTTCCAATCTTCCAAACAAAAACGTGTTTGCATGATTAAATGCGTTTAAATGTGCATAAGTGTGTGTGGGGGGAATCACTGAAATCTTATATGGATGGACCTTATAGTAGTTACGTTATTTGCAGTAAATGCAGGGAGCCCTTCAACACACCCGCTTGGGGTCGGGACACGGAACTGAAGGAATGGGCAACGCAAACAGCCATCTTTAGGGTTCCGAGAGGCCTCAGGAGAAACCTGCTGTTATTGGCAACTAAACCTTAATGATTGTGTGAATTGCCAAAGATCCATGAAACAGGTTTTGTCTTTTCGCTGCATAGTCAATAACATCCACGGACCGATGTTCAACCGCTGGCAATTGATAGCACGCGGTTCTTAATTGTTCACAGGGAGAACTTATTCGTTTCTGCGGAACTAAGGTAGTCTTTCCAGCACCATCCGAGGCATCCAGGTCCTTCTGCTGAACTTAGACCTTACACCTTCGTTCACTAGTATTCCCATCGACGACTCCATCTACCTTATCAAAAGATTCGCCGGCGAAGGACTGTCCTACTGACTTACTGACCTAGCAAAATTTCATAGTAGTATTTAGGGGCTGAGGTCATTTGCGCTATAGGGGATGGACAGGAAAGGGTGAAGGGCGGAGAGAAACCCGGCGTCGGCATTAGCTTACTCTTATCGAAAGGCGTCAAGGGGTCCGCAGCTTAACGTCCCATCCGACGGACGGCGTACACACTCAAAGTGCCCTCCACAAAGTACCTCAAGTAGGGATTGAGGTACTACTGAAAAATATTCACCCCCGCCGGGATTTGAACCTGGACCCTCTGGGTGGGAAGTCAGTACGACAGCCGCCTCACTATCTCGATCCCCGCGAAATTTCGTCCAAATGATTCTGACTTCATTGGCAACAGAACGAGATCACCATACTCCTCAATGGTTCCGTGGAAGGAAAACAAAGGGTCGCTGAAAAGGAGAAATTTATCCTGCAAACTTCGCCAAACGTGCGTTCTTATTCCGAGCCTACCCACCAAAATAATCTAAAACAAACAGAAATATTATCGTAGCAAAATCAGTATCACAGCTAAAATTATTCTCTGACAAAGCTCTGATAAATTTTCAAACTCTCGACTTTATTGCAAAGAGACAAAAAAATGAGTATTTGGGTGTATATTTGAAAAACCATTTTGCATGGTAGAGGTTACGGTATCTCTTGCAAGATTGTGTAAAATATACAAGGAAAGATGGAGATCGTGTATTCGGAGCATTGTGGCATTACGAAAGTGAAAATAGAGTCGGGCAAATTAAGTGGTTTCAGTTTTGATGGGACAGCAGAGAAAGTTCTCGGATGGAATATTCGGAGAAGGAAGAAAAAAATGCATGGAGGACATTTGAAGGGTGGGCGGAAGGTAGTATTTACTTGCGAGGTGTGAGAGTGGAGGGGAGAAAGAGAGCGTCGTTGCGGCATGACGGGGAAAAGTTGGACCATCCGAGGAAAGATTGGTGACTGACAAATGTTGCTCGTTTCGTGAGATGTAGTTTTCGGGAAGCGATCAAAAGATTTGAACTGGTACGTTCTCTCTTAGTTTGTCTGTAGAAGCGGTATAAAATCATCTATATATTATATATATATATATATATATATATATATATATATATATATATATATATATATTTTTTTTTCGGGGGTAATGTTGAAATCCGAAGGAATACTTTGATGAAAACTGCCAATTGAGGTAGAAATAAATGAATCCGGAAACTTATTTATTGGAGTGGACCACAAACTGCCTTGGTTATTAACGTGATCAAAACATTTTTCTTTAATACTATTGTTTCAAAATGATAAAGAGCGACTCATGATATGAGAAGGAAGAAGCCATGAAAGAGGAATTCGTGGTGCCTGCGGCGGCGTTAGCAACTGATAACAAAACGTAGGCAATGTTTAGCAGCGATAAATTGGAGGAAGAAAGGTGGGCCTCAATATAATTTGATTCAGTATTTATTTCATGAAATTTGTTTAGAGAAGCCATTTCATTCATTTATGATTCTGATTTTGATGGCATATTTGTGTTGCTGAGTGTTGATTTAAATTGCGGTCCTGATCATTCATTATACACTGGTAATTCTGAATTCGTAACAGGATATGATATTTATTATAAGCATGTGAGTAATAGACCCCTTTAAGTATGGCAACTGTATTCACCAAATTGATTTTCTTGGCTAATACAGGTAAACAAACAACTGCTCGTATAAATATCACATTTCTCTTTCAAAGAGGCGTGGCAGAATATACAAAATTAACTGTTGGTGTGTATAACATTTGCAAGGCCAGTAAAAGGCCAGTTTCTTTTAAGAATTTTAATCTTAGCATGAAAGAATATCTAGGTCTTTCTATTATGCAAATTATTCACACGGTTTGTGTTTGATAAGTTTAAAATTCACAATTTGTTTAAACAGTTTTTGAAAATAGGAAGATAATATATCTCTCGTAATTCCTAGTTGTTCATCCATCTCCTTTTCGTGATATCCATTATAAACTTCCTTATTCTCAAGGGTAGGGTGCATCCTAGGGTTCCACCCAGTCCTTGGTTGCATATTCCTTTCATGTGTCGGCCTCTCGATGCACTCGCCTTGGCCACGGGCACCGAGATGAAGGGCGATGCGACGCCCGCAGCAAGACAAGCTTTCACTGGGGCGCATGTTTGTATATCTGCGTTGACGCGGATAGCCGAGCGTGCGTGTGTGCGTGGCCATTAGGGCTACGGGTCTCCCACTGGAAGTGTGACGACGGACTTTTAGTAAATGGGATACCGCTCAAAACTTGTCAGCACACATAATAATCCGAGGATTGGGATATGTGGGGGGAGGAGGGGTGGCTGGCGTGCATCGAAGCAGTCGGCGGAGGGACTTCCCACCTCGCACCTCAGCGAGCCAAAGTAACGACATCTGAGGTCGTGAGGGGGAAGGGAATTGCGGGGGACTGCACCTCCCCGAAAGCGGAGACTCTGACCCTCACCCCTTCATTCCCTCCCTCCCAATACTGCTCTAGTTGTACATGAATGACATTTCTTCATCTCTTCAATACTCCAAATATCACCCTTATGCAGACGACCTCCAGATATATCTAAGTACCAAAATCAATAACTTTCTTCTCGCTATACAACAAATTAATGCTGACCACAACGACATAACAGGATGGATAATGTAAAATCTCGCTGGCCTAAATTCACATAAAACGCAAGCTATAGTGATTGGGTATCCTAAACTTCTAAAACCTATCACTGTATTTCAACCGCTCCACTTGTATCTTCATGGCACACTCATTCCATTTAAGAATTTTGTTACAAATCTAGGCCTCCTTAAACATTGAAATTTCTCGTGGTCTTCTCAAGTTTTTAAAACTAGCAGAACTATCCGTCAATCCCTCCACTCGTCTTGGAAATATCAGAATGTTCGTGCCATCACATCAAAAGAGCAGATAGTCTCTTATATTATTATTCCTCAGTTTAATTATAGTGACATAGCGTATTAGGACCTTTCAAACGAACTGCTGGTTAAACTATAAATAACATTTAACTCATGCGTACGCTTCATTTAAAATTTTAAAATTAAAGATCACATTACAGAACATTTGAACAAACTTAACTCGCTGTTTCTGGATTCTCGCAGGAAACTCCTCATGCTGCCCTTACTCTATCAAATACTAAATTATAAAACCCCATCAGTAATTTACCAATGACTTCAATAGCCTTGATAGAATACATAAACTAATTTCCAGAGGTAATCATAAACTCGTTATCCATCATCTCAGATGAACTAAATGCAACCAGTCATTTGCATCACAGCATGTCGTCATTGGAATGAGCCATCATCCGTTATAACTAATGCACCATCTCTCCCATCATTCAAGCGCGCACTTCACAAATCACTAATTACTCAGCAAACCAACCACATTAAATAATTATCCAGCTGTAAATAGACTTCGAGATCCTTCCCTTTTATTTTTTCTCCTTTTCAGGAGTATGATACGTTGTATTGATGTTTAAAATATAACCAGGAATATTGCTTTGCAAGTATTGTTTGCATGTATTGATATATAATGTATTGGTATACAATGCAAACACATAGTATGTATACAATGTGTGTGCATTGTATGTGTGTACAGGTACGTTGTACGTATTACGTTATAGTTAGTAATTAAACTAGGCAACTAATGTATCGCGCTGTCGATTTTTAGTCTTAAGATATTGTATGTATTGACTTTATTGCTATTTATGCATGATGTGTGAAATTTATCTAAGTTTAATCTTGTAAACGCGTGGCGCGTGATTAGTTGGTAGAAGAGACTCCATAGTCTCAATCTCACCCCAAAATAAAGGCGACAATCCATCTATCCCCACCCACACACCACTCATCGCGAACTCTTTTGACCGTCGATGCGGGCGAGGGTGGAAGGGAATGAGGGGAGCAGGAGGCAATGCGAGAGCACCAAGTGCAAACAAAAAGGAGAATGCTGCATAAATAAATGGCATCTCAAGGATTGAACTCGGTGCAAGATCGTTTGTCCGTAGCATATTGCATAATTACATAATTGGGGCCATTGAGGTTCACGGCGTGCCCGCGCGAATGCCTTTCTCGACCCCTGTTCCCGTTGGACGCGACCAGAGTTAGAAAGAAAGTGGGCTGTTGGGAAACATTCGGAGAAGTAAGAGAAATTTGATTTCAACAACATCGAGAGAGAGTGGACTTTGCGAGGTTGTGATAGAGAAGGGAGGCATACTTGACGGAATGAAGGAGCAGCATATGAGGAGTTAAAGAATGGTTCATGGAATGTTCAGTGTTAGAGTATTTAGTGTCACGATAGGCAGGAAATGGAGATGTCAAATAATTACTATTCTATAATACAGAAGTCCCAGATATAAAATCTCCCAATTATTTCTGACAGCCTATTACGTCAGAATGTTAACACTTTTGATACTTCTTAACATATACTCCCTGTAGATGCGTACTTTTTGCCACGTCGTGGCAATGATTCCCACCGTCCCCGGTAACGTTTCCGTCGGTGTTCATTTTTCCCATTGGACCATTGCTGGCACCAAGCTGCTTTACTCTGCTCCCGAATATAAATATATGCAATCATTTTATATCCCCTGGCACGCTACGGGCGTGCTGAATAATTTTGCTGGATTTGTGGTTTAACTCTTTGGACGATCCCAGGTTAAAGGTTGGCTTTCACCGGGGGAATTCGCCGTTTTGTCTCCGAAAGTGACATCAAAAGGAGGGGTATGGTACGTGCGCAGTAGAGAGCGAGTTGGCAACACGGTTTCGGTCGTCATTTGGTCACATTCTGCACTATTTCAATTTAATGAATGTACCAGTGAGATTTTCTGGAAAATGTCCAATTATGATGGCACTGCGCCTTTAGTATTTCTGTAAAATAAGCAAGAGTTGTAACCAAAACTTTATGAATATTTTTAATGGGAAATTTCAGGAACTAAGATTTCAAGAAAATTCATATATTTTATAATGGTACTCAAACAAAGAATTCAATATTCGTTCTTGACTTTACATTCAAAGAATAAACATGAACTCGATTATATCATTGCATTTCCATTCCATTGAAAGAAAACGCTGCTCTTAATTTTCCTTTACTACTTTACTTTAGGCAAAGAGAAAGCCTTGACAATGATTTCGGCTTAACAATAGCTTTGAAACCCGGTGTCAGCTGTATATCTTGCATGTTGTAACGATGTAATATTTTTAGACATTATTTTCGTTTTTTTTTGCATCTTCTCATACGCGGCGTGCTGATGGCGAAAGCCGAGGCGAACGCCAAAACGCCCCTTCTACAAAAAGCTGCTGCATGGAAATTTTTTCCTTGATCGTGGTCCCGGGAAAGGAGCAGTGGGAAGCATGTCCTTCAAATTCTGTTCCCTTGTCTTCATTTTGATTCCTTCTTCACAAAAACTGTTTCCCGAAGTCCTCCCTTTGTGGATCGAAAAAAGAGGATCTGTTGTCCTCTGTTTTTGCGGACCGTCATCTGTTTCCTTGGTGACTCCAGAAACTTTCCGAGGGGAAAGATGGCCGAATCAAAAACTATTTCCATCGACGAATTGCAAAATGGGTAGCCACTTGTTTAACGTTGTAATACCATGCAAATTTGGCATACAAGAAAGAACGCTTAGGAGAAAATGTTATTTCTTTTTCCAATTATAGGTGTAAATTGAACAATAAAATGGATAGTAATGTGGTACTTAGATTGCGTATTGATTTCTGATGGAGTTTCTTTTAAAACACAAATCTTCGTTCTTTGCAAGAAACAAAATCATCATCATCTTGGATAATTAATCCGACAATGGGCTTGCTCTCTCCGCCGTAATGCCTGCTTCTCGTAGTTGATCATCGATGGATTGCCTTACTCTTAGCCTACTCGTGCCTCCTTCGCTTCTCCACTCGTCCAAATGTCACATTTGTTGAAAATGCAGACTCCATTAAAAGGTTTTCGAAGAATCATTTTCTTGTGTCGGTGCTTCTTTTTCATAAGCTTTTGCGCCCCTCCCACGCCTTCTCCGCAATTATTGTTTCTTCCGACACTAGTAACCCTTCTTCCTTAATTCCAAAACTCCTCTCCGTTCTCCAGCCTCAGTCGAACCTCTGGATTACTTTTACTTCAACTGTACAACGCTATCTTAGGTTTATATTTTTTATCTTGCAGTTTTACTTTTTCATTCCGTTTTCTTGCAAAGAAGGAGAGACCTCGTCAATTCTTATTTTTATCAGCACGTGTATCTACGCCGACCCCGGTGGCGGCGGGGTAACGTCCTCATCTGCCATTCCAAGGGTCGCGGGTTCGATTCCCGCCTGTGTGAGTTTCCCTCCATCTAGGGCTTGGGTGTTTGTAAATGTGACCATCGTTATCCTTGTTAATAGTTCGATGTAAAGGCCAAAATGTGCTGTTTTTGGACTAATGCTGAATAAATAAAAAATAAATAAATAAAAATAAAACAACCCATCGAAATATACTTATCCATATTAATCACCCGAACCAGAGGATATTTCCTCAAGGGTACTTTAAGAGATCGCATCCAAAATTGCGCTTTTTTAAAATATTTAACAAATCGATTTCAGAAAGTGTCATTCACCTCAATTGGAAAATAGCCAATATCACACCTCTTTTTAAAAGCGGAAATAAACAAGTACCCGGTAATTACGGACCAATATCGTTAACCTCCTCCTGTAAAGTCTTGGAACACATTCTTGTTTGTAACGTTGTGATATTCCTCTACACTCACAACCTAACATCCAACAGACAACACGGATTCAGAAAGCAGAGACCATATGAAATGCATTTGGGACTTTTATACACGACTTTCTACAATCGGGGGAAATTAACAAACAATTAGATGCGATATTCTTGGGTTTTAAGAAGGCCTTTGATCAAGCTCCACACGCTAATTTGATTCAAAGTTGCGATGGTGCGGAATAAACGACAATGTAATAAACTGGATTCGGGACTTTCTTACTGACCGCAAACAAAGGACAGTGATAAATGACTCTAGCTCTAATTATGTGAAAGTAACATCCGGCATCCCACTGAGCAGCGTCATAGGAACACTACCATTTCTTATGTACATTAATGCTATCACCAGTAAAATGAAAAGCAGTTTAAGACTCTTGGCCGACGACGCTGTAATCTACAAGCAAATAGCAAATGTCACAGACCATGAATCAATAAAAACTGACTTAAACAAAATTAAAAAAGGGTGTGAAGTATGGGGGCTGGAATTTAATACAAAAATGTACCATTATGAATTTCTTAAATAGTAGTATACACAACCAAACTTTGCCAACTATCACCTTCCGGAGGCATTCAACTGATAACGTAAAATACTTGGGGGTCACCATTCCATCGGAACTTTCTTGGGGAAAACACGTATACGGACGATTTGTGGAGGGGTGCTAAAAAATTTGTAATTCGACAAACGTATAGTCTGAAGATGTAGCGAAGACAAAGTGAAGAAAACGTGCTAATATTTATCCTTATTAAAGCCTCACATTGAGTGTGCAGCGAGCGTTTGGGATCCATTTAAAAAAATATTAATTACAGAATCGAATAGAATACAGAGAAAGACCGCTAGGTTTGCGAAAAACTCGTACCAAAGGACACAAAGCGTCACAATTTTTATACAGAATCTAGGGTGGAAAACTGTAGATATGTGAAGACTCAGGGCTACATTAAACTTATTACAAAGATATAAAGGGTGTGGCTTTGCATCCGACATTGAAGATATAATTAGGCCCCCATATTACATTGGCAAGGCCGACAATGGTAGCAACATTAGAGAGTTAGATTGTTGAACTGATAGATTCAAGTATTCGTTTTTCCCGCGGACTATTCGCGGCAAAAATAAAAGTGGGAACACCTAAGGAAATAACAGGTACACGCTGTCTAAAATAGGGGTATAAAAGACTACATTCCCATAGATGACTGTTCAAGTCTGGCGTCCTAACACCCCCCGCCGCCCTTGTGATAGAGGGGGTGTTGGCGAATGTATATAAAGTCTATTGTATTTCTGAATTGTCCGTCCGGAATGCGTAGAATACCAACCGGTAATAAGTGTCCGAATTGCATGGATGCCTGCCTAATGTATTTTCTTGTTCTCTTTGTGTAGGCATAGGAATAGCTCGTACCATATAATACTCGTAATATGTGTGTAGGTATGTCGCATGATTAGTATTCGGTCGCCCCCTTTCCACGCGGTTTTTGGTGAATCGCGGAATGCCAGCTGCATGAGGAAACAGAGGGAAAATATATGGAATGGCTGGTGACCTATCACCCCCTGCCACACGTCCTTGCGACGGCTTGCGACTCATCCGTGGACTCGTAAATCGTTTTATTACCCAATCTACAAGTTAAGGTAGGTTTTGGATGGACACAACTACTGTATAAATATTTTGTGACTCCTGACAAAACACAAAATCCCGCATCTTACTCTACATCAGGTCCCTCTACATCTCTGTGTAATTCCTCCCTCCCTTCATCCTGTACATCCCTATGCTGTCCCTTCCCTCGTTTTTCTTGCATTCTCCCCTCTATTACATTCTTCAACATCCCACTACCGATCAATATGCTTTGTATCAATTTTTTCCTGCCTCCTTATGAATTCTTTCAAAAAACTTCTCTCCTCGCCCACCATACCTAGCACTTCCTCATTTGTTTTCCTCTCGGTCCATTTCACCTTATTCATCCTTCTCCAAACCCACATTTTAATAGACTCCAAATCTACGTCTATCATCCTGCTTTAGTGACCATATTTCCGCGCCGCATGTAAGTACGCTCCATATCGAAGTTTTGTTGAGTCTTTTCTTAATATCCTTTCTCAACGTCCCCATCATCAACTTCCTCCTCCTTATGAAAGCCGCTTTTCCTAGCGTAATTATTTTCCTTACCTCCCTACTATTTTTACCCTATTGGCACGTTGGTCCAAAACACTTCCGAGGTACGGACACTGTTCCACCTGCTCAAGTTTTTTTCCTTATATTTTAATGTTTCGCTGAGCCTTTGTCTTTTTGGAAAATCGCATAAAATTTGTTTTTTTAATAGTATATCGATTATCATCCCTACCAGGTCTATCTAACTGAATATCCAATTCACTCCGTAAATCATTTATCTTGTATATATTATTTTTTCAGCAGTCTTGATTTATTTAGGAATTTCACTGCTTAAAAACCATTCACCTTGACCGGGATTCAAACCCATAACCCTCAATACCCCATTAGAAATTCACAGAGTAAGTGGAGGCTTCGTTATCCTTATTGTTTAAAAGCTCGGCCGTAATTCAAGGAGTCTGGTCTCGATCAAATTGAATGATGTTTATGCTGTTAAATGTATGCATATTGATGCACATATCGGGTGACTGCGTTTTATTAACTGTGGCGGCATCTCCGCAAATTCTTCGAATCTATATTTTTCTTTCATTTTTCCCTTCCTCCCAATTCATCAAAGGGTGAGAATAGATTCTTTTCTCCTTCTAATACTCCTTGGCCAACATTGGTATTCACTTACGCAGTCTTCCACTTTCTTTGCCATTGTTATACATTTAATTCTGCGTCAGAATCAGTCGTTAGACTTATTGTTTTGAAGTTTTCATATTTTCCTTCATTTTTTTATTACGATTAAATTCTTCTTTAAGTATTTCTCCTCTCTTTATATACACGTCGTATACGTCCGGTGTTTCACCTATGATCTAATCCATGATTTCCTTTGTCATAGATGTATTTTGGCTCCTAGTCTTATTCCTGTATTCTACAAATTCAATCTTATTTTATGTCCTTCTCTTCAGTCGATAACTTAATACTAATTTTTCATCCTTATTCACTATCCTTTGAAAGTCCACTCTGGGCTAAATATCCATCAATCTGTATTCCTGCAATTGTGCCTTCATTTTATTCTTTAGCTTCTTGAATTTTAGATTGCAGTTTGTTCCCGTTCTTCAGTGCTGCCTACGGATGGTATGCCCCTGGATACCTTATTTACTGATTTAAGTTATGCCTGGATCTCCGCTTTTCGAGTATGTGGTCACTTTTTACATTTTTTCCAGGTAGTAATTAGCAATTTAATTGTTGAATAATTTATTGTATTTCCTGGTAACGTCCTGGTAATTTCTTGGTAAACATCGAAGGTGATTCTATAAGCAAACAATTGTTCAGAATGCTTAACCAATCTTACACGGCCTCGGAGAACTGCCACTAATTATCCATTATTATTATTCTTCGAGTGCATTTACTAATTTGCAGGCAACGTTTATTCCTCAACGTCGACCCACCATCGGCTACTCAGTTAATGCGCTCGATAGCTTGAAACACAGCTGCGAGAAGAAAATACAGTTTTTATTGTTTTTTCAGCAACAGTAAATAGCGGCTGAAAAAACAATAAAAACTATGTTTTTTCCTTCTCGTGGCAGTGTTACAAGCTATCGAGCGCATTAACTGAGTTGCCGATGGTGGGTCGACGTTGAGAAATAAACATTGCCTTCCTACTATATGAAACACTAAGGTCTACCAATTTCTAGTTAAATAATGCTTTATACTAATATGATTAATTTGGGAAGTTCACCTAGGATTATAAAATGAATAATAAATGATGCATGTAAATTAAAATTAAGTGATGAAATATCAGGATATTATTGTTAATAAACGCAATATTATTTTTAAAAACATTTTTTGGTTTTTCTTAAATGTAACTTATTCGGGGAAAATTTTTCTTTGCTCTTTAATCTAAATTCTACCTACTTTATTTACCAAATATGTGTGCATTAAAAATAATTAAAATCTGCCTAAATGAAGTGTACTGCATTTCAGGTTCATTGTTGTAGTGGAGTCATCGATGGGAAATGACCTCGGCCAATGACTTAAGTGAATATGCAGGTCATCTCAAGAAGAGCCAAGTGAGAAACTGTGTGTGATAAACACTCTCTGGGGGGTTCCGTCAACGTAAAGTCGGTAACAGGGGCCACAGGTTATATTTTTTTCCACAGGTTTTCCTAAATTCTTGACAGCTACGAGGTCTGTTCAAAAAGTATCACGACTTTTGTGTTTTTTCAAAAATTATTTATTTATTCATGAATGTCTATTTTATCCCCTTCAAAATAATTCCCATTAGATATTATACACTTGTGCCAAAGTTTTTTCCAATCCTCGAAGCACTTAAAAAATTCATTTTTTGTTATCTTCTTCAGCTCCTCGTTCGATGCAGCCTTTATCTGGTCAGTCGTAGCGTAGCGTCGCCCTTTCATGGGCCTCTTCAGGTTCGGGAACAAGAAAACGTCATTTGGGGTCAGGTCTGTGGAATACGGTGGCTGCGACATCATTGGTGGGTTTTTGGAGTACAAGTAACGATATGTGAGCAGGGGTGTTGTCATGGTGCAAAAGCCAATTTTTGTTATTCCACAAATCCGGGCGTTTGCGGAGGATTGCTTCGCGCAAATTGCGCATAACTTGCAGGTAATATTCCTTATTTACCGTTCTCCGACGTGACAAGAACTCACGATACATCACACCGCTGCAATCGAAGAAAACTGTAAGCAAAACCTTCACATTCGACCGAAATTGGCGCGCTTTTTTCGGTCTTGGCTCGTGCTGCAGCTTCCATTGGGATGATTCGGATTTTTGGAGTTTCCACGTCATAACCATATACCCATGATTCGTCACCAGTTATGACCCTCTGGAGCAAATAGGGTCGTCGCATAACACCTAATTAGCAATGTTAATGCGTTTCTGTTTTTGGTCGAAATTGACCAATTTTGGAAGATTTCCCGGCGACCCGTGTCATGCCCAAATCATTGGTAAAAATCGAATGACCCAAGCCAATCGGTATGTTTAGGTCCTCAGCAACTTCTCCAACGGTGATTCGAGGATTGGCCAATACTATTTTCTTCACCTAATCAATATTTTCGTCTGCTGTTGACGTGCTCGGTCGTCCGGCAAGCTCTTCGTCGTTCACATCTTCTCGGGCCTCTGAGAACATTTTGTACCACCGATAAACGTTGCTTCGGTCCAAGATAGGCTCCTTATATGACACAGTCAACATTTGGGATGCGTTCGCGCACTTAATTTCTTTTTTCACACAAAATTTGAAACAGATTCTTTGATCCATTTTTTAGAACAGACAAAAATCGAAGACAAGCCAAAACACGTCCCAGAAAAACAACTGTCACAAATTAAGTGAGCATTAAAAATGGTGTAACATTTCGGCATAAGTGAGGGACATAAGTACCAACATAACGCCATAAAAAATCGAGAATAAAATATATGAAACCCGCGGATATTGTATATTCTTGATACTTTTTGAGTATGCCTCGTATTTCATACATGTACTATATATTCAGGATAGATTTAGAACCTTTGTATTAATTGAAGGGTGGGAGACGGAAAAGGATAGGCACGCTGGGCCAAATGACGGGAGTGAGAAAGTATATGAGCATGAAGAAGATTTCATTTCAGTTAAAGTTATCACGTTGTGACTTGTTAGCCGACGCTTCGAATTTCACCGCTATTAACTCTGCGTCAATCCAAACGTTTGTTAACTTTGAAGAGGATACTTTTTTTGTCAGTAGCGTATAAGTTAGATACAGAAAGTCTTAACAAGTAACGATCAAGAATGTGATAATCTCAGTGCGAATGATTCATGCCTAATACATGTACCCAAGAGGTATTGCAGTTAACTGGACCTAATAATTGTTGCAATAGAAGCAATGCCAAAAATTAAAAAACTTCTAAAGGAAAAGAATGTCAACACATGTACATCTTAACATTTAATACTTGCGAGGATATTTTTCATTTAAATTAGTTTTATAACTGGTAAATAGTTAAGAACAACTTATTTCAGCCCGACAATTCTTGTTTTTTTCAGAGTTACCGGTGAATGTATTTCGGTTGGATCTTTGGAAAGTCGTGATTAATGCTGCTATTCTTCCAAACCTTCGGTATTAATTTATATATGCAAATATAGTAATTAATAAATGAATTAATATATATGGCATGTCGAGAACCCAATTTGGCGGGC
Organism: Hetaerina americana; assembly: GCF_022747635.1. Lineage (NCBI taxonomy): Eukaryota > Metazoa > Arthropoda > Insecta > Odonata > Calopterygidae > Hetaerina > Hetaerina americana. The sequence continues at coordinate 108,571,890 of NW_027286069.1, read as the reverse complement.
CCTAGGGAAATGCCCAAAATCCTCGAAAGTAGGTGCTTTCGGATTACATATGTGAATGAAGGGACTGAAAGTCGATCTGGGTTCGGCACCCCGAAGCCCTCGACCACCCGCGAGCACCACTCACTCGCACGCGCAGTCCATCCTCGGCCAGTCACCACATCGGCGCTCAACACGAGTACGACATGAACTCATGCTAAACATTCTCGTATCCTAAGATCAGTAATTTGAAATAAAAGTAATGGATCGGGTGTCATTCCGGCTAAAACACCGCGTCACCGACGCGTCAGTCTTGAACCGCGCGCATCTTCGCGACGCCTTAAACCTTTCCCGATTAATTTTACCCTCGTCTACTACAGATCCTTCTGGGAGGATTTGAAATGAAGTTGACCATCCAAGTGTTGCATATGTTTTCCTAGAAGTAGCAGATTTAGGGGAGGTGATCGACAGCCGAGGTCATTTCCGTCGTTAGGGAGGGATGGGAAAGGAGGAAGGGTGGAGAGGAGCCCGTCGTCGGCATTAACCTACACTATTAAAGAAAGACGCCAAAGGGTCCACAGTTTAACGTTCCATCCAACGGATTGCGTGCTCACTCAAAGTGCCCTCCATAAAGCATCTCAAGTAGGGATCAAGATACCACTGAAAAACATTTACCACCACCAGAATTCGAAACTGGACCTTCGAGGTGGAAAGCCAGTACAGGTATGTATGCATGTTAGCCACCGCACCATCTTGATCCCGCAAATAATTTCTCTTTCCATGAAACATATACACTTTTACTAAATAAATGAAAGCGAATTATTCCGCGATTACTTTTTTATCGCCTAGTAATCTCATTTATATTTTCGCTCCGTTTCCATCTGTCCTGATATATGAATAAGCTGCCATTTGGTACATTTAAAATACAACGCAACGAGTACAGCTTTAAATTTCCTGCCATCATTACGGAATCATTAGAGCCATTCAAAGACCACTTCGTTTTGCTCCTTATCTTTTGCAACGGTAGGAAGTTTTCCACCATAAAGTTTTTCTTTCAGTCTTGACTGAACCGTGCATACATTGACTATACTTTATTTACACCTTTATCAAATTAAATTAATTTTTAATAAAGACGCTAATAATGATATTTTCCGTATTGTTAAATAAAAGAATGTTTCCTGCCAAAGATGATGACCTACTCTAATGTGTGTTTATCCGACTGTGAGAATAAAATTGGAAAATGCGTTGCACAGAGCGAATAAAATGAGTAATGCGCTGTAATTTCGCGTGCCTATTTAAGGTTCTTAAGACGACCGCCGATTAGAAAAGCCAAAGATACGGAGTGGATTTCCTCGCCGTTTGTCTCCCCCTCTCCCCAGTGCTGCGCCTAATGCCTCTGTTCTCACGATTGCCTCATCAGCGTTTCTTCACCGAGGATCTCTTCCGCCATTGGCTTTCCCAAAGGACTAATTTGCGTTCTCCGGAGGAAAGCTCAAGAGAGCCTGCCAAGGGTACTTGTTTCACTCCCCCAGAATTGGTCGCTATTGGGAGTCTTTATCGCCACCACATGACGATTGGGATTGGGGCAGGGGGAAATGTAATGACGGGAGAGGATTGTGTGAAATTCCTTCGGCTAAAAGTTGCTGTTTTGGCTGAAATGCAATGAAAAACTGATTAAAATAGTTATTATACCAAAAAAGATGTTCCTCATTACGAGTTAACCTTGGCCGTTGCTGGATAACTATTCTAAGCAAGGATTGTGGCAGTCTATATGCATTCATTATGCTAAACCTCGAGCAGAATAATGAAATTGAAGATTGGTTTATTGGGGGAATAACTTTAGCGGTCAACTTTTAGCCACCTTTTAACCCGTCGGCATATGGAATCTACTCAACCCGTTGGCCAGTTCTTCTTCCGGCGATAAGTCCAGTTTTCCGAATAGTTTGGGTTTTGAAAACGCAACTCTAGTGTGGGTGTGAATGTGCGGAGACGTCATCCAGGTTTGAACCTGGAAAATTACGGCCAACTGTTATTTGCCAATTGAGCTATTGCTTTGCTTAGATATGACCTCAACGGGTGAGATGAATGAACGCCAGGGGCAACGGGGGCTGGGGATGGTGCGTGCCTCGGTCGTGAAGATCGGACACTACTGGTTATGACCAAAATATCGCTCCCACCAACCCCTTGGATTTCGTCTCTTCTGCGAGCGCACCGCTTTCTCCTCACTTCATCGATGGCAAGTCTTACGAGAAGTCTTCTACGTATATATCCTGGACTATTGGGTGCTATGGGAGTTTTCAGTACACTTGCTGACAATTCACGGGACTTCCTATTGCAGAGCACATTTTAACATTTAGCAGTGAACAAATTAGAAGAACCACAGTCTACACACCACCACAGCAGGATGCGTACTGATAATAGGGACGTATAGGCATCAAGGTTGTGCCTCTAGCACCACTCAATGCCACGCTAGGCCGAAATGTAACGTGCTCTCTTGACAGCCCTCGTAGACGATTGTATTACAACATCTTTTGATGTTTTTGACCATGGAATATTTTAGGTTAAGAATTCTCCGGAATAAAGACAAAACTAGAAGAATGGAAAATCATCGCATAAAAATAAAAACAACTGTTCGTAGCAATATTTTACTCCATCATATTCATACCAATTGGAATGTTTTTGAATTCAATTTTTGTGAGGTTACCGGACACTTTTCTACAAGATATCTCATGTTGTCGCTCCTTTCGTAAAATCAGGGTATTTTTTGAATGTGGATTCCTGCTCTTTAAACTACTCGTTGATGTATTTGTCATCTAATTTATTTTAAATGGCAATTTATATACTCTTCAAAATTTTTCATATTGAATTATTTTTGCTTGCACGTGGCCCGTTAGGTCCCACTTTCACTGTGTACTGCATGAGGTAATTTCAGCATGAGTGGACACATAGTTAATGGGATGATATGGTGATTTAAAAAACTATTCAATTATTTTATGGGGAATTTATGATGACATAAAAATGCCTTTATTTTAACTAGGAAAGGCGCCACTCATTTATTGGTTTTCCGTATGAGAAGACGGCTTCATCTCCGGTTGAGTTCTCCTCAACTGATGACAATGGCATTAAATTTTGTTGTAACAACTCTGGTTGCGACTCATCATTTTTAAATCTGCAAGTGATTTACATTTCTTGAGTTACTGCGATTCATCGATAATGAACCGTGGATTTATTACCATAAAAGTTTGAGAGACTGAGTATATTTGAGGAAGTCGTAATCTCGACATTCACCCGAGGCCTGAGTTTTCGCTGGCCGAGATCCCGGGGGAGGCTTCCGGAGAGAGCGAATGAGAGACTGCGGAATTTTCGCTCGCGGGACGACGGCCGATCGAAATCCAGATGTCGCGAGCGATCCCTTCCATTCAATGGCTTCCCTTGAAAAAACTTAAAAGAAGGTGAAATTAAAGGCAAAATGTAAACAAAACATTATGACTTCAACGAGAGGTGGGTTCTGTGTTACGAGTTATTTTTTACTACTATTTTATGAGCAGGGTGGATCGTAAGTACAATGCTCCCAAAAGTAAGCATTAAGTCCCGTTAAACGAAAACAAAAAAAAATAATTGTCTTTTGGAGCTCGACGGGGTCGTTTATTCTGACGCGAGATCCTAATTTAATTCACAAAGTCGGCCGATGGGTAAAAATAATATTTAAGTAATCGATACCTGAAATAATCGACTATGAATAAACTAAAAATATTAAATAACGGCCTATTACGCCACTGAAACTGTGCCGGTGAGGTATGGGAGGCGCCCTCGGCGATAGTGGCGCCAGCGGCGGCTCTCCGGTACGCGATTGTCGTCATTTCTCCATCCCTTACTCGGTGGGAGCGGATTGGTCGAAAATGAAATGGAGGTGTTTTTACTCGAAAAGAACTTGTACAAGCATCAGTAGGCCATCCAGTTACTGGTTCTTTATGTTTCAATTATTTTTCATCCATGTTTTACAGTTCTGTTTATATGAGATCACTTGGAACTACTTCGGAAAACCTCTTCCTATTTGGTTACTTTTTATTTTCAGTAATATTTTACCAAACATTATGATAAATGTAAATATTAACCGAGAGTAGATCCAACTGGTTTTAATTCTAAATCAGGTTTGAAAAAATGCTATAATGATTGTCTGCCAACCAGTCCTTCCACGCTGAGGAAGGTTGTAGAGACCACCGACATACTTTTAAAAAGTGTATTTTCTCGTGTTCCTTTTCTATTTCTGTATTTACTGTGTTTCGTGATGATACTGTAAATAATCAGCTGATGAAACTTGCTTGATGTAATTTTGAGAATAACTGTCAGTTTCGGCAAGACTCCATCTTGTACATTATTTTCTATCAAATTTGACGTCGAGTGCCGCGTGTCATATATTTAGATTGCCACTAGAATGGGTTAAAATAAATCCTCCTTTATGTATTTCCTCTTACATCTCTCGCAATCATTTTGAATACGTCCTCTCCAAATATTAATTGACAGAGCATAATGTAATAGGAAAGGGTTTTTATTTTTGAGCAATAACTTGTTGTTTTCGGAACTCTTAATTACTTGGCTGTTATGAAAATAAAGAGATAAACTAAATTGCATAATTTCTGCCCACTTCTTTTGTATCACATATCAAAGCTAAGTGGTCAAAATAAGGTTCTTCTTTCTTCCCCAGTACTTCTTTCGTTGTCCAGTGCTGAAACACATTGTACGTATAGAACAGAAAAGAATTTAGCTGATGCAATATATAGTAATTAGTATTTGTGATTGTCGTAAAGATTCTTCGACGATATCACGCCCAATTATACTTGTTTTAACTTTACTGGTTTCTGCTAATGGCTAAAAATGGATTTTTCGGAGAGTTTTTCATTTTTCAAACTAAAGATCCACAACTGTGCGATGGACAACGTTTTCTTATTGGGCCTCAGCGACAGCGACAAGCGATGCTAGCTCTTCATGCAGTGTTTTTGAATATCACAACGCGCATATTTCGGCATCGTGTTCTCCATTTATTTACCCGTTTTTCGCTTCGTAACTTCTGTTTTCATTTTGTTTGATGTTAATTTTCTGGTGTTTTTACAGCTCTAGGAATTCAAATACCCACATTATCATACAGAAGAACAAGAACTCATTTACATGCGAGTGAATTAAGTTTTCTACGAGCAACATGGAAAAGGTCAACCATAAACTAACAAATCGCCGGAGGTAGAACACACACTCAGGCGGGAATTGCATTTTCAAATCGTTATAATTTTTGAATCGTTGCAACGTCACATTCCAGCGCCGACCTGCGGGAATAAAGCAGACTTAAAAACGCATTTCTTCCGTTAATCTTCACGGATGACCGTGATAGCATTAGATTTGTTTCAGCACCGCGTAAAAGTGAGGAATTTTGTGCTTTTTGCACTTTTACTGCAAATGTAGTTGGCTCATCAGACATTCTGGGGATGGTTATAATAGAGAAAAATTTGCGTGAATTTGCAACTCTTGAGTTTATCCAGTTTGGTAGCTATTTTAGTGGATCATATCTCCAAAAACTGTTTCTAATTTATTAATCAGATGACTTAAAACTCCCCTACTGCAGTCCTCTAATCTACTTACTTAGATTAGCAATCACGAGAGTCATTTGTTCTCAGGTTTTGATCGGTATTGCTAAGCAACATTTCACAACTCTTATCTTCTCTGCACAAATTTCAATGTCCATTGTGCGCACTAGGTTCCAATTCAATTATCAAAATTTATCATTTCCATTCCTGAAATATATTATGAGATACATTGACGAGTTCCTAATTTAATATCCACCATCCAAAACGCATATGATGTGACATTTTTACGCTCATTCCATTGTTATGGGTATTTCAAAGAATACTTAATACAAATAGATCAAGTTTAAAGTATTAAAAATATTTCCAATTCATATAAAATCGTGCCATATTATAATATACAATGTCTGTTAATCTGATTCAATAGTCTTTGGCTATCATAATTGATATGCCAATAATTAAGCGAGTGATTACTGCTTCCATTTCGCCAGAAAGGAAAAAGGAAATAGATCTGAAAAAAACAGCTGTGGCCACTAAACAACTTTTGATATCTTACTACTCAAAATATAAAAATAGATACACTTGTTTGCATACAAAAAAATAGATTTTTGGTATTTATACATTTTTCCTAATGAAAAAATAATGAATAGTCTTATATTGTTCGCAAAGTAGCGTATGGTGTGGAGCCATTAAAGGAAAATGGGAGTGTTTTCTCCCTTCTTTGAGGAAAGCCTTGCCGTATTCTTTGTAGCAATCCTAAAACTAAGATGCTCCATTGCAAGGGAAGCGGTGCCTTTTTTTAGCTCTCGGCCACAGGTTCCGCACGAAGACTCCTTTCCCTCTTGACCCGCGCATTTCCTCAATCCAATTAGAACTACTGCTATGGCCGCAAACTCTCTTTTCTCAACTTTATCTCCGTATAACATTTAACTTGTGGAATGGATGGCCTTTGAGGTCTGAGCGAACGAGTGATTCGCGACCTCCGTGGCCGAGGAGTCAGCCGGTCGCGCGACAGGTGCACCCAGTCAGCCACAGAGGCGCTAATGTAGCGGCGGTGAAACGTGCCGAGTGGTCCTTCCCTCATGCATGAAGTCTGCTTTCCAACCGATTGGGAAATAATTTTCTTCCAGGGTTTATGGAAAACCCCCAGGCAAGTAAATTGGAATTTTTCATATGGGAAAGCTAATCTATTCGTGCCTTTTCGGTTAGATTCCACTGCGCTCCAATCAGTCTTGATGATAACGAAGGCACGCTTCCAGCGAGGGAAGCCCTCGGCCGACGTGTCCGTGCATGGGCCCACGCCTTCCGCCGGGGGGAGCGTGCTCATCCAGCGGTCCCCAGGCGCGGTCCCTGCGGCGCTGGCTGGTGGCCTCGTTTCCACTCACTCGATTCCATCCGCGGCCCTCGGGTCCAGCGCAAGGAGGCGTCTCATTGGCTGCTAGGCGAGAGGGCACCGGGGGAATCCGTTCGTTTGGGTCCGCCGACGCATTCCCATCGTTTTCGCCGCGGGTATTTCTCCTAATCCGCTCTTCGGCCGATGGGAGTTCTTCCAAACAGAATGTTATCCAGGATTTAATGCAAGTTCTAATGATTGGAGCATGGTGCTGGAATCTTGTTGCCGGGAAACGATGAGAGTGGAACGCCTCTCTATACGCTGCGGGGAAGTAAAAAGAACATGCGGAACATTTGAATTTTTGATTTATTTGAAAAAGTATGTTTACTTCGTCCCATAGATTCTGCGAAATATTTGTAATCAAATATGCACTGGCATGAGTTTAAATATTTATTCCTGCTTCCAGGATGATTGGTTATTGATTCTTCCTAACTCCCGCTTGCGTCGGAAAAAATACTTGGCTCGCTTTTTAAATATGTCTTCCTCTACAATATAAGCTCATGGAAGAGATGTATAATATTATTGAAAATAATTCAGATTTTGGAAGCTATTGAACTTGTATCAACTGTTTTATAATGTAATGCGTATTGGAAGTTTGTAGGTTCAATGGTTCTCAAATTATCGATTCAATGGACACATTATTATTACTTTCATGTATTTTTTTGCAAAATTGATTAATTTTGATACTCAATTATAGATATCGTTGCTAATATATCGATTTTAATGCCTGAAAGTTAACGATAACGATTAAAAATAAGATATCTAGCCATTTATTCTTCGTATATTCAGGCACACATATTTCTGCAAAACTTATTGCATATATTTTGATGGATTTTGTTTTTCATGATTCCCCTTTAACCGTATCACGTGTGCCTCTCCCCTTCCTGAACCAAAATTGATCATCCCTTAAGTAATCATTTGCCCTGCTCTCCAATGATGCTTAGAACCACTGTTCCTGCGTGTGAAATCAAACTTATTGTTCTGTAGTCCTCACATGATGTAGACTTTACCTTTTTTGGAATTGGGACGAACACTGATCTCACAAGTCTTCCGGTCAGATTCCTTTCTCATAAATGCTACGAATTAGTTCATATACAATCCTTCTCCCACATTTTCCTAAACTTTTTAGTAGTTCCATAGGAATGCTGTCTACCCCCATGGCCTTATTTAGTTTCACCTCCCTTAGCGTCCTCTTCATCACATTTTCGGGTATGCCTGGACCTAAGATATCTTCATCTATATAATATTCTCTTTCGATGTCTAAGCTTGCTGGCCTAAGTTCTTTACCACACAATACTTCTATGTATTCCTCTCATCTCTCTTGGGTATTTTCTACTCCAAATATTATTTTACCCAACTTATCTCTGAATGCTTACACAGATTTTTCCTTCTTCCATATAGCGTTTTAACCTTCTTGTATAGTTCGCCAAATTTACCCTTCTTCTGTAAACTATTCAATTTTTCGCACTTCGTCTTCCACCACGCCTGTTTTGGCATATTTATTACCTAACTTAATTTATAATTTGGCAATTTATGCTTCCTTTTACCTAACTCTGTATTTACTTCTCCCGTTTCCTTCTCTCATCCATCTCTGTAATCATCTTATCTGTAATCCATGGTTTCCGTGTCCTTTTCAAATTAAATGTTCCTATAACTTCTTTTGCAGCTTTCGTTACCCCTTCTATTCCGATCATTGCATGGTACTCTGCTCTTAAACTTCAACCATGATTTGCTCCACAATCTGCTGATCCTTCTTCCTTTTCAATCCATTTAATGCTTCTACATTCCATTTTCTTACCCGCCGACCCTGCCTTATCTTTTTGAAACGGACGCTACATTTCATAACAACTAAATAGTGATCACAGTCCGCTTCCGCTATATGGAACCTGTGCGAATTCATCACATTGTTCCTAAACCTGTGCCCAACCATAAAATAATCTAAGTGATACCTTTCTGAGTCATCTGGTATTTTCTATGTATACCTACACCTTTTGTAGTGTTTAAACCAAATTTTGGTGACGACTAAGCCTTGTCTCCTGCAGAATTCAATAGCGTGCTTCCCACGGTCATTTCTCGTACCTTTATCGTAGTCCGCCACCTCATCATCATCTCTTTCTTCGCTCACCGTTGCATTTCAATCCCCCATCGACTTCTCCTTCCTAATGATTGCTTGGTGGCATGTGTACCTGAACAATGACCAAATTCCTCGGTTCTGCTTTTATCTCTACTAGCAATATTTTTTCCATATGCTTGCTCTATGTTGGCCATACTTCTTCCTACTTTTTTCAATATTATGGCAATCCCTCTTCGACTCTCGTCCCCTCCGCTGTATATTGCTGAAAAACTTTCACTCCAGTGATCCCCGCTATCCTTCCATCTCACCTCGCATAGGCCGAAAATATCTATTTTTCCTCTTGCCATCTCTCGTTTTAAATCTCCAATTTTCCTGTCCTCAACATTGTCATAAAATTCCAAGTTTTTATTCTAAATAATTCTGTCTTCTTCTTCATCGGCTTTTGCCCTGCTGCAGTTTGTTTTCCTTTGCAAGGGTTTTGTGGGATGACGACCGCGGAAGCCTTGCCCATACCTCTCCCGCTGTCGGGCTCGACATACGGTTGATTGGGCTGAGTCCCGCGGTTACCAAGACTCACATTCTTTATAATACCCATCATTATATTCTTAGAAACGATAGAGGAGGTGTTTTCCCGTTGCCTTCCTCAATAGTGTTTTTAACGTGACAGCTTCACTCAATGGCCGCCCCACCGCCTCACAGGCCGCCCCACTCAGACGCCTTTGCAGCCGGTGGCCTCACTGAGGAACAGACGCTGCTTGGACTACCTTTTGTTTGGCTTTCGACCTTCTTGCATGGGTGACCTTGAAAAGAACAGTTCTCATTGCTCCCGCCAGCACAGCTCTGGGGATCATCGGAACGCACAAGCCCTTCCTCCACGCCGAAGTTGTTAGTCTATGGTTGGGGGTAATTGGTAATGTTGATCCGAAATTTTGAAATACACTCCTTTTATCTTTGTTAATTAGTTTAAGATAATTTCAAAACGTTGGGATGTAAGGGCCACAAATGGAAATTTGGAAGTTTAGCACGTATAGCGGTCATCAATGGTCTCATTTTTGGTATAAGTGTTTGAAGTTGGTCGAGTCTAGAAAAATCATCCAACTCGCCCGGCGGTAGGTGCGGTTATGTATTTTTATCTACGCACGAAGGTGTGCTTTTGTGTGAGAGCGAATACCGTGTCCCGCCGAGGTAGCGTTATATTAATCGATAGATGGATGTTCCTTCAACCCTTCTCGCCCCCTCCCCCACGTCTCATCCCCTCGCCCCCCAAATCTTGTGTTGTGAGAGCGACCGAGCGAGGTTGCAACCCACCCACGCCGCCCCCCCTTCCTCATCCGCAGAACTCCCCCTTCTCTGAGGGTGCCCCGCGCGCGCTCTCTCTCTCAAACCGCACCCCCTTCCATCCTCCCCCTGCTGGGGGTTTTATTGCCCCGTAAATCTCTCCCCATCCTGACTCTTCCCCGCAAAACCGTCTCTCCCTCCTTCTCCTTTCCCCATTCCAATGTCCCTTCCCCCTTTCCCTCTCCCCCAACCCTCACCCGTTCCTTACCCCTCCCGACCTGCCCCCTGCCCCCCTCGTCCTCCACAATAGGAGCGACCGGAAAAGAGTTGACGAGGGAGGGTTGCAGGGGGCGGAAGAGGGGGCGGGAGGGGGGAGTCCGGGGGGAGGGTGGGTCGGCGCGCGAAAGAGGTGTTACTCTGGGAAAGGTGGCAATCCCTTCGATCTCTCTCAAAAGAAAAACTTAATTCAAAACTTAAAGCGAGGCTGCTCTCGTATCAATGGAATGTAAGGGCGAGGAATATCGGTCGCGGATTCACCAAGTCACTTTTTATCATTCTTTCGAAATGCGATCTTCTTTCCTGTGCATTTTTACATCTTTATTCGCATGTCATAGAATTTATATTTTAAGTTTTCGAATAAGATACATGCAAAGTTTGACGAATGGAATTGAGCCCCAAAACATTCAGGATTAGTGTACGTTTCAAAGCAACTATGACCAATGTTTTGAAATCCTGACAAGCTTTCGAGTCCTGTCACGATTCCTTAGGACCGAGGGGTTGCAGGCCAGCGAGGTACTCGACGACCGCCCCTCATCGAAACAGATTTTATTAGGAGTTTTTACATTTAATTAATGCCAGGCCGAGGATGCATAGAGGGTATATGCTTATTCTACCATCTAAGTAGATTTTCAATCGACAACCACTTAACACTGCTAAATGTCTTCTCCTCACGTAACAATGCAAAATCTGACGATCCCCCAGGCTCAGAAAATATTTCTTCTATTCCGAATACGTTTCATCTTTCTTCATTTCGTCCAATATCCCTATCCCTTTCCAAACCCTATCTAACTTTCCGCTCTTTATAAAAGTCTTAAGCATTGCATCGCTAATCAAAAGACAATGTATTTTTGGTCCTTTTTGGTTTGCTCTCTCCTCCTCACCTTTGGCTACTGCACCTCTGTTTGTATTCAAACCCGTAAATTATTATATTTTCATTTCCTTTTCCACACCTATGTCTCAAAAGTCTTAAGTCTACGCCCAACACGCGACTTCGACAAATTTTTCTCCGCGCGGTACGAGACCAAGCTCATTAACAAAGTGTTACAGAATCTTTTCGTTACCATTATTCTTCAGTACTCGTGCCATACTTTTTCTCTTCTCTATGATTACTTCTTTGTTTAGCACCATTCTTCCTATTTACTATTTCCATCGGATCCAAAACACTGTCAATATCCTCTTTTAACGTTCAAATTGGCCTTCTCGTTAACCTCATTACTTTTTCTTGTTTACTTTGATCTTTTCCGCTTATCGATCATACTGATTTCTTTATGCGTTCAGCTCTTTGTGTTTTGGTATGGGTGATATACACGACTTACTTAACTCATGAAAACCCTTCTCTTTACCTTTTCTTAAAACCCAAATCCCCGGCCTTATTAGATCTCAATTTACTTGATCCCCAGTCTATCTCGTAGTCAAGTAAGCTTAGACCTGAGTTTTCCCTATCTACGTCTTATTTCCTTTATTTGTTGAAGCTTAATGGCCTCATACATGTCATCTACATCTACGTTTACGAAATACCCCTCCAGCACCACAAGGGCGTGTGGCGGGGGGTGTTAGGTCACCACCCGTAAAAGGGAACAAAACCTCATACAAAATAAACACATCCACGCCAACCTATACCCACAGTGGCACATACATTCATGTAAACATTCTTTCAACATACACGTATGCAAATAAAGATACTATCAACTAAAAAACAATGGCACCGTAGGATGCAGTAAGAAATTTATCCAATAACGTGCATTCCAGAATAAGTAAGTAAGTAAAAACAAGTAAGAAGGTGAAATTCCCCTACCACATTGACATGCAATATACAATGGTCTCCTCCTCGAGGACACAGGTAGGTAATGTGACCCCACGCTGTAGGTAGTTGGAGGGGCCCGCTACAGAGAGAGACGAGGGCTGGAAGGGGGAACATAAAAACTGACAAAGCAGAGCAAGCAATACTGTTAAGAGCATTAGATTATTTAATTGCATTCTAATGCGGTCATACGGGAAGGGTTTTGACAACAAAATACACGAGATCAGTTAAAGTGCATGCAACTTAGTAGAACTAATTATTCCCTAGACGCTGAGGGTGCCAAGTGAAATGTTTGCTATCTAAAACCATATAGTTACTATCCCGTATTGTCCGTGGGAAGAAGGAGTCATTGAGTCTACTAGTTCTGGCATCTATATACCGAATTTTATATAGTACATGATCCAAGCGACCAATTTATGTAGGAGTGCGAATAATTTGCGAGACCTCGGTGCCGAAATATGTGGATCTGAATTTATTTAGTAAGTTCAACCTAGCATTGAATCATCTCTCTTCTAATGATTCCCACCCCAACCCCATTAGCATTTCAGTAGCACTTTGTGTTTTATCTTCAGAATTTTTAACAAAACGGGGTGCCTGGCGTTGAACCTTATCAATATCCGAATGAGGCCTTTTTCACTTGGATCCCATCCACTACATGCATATTCTAAATGAGACCTTAGAAGGGCGTGGTAATAACGTTCCTTGACCTTCGAGTCACTTTTGCCGACAATGCATCTAATTAATTCCAAATTTTTATACGCTTGCCCGCAGACTTTACGTATGCCCCATACACTGGACTACCGCGTCCCAAAAAAATGTAGAATGCTTTCCGAATTCGTGGGTCATCTTAAAAATGATATAATGAATTAAATATAAGTCATTGGGATATTCTGCACACACTATTTACTCAAAATATTTACTAAAATATAAGGCATAAACCATAGATTTTGGCGAATCTGTTTGGACATATGAGCCTCTTGTGTCGACCTAAGGCCAACCCTCGGATCGTGAAAGGACTCCCTTTAACCGATCTCGGGTCCATTACACGGCGGAAGCGGCGAGTAAGGTAGCGGATAAGATACTCGACCACTGTAGGCCTTTTTTAGGATGAAGAGTGGGTCGTTAATATCTGGGGATAACGCCGATAAAATCTCTGGGGCTAGCGCAGATAGCCATGGGTTCAGTATGTATTGTTTCTTGGACATACGCGGTGGCAATATATTTCGTAAAAACGCTTTGGAAGAATGTATTTTGAATGTTAGATTTTCCCTAACTGTCAGTATAAATTATATCGTTACAATCTTTTCTGCAAGCCACGGTTTGTTTACCCCCTTTTACTACCCTAGCATACGAGGTCTATCCAGTAAATGCGCGAACTGGTACAATATGGCGGTCATGCTTAATGGTAATTAAAACTTTTTCTTTTTGGTTTAACAACCTAAGTTGACATTAACGGATGTATGATTACTCAATGGAGGGAGTTTTTAGCATCAAGTTGAAAGACGAATTACAAGATTCGCGATCGTGGGTCCGATATTCAACAATATCTATGTCGCAATCGATACCAGGGAGATTGTCTTCACCACCAATTACATTGATACTGTTATTATTTTTACGTGTATATTGGAATATTTGTTCATTGAGGGCAGGAAGTGTTTTACCATCTGAGTCTGGAGGTATAAAGAAATAGCATAGGTTAATGTTGGGTTGATTAGATCACGGTAAGAATCAAACAATTTCTATTGTATTTTTTTCGAATATAAATTGTCTGCCACGAGAACTCCTCATTCGGGTTTTTTGCCCATAAAATAGCTTTACAGGTATGTTACGAGTTGGGTGGTAGAAGGCACGAAGATATCAATTATGCTGTGGCCCCGTGCCGTTGATTTAACAATTTGTTCTGAAGAGTATTTTGCGAATTTTCTACGCCTGAAATCGTAACAAATATTGAAATTATGAACGGAATCTGTGACCTTATAGCTTTTTTTTATTGAGTTAAATTTTAAGTTCGGGAAAACAAACAAAAAAAAGCGTCACATATGCTTATTCAATAAGGTAAATTTCAACTTTTTAGTTAAAATTTGACTTAGTTTTTGTAGCCAATCAATCACCTCAGTAACACCGAATATTCAATGAAGTACCATTAGTTAATCGCATGGTTAGATTTCCTCTGTCCTTAGAGCCTCTCTACGCCATTTCTGTTCGTGTTGGGTGAGACAATCATCTCCTTTCTAATGCGCACACTCGTGACTAAAATCCTTACCAATTTCAAGTTTCTTTGATGTAATTAGTTTGAACTGGCCATATTTTCACCTATGTGGTTTTATCGTTCTAATGAACTGAATTATGGTAATTTATCATGTCATTATATTCAATGGAAAAATATCTTTCGAATAAAAATGAAAACATATTTTAAGAGCCTTTCTCGCCCCGTTACTGAATAAAAACCTACGAACTCGATAGCAGAAATGCAGCTGAGACGCAAAAAAAAACAATTTATCTCATGCATGACCAAAGGCTCAGTGATATTATTATTAACTGCCAGATTTCTGTTGTAAATGCCTCCGATATTCAAGATTCCTGGACTTCCGCCATATATTTTTCGCATCGAGGTCATTCTCAAGAATGCTTTCCCCGCACGAGGGCGCGAGGAGGTGGGATTATCGGGCACCACATCCCTCCCTCCATGCCGAGCCTCGTGAATCGACACCGCTTTGTCCTCTTGATCGCATGCCTGACCTTTCAACGCGATTTTTAAACACGTTATTAGTTCTTCATGGACGCATTTTGTGCAACCAATTTTCCCCGCCGAGTTCTCCCAAGATACTCGTGAATCGGAATGATATAATTATTATCATATTAGAACATCAGGGAGTCATTTGCTCTTAAAGGCCACGTCGTTTTATGGCGACATCGTTGACCTCATCAAATAAACGTCATCGTCATGGGACATTAATTCTAAAATAACTGGAATAACATATTTCATCCTTTAAGAGCTCTGCGCATTTCAGCGTCTCTGTTCATAATATCCTTCCTAGACTCCTTTCATATACTTTATGTACCTGGTGAAAGTCCTCCAACATACTTATTTCTTTATCAGGGATAATCAACTTGGCCTATCAATAATTTAGAGAGCTGCAGCAATGAAATTGCTGCAGCTCTCTAAGTTGTAACCCTTTTCCAAACCCTTCATCCCTTCAAAGCGCCGCCCCCCACCGAAATTACCCATTAGCCTGCTTCCTCTCATGCTAGATCACTCCGTCACTCTTCGCCTCTCCATGCTTCCTTCAACTATGATCTTCCGTTAACCATCGTGCCTCCAGATGTTCCCAATCACTTTCCTTGTTTTTCTTGCGAGTGCCCTCCATATGCTTGCTCCCTTTGCTCACTTTTTGAAGTCCTTCTTCATTTGTTTATCTGAATATCTACTAAATCTCCAAAATACGAGGGCGATTCGAAAAGTAAGGTCTCCTAATTTTTTTTCATGAAAAATCACATTTATTCTCAACTTTGTGTACATCGTTGGAAAGATTGAGCATTTAGCTATTTTTCTACATAGTTACTTTGACAATCAATCACTTTTTGTACCCTTGTAACCAGATTTTTAATACCGGCGTCGTACCTTTCTCCCGCCGCGTTACGAAGCAAACTGACGACTTCTTCTTGTACTTCCTCGTCTGACTTGAATTTCTGTCCCCCAAGGTGTTTTTTGATAGCGGGAAACAAGTAGTAGTCGCTGGGGGCAACGTCCGGGCTGTAAAGAGGGTGGTCGATGACATCACAGCCGAATTCATTGAGTAGGGTGGTCGTTTGATGTGACACATGTGGACGTGCATTGTCATGAAGCAAACACACTCCTTTGGTGAGACAACTTGTTGTAACCGAGGACATCCGACACAATATTCTGCACGGAGAAGTGGCCACTCTCTTCATTAAGGCCTCCCTTTATCTCATGCAGGGTAATTCTCCGGTTGCTGCGCACCATCTCGTCAATTGGAACCACCGTTGATTCCGGCAAACTCGACCGCCCCGACCGCTGTTCATCGTGGACGTTTTCCCGGCCATCAAAAAACTCCCTGCACCACTTCCGCACGTTTTTGATGTCCATACACTTCTCACCGCAATCTTCCACTAAATGGCGATTAATTTATATTGGAGAAGCAGTCTTTAGTTGGCATGGGGACGCGGCGGGAGAAAGGTGCGACGTCGGTATTAAAAAGCTGCTTACAAGGATGCAAAAAGTGATTGATGGTCAAGGCGACTATGTAGAAAAAAGCTAAATGCTCAACCTTTCCAACGATGTCCGCAAAGTTGAGAATAAACTTGATTTTTCATGAAACAAAAATAGGGGACCTTGCCCTCTTCGAATCGCTCTCGTATTACTGTGATCCCACAATTCCATCGACTCCATTCTTCATACTCTCTTCCCTTTTACACTTGACCAAATGTCACATTGGTAGAAAAGTCAGACTCTATATAAAGGTTTTCGAAGAATAATTTTCCTAGAGTCGGTGCTTCTTTTTCATAGGCATTCACGCCCTTCCTACGCCTTTTCACAAGTCTTGTTTCTTTCGTCGCTAGTGACCCTTCTTCCTTAATTGCAAAACTCCTCTCCGTCCTCCAGGCCCAGCCTTACATCAAGATTATCTTTACTTCCACTGCACTTTTACCCTAATCTTATTTGTGTAATCACTCCTGACACACGCCCTAACCGTGATTTGAAAGGTGATGTGTCATATTATGTAATCGCCGCCATCTGCTATCAATATGTGGACCCTGTATCTACAGGTGACCCTCTAACTCCTGTCGTTGCTGTCCATTCCAACTTCCTTACGCATACGTTTCCTTCCGTTACGCCATCGTATCTCACTCTGCGTTCTCGAAAGGAATCTTCAAATCCTGGAGTGCGATTTATCGGTTGATTTTCATGCGCCCTCTTTTCTAAATGGCTTTGCGAGCAAAAATATCTTCCTTTTTTGCCTCCGATCTACATCTTCATGGAATGAAGATCACAATGTATTTTCCACTGTTCTTTATTTAAGTACGGCTGGTTTCAACGCTTAGGCGTAATCATTAGGTACAAATACACTTTCACCTGTTGACGAAGCCTAAGCATTTAAACTAGTACCTAAATAAAGAATAGTAGGAAATAAACATCGTGTTATTCATGCCATGAACATGAAATTCCATTAAGTTGAGCCATAAACCATCGAATGCATCTACATTTTGTTCAGTTGCGTACGCTTTCTTTTTCTTCTCTATTTTTTTGAAGCACGAGGGTGGTCCCAGAAGTACCCGACCCAACAAAGAAAACTTATTGCATTATCTTGATGAAAAAACACTTTCTTCTTAGCCGAATGCGGCCGCTTTTGCTTGATTTATTCGATCAAACTTGGAAATAAGTTCGCATAATACTCGCCGTTGATAGGTTTATTCTTTTTCAAGATAGTCAATGAAAATTATTCCACGCGCATCTGAAAAAGCCGACGCCATGACGTTGCCCGCAGATGAACCGGTCTTCGCCTTCTTTGGAGACGGTTTTCCCTTTTTAACCCATTGTTTTGATTGTTCTGTTGTCTCAGGTGTGAAATAATGGACCCATCTTTCCTCCATGGTAATGAAAGTGTGCAAAAATTTTGCTTTATTGCTGTGAAACTTTGCTAGACACTCAATTGAAACATCTTCAGGACACTGGTTTTGTTCGAGTGTGAGCAAACGCGGCATCCATCTTGCACACAGCTTTCTCATGTCCAAATTTTCAGTTAATATACTATGTACTGTAGTTTTTGAAATGGCTGCTATGTCTGCTAGCTCACGCACTTTCAGTCGCCGATCATTCAGTATCACTGAGTAGATTTTCTTCACCGTTTCTGGAGTTGTTACTTCATGCTCGTGTTGACAGCTCGTACGGCCTCGTTTAAACTCTGCCACCTGTTATTTTACTGTTTCAAACGAAGTGGCAGACTCACCCAGAGTAGAATCCAGTTCAGCTTTTATATCGGTTGGGCTTAGGGTTTTCAAATAAAAGTATTTTGTCACATAACAATGACCAATTTTCTCCATTTTTACAAGTTAACTTAAAACGGTCACTATTGATGGCTGCCAAACAAATACTAAAAAACGCGGTGTCTTCAAACTTGAAACAAATGCTTTCCAGATTGGGTACATTCTAATACAGTGATATTTTTTAAACAACTACTGCCATCTCTAGGTCAGACCGGGTACTTAAGGGACTTCCTTCGTTTTATTCTTGCGGGAATCTTCGAAGCATAAGTCCAAAATTTTTAACATTTTGCTGCCTTTGGGTTTATGGATCCCTGTTTGACTCCTGGCGCCTTGTTTTCCCTTAGATCCTTCAATTCAACGCCAAATTTGGACCAAAGGACGTATTCTCCTTTCTCACGGTCAACGCTGACATTATCCTTACCTTCAAATGTTTTGGCGTGGATTACTTTCATGCCATAAATGATTCTTCTCCGAAAAATCTTTCCAACTCTTCGCTTTCTCCTTTAGTCTTAAGCAATGGTTTTATATTCTCTTATACGAATGGTATTGAGTTTTCTTCTGCGGTTATTGAAATAGTGTCCTACTGGTATGTAAACTCCATAGTCTCATCCCTGGATTACATCGCCCTGCACTTCTTCACACTGGGACTTTATCCGGTCTCCCAGACTTCATCCCTCGGGTGCTTTAAATTTGATTTCATATCTAAACCTTCCGTAGTATATTATTCCTCACTTAAGTCTCGAATTATTTTCTGTCCTATATATTCTTTAGGATCCAATAATAATTCTTTGACCCATGGCTTTCATTATACGTCTTCCCCTCAAATTGTAAGTTTCTTTTCCGCTACGAGGAAGCTAGTTTAAATGTTGGCTATCTTTCTTATATCTTCCAGTTCCGTTTTTTCGTTTCTGCTGGAAATCCAACCGTAGTACAGTTCAAATCAACCTGCTTTCCACGTATATCACCTTCGTGTGTGGCTCTGAAGGAGTGCATGCGCCATTACTATTTGTTTTATTTTGTATCCGTACACCCTCATGAAAGCTCATTCGCCCCTTCATTTGTATTTTGCCCGTGATGGAGCCCTCGCTATCGGAGAGAGGTTCTTCCGGCATCCTCTCTGCTCCAATGCACGCAACAACAACACCTAAAGCAACAGCCGCTGTTCATTTCACTGTTTTACATTATTCCACGTTTAAACACGTTGAAAATGGTAATAATAAAACTGCATGCATCGAATGTTATTAGTATATTTTTCATTGGGAAAATTTTTAATTCTGAACTTCAGCTTTTGTGATATGCTCAAGCGTGGTCCATATTAATTTTCCAATTACCAAGAATTGGTGCACAAGTCAATGCCTATTTCTTTCATTAGTTTTTTGCGAGCATGTTGGCTGAGTGAAAGACAGGAGAGATATTTCAAGGAAGAAAAAGTAGATAAAATAAATAGGCGAAGGTCAGGGGTCAGGAACGGGCGAATGAAATGGGATGCATCGTAGATGCCCTCGCGTTTAAATCCTTCAAGAGCCCTCCCGCTCCGCTATTAAGCCTTTCGCTTAAGCCTTAGCAGGGAATCGATGCGTCTCTCGAGGGGAGAGCAACGAGAGGAGGGTGGGGGGGCACGCGGGAGGAGTGAAATGCGCGTGATAATGCCTGGGGTGGGGTGAGATTTCCGATTCGCCCGTGACCTTGCGAGGGGTCGAAAATCACTTGCGGCAGAGAACCCCCCTCCCTTTCCCTCGGGTTGCCTCGGGGGAAGCGGGCGCTGCTGTTGCGGTGCGGCATCTTCAGTTTATGGGATGGACCGAGGAGGCGCTTTAGTCGGACGCCGATGGGAGAACAGTTGGTCCTCCTAACCTCACCCGTCCGCCCCCCACTACTCGTTCCCTCGTTCCTTCTGGGATCCGAAACCCCTTTTTACGAGGTTGTATAAACGGGGTAAGATGCGATTTATTTATCTCTTTCTCCTTCCGCCCCCTCTCTTCTTCTCCCACCACTGCTCACGGTGCCCGCACGAGGTCGACGCCGCGCTAATGATTTTCTTTACCGTCCGAACAAAAGGACGCCGGCCAAGGTTCGCACGCTTCCTTCCCTTCTTCTCTCCGTCCGCTCTCGTCTTTTAACGGCTGCCTTTCCTCGCCATCCGTGCTTTGATTGGGTCTTACCGAGGACGGCGCCCGTTCCGAACGAGGCCAAGGGGTCATCCCCCGTTTCGGAGGGTGGGAAACGGATGCCCGGCGCTTGTTTGCCCGGTCCCATTACGGTCGGAGTCGCCCCGGGGATGATTCAGCTCAAGTCTTTCCTTTCGAAGCACCTCTAAATGAAAGCGAGCGGTTGGAAAGTGATTGGGATTGCCGAATAAAAGAAGAATGAGCGAAGGATTTGATTTCGCGGGCGCTTCGTTGAATACGCGACTGGTCACGTTATCAGTGAAAGGAAATAGTCCATGTGAGGTTTACATAATTTTCGCCCGTTTTACTGTTATACTTATTTCATTCCTAGTTTCGTCCGTTTACAAGTGTTTAACGTCCAAGAGGCGTTTATTTGAAGACATCGCGGAGTAATGGAAGATTATTTGCGTCAAACATTTATTTTTGCCATCATGCCATTTTTAAGTGTTTTACATTACAAAGTCTTAGTCAATCGTATCTTCATTTGCACGTAATCTTTATTCTCTTAAGTCTTCCGATCATTACGCACGCGATCCCTGTTGACATAAATGGCTTGCGTGTCCGTCCACATTTGCCGTGCCATTGTAAATTTTCATTTGAAGAACACCGGCTCATTCGCCCCTTGATTTAAAGCACTTCCCTCTTCCGCTTCTTCTCTTCTCGGCATCTGCAAATGTCGAAACGCGTCGTGTGAGATGCCTTCGTGATTAACGCAGACACCGCCATTACTGCTAATTTGATTCCGGTTATCTCTCCGAGTACTATGTTGCAAGTGCATTTCTGCGCGCGTCAATGCACGAGAGTGCAATTATCTTTTGCCATTCGCCCAATCCCCAGCCTTTTCATGCGATCGGCAACCCAAAGTGGGTCGCGCTGAAAATTCGTAGTCTGCAGGTATAATTACTTCAGGTATCGATTCCTTTTCCCATATTTCATACTATCTGAGATGCACTCTTAATATTTCCGATAATGACAAGAGTACGACCGCCAGTCGGAAGCATTGCACGCTTTTTGCGAAACCTTGGCTGAGGACACAAAGGATGGAAGGAGGCTGCGCGCGTTCCTTTTTTCTTTTCGATACATTATTTTTACTGCTTTTACAATGGAAGAATTTTCCTTATCCATTGTGAAATCGATTTCCAATATTATGTGATTTTTTCAGACAGTGAACTACGATTATATTTTTTGAATTCATTAAGCAGTATGCAGCGTCCTATATATGGTGACATTTCCATCCACGTCTCCAGCTCAAAGCACACCTGTCCCGCCGTTCTCGCCGTCCAGAACTCGTCGCTATGCAACCAACGATTGGGCGACACGGCCCGACGAGGAATTGGGCACCGAGGGTTTGGGGATGGTTTATCGGAGTTGATTGCTCTGAAACAGATATAAAATCAGTGCCATTGTTGGCAGGACGATGCACACAAATATCTTAATAACCCTTTATTTTCGAATCTCCTCATAACCTTTGTTTTGCTACTAAAACCAAATACTACGTGTATTCCATTGAACACGCACAAAGTGCATGAAAATTTTGAGGATATTCACCATGCTGTTTCTGAAAAAAACCTTTTTCTCAAGCTATGAAGACCCCATGCAGCATATGACTAATTTTACGAATATTGAATATGGATACTAATTGATCATATCTTACGATTTTTCACTCATTAATATAAGTTTTTCGTAGCAGTGTTGATGCAAGCCTGATTAATTACTACCGTATATACAAGTGAGTTTACAGCTTTTTAAACTGTGTTAGCAGTTTCACCTTCAGTGGCAACCCATTCAAGTACTGATCTTGAATCGTAGGAGAAGGAAATAACTATTCCAAGAGTCATGAAAATTTGTTCCTATATAGAAGCGTATACAAATTTTGACTGAAAACGAATGATGGATGGTCTAACGAAGGAGAAATTTGCTAACGACTGGCGTTTAATCTCGTATGATTACGCTGATTTTTCCGAACGTAGCTAACTCTGTAATCTGGATTTTGGTTTTCCATTAACAATGGCTATGAATAAGACGGATATCTTGAGCAATAGATCTCTAAATCCATAGAAGAGTCTCCCTCATAAAGTTTCCTCGACAGTCTGTGACTTGAGGAAGGGACATACTTTATTAGTCGAAGCTTCTTGACTAATGACGTATTTCTTTTCAGCCTTGAAAGTTCATTCCGCTCTCAAGATAATGGCTCTTGTTGATGTCTGACGTCCTCTGAAAGTGGAATGAGCCCAAGGTGTCGATCGGCCGAGACGCGAAGGAACAATACAGAATAAAACAATGCATACTGTACATAAGGCTCGGAATCATGGGAACGGAAAATGTCAGGGCAGTTATGGAAACTCGGATTAATTTGTGGAAATCAGACATATTTTCAATTTGTATCGCTAATTGCTTTTTTAATGCATTCAAAATAATTTTTCCCGGAGTAAATAAGGAAAAAATAAAAACTAAGTATTCTCGTGGAACAATGTGAATTATTAACGTACGGATCACGCTGAACTCTGCTATTGAACAATAATTTGAATCCAATTGATTAAGTGCAAAATAGATAAATTAATGTTGAATTTTCTAAACAATATTAGTTAGCATAGCAATAATTCTATTCATATGGACCAATCTAGTGCGTTGCTATCGTGTGGAAATCGATTTAAAATATTATTTATCATTTTAAATTTAATTATGGTAGCCTTAATGATACGAAAAGTTATATTCGCCCTTTCATCATTTGTGTTCATTAATATACTGGTATTATTGTCTCAAATTTGTAGTTTTCTAATTATTTGATCATAGATACAAAAGCTGTTTCATCTACGTTGTGAACGCAAATTTCTTTAGGATATAATTTATAAACTTATTAGCAACGATTCATGTTTCAATTAATGTTTGAGACGAATCTTCACCAGTAACCACCAATCGAGACGTGTTGATGTCAGGCAGCGCCACAAAAGTGATTAACGGTAGAGCAGACGATTTGTTTGTATTTTCTCAGTTTCACGGGAGATCAGAAATAGTTGATACTGCTGCGATTCGTCACAATTTACATCTGTATCCTTATGGTAATACGTTTTTGGTTCGTAGCATGGTTTCATTGCAATGATGAAAGTGGTTTCTCTTGTTTCATTAAATCGAAATAAAAATTTTTAAAACAACGTTATGACCATTATTACTGTAATAGTATTTTTATCTTTCATCCCTGTCCTCTTTGAATTTTCTAGACCATTCCAGGTTGTAAATAATACCTAAACAGAGCGGCAAGCTATTGTGAGTGGAACATATGGTTTCTGGCCACGATGGGCCGAGTTCAAGAACGGACGGTGTACCTGAATGCCCAATTACGCAATACGCAGATGAAAGAATTAGTAGTTTTTGTGTACTCCTTTCGGAAAGATCCTGTAGATCTCCGGAGAAAGATAAACCAGGACCTCTTATTGAGGAGACGGGAAGTCTACTCGAGTCCTTTATTTACGTTGAAGCAATGGAATGACCTCTCCGCTCACCTGTCTGGGATTCCTGAGTGCCCTTCAACCAATCCTGGGAGTTGCAGACTGCGCATTTATCTCCTCAAAACTCTCGGCAAGGTAATAGAACTTGTTGGGATACAGTATTTTGGGAAAACTCTGTATCCGTCTCCTTTCTTGGAGTAAGTTGAAAACATTGTAGAACTATGCTGCAAGATGCGAGTATTCGACAACAGCATTCTCTAAGTCGAGGAAGGAGGCTACTACTATTACTATTTAAATTATAAATTATATTTGAGTAACTATGAGACCGTTTGCCTTTGTTTTATACGCGGTAGATCATCGTGGATGGTCCAGCGATTGAGAAACATGTTGAACGGCCCCCAATACCTTTGAATGGACATCATCCTGTCGAAACTCTCGCTTGTCATGCACTCGCTATTCATCTATCCATACATCATCCGACTTATGCGATATTTCATTATACGATAAGTTTCCGCAGATACGACGGCTCCAAGCGGATTAAAAAATAATTAAATGGAGTCGTGCTATTCAAAAAGTTCGGGAACCTTTAAAATATACCTCGCCCCCGAGTCCCCATGCCATCTGGAGTGCACCTCCTGCCATTCACCACCCGGCCACTCGCAATATCTTCTGCACCCATAAATTCAGGCCGTGGCTCACTTCGTACAAAGCTTGGTCGCCCCCTTCTCGTCGTTCGTCGAGCACATCTCAATCCGGGAGCAGAGAGCTCGGTCGGGGAGAGGGGGATGTGTCCTCGTCCCCCGGTTGCCCGCGGGAGTCTGCCGAGCGGTGGCGTGCAGATGAGAGACGTGCACCGAATGACTCCTCAAAGGCGTTTTATGGCGCACGTCGTGCGTCTCGTGATCCGTAAGCTCTAAATGACGTCGCCGAAGGGAAGACTCAAAAAGCTAATCCATCAATCCCAAGAGCCCTCCTCACTCCGCGTCGCTCCGTGAGAGGGCGCGATCAAAGGCCTCGCTAACATTCCCCCCTTTTCTTTCTTTTCCTAACTTCAAAGTCCAAGTTCCCCGTCATATCTTTGAAGGCAGCACCCGCGCGAACGAATGAATGGATTCCCTTCGTTTGCTGAAGAAATACCCCCGGTGACACATGGCACGGGCTACTGTGCTGATCTCCTATGTTTTTTTATTTTCTCTCTGAGTTGCCGATCCATTTTTTTACCAGCTCTTCTCAAAGGAAGGGAACTGAAAATGTGAGGTGGGATTGAGACTTGCGGAGGTGACAACATCGTCCTTACCGTGGCCTAAATTAAACACATGCGAGGAGTCCACTGCCACCACCACCGCCGCCTAGCGGGGGAAAAATGAAGCGCTGGTGTCTTAGTGGGCTCTCCATCTTCCTCGCTCGCTTTACCTTTCTCCTCTTTTTCTTCCTCCATTAGAAGGCCCGTCGAATGAAACCTCGAGTACGCTTCATCAGATTGGATTCCTTATTCTGTTTCCTATCTATCTCGCCCTCGATTACCGGTCTTTTACGAGTATTTCATTCTACAGGGATGTCGAAAAGGAAATGAGATGTTCATTGCAAAATGTGTGGTTCATTTGATCGCTTTTCTAGTGACGCCCGTTTGAATATCTTTAGAATATACGCCGTTTGCTCCTTCACGAGTGATAATAGATGCTATTTGTGTCGCCGTTCGACGCAAATACTGCTTTGAAAGTTTATTTACGATCAAAAAATTGAATTATCCTAGAGGACCGAAAGAAAATATTAATTCAACTGGAAAACGCACTCTAAGATGAATTATTTTGATTTGAATCTTAATGTAAAATCTTCTACAGTGCGTTTTTTATTGTATGATGAAATATTTGTATCGTGCTGTCAAATAGTAGTAGTTCTTGTTTTTCTATGAAATATGAAAATGATAAAAAAGGAAATATCTCGTTGACCGTAATTATCAATGACGTTGCCATCGCTGTTAGCTTTATTTCGGACTCGTGCCATTTTAACTGAAATTTTTATGCTGACACAAAATGTCTACTGATGGTCGTCACAAGTTCTGTTTCTATTTTGAGCGTAAATAAGCTCATCGCTGTTAGCAACCTTCAAGGATCTATCTGTTTTGAGTAATATTTTTAGAGTGGAAAAATGGAATGAAGGGAGCAAGTCACTAAATTACAGGGAAAGGTGAATAAAACCTCAAACGAATATTTTTCGACATTCCTTTTCTTTCGTTTCTGAATGAAACCCTTGGAAAAGGATTATTTTCCAATTTTTGGGGGGTAATCAATAATTCTCCGATGTACGTTTGGAAGGAACGGTGTCCGTCGGCGCTACGTGCGGTTTGAATCAAGTCAGGCGGTATCCAGAGAAACGGCAGATTAGATTGTAATTAAGATATAAAAGATATAGAGTACATAGTGCATTAATATATTGGAGAAAAATAAATGATAAAAACGCATCTACATATAAAGTAGGAGCGTTCAAAATGAGTCATTTAGAACAAGTCTAGTAGGTACTTTGGGGTCCTCCAACCTATCAAGTTTTGACGCAGCCAAAGAGATTCTTTTCTCAGTTTTTATTCATCTATATCTATATAATGCCCCGCAAGCCACCGTAAGGGCATGTGGCGGGGGTTTTAGGTCACCACCCATAAATATCAACCATACCACATGCAAAACAACAACATGGAAAATTACACCCACAGCAGCGCACACACTCATGCAAAAATCCCTTCATCCAACACTCATGCAAACACATATACAATAAACCAACAAACAACAGCACCCCAGGATGCACCACGACAGCCATCCAACAACGTGCAAGCCAGAGCATAACAAGCAAGAAGGCGGAACTCCACCACCACATGAACATGCAGTACAAAACACTCTACCTCCCGAGGAGACTTTGAAAGGTAGGGAATGCGACCCAACGTTGCAGGTAGCAGTCACCCCGCCCCCCCACGGAGAGGGACGAGGTATTGAAGAGGAGACTTAAAAATAGATGAACAGAACACTAATGAGATAATTCGGAAAGAATGTGTTTTGACAACAAAACAAATGAGGTTAGTGAAAGAGCATGCAATTGAGTAGATATAATTATTACCTAGATGCTGAGGGTGGCAAGTGGATTTTTTTATTAATTGACATTGTTTCTTTTTACATGGAATAAATTAAATTAAAATGTAATATGCTTGCTTTTTACTGACAAAATACGGCATAAAACTTATATTTTGAACTGTACAGCAGCCATATACCATTAGCAAGAAGACGCCAGCCGGAGTGCTGGCAAATCTCTTTGATTGTCTAGGCAACGGGTTTGGTGAAAACCCGGGAAACATTCAGAGGTGATAGAACCCGCGGGATCGATACAGAGCATGGAAACTTCCAATCGGACATCAATTGGAAAACAGTTTCGCTTCTAATAAAAGTGATCTCGTGATCTTTATTGCTTACTCCGCTTTCAAGTTTTACCGACACTGATTCACCTGCACGCTGTAGGCAGTGGGTTTTGAAGAAATCAGCGGATCCGATCTCATTTGTTGCCACCAGAGCAAATTATTTCCCCCAGACCATCGGTTAAAAAATAAAGAGGCTGTGAATTAAGTTAAAGTTAAGAGTGCCGGAAATATTAGAGTTGCAAGCATCATTCGTCTCGTCCGGGATTCCCACTCGTACCCCTCGATATTCGGTGGAGTAATGGGACAGACACCCGCGTAACCAGCAGATTTGGGGGCGACTCGATGAAGTGATACTTCTAATCGGTATAAGCAGTAATGAAGGGAAGATGTTCTTAGTCGTTGTTGGGAGCACTTTCCAAATATGTGGCGAGAAATTCGGATTTATCCTGTATGATATTGACTCATAAGTGAAGAAAATAGGTAATAACATCTATCAGACTCGTAAAAGACTGCAGTTGGAATCGCACAGACTATTTTGCACAATTAATTCGTAATTGGAAATGAGATCCACTGGGATCATGAAGACTCGCACCACTGGGTTTAACTTGAAAGAAGTGCACGATATTTTTCCCCGTCATTCACCGTGACCAGTTTTCGGATCTGGACTCCTTGATTTTCAACCGAGTGCTTTTGAACCAGTTACGTTCCTTCACTGTCATGTTCCGAAAGATTTTGAAAGGAGTGGGTGTTATGTGGGATTGCCGTACATACAATGAAAAGAAGTATTCCCTATCTGCCACAGTCCACGAGGCTAAAGTCACATAAAAGAGACACAGAGAAGTGGACTCACGAAAACGAGAAATTTCAGGCGGTGTTCATTGTGAAGTTTTTTCCTGATTTTGTCGCTGGAAATTACGGGATCCTAATTCAAATCTTGGCCCGGGGAAATTATTTTTCAATGAAATTATCTCGCGACATTGTTGAATAGTGACTCCATTAAAGATACTGCTTTTGCGCCAGTTCCCGCAGTTTCTTTAAACTTGAAACCATAACTTAAGTTATAAGTTCTGATTGCTGCATCGCTACAAAAACTAACACCAGGTACTTCCTTCGAATCTTGGGTAGAGGTAATCCCGCAATATTTGCTTATACCTGCAATGGACAAATGGGTAAACGCCAAATGGCGCCTAGTTCCACATCAATGTGGCTGTTAAATCACTAACTATTATTTGCCACGTAATCAGCGTCCATTGCGGTGTCACTGCGGCGCTCTGGAGTGGGACTGCTAGATTCCGAAGGCCACGCTGGGGAATTTCCCCTGAGAAGAAAAGAGTTTTATTCGCTTCCTTTTTTTTAAGTATATTCCGCTAATTGTCGACTTGAGGGGAGTAGATAAGTCTTCTCGGCGGCGAAGGGGAGAAAAAGATCTGCGTCTTTTATTTTGTGAATTATAGCGTGGAGGATTGGGGAAAGGAGTGGTGGGGGAAGATGGGCTTGACAGGGTGTGGTGAATTGAAATGGATGAGGAGCGTTTCGAGGAAGAGGAAATGGAGGGAGGGCGGGAGAGTGGAAACGCAGGGATTTGGAAACAGCACCGGAGATCTATGTGGTGGCATTTGTAGTGGGGAAATTTGTGCCCTGAGCCATCGATGATTTGGGGATCCATCACGGCCAGAAATAAATCGTCACTATTCCAGATATTTGAGTATGAGGAATAAATAAAATCTTATCTTCATTAAATAATAGAATTATTCAACAAAAACATGAAGGATATCAAAATATTTCACTCAAAATCGATTGCGTGTTGTGGTTTGCGCTGTTTCAGGAAACAAACACTGTCAAATGATGGTGTGATGTTTTGATAACCTCCCTGGAGTACCAGATGTTTGGATAGTGAGTTTACAATTGTGCTAAGCATCATCTACTGAATGTTGTCATTAGGATTTGGGGGTTTTTTATGTCATGTAATTTAGTGTTTACGAGTCTAGTGGTGTGTAGTGACAAGAATCTTCAGAATTCTACCGTAACGCGGTGGACATTAACAAATGAAAACGAGAAGCGTGACAGGAGAAAACCAATTCGTCTCTATGGCAACAGGATTGGCGTGGACTAGAGGTAAATGGGATGTGAGAGAGAATGAGAATGGAGGCAATCAAATGGATGCAGAGTAAAACAAGCGAAGTTATTCTAATCGTGGGCGCTGGGAAGATAAGATTATCTGGAGAGATCCGAAGAAGATGCTGTAGTTAAGTGCAAATAAGTGGCAAAGCAATGATATTCGGCTGGTTGAATGGCATGAATCGTTGAAGATACTGACGGAGAGGACAAAGCTGGATACTTGAACTTGAGAGGGATTAAGATAGGCGTGTTCTTGCGGAGGAAGGTAAGAGGGTTTGTGGAGTAAATGGCACTTTATTTCGAAATATCCTTTGTGTTTATTTATTATTTAGTGTTGTGTATGAGGAAAGAGCATAAGAGTAGATTGCAGGGGCTTGCGAGATGTAGATGTGGAGAGGGAGAACAGTGCTGAAGTCCTAACCACGGCGAGAGGAGAAGTGAGACGGCCGTTTGGAGAAATTGAAGAAAGGAAGAGCAAATGGATGACGGAGATACTGAGATCTAATGACATTATTCAATGCATAATAATTATAAATACAAACATGTCACTTTGAGATTTACTTGCTGTTTTGCGAAGCTTTCTCCCTTCCAAAATGGTAGGATACAACAGAAGCGGTAAAGTTTTTTTTTTTTTAAGTTTAAAGGCATTTATTTCGCGATCGTGTTTGTATGTAAGCAGGAAAATAATATTAGCAATGATGCAGATTATGTAAAAAAATGATACCGAATGCCGGTTTTAGGAAAAAGTTCCTCTTTGGGGTCAGAGGGTAAAAACATTGTTCATACAAAGATTATCGCGATGTTGGAATACCTTTCATCATTTTCATCGGGAGTAGTTTTAGCCCACGGACGGAGTGAAACCCGCTAAAGCCCCGAAATTCTGTCGTTATACTTTTATGAGTGTTGCTGGCTGGAGCGCTCGGATTGGATGCACCGGAGTTTGGCTTTCCTCGGGCGGCTTGATTGGCCATTCTTTGGTGAGGTCAAATTACCCTTTTCCTCGTCAAACTAAGCGTATTGTAGTGTGTCCTCACGGTTGAAGTGTTCAGGCTTCTTCATTATTTCTACAGATTCTCTTATGATTCTCGGTAAATAGCGATCCTTCCCCGTGAGGACCCCTCTTTGGCCGACGTAAGATTCCCCATATGAGCACTTTATCTCATATACTCCTTCGCTCTTGAGGTCGCGGATCCGGTCCTTATATTTAGGGATTTTCTTCCTCGTGGAGAACCTAGTTATCACATTATGCTTTCGCAGTAGTTCGCTAATCTTTTGTGCCACCCCTGCGACAGACCTAAGCAGGTGGCATAAGCAGCTGGTTTTTATTTTTAAGGGTTCTCCTTGATCCATTTTCTGTCCAAAATTTGGCCTTTCGACGGGGTCTATTTTTTCTTTGTGGCCCTTGAGGATACCGTTTGATTAGAGGACCCTTGTAAAAAGAAGTGTAGGAATCTAATCAACAGATGGAGGTAAAAATCTGCATAAATATAACTAATACTTTAGAAAATCATATTTTCAATGAATAAGGTAATATTGTATAAACATGGTTTTGTAGGTGATTTTTTTATGATCAATAATATTTTATATGATTTTTCAAAACTATTGTCAAGGATATGATTTTTAAGCATTATTTAAAAATTGTGTATCTCTTTTGTTTCACGTATAACAAACCTAAATAAAGATAGCAATTCCTTCTGCCACATCTTGCCCTTATGTTCTGCGCAACATGTGTGCATGAAGGTGTATATGCGTATTCTTTCAGAATGTTCACTCGAAAGAATCTTTCACAGAATGCTATTCTAACAAAATATCATCGAATATTACAAGGGTGATAGCTATTTCATGAAAGCCTGTCAGTTTCATCTAATTGTTCAACGGATTGTTATTTTATTATTTGAACAATATTTTCTATAAATCAACCTTTTGCTTATCTAACACTAAAACGTGTGTTTAAGTTTCAAAATTGGGAGACCCTCTCATTGGACTGCGTTCTGTTATATTTCAAGTCATATATCCGAGAACGGCGATTGTTTTTTTCATTCTCAAACGGCTTAGGACATGTTTATTTATTTATATACCCTGCAAGACAATATTCGTATTTTGATCCCATCTAGTTCGCGGAAAAATTTTTATTTTAAATCTATCTGTTCTCCACTTAATATCTCTAATGTTATTGACATGATCTCGCCTAATGTAGTACGATGGGGAAACAATACATTTTCAACATCACTGCTAAACAGACGTCCTTCCAATTTACGCAAGAGATTTAATCAGTAATCTAATCTTCTCTCCGTGAGTGATTCCCAGCCTAGCTGCTCTAATATTTGGGATACGCTCATTAGTTTATCATAACAACGTTTTACAAATTTAGCTCCTCTGCAATGCACGCGATTTAATTCGGCAATAATATTCAACTTATTGAGAATCCCATTACTTGCAGCATATTCTAAATGAGACCTAACCAGCAAACCTCAACATATCTTTTTGAATTTTTCATCATATTTACCCAGTACTCTTTTAATTAATCTTAATTTTTTGCTAGCTTGTCCACATATACCCCGTATGTATTTCACCTAGGAGAGGTCGTGAGTGAGGGTAACGACTAGGTATATAGTTAAGTCTACGCATTCAATTTCGGTATTCCCGATGCAGTAGTCGCTCGGGAGGAAATTACTCTTTTTCACAAAATGTATCACTGCGCACATTTTTTAAGTTTGATTCTTATTAGCAAGTGTCACACCAGCGTTGTATAGCATTTAGGTAATCTGACAGCACAACTGTGTCCTCAGGATCACGGATATCATGGTTAACCACTGCATTGCCTGCAAATAAACGCATCTTACTAGTGACTACGGAGTCAAGTTCGTTAACGTAAATTAGTAATAAAAGAGGTCGGATGACACTGAGGACTGACACCTCTCTTTCACTTTCTCATTACATTTCTCCACCACCCGTTTTATGAAGCCGAGTTTCTTTAAAGCGGATCCACATATTGTCCTGATATGTGCGCCCAAAGAAAGGCGCGGTGTTAGAACTACCCCCAAATATTTAACTTGATTTGCAGTAGTTAGCACTGAACCCTCCGTTTCATTGCTTATGTCCTGTCGTCACCTACTTTGTTCCAAATTTTCAAATTTCGCATTTGGCTCTATCAAGCTTTTATCCCCATTCATTGCAATAATCCGAGATTATAGATCTAGGTCTCTAGAGAATAGCTAGAGATCTAGCTGGCTCCTAATTTCCGTGTATACCACCGCGTCGTCAACAAATTACCTGAGATTGCCACGAAGGGGTGAGCTTAAGTCATTAATGTATATTAAGAATAGAAACGGCCCTGTCACACTTCCCTGGAGGACACCAAAAGTACCATCTCTATTCGTTGAGCATAACCCATCGATGGCTGTTATTTGTTTTCGATTTAACAAGAAGTAATGAAAACTTCGTTGCAATTTTCCACAGTTAAAACTTTATTGCCGACCATGGTTTCGATACACTGTATCATCTTCAGGTGAGGAAAAGTACAAGGAGACTTTTCCTTGTACTTTTCCTCACCTGAAGATGATACAGTGTATCGAAACCATGGTCGGCAATAAAGTTTTAACTGTGGAAAATTGCAACGAAGTTTTCATTATGTCTCGATTCCACAATATCACGCCTGACTCTTCACTTTTCGTTAACAAGAAGTCCCTAATTTTCTCCTTGATACAATAGCATTTAAGTTTGTGTAAAAATTTAATGTGTTGGACCCTATCGAAGGCATTTTGGAAATATAGGAATACCGCATCGAATTGTGTAGTTTTTTCTCGATCTAGGTATATCGTAAATGGAATGAATTAATTGTGTTTCGCAAGATCTGCTCTTATTAAATCCGTACTGGTCGTGGCTTAGTACACTCCTACTATCAAGAAATCGCATAATGTTACAGACAATAACGTGTCCTAATATTTTACAAGAGGTTGATGTTAAAGAAATGGGTCAGTAATTGGTTGGTTTATCCCTATCGCCGCCTTTATAGATGGGAGTTATATATAAAAATGGGGCAATGTTCTCAGCTAATTTCTTTAATATTTTAGCAGGCATTTTTTCCAGACATGGTGCTTTGTTTCCTTTAAAACTACGGAGCAGATGTTCTTTTCCCTTCTTGGTCAGTGTAATATCGCTCATGTGTTCCCTGGGTGGGTTTGGAAGATCGTTTGGTGCGTTAAATTTTTTATCAAAGACGCTCTGGAAAAATGTTTTTAAAATAGTTGCCCTTTTTACGCTGTCTGTAATAATTTATCCATTTCCGTCTTCTAAGAATGCAAAATTGGAAAATTATCTTGTATTGCCGTCTATTATTGCCTCTAATAATAATCTGCCTTATCTTTTTCAATCGATCGCTACATTTCATGACTATTAAATTGTGGTGGGAGTGCGCATCTGCTCCCGGTAAACCTCGGGAATTCATTATTTAAATGATTGTTACGATTTAGGGCTTAGAAGTCATGAAGATATCAGGTATGATTTGGTTCCATAGTGGTGATTTACTTGTAACAATTTGTTCTTAGGAGTGTTTTGCGAATATATGATGTATTTCTATGAATGATTTCTGTTTTTGGCAGAGTTTCCTACGCAGTACGCGACCCAATTGATTGACGGTAGATTTGAGTCACCAGCGATTATAGTAATACTCTTTCTAGGTTTGTTGCTGAGAGTGGATATTTGGTCGTTGATCTTGTGTAGAACATCTGTATTAGTATCTGGGGAGGTCTGTAAAATGAGCCCACGAATCTGTCGTTGTAGTCCTTGATGCTGCACCAAATCCATATATATCATTTTCATCGCATTTATATCTTTGGCTACTGTGATGTGACTTAACAGCAATGAATATTCCCTTACCCAATCTATTAGGCCTGTCTCTTCTGCAAATTGGGAAACCGCTAGAAAATACTTCATTGTGTGATATATCTCTCGTGAGCTAACTCTCCGTTCCAACTACTAAGTCTATCTTGTACCAAAAGAATATGTTCACAATCCGATATTTTATTTCTAATGCTACGGCGATTTATTTTTATGATTTTCAATAGGTCAATCATTTTTTGTTTTACCATTTTATGTCTACTCACAAAACTGTTTCCTGGAGATTCATGGTTAACATAGGCAAACGTTTTACCTTCACTTATATCACAATACAGGCTGTGACAGAATGAACTCTCTGATTTGGTGGATGAATTGCAAACAAATCAACCCAAAATAATTATGAAAGAGTTTTATTTCTGAAAACTAGATTGAATGCCAATTTATTTTCATAAGGTTTGGAAAAATATATCATCCAGGTGGCGACTTTGGTGAGCGATACACATGTTGAGTCGTTCAAAAAAGTTTTCGAAACCTCCTCTCAGCTTATCTGGCGTTATTCCAGTGACGACAGCTGTGATTGCCTCCTTAAGAGCTTCCAAGGCCATTGGTCGAACTTGGTAAACCTCAGCTTTGAGATATTCTCAAGGAAAAAAATCACATGCATTCAAATCCGGGGAGCGAGGGCGCCATTCAGCATCCCCTCATAAGGAAATCAGGTGGCGGGGAAATTGTTCTTGCAGGATTTGGCGTGGAATACGGGCAGTATGAGCCGTGGCACCATCCAGTTGAAACCAAAAGGCTTCTGTGTCAGATTACTCACCACACTCTTCCATATTGTGGAGTAAAAAGCTCTCCAGCATCTCACAATAGCGTGCAGAGCCCACAGTAAAAGTTGAACCTCGAGATTCAAAATAGTAAGACCCTATAATGCCTATCGAGGATACAGTGCACTAAACTGTCATTTTGGGGAAATGAAGAGGTCTTATGTGAGGTTGTCAGTCACCCCGTAACGAAGAGTTTGCTTATTTACCGAATCGGAAAGGTGAAAATACGTTATATCCCTAGACCACAGAATAGTGCCGGGTTGTGCAAAGGTTAAAATGGCTCTGCGAGCATCTACGTTTCACCCGGTCGTCTGAAGAGGGTAAGTGAAGGTCAGAATGTGAAATTCGCCTTACCGTTCTGGGCGATATTCCAAGATCAGCAGCATGTTTCCGCGCAGAGCGCGATGGAGACTGTTCACTAGCTGGCTATCACTGCCACGATGTTTTCAGGTGTCCGCACACTTTTAGGTCCCCAGCTGATTTTTTAAGAAGTGCAGATTCTGTCACCCGTGCACTAGTGATCTGTTTTCTAATGATTTTAGGATCAGGAATCCTGCTATGACGAGTCCAAACCGCCTACGAAAAGCCCTCTGCGTCGGCACCACTCTATCATTGTTTTTAAGGAAAGTTTCTGCGTCAAAGCCTCGATGCTTACCAGACCACTGCTTAGTAATTAATATAATTGACGTTGTTTTGTAAAGATAACGCTACTACTCACACTTCGCTATTTTACCTGCGCGCTCCTCAGAGATTTTTTAAAACAAGGGAGTCCATTCTGCTTCACTCTGTATATAGTAATACCGAGTGATGAGGAAGTAAAAAGAGAGCGTCAATTTAAAAGCTCTTGGCGATCGCATTTAAAAGCAAAAGGCATATATTTTTTTCGTTGTTTCCCCAATTTCTTTTGCTTTAACAACTTTGAATTGAGTGTATTCTTTGTTAGTTTCCTGGTGTAGCTGTTTTCTTGAACTTTAATTTTAACTTTTTTGAAGTGAATGGATAGAGATAGCTTTTTATAAACAAACCTACATCATCGGAATTTTAACCCATAATAATGATGATGTAACACGTTTGTTTTAGACCGTTAACGGCTCAATCTGATAGTTAATGTTGATATATTATTGATTTTGATTTGAGGTGATAGAATATTTATTTCAACATTTAATTGATGAATTATATCACACTAATATCGTTACTTGAAATCGTGAGTGAAATTGTAGGAAGCTCGAGTGCTCTAAACTTATTTTAAGGGCGAAGAAGCTGAAAGCTCGTAAACAATAGGAATGTTAACAGTTGACGTAGATTTCGAACTAATATTATTATTATACAGTTTTATATGTAATAGCTACCTCCTCTGAGTGTCCGCGAGACATCAAGTCTCAGGTTCAAGACTCAGGTATCTCACACTGTTTCACTTCAACGTGGAAATTCCTCTCGGGTCTTCTTCCACCGAGCGAAAGAGAATCCTCAGGTTAAGAGCGAACGCTTTCTCTTAAGACGATGACCGAGTCGAGTGTCCAAACGACGGCCAGGGCGGAGGCTCTCGCCACACGGTGGGAGACACCCGAGAGAGGAAACGCTACACGCAATACACCGGGAAAGCTTTAGAATCTACTTTTTTTAACCCCAAAGTCCTTTCGCGGTACATAGTATCTTTAAATACCCCATGATACCTAATATAATAAATTTATCTTTAACTTTTAATTCTTTATAATTTAATTAAAAATCCTCAGAAATCGTGTCAACAATTAAATGCCACTAATGTGTGGGCGGACATACTACAATCTGAAGCTACGTAGATGTGCTAGTCTCGTTGAGAAGTCTTGGTCCCTGAACCAGCGCCGTGCGTCAAAGTTTTGAGATCACTTCTAAAGCTCTCTCTCTACAGCGGTTAGTCAGGACAGGTTCACCTCGGACGCCAGTTTAGTTCTTCTTCCGTTGAGGAACGTCGAAGTTGTTCCCAACATAAAAACTTAAATCCCAAATGCTTGCCATTAATTTAGATTTGCATGTGTGGGCAAGGCATACCGGGATAAACCGATATCCTGTACAAAAGAGTTTTCTTCATGTGAAGCGAGAAGCGGAATGATGATCGATTGACCCACCGCCACTGATAATAAATATGAATTGAGCGAGATAACCGTGAAATAAATAACCCCAGAGTATGACCTCTGCTTAGACGGAAATTCCCGTTTCACGCCCGAGTAACCAAATGCGGAGTAGCAAGCGAGGGTCGGGGTTGTGGTGGGCTCATTTGGAATTGGTGAACGAGCCTCGGAGTCATCCCCGCGGGGGATCCGAGGATGCCAATCGACAAATCTTCCTGAAAACTTTGGATCCTAAAGAATTAAAAGCTGAGAATCACGACTCCGATCTCCAGACTACTCCAAAGCTCTCGAAAGTCGACATTTGAAGTGCCCTTGAGCAGCGAATATAATTTCCCGTGGCAATTCCCATTTCACTTTAAGTTGGCAGGAGTAGTTTCCACTTTTCATTACTTTTTCCGTCGAAAGTATATTGAAGAGGGTCCCAAATAGGACCACAGTTAAAGGACTTTTTGGGTTACTTCTATCCATCTCCCGAGTTACCTAATCTACATTGTGGAAATAAGGACACTATCTGCAAGGTGAATTTATGTTAATCGGCAAAAAATAAGGACGTTATAAGAAGCATAAAGTATTTGCCATTAATATGTCACATTTCACATTGCAAAAATATTTGAAAGATAAAAAGAATGATACTATATTTTAGTCCACTCTTACCCCAATAAAATGGACTCCATCTAAGCAATGGTAAATAAAAGTATGGCATTGGCAAAATCTATTCTTATAATTACTCTTATTATATCCTACCATTGAGGGTATATTGACGTAATCAAGAAGAGAACAATTGTAAATTTCATTTCTCCTCCTAGAAAACACAACCTGACATCCAGTACTACGTACTATGAATTCTTTTTCAAAGTTGCATGCTTCCTTTCTACCTTTATTACGTCCAATGCTCCTAGTAATGCCGACTTATTTGCTGTATTATATTAACCACAGATTCTGTGTTCACAGTAATATTCTATGAATTCCTCTACTTCCGAAACATAAATGCAAAAATGTTTTAATAATATGCATAATGCTAATAAAATATTTGCTTCCAACGCTCTGATATAAATGAATCCAATTATCAGGTTGAATAATGATTTTAATTGCCCATTTTTAAGTTAATAAATAATAAACACAGCTTTAAGTGGATTAAAAAGGACTTGAAAAAATTGAATTGAGAGTCTGTTTTATGTAAACTCTTTTGAATTATCTCTCTCTGTCTGGAGGAAAAATGTTGTGAAATTATTTTTTTTACCTACATTTATTACAGCATCTCAATTATAGTTAATTCCATGTAATATTAACTCTGGATTTAGCAATGCCCTTTGTTTTTCAATGTTGAGTGTGAAAGCAACTAAAATTCTACAGTCAGTGTTGCTAGATAAATAAATCTCTAAAAATTCATACCTATATTAACTATTTCACCTCTCCGATTAAAATCTTCACTAATATTTACTTTGCGACTTTAATTAACGTTCACCTTAACTCCTTCCGTATTTTCTGACAATTGTAAACAGTTCTGTAGGGATACTATCTACTTCCACCGACTAATAGAATTCCATACCCTTTGATACTTTATCTTTTACCCATCACATATCTAAGAGTTTAAACTCCTCTTTTTTATTCTGTTAATTCCCCATTTAAACGGAATCTTTGTGTATTTTTATGTGGCTTATAAAAGAACACAAACTTCTTTTTTAACTCGATGCAGATCTGCGGTACACATGTGAATCACATGTTTGCATAACATCAAGGATAAACGTTGACTGGCAGAGACCAAGACCACTACAATTTTCCACTAGATAAAAATTTTATTCACGACCAGTTCCGAAGTACTGCCTATTTTTCAAGTAAAGCTATCACTGAACAGGTGTATTACTTATCAAATTTATATTTTCTGGTAAATTGTAGTGGTCTTCATTACTGTTAATATGGAGCAGTTCCACCACATCACACCTGAATCTGTAATTAAGATAAATGAGGAATTCATAATTTGATTTCATTTGGGAACAAAATACATTCTCCTGCATTATGCATGAGAAATGGTTGTCTTTATTACTTATTTCAATGATATTACTCCTTTGCGTCAGTAGAAAGCATAAGAGTTTTAATATTTCGTTTAAAATATTCCCTAATAAGTTCCGGAATGCATCGTATATTTATACAATATAGCGCCTTTAGTTACATCTCACATGTGTTATCCCTACAAAAATTAATATGCGTTCGGCTAACGGGGGTGTCACCCCTCTGCTAATACATAAACGTTGTATACAACGTACCTGTCCCGATAAACTCGGAGTCTTAAGATATTCAACGATAAGTAGCATGAGGGTTTCGTAAATACATAAAAAATGGTTGCTTTTAATACAAATTTCGATGATATCAACATGCTAACAGAAACTTTGCATTGCATAAAAAGGTAAAATTAGAATAACTTAATGGGATCTTAAGAGAGGAGATTGTTAAACAGTGTTTCATTAAAACACGAACATGCGAATTACGCTTCAGGACACGGAAACGAGGGAGCTGAAAAGCATTTTGGTCCTCCTCCGACCGTGAAGATGATTCGAGAATGGAGGAAGCAGAAAATGGATTTAGTAAATGCAAATAAGAGTAAACAAATTTAAGACCATTTAATCTTAAGTTGCCAAATCTTAAAAAAGTTTAAGAAACTGGATAATAATTTACTGGGATGAAGGGAAAATTGTTTCAACAAAACTGATTTTAATTTAAGCAAGAAAA